>NC_045598.1:71210816-71838543 GCF_009762305.2 Zalophus californianus | reverse complement strand
CTGTGGTGTGTTGATTATATCATTAGCAATAAAATCAATTTAGTCACTGAAATCTGGAAAGACCTAGATGACACAAGCTCCTCCCAAAATGCTAGGGGGATGGGACATAGTAGATTATAAGGGGGGAAATGAGTCTGTAGAAGCCTTAAGAATATAGATTATAAGAATTTTTCAACCTGACTATTAAAACCTCCTACAATATATCTTTTACCTATCCTTATAGTTGTTATTTCTCACACTTCCCAATTTACTAGGCCAAACTGGGCATTCAGTGTTCCTAAAAGGAACCCACTTATTTATGCCTTTGTTCAGATTATTTCTGTAACCTCTAAAGGCCTTCATTTTCCCACTCCCATTGTCTTCCTAGCATCAACTCTCAAGACCCCTCTCAAGTCATCTGCTCTATCATAAAGTCTTTTCTGGTATCCCTGCCCAAAATTAGATTCAATCTCTTTCTTTGTTAAGCCTTTCAGTACTCTATCTATACACTATCATGGTCCTTAGCTTATTTTGCTTTATATCACAGTCACTTTTTTATTTGAGTTATCTATACAGAAAACTGCCTCCCACAGCAATGAACACAGACCTAATACATTTTGCATTGACAGTAGTATATGTTTTATATGATGGAACTGAAATAAATTAAGAATGAAAGGTAATTTTTCTAATTTATTTGCTACTGGCTGTACCTTAAGAGGACTTTCGTGTGCTTGAGCAAAGTCTGAAAGTATGACATATTCTTGTGAGACAATCTGAATAAGGTAGGACATTTCAATGGGAAGGGCAGCATGAGAATAAAATATATGGAGGCATGAAATATCTGCAATGTTTGCAAAACTATATTATAAGCAGTTCAGAGTAGCTGGAGGGAGGTAAGACATAAGTGGTCACAGCTCACCTGGCTCTTATTACTTACTTATAATGTCCTTCCTGTCTTTTCTGGCTCACAAATACCTACTGTTCTTCCACAAGTCAGCTCAAGCATCACCTCCTCTAAACCTTGATTGCTTTATCCTCTATACCTTATACATGCTTCTATCATCATTTACTGCTCTTACTTATTTACATGGCTTTCTAGTACTAGATTAAGTTCTTTAAAGACCAGGGTTTGTGAAGCACAGCCTAAATATGAAGTGTAACATATATTTAAGAAATAAATAATAGATAAAGGTAAATCCAAAAGATTTGTCTGATCTGTAGTTTCCTTTAAAGTTAAAAATTGTACCTCAGACTCATTGGATTCAAATTTACTCCTCACCCCTCCTCCCAAACCCATTCAAACCCCTCTTCACAGCATTTTCTTTTTCTTTTTCTTGAGGTCTTCTACTTCTTTATATTATCAAAGATCATTTAAAGTGTCTAGTAATAAAATTTTCTATTATATCAGTTCATTTTTTAAGCTTTATTGAGGTGTAATCAACAAATAACATTGTAAGATATTTAAAGTGTAAAATGTGATGGTTTAATATACATATACATTGCAAAAGAACGCCCCCATAGAGTTACTTAACACATCTATTACCTTACATATTTACCTTTTATGTGTATGTGAAACATTTAAGTTCTACTTTCTTAGAAAATTTCAATTTTACAATACATTGTTACAGTTGGTAACAATGTATTGTACAGTGATATACATTAGGTCCTCAGGCCTTATTCATCTTATAACTGTGCTATATATCACATTTTCTTTATCCATTCATACACTGAAAGACATTTCAGTTGTTTCTATACATTGCCTATTGTAAATAATGCTGTTATGAACATGGGAGTACAGACATCTCTTCATAATAATTCATTTCCTTTGGATATATACTGAGAAGTAGAATTGCTAGGTCATTGGTAGTTCTATTTTCAATTTCTTCAAGAGCCTCCATACTGTTTTCCATAGGATTGTACAAGTTTCTATTCCCATCAACACCATAAAAGTGTTCCCCTTTCTTTACATCCTTGTTAACATTTATTATCTTTTGTCTTTTTGATAGTAGCCATTCTAACAGGTGGGAGGTGGTATCTCATTGTGGCTGAGATTTGTATTTCCCTGATAATTAGCACTGATGAGCACCTTTATGTACCAGAAGGCTGTTTGTATGTCTTCTTTGGGAAAATGTCTATTCAAATTCTTTGCCCATTTTATTATTTTTTAAATTTATTTTTTATACTTTTAAAGATTTTATTTTAGAGATAGAGGGAGAGTGGGGGAGGAGCAGAGGGAAAGGAACAAGCAGGCTCTACACTGAGCACAGAGCCCAATGCAGGGCTCAGTCCCATGACCCTGAGATCATGACCTGAGCCAAAATCAAGAGTTGGATGCTTAACCAGCTGAGCCACCCATACGCCCCTTTGCCCATTTTAAAATTGGATTATTTATTTATTTATTGCTATTGATTTGTATGAGTTCCTTGTATATTTTGGATATTAACCCCTTATCAGATATGTGGTTAGCAAGTATTTTCTCCCATTCTATTTTTCATTTTGTTGATGCTTACCTTTGCTATGAAGAAACTTTTTAGTTCAATGTGGTCCTGTTTGTTTATTTTTGCTTTTGTTGCCTTTGCTTTTGCTGCGAAGTCTAAAAAAATATTGCCAGGACCAATGTCAAGGACCGATCCTCTCTATGTATTCTCTTCTAGGAGTTTTATGGTTTCAGGTCTTATATTTAAGTCTTTAATCCATTTTGAGTTGATTTTTGTGTATAAGGTAAGGGTTCAGTTTCATTCTTTGCCTTTCCAACAATACATTAAAAAAATTACCACAATCAAGTGGGATTTATTCCCAGGATGCAAGGGTGGTTCAATATTTGCAAATCAATCAGTGTGATACATCACCTTAACAAGAGAATGGATAAAAACCATATGATCATTTCAGTAGATGCAAAACAAGCATTTGACAAAGTACAACATCCATTCATGATAGAAACCTTTAACAGAGTAGGTTTAGAGGAAACATACTTCAACATATTAAAGGTTATATGTGAAAAACTCACAGTGAACCTCATACTCAATGAGGATAAACTGAGAGCTTTTTTCCTAAGATAAAGAACAAGACAAGGATGTCCACTCTCACCACTTTTATTCAACATAGTCCTGGAAGTCGTAGCCATAGCAATCAGAAAACAAAAAGAAATAAAAGGCATCCAAATCAGCAAGGAAGAAGTAAAACTTTCGCTATTTGCAGATGACATGACACTATATATAGAAAACTCTAAAATTCCACAAAAAACTAATAAAACTGATAAATGAATTCAGTAATATTGCAGGATACAAAATCAATGTATGGAACTCTGTTGCACTTCTGTACACTAATGATGTAGCAGAAAAAAAATTAAGAAAACAATCTCATTTACAATTGCACCAAAAATAATAAAATCCCTAAGTTAGATTTTAACCAATGAGGTGAAAGACCTATACTCTGAAAAAATAAAATATTGATAAAAGTAATTGAAGACAACACTAACAAATGGAAATGTATTCCATGCTGGTGGATTAGAAGAACAATATTGTTAAAATGTCTATACTACCCAAAGCAATCTACAGATTTAATGCAATCCCTATCAAAATACTACCAGCATTTTTCACAGAACTAGAACAGATAATCCTACAATTTCTCTAGAGCTACAAAAGACCCTGAATAGTCAAAGCAATCTTGAAAAGAAAAACAAAATTGGAGGTGTCACAATCCCAGATTTCAAGATATACTACAAAGCTGTATTAATCAAAACAGTATGATACTGGCATGAAAACAGACACATAGATCAATGAAAGAGAATAGAAAACCCAGAAATAAAACCGTGATTATATGGTCAATAATCTTTGACAAAGGAGGCAAGAGTATACATCAGGTAAAAGACAGTCTCTTCAACAAATGGTGTTGAGAAAACTGGACAGCTACTTGCAAAAGGATTAAACTGGACCACTTTCTTATACTATACACAAAAATAAACTCAAAATGGATTAAAGACTTAAATATGAAACCTGAAACCATTAAAATCCTAAAAGAGAACATAAGCAGTAATTTCTCTGATATCAGCCATAGCAGAGATGTATCTCTGAGGCAAGGGAAACAAGAGCAGAAATAAACTATTGAGGCTACATCAAAGTAAAAAGCTTCTGCACAACAAAGGAAACAAACTAAAAGACAACCTACTGACTGGGAGAAGATATTTGCAAATGACATATCTGATAAAGTTAGTATCAAAAATATATAAAGAACTTACACAACTCAACACCAAAAAAAAAAAAAAAAACAACAATCCAGTTTAAAAATGGGCAGAAGACACGAACAGACGTTTCTCCAAAGAAGATAATACATAGCCAACAGACACATGGAAAGATGCTCAACATCACTCATCATCAGGGAAATGCAAATCAAAACTACAATGAGGTATCACCTATCAGAATGGCTGTCAGAATGGCTAAAATAAAAAACACAAGAAACAACAGGTGTTGGCAAGGATGGGAGAAAAAGGAACCTCAAGCACTTTTGGTGGAAATGCAGTCTGGTGAAGCCACTGTAGAAAACAGTATGGATGTTCCTCCAAAATTAGAAATAGAATTATCATACTGTCCAGTAGTTGCACTACTGGATGTTTATCCAAAGAATACAAAAACACTAATTCAAAAAGATATATGCACCCTACATTTATTGAAGCAGTATCTACAATAGCCAAATTATGGAAACTGCCCATGTGTCCATGGATAGATGAATGGATAAAGAAGAAGTGGTATATATATAATGGAATATTATTCAGCCATAAAAAGAATGAAATTTTGTCATTTGCAATAACATAGCTGGATCCAGAAGGTATAATGCTAAGTGAAATAGGTCAGAGAAAAACAAATACCATAAGATTTTAGTCATATGTGGAATTTAAGAAACAAAACAAACAAAGAAAAAAGAGAAAGTGAAAAACAGACTTTTAACTATAGAGAACAAACTGATGTTTACCAGAGGGGAAATGGGTGGGGTTATGGGTGAAATAAATGAAGGGAATTAAGAGTACACTTGTGATGAGCACTGAGTAATGTATAGAATTGTTGAATCACTCTATTATATACCTGAAACTAATGTAACACAATATGTTAACTATACTGAAATTCAAAAAAAAAAAAAAAATTCAGCATCCAAATTAGGCTATGCATTCATTTTACAGGTATTTACTCAGTACTTGCTCTATGCTAGGGAAGGTGCTAGACAATGAGATTAGTTGAGATGAACATCAAGACGAACAGAACACAGGCCACTCTCAGAGTTTATACAAGTTAGAAGCTTTTTTTTTAAAGTGGAAAAAATATGCTGTAATTATAAGCACATACTCTTTTCTGTGAATGATCTTGCTAGTTTATTCAAGTTTTAGGAAGAGCTTACAGTTCAAATGTTTTTCAACACAAGTATCACAGCAGGAATAAGAATTCCTCTTATTTCTCATCCAGCTTATTTTTTTAATCAATAATTTAAGAAGTTCAACCAAGATTAAGGGTAGCCCTGTGTTGATACTCACTTTATCACCTTAGATTTATTGTCATGAGACTCATTCAGAAGAGCAGAATAATGTGAACAGCAGATGCCAGGCAATTTAGTGCAGGGAGGACAGCACCAGTTGCCTTTCTATTCTCAAGCTTCTTATAACATACATGTGAGTAAAAGCATCTGTTGAGTAGACATTCCAGGCATATTCTTTTAATTATTGCCAGACCTTCCTGAGGCAAAACTTCATTCTGAACTTTTATTTCATGACTACATGTATGATTCAAGGAAGTAAGAGTCAAGTAGTTGTTAGGGAAATGTCAGAAACTGAAATCCCTGTTTGGATACTGAGCAGACCGTTGAGTTACATATTTTAGAAAACCTGTATATCCAAATGCCAACAGTCTGAAGTGGAGGAAGTGTTGCCACAATAAACTATTGTCCAGTCAGGAACCTCTGAAATAATGAAATGCTCGTCTGTATTTTAAATTTAGCTGACTGTATAAGTTTTCTGCATTATTTTTTAATATCTGGCATGTATTCTATTCTCAAATGCTTGTTGACTAAGTGAATGAATGAATTTATTTTAGGGCACTTCTATACTTTTTAAAGTGTTCATGAATGCAGGTTTGCTAAATAATTGGCTTTTCTTTAGTAAGTCACGAGTGTTTATGATATAGATAGCTTATCTTCAATTTTCAGAAATTTTAAATTAATAAAGCTAATTGGGCATATTCTTGGTTTCAAAGACAGTGGATAACACAGATGAGTAATCACTGTTTTTATTTACTTATACTACATTATTCCAGAGAAAAAAGTAAGAGAGCTATTTCCTGTATTTAGTAACAGGTATGATTTATCATAATCATTATGCTACATGGTGTGCTCATTTGTTTTATTTAAATTTGTAGGCACTAGATATTGGTATAGTGAAAGTGTCTGTATATAATATAAGTGTACCTTACTTGAAAGAGAAGTAGGGTTAAAGAATTTTTTGTGAAGTATGTCAAATATTCTGGAAAACAAATTACAGTAAGCTATAATTTTTTGCTGCCAGAGTGTCCTCAGTCTTTGGCAAGCTTGAAAAGTTTCATCCCTGATCTATCAAGAAAAGATTTATCACTTCGTACAAAGGGAAAGGGATGAAATCTCACTCCAGATGCTATCTCAGAGAGTCTCCCTCAGGTTGCATTTGGGATATATTCCAAATGCTATTTTCTTATACTTTGGACCTGCAAGTCAATCCCCAGAAACCATATATATGTAAGGAACAATTTCCTTTTAGTAAAAAGGATAAAGCATTTATCCTAACATAGTTTATCCTAACAATGATAACAGTCATTACCCAGGCATTAAAAGTATGCTGTCGATGTGTACCTTAGTAGCTACACTAAGTATGACAGTTATATCTTGCCAAGGGGAATATGTAAAAAAGGAATCTGCCTTTACTAATTCAGACTCCTCTTAGTGATACCCAGTCTTTTCACAAGTGAAGATCATTTTTACAGACCAACAAATGGGAGTCCTGCTTTTCTGTATTTAGTGTACCCTCAATACCTATGTATGGACTCACTGACACTTTGTAATAATTCCATGGCCCTCTGTAGATTGAGGCTCCCATTTAGGGAGAAACTGTGAACACAAGTGGGATATTCCAGAAGCAGACTGCTGAGATAGAATTTTGCTGCAGGGTGTTGATTAGAAAGTAACACTTGAGGAAAAAGGAAGAGGAAACTGGGTTGAATAGATAGAGAAGTCAAATTGATACAGGCCATACTTAAATCTTAACCATCCCTACAGGAAGCTCTGAATCCTTTATAAATCCTTTATAAACCCATTCATGCTGGGCTGAATGGCTGGGCTTTTATACTCCAACTCAAGCACCCATAGTATATGGGTCACCCTGGGGTGTGCATTGGTTAGGAAGGCCCTCTGAAGGTGAAGACATGAAGTTGATGACAGCTTAGGCAACATATTCTTCCTTGGTGATATATCTTGGTGGCCCATCTTGATGTTCACAACTGTTTACTCCTTGTGTTGCTTGGGTTGACTTCATACCCCTTCAGGGAGTTGCTCCTCTTTCTGGTAGATTCTCTTCCTGAGGGAAAACTTAGAAAATGAATTAGTAGTACAAATTATAGCCCCTAACACTGCAGCTAGCTTTAGGACCACAAATGATAGCAATCTTCTCCCTCTGATGATCAGGCTGAATTAACTGCACCACAATGGTGACTCTTCCTTGCTTTCTGGTGCCCAGATACAGAGAACTTGAAGTGCTCCAAGGGCAGCCATAGGATATAGATCAATGTGTCACCTAATGAAAATATGTCCCCTTTGGGGACCAAGGCCTCTATTCTGGCAGAGCTTACATTTTGGGGGGATGGGAAGCAGAATTAATCCCACTTACTATCACTCCCAACATCTTGTTGGGAGTGATAGTAAGTGGGATTAATTCTGCTTCCACCCCTTGGTTCCAAGACCAGGGACTATTTCCTACTGGAGATCCAGTACCATATAACTGTCTTTGATTTGATGTGTATACTTTTTTATCCTATAGGTGGTGCTTTATCGTTAAAAAGTATCACCTCCGGGTGGTGCCCCAGCGTGGCACAGTCAGTTAAGCAGCTGCCTTCGGCTCTGGTCATGATCTCAGGGTCCTGGGATCCAGCCCCGCACTGGAATCCCTGCTCAGCAGGGAGCCTGCTTCTCTTTCTGCCTCTGCTGCTCCTCCTACTTGTGCGCTCTCGCACTCTCTCTCTCAAATGAATAAATAAAATCTTTAAAAAGAAAAAAAAAAGTATCACCTCCTAGCTGGCACTTTAATGGCTCCTTTAGCAGGCTATTCCAATGCTCCATCAGGTTGGAAGCTTCTTGTTTTCATATTGATATAACTACTAAATCCCATGAACCTAGGTCCATTTTCACAACTTATTTGCTGTAAAATGGGTACTGTGTTCTGACACGATGTTTTTGGGATCTTGTATGATAGATTAGACACTTTGTAAGCTATCAGTTACTGCTGCTTAATTCAGGCCTGAAGATAAGAAAGAAACCCATTCCCAGAGTATGTTATTTCTGTTAGAATAAATCTTTGGCCTTTCCAGGCATGAATTTGCCCCCAAGGGGCTGGTTGTTTTCCTCAAAGAATGGCACCATTTCATGGGCACAGTCTTGTTCTCTGTTATTTGCAGCAGCAGTAATTAATTCAGCCTTGTTAAATAAGAACCCATGATGTCAGGCCCATGCATACCTTCCACCTCTCCCACCATGCCCATTTCATTCATATGACCATCATCCAGCACTGAGATGACTAATGACCAAGACTTGCTGATGTCAAATTTCTGAATCATTCTGTATACTTCCAGGCAGTCTTCCAGGTTTGACCTTCTCTGGTAGGCATTAATGTTTGATACAAAATCTTTGCTCTTTGTGTCGAATGTACCCACCTGTGCTATGGGCCTCATTTTCAAACCTTGTTCCCAGTCTTAAAATCTTCTTCCTTTCACATGCCTAAACAACCAGCTGGGTCACTCACAGATGCCCACTAGTCTGTACATATTCTAACCTGAAGCCACTTCTCCTTCCCAGAAAGTGGACGGTCTGGTGCACTGCCAGAAATTCTGCTCATTGGAAATGTTCCCTTTCCATTGCCTTTTAAGACACTCCTGAGTGAAGCTATAATACAGCTTCCATCCATTTTCAGTTTGCAACTATGTAGTAAGTGTCTTAGTTCAGGCTGCTATAATGAAACACCATAGTCTGGGTAGCTTAAACAACAAACATGTTGTTGGACAGATCCATTGGTTGATTTGGGGCCCACTTCCTGATTTGCCGATGGCTGCCTTTTCACTGTATCCACACATGGTAGACAGAGAAAGGGCTAGCTCTCTTCCTCTTCTTATAAGGACATTAACCCCATCATGGGAGTTCCACTCTCACCACCTATTTACCTCCCCAAAACCCTACCTCCAAATACCATCGCATTGGATATTTAACATGGGAATTTTGAGAGGACACAAATAGCCAGTCCATAGCACTAAGCCTACCAATCCATAAACCAAGTTTGGACTTTTCTTCTCAAGCAGCTGGTCATAAGAGATCTCCCAGATAGCCAAAGTTGTCTGATGAAAAAGAGGTCCTAGTTGGGGGTCTAGACTACTTGTTCGTTCAGTTTGCCTATATCTCTGTCCTGCTCATATTCCATGCCAGATTGTACTGGAACTGCTCTCCTTACGTCTGACACAACTCAGCTTATGATAGATCCAGATGCATGGTCATTTGGTGTCCATGGTTAAGTGCTCAGTATCTATTAGAGCCTAGTAGCACACTAAAATTTGATTTTCCAAAACACATGTAAATCTCTGCTGCAAATGGCATGGCCTTGTTACAAAATCCAAGGAGCCTTTTGTGTTGTTCCTATCAAGTCTTGCTGTAAGCTCTATATGGCTTCCTTTCCCACCTCTGATGTTTCTAAAAAATATAGGGTCTGCCCGGTTATATGGCCCAAGGGGCAGAGCTGCTTATCTCATAGCTTAAATCCACTGCAGGAGTTTGCACAATCTCTTGAGGTCCTTGCCAGGGTGTTAAATCCTATATCTTTGATAAGTGTTCCCAAATTAATAAACTCTCATATCTAAGTTATGTTATATTTATGTTTTTTTAGATTATGTTATGTCTCCCTTGATTAAGTACCTCTAAAATCATGTTCCCACATACTGTCCCAATTCCTACCAGTATATGCTGGCTAGATCTTTCATTCCTTTGGGGTATAGTCTCTTCCTCCTGTGTCAGACATAGCAAGCTCCCAGATGGGTTATGCTGTGACTTAACCCTACTTCTTGACATAATGGCCAAAAGAGGATGTATGGACAAATCCTAATTGGGACACATGTTTTCTTAAAGGAGAAAGTGCTAGCATTAATGAGAGGTAGACCACATTTGTAAGCTCATAGAGTCTGGTGGTTCAAAATCTTTAGGGACCTCTATCCAGGTGTCTTCATGACAAGTGTCAGGGTCCCAATTTTTCCCCAATGAAGACCCTGGCCTTGCTTTAACAGAGTTGTCTTGGTTAGACATTTAACCTTCCCTGGAGTTTGATCACTCTGTTAAATCCTGGGCTTTTGCCCAGTTTCTCTGTCCTTCCACTGGAGGAAATGAGAGTCCAAACAATCCTTTAGGGAGCTCTGGGGCATATATGGCCCAACAGAGCAATCCCATATTAGGCAAAAATGGACATGCCTTTATACTCTCATTTTAGGTGGTCTTTGCACGTAGGCCTCACTGCTGAAGCATCTCTGCTGGTGATGTGGGCAGCTCATCTATGTTTCCACCACTACTGCTCCATCTAATTTGTCGACTCATTCACTCAACATGTATTTAGTAATTATGTTCTATATTCCAGGAAGTATGCCAGGTATAAGGGATATAGTATCAGATAAGACATTATCCTTGCTTTATAGAACATGCAGACTAAGGAACTTGAGGTTACATCTTCCTGAATGGTAAAGGATGAGGCACAATGAGCTGAAGTTGCTTAGTCCAAGGCACACTGTCAAACAAATATATCCTTAGCTTATAGATTTCATTTGAAAATAGGGGTGAAGTGATCCAAAGGTTAGCCTTGTAGGAACAATGATGTATTTCCAAATAAACAGAAAAGGTCCATTCATGTTTGTCAAGTCATAAAATTAACCCTAAATGAAAAGTTCTGAAGAAACATTATGGACAAAAATAAATAAATAGACAATATCCTCCTTTTGTTTGTTTGTTTGTTTAAGATTTTATGTATTTATTTGAGAGAGAAAGAGCGTGCTCAAGCATGGGGAAGAACAGAGGGAGAGGGACAACCAGACAATGTGCTGAGTGCAAGGCCAACACAGAGCTTGATCTCATGACCCTGAGATCATGACTTGAGCTGAAATCAAGAGTCATGCTTAACTGACTGAGCCACCCAGGCACCCTGACAGTATCCTCCTTTTGACAGTACACTTTCTTTATATAGTCAATTCCATAAGTTTTCTTTTTTTCATCCTGCTTTCTAAATGTTATTGTTCTTGGCCTTTCCTTTTCTCAGGACACGTACTCTCTGGTGATGCATCTACTCTTTACTGTCTTTTTGTTGATGGTTCACATATATCTTTCCTTAGCTCTAGACCTGTATACTCAATTGTGTTGCAAATATTCCTACCAAAATGTCCAATGTATATCTTGTATTCATCTTATCTAAATATGAATTTCTCTTTCTTACCCACATAGATTACACACACTTTATTTCCACTTTTCTATGTCTTCCCCGTATCTATCTAGACTGACAACAGTCTGTATTTTTAGTATCTTCAACAAATATGTGAAGGTATGAGATCTTTAGGTGGAGAACTAAATAATAGATATGGAAGTATATTTTCCCATGTAGTGCTTAAAGTGGTCATTTTCTCATGTCTGGCCAATCTTCTGTTTCTTTGACCCTCAAAATTTTATACTAGATTGAATCATGTAAAATTACCAATGTTTAAGGTAAAAAGAAAAGCCAAATATCAGCAATTTCATCTAGTACAACCAAATACTACTTTTATTGTGGTAAGATGACTTCTAAAATTTTTATTTTTAAAGACAGTAAATATTATAACACTAATAAATACAAACATTGAAGTTAATATGTTTCTAACATGAAACAGAGCTACGTCCTAGAGAATTCGCCTTATAATATTCCATTTTCGAGAGAATTTAAAGAGCTTTGGTGTCTTAGATTTTTTTTTATCTTGTAACTGCAGTTGTTTCTGCACCGAAAAGAAAATTTGAAACAATACAGATAGATTCTAAACCACAGTTAAAGCAGAGTTGTCAAGTCTAAGAACTTTATATAAAAAATTTTTTAAACATTTTAGTTCCAACTAGGAAATATTCTAATTTTACATTAGTCTTTAGTGAATAAGAAAGATGTGGTTACTTTAAAAAAATAGAACTAGTGTATTTTAGAGTTTTTACTGACTTTTAAAAAAAATAATGCTTTTCAGTTCTAACAAGTGATTTATTATACATAAGGCTTTTTGGCCTTCTGAATTTCTGCTTTAGCCAATGAAATCTATAAATAGACTATTACATATCCTATTTTATAAAAAGTGAAATGTTTTCAGTTATTGTAGAGTTGTCCAGCTCTTAACACACAGCATGTTTTGGCTCTAGGCTTTGTCATTTTCCTTAATGTGTGTTAGACATAGAATCAGTGTTTTAAAACTTTTTAAATGAAAATTCTTGGTCAAAAAAGTACAAATTGCTGATTATTCTTATAAATGAAGGCTATAGCTTCAATGACTGCTTTGTAGTTCCCCAAGAGAAATGGTTTGGGCTCCGTGGGCCCTACAGACTCTGTCACAACTGCTCAGGTCCACCTTTGTGGAGCAAAGACAGCCATAGAGAATAGGTAAACAAGTGGGCATTGCTGTGTCTCGGTGAAACTTACTTACAAAAACAGGTAGCCAGCCTTTGGGGTCACAGTTTGCCGACTACCACTTTATCCCATACTCTGTAGACTTTATCTTCTTGTAATATTTTTGCTATCTACTTTGTATTTTAGTTATTAGTTATTTCTAAATTGACTAGTAGAGTGTTTTATACCTGGTAGCTAATCAGTAACTAATGAAATAAGAATAAAATTTTATACATTTTACCTTTGGGAAAATGTACATCATTCCAACAACATTAATTTAGAATTTTCTCCAGAAGTGTGTAACTTGACAATAGATATAAGAAACTGAAGAAAACTGTTGGGAGGAATCAGAGTCTTAATACATTGTTTATGCTCCCCTAATTTAAGTTTCATTAAAGATTCCCTGTGGGCAAAGATGTAAGCCTCTGAACTGCCTGTTTTCCAATGAGAACCTATCTTCCAAGTATGGCCTTTTGATAGACTTCCCCTCCTAATACTCAAATCCGGACTGACAACCTCAAGTGCCCTATTGGAAGCAGGCAGGTAGTATAGAGTAGTGAAATGGGTCAGGTATAAGACACAAGAGCAATTGGTATGGGCTGTGGTGACCTAAAGAATGCATCTAGGTAGCAACTGCTGCTTAGATCCATCCAGATTTGCCTTTGAAAATGCTTGCCTATGCTTGCTAGGTCATCTGAAACTAACAATCTTCTTAAACTTTATATATAAAAATCTCTGCATTTTTAAATCTTAGTACCTAATTCAGTTTCTATTAATTAGTAAGCAAGTGCTGTGAGCTAAGCCAAATAGTTCTGTAGGTGACATTGTTCTGGCACACATAGTCAATATTGGTGTAAGTCAAATGGGCCTACTCCATACCTAGATTATATATGTTAGGAAAAGAGTTTTTCCCCCAGATCAATGTTAGTCTGTGTTCAGTTTCTGCTATTTTGTTTACTGTCTCACAAAGAGTTATATTTCATTGTTCTTCTCAAATTTGATTAACTGACCATTGATCATTGTTTCAGAGTGGAAGTGTTAATTCTCTTAAAATCAATAATCATAGAAATATATTAGATCACTTCCAACTGGATATAACCATTAACATTAGCATAGTGTTTGTGAATATAGATCTGTGCTGTCCAATAGAGATATAAGGCCAGTCACAAATGTCATTTAACATTTTTCAGTAGTCATATTTACAAAGGTAGAAAGATGCAAATGAAATTGCTTTTGGTAACATTTTATTTAAACCAATATATCCAAAACATTATCATTTTAATATGTAATCAATTTAAACAATGATTTGATTTTTTCATTCTTTTTGTAGTGTCTTCAAAATCTGATGTCTTTACATTTACATGTCAGTTTTGACCAGCTACATTTCAAGTGCTCAATAGCCACTTAAACTCATCCACACTACTTAAAGGCATCCACCTCAGCAAGCTGTTTAACTCATCTGCCTTGTCTGTAAGGGCATTAGGATAATATTACCAAATATGGCTGTTGTGAGGATTAAATTAGACACACAGGAAGTACATAGTGTATGTCAGTGTATCCATGATGAGTAGATAGATAGATAGGTAGGTAGGTAGGTAGGTATGTAGGTAGAGAGGTAGGTAGGTAGAGAGGTAGGTAGGTAGAGTGCTAGGTAGGTAGAGTGCTAGGTAGGTAGAGTGAGAGAGAGATTGATAAGGATAATGATAAAAATATATGTGGACATAATCATGCCCCATGCAAAAACTTCAATTAGCTTCAACATAGCAAATAATTTTTTTTTTTTATGATTTAGGTGCCTTCTATATGCTAACTTATATTATCATATAATAATCTATTTAAGCACAGTATAGCTATTGAAAAAGAAAATGCTTCATACATCTTGAAACAATAGCAGAAAAGGGCTTCATAACTGAAGACATGAGAAAGATTATGTTGTTGTTATAAAGCTTGGTCTATGTTATTTTGTTTTCTATACAGCTTGAAGTAAAACCCATAAAGACAAGGTAGATGAACACTGAGCCTTGTTCACTCTGAAACAGTGTTACTGATTGCCTTCTTTCATTTCTTTCAGTGCACTAAATTCATCCTTTACTCAAGTTGTTTACTCTGTCTAGAACACACTTCCTCTTTTCTTCTCTTGGCCAACTGGCCTCTTCTTATTCTTCAGCTTTCAGATTAGATGTCCCACCTGAGGTTTACCCTGACCATCTCTCCATAGGTCTTCTCTTTTACTCTCTACCTTGTTATCACAGTTGTTTACTATATTAGCCAATGTGATGATTTGTAATTATTACTTTTTAATTTAGTTCTTTTCAGTCTCTGTATAAGACTTTTTGTGTTGTGAGAGCAGGGCTTGGGTTTGCCTTACTTGCTAACAAAATCTCTGCAAAGCAATGTAGGACCAGCACAGAGCAGGCACCAAATATTTCTTGAGTGACAATGAATTAATGAATGGATGTGTGCTAGTATTAGGGATTTTCAAAGAAGTCACAGGAATGACTTCTTAAGCTGGTGTATCCACATCAAGAAGCTACGAAAACGACAGTTCTTTATAACATCCACTGGATTATAAGTTGTACAAGGATGGGAACTGTTTGGATATGAAACTAAGTGCCTACCAGCTCAGCCTGACACATATTAGACATTCATATATATTGTTGATTGAATGAATAGATTACTTTTTGATGTGAAGTCATAGGCTGGACATCTATACTAGGAGGAATTTTACTCTAAGATAAAATTTAGGATGAGTTAAAAATAAACATGGATTAAGGTGATTTAAAACCAAGATGCTGTAATAGCAATGCAGTAAAAATGTATATTTTCTGTTATATTTTTTTCTAAAAGGGACCTGTTGGTTTACCTGGAGAAGTTGGGACTACTGGAAGCATTGGTGAAAAGGTAATGTCTTTCATTTTTTTTTTTTAATAGTAAGAATTCTAGGCTGAACTTAAATGAGGGACATTCATATGGTATTTTATGTTAATTAGAAATCACTTATAACTTAAAATGCATCATCTGTCTTGAATATCTTAAATATATGGAAATATAGCTAATAGGTTATATGTTTCTAATTTTTAAAGGGCGGATTACTCTTTAAGTTGTGATGATGTGGTCTGAAGAAAAAAGGTGAAACTGATGGTTTAGATTTATGACTAGACCATTTTTAAATATACTTTATCAGAGCAAGCCTCCTAAAGGAAGCAGTTTTGAAAGGGATTAAGTTATCACTTTACCTGATCCAAGTCTCAGTCACAATCTCTTGCTTTCCACTTGGAATCCAGTATGCAATTATTCATGGATATTCCTGGATATTGTAATGGAAATTGTAATTTGCTTAAAGATTACCTAGAAATCATTACCTTGGGAGTGATTTTCCACGTTTAGTTTCAAATTTAGGAAAGTCTTTTTAAAAAAATAAAAAGTAATTCTTTACTTGAAACCACCAAGGGCATTTTAAATTGTTTTTATGGAATCTTATAATGGGCTTGTAGACAATAAACCAAAACTTTGGGTCTTTGACTAAAACCTGATTTGCTAGATATAAATTGTAAGCATGAGAGTCTTGTGCAATTACTACATAAGGCTACCCTGTGAGTAATTAAGTAGAGCCGGGATTAGAAGTAAATTAGATAATATTCCAGTTATTGCCATCTGAAAATTTTAGTTTAAGTCAAAGTCAACATGTCTAAAATTTATCACTATTTTCCCACATTTAAACTGGTCTCTTCCCAATAATCTCATGTCTATTAGTATGCCTTATACCTATCTCAATTCTTCCAGTCTTCCAGAATAAATAGAGTGAAATCCATATCTGCTTTCCTTTTTCCTCCATTCTCTATGCCTAATCTTTTAGCAGGAGTTAGAGTTTTTTTCTATGTAATTCATCTTTTCTAATAGTCAATCCAAAGCCCTCCCCACCCCCCCAAGACATACTCTTATCAGTTTATGTTAAATTTACCCCATCATATTTCTATCCTCTAATCCATCCTACGTACTACAGCAGAGGACTAATTTTGATGGGTCATGATCAAATATTAGCCTGGTGATGGGTATTGAGGAGGGCACGTTCTGCATGGAGCACTGGGTGTTATGAACAAACAATGAATCATGGAACACTGCACCAAAAACTAATGATGTAATATATGGTGATTAACATAACAATAAAAAAAATTAAAAAAACAAACAAACAAAAACAAACAAACAAAAAACCATCATTGACTCCATACTGTTGACCCTATTAACCCCTCTACTTTGCTGTCAAAGTACTACATAATTTTGGCTTAATCAGTTCATCCAACAAATTTTCTTTTTTTTTTTTTTTTAAAGATTTTCTTTATTTATTCATGAGAGACAGAGGGAGAGAGAGAGAGAAGCAGGCTCCCAAGGAGCAGGAAGCCCGATGCGGGACTCGATCCCAGGACCCTGGGATCATGACCCGAGCTGAAGGCAGATGCTTAACCATCTGAGCCACCCAGGCGCCCCATCCAACAAATTTTCTAGTATTCTCCAATATAAACCTTTCTCTCTCCACTGTCTCATATACTACATACTTGTTCCTATTCCTGTTCTTACTGGTTTTTTTTGTTTGTTTGTTTGTTTGTTTAGCTTAGAGTATCCTCTCTCATTCCCTCTACTTATTCAAAAACAAACTGTAGGACTCAAATTCTCATCTCCTCCATAAAGTCTTGCCAGATTCCTCTAATCCTTCCTGATTTCTTTCCTTCCCGGACTTAGAATAAGCACCACACAGTTTACAATTTAATTGTCTTCTAATTGATTGACCTTTGTTAACGGCGTGTTTCCAAATACTTGAGAGTTTGTTAATGTCATGTCTCCAAATACTTGAGACTAAGTCAATTTCTGTTATAGCTCTCCAACTCTCAGTACATCGAAAGTGCTTAATATATACTTACTGATTTTTTATTAAGAATATAACAAATAGGGACGCCTGGGTGGCTCAGTCGGTTAGGTGTCTGCCGTCGGCTCAGGTCATGATCCCAGGGTCCTGGGATCGAGTCCTGCATCAGACTCGCTGCTCGGTGGGGAGCCTGCTTCTCTCTCTTCCTCTCCCCCTTCCTGTACTCGCTCTCTCGCTCTCTCTCTCTCTCTCTGACAAATAAATAAATAAAATCTTTAAAAAAATTTTAAAAAAGAACAATATAACAAATATAAAATGAGCTCAGTTAAAAAAAATTAGATTTGTGATTGTTTTTATTCTGACTTAGTTTCTTCTGTGCAAGGTCAAATGTTCTACACTAAGATTATGGCAATCCTGGGAATTTTAATGTGAATCAACTTAATTCTTTTAATCTGCTATGGCATATTTAATTATCTTAATTATATTTAATTGTGGTAGACTACAGAAATAAAATTTTGTTCAATGGTTATAGGAATTAGTTAATTCTTATAATATGTTTTGATACTTTTACTATCCTATTTCATATGCCTCAAAATGATAAGCATTTCTACTTATAAAAATACTTTTAGTACTTTATCCCTTGAAATATATTTTGAGGATTTTTATTGTATTAGAAGTCTAGCAACTTTAAGGTAAAAACACAAAATTTGTAAATTAAAAAGTATTGGCAGTTAGGATGAGATATGCATGTAAGTTATGATTCTGACAATTTTCCTGTCGAGGCTTAGCTCAGTCATGACTGATTAACATGCCTTAATGTTTTTCTTGTTTCTTTGTTTTAAAAGGGAGAACGTGGAAGTCCAGGTCCACTAGGTCCCCAGGGGGAAAAGGGTGTTATGGTAAGAGCCAGTGATTTGAAATATATGTTTCCAAAGAACATCATAATTCTAGAGGTGAAATTGCCTTGAATGGAATTTAGTAAATGAAAATGTCTATTTTACGATGTATTTCCTTTAGAATTTTCCTTCCTTTAAACAGTTTACCTTTCACGTGCTGATCGGCACTGCAAAGCATGAAAATCAGATGACTTGGTCAAATGAGTTAATAGTTTTAAGAGAAGAATTAAACCACCATAAATTAACTGAAATGGATGAAAAAGAAAATTCAGTTAGGATTCTACTTTTGTAGCTTATAATTTCACAAACTGAGGGTTCTAGAGGGGAGGGGGATGGGGGATGGGTTAACCTGGTGATGGGTATTAAAGAGGGCACGTACTGAACGGAGCACTGGGTGTTATACGCAAACAATGAATCATGGAACACTACATCAGAAACTAATTGATGTAATGTATGGTGATTAACATAACATAATAATAAAAAAATATATATATAGCTTATAGTTTCTATGGCACATACCATCACTGCCACTCTTCCATGAGTTTGTGGTCCTGATGTAATTCTTTGATAATATGTGAAACATCAGAATCCAGAATTCATCTTACTCTCTTGCATCTTTAAGGTAGTAATAGATGACAAATATTATGTATAGATTATATTTTTTTAGTTTATTAAATAGTTTCTAAACATGATAGGAACTAGTACAAAAAATATCAATAAAAGAATCTTGCTTTCAGAAAATATATCGTAATAGATCTGGTGGCATATAATACTGTCTACAAATTTATTTTACCTAAGTTATTCTTTAGTTTTAACTTCTGTATTATCAGCAAAGCACTGTAAGATTTCATTTTTAGCTATGTCCAGGTGCTGTAAACTAAGAAATTTAATATACCCATTAGGTTAATCAATTTCAGGAATTACTACCTACTAAGACATTCTCTAAATTAGTATTAATGCCATAAAGGGTGTGTTCCTTCTAAAATTTAACAGGCTGTAGAGTATTTGTACACATTCACATTCCTTAATTATAGAATTCTCTGGCCTCTGACAATGAAATGGCTTCATAATCTATATAATATAACATATATCTATTCATGGCATAACAAAACCTACAGAAAGATAAGATGAATATTCTCTTCTCAATAGGTCATAATATGTGATTCTGTTTAGCCAATTTCTTTTCTAGGCAGAGTTACTAATAAAAGTACATACAGCTTCTGTGTAATCATGTCTTATTTCTAACTCTAGTACATTTCCCATGGCCTTTTATATCTTGGATAGGAAAGAGAGATCTTATTTACATTATCACTTTTATTACTATTTATAATTTACTGGTTTGTCTTCAATGAAAATAATCAGATATGATAGAGACTTCATGTCTTTCATATTTTTACTCCTTATAGGGATATCCAGGTCCTCCTGGGGATCCAGGACCCATTGGTCCACTGGGATTACCTGTAAGTAAAGACTTTATATTCCCTCCTAGAATGTCTATTTAAAATTTAAATCTATGATTTTGGTTATACTATACTTTTTGTTCTTATGCAAAATAAGTAATGTATAACCTGATGAAGGCTACTTCTCTCCTCAATGTAAAACACTCTAGAATATTTCATGGTATCTTAAACTTCCTCACCTCTACTTGCTTTATCATGTACTTTTAATAATCAGTACAATTTTGTAGCCTAAAACAAAAAGAAATTTAAACTTTCTTTTGAAAAACCACATATAAGAAAACAGAGTCAGCAATCAAGCGTACATGTGAGCTTGGATAAACAAATCACAACTAAGTCACAGCATATTTTTCTTAGAAATTTGCAAATATTCTCAAACAGCCAGATAAAAGTCAGAGAAAATGTATCTTTATTGACCAAAACTTGAGTTTTAAAAATACTCCATTTATTATATAGAGAAAGATAACAAAATCTTGCCTCTAAAGAAATAAAGCTTGCTTATCAAAATTTGTCCATTATTATCAACTTAAATATGAAAAAGATAAGCCTTAATAATCCCCTAAACAGAACTATTATCAGAAATGGTTTAAAAAAAAAAAAAGAAAGAAACGGTTTATGCTGTTTTGGGAAGCTTTTGTTTTGAAGATAGGCCTGACTTTCCAGTACATAGATAGCCATGTTATTGACCTCTAAAATTAGGAAGACGGATGTAGATTGGTACAGTTGCCAGTCTTTTTATTCACAGAAGATAATAAATAAATCTAAGATCCTATGAACGTTCACTGTTTTTATCTACCTAATGTCATATAGATAAATAAATTTTGTTTTCTAATTCTTTATTAAAGACTATCAAGTATAAAAATTCATTGTAACTGACTTAGTAATAAGTAACAACTTAATCTTCATTACATCTATTTGTGGCATATTTGGGGTATTTTGTGACTTTTTCATCATAACAGGAAAAAATCTATTTTTATGTGATGGGATTATCATAAATGTCTAGAATAATGAGAAAGAAATCTTGCAGCAATAGCCAATCGCTTTTTTGATGGACCAAGCTGATTAGACTAGTCAGACTGGCCAAATAGGTGTCGCTTTCCACTGTGAATCCATGTGTTCCTCCTGAAAACTAGTTGGAATACTGGGAGAGGGAAGAATAGCAGAATAATGGGGAAAGAAATTATGGCGTTTATTTCATAAATAAAGCATATTTTAAAGGAGATTAATCAATTTTATTTTAAGAATTCCCAAGGAGAATTACATGTCATAAGAAAGGTTATAATTCCTATTTTGCTAATGTTCCTGTGAATTCTGTAACTAATTTTTAAATTTTTAATGTGTAGGGTCATGTGGGGGCAAGAGGACCACCTGGGAGTCAAGGTCCTAAGGGACAAAGAGTAAGTTATCTAACGCAGGAAGTAATCTAATACCTTAACCTCAAAAAAATGACTTTATAAATACTGATGTGTTCAGCAAAAATAGTTCTATGTCTTCTAGATGGTGCTTGGATATTGTTGGTTTTTTCCTTGTTTTCATTATATTAGATGAACTACCTACCTACATTAATTGAAGGGTGACTCATTATCATTTGTACTCATAAAACCATACTTTTCCATTTTATGTTTTACAAATTTTACTAATTCATATAGAATTCTTCTTTCACATTCTCAACTTCCAGTTCCATTCTTTGGGAGAACTGTAAAGGTGAAGATGTTTAAATTAACTGTTTTTCTACTCACGAGAGACTTACATAGCAAGGAATAGTAACATCATGACAGAGTAAGAGCAATAGGAAGTGGAATGAAGACAAACGCAGGATGACTGTTTATTAATTATAAATCAGAAGTGATATAATCATCATCTTTTGGTGATTATGTATAAGAATTAAATTAGAAATCTTTCAGTCTTTGAGTTTTTTAAACATTAAATCCTTTCTTTTTCTTTGAAGAAATAAGAACCACAATTTATTGCATCATATGCCAGGCACCTTTACATCTGTTATTTTACTTAATACTTAGAACTACCCAAAGAAGATGTATTGTCTCAGATATTATAGCTGAGGAAAACAGAGCTCAGAGAGTTCAAGTATATGGCCTATAGGCACACAGAGAGAAATGACAAAACCAGGATTCAAATCTTAGTGTGTCTATCTCCCCAGCCTATGCTTATTTGACACCACACAGAATACTAAGGAGGTTGTTTTTTTTTTTTTCTTTGATAAATCTGAATATGTGGGCTGTAAGAATTCTCCTTTCTCCCTTGGCTTTACTTTGATTTTTAGAATTAGTGAAGAAAATATTTAAAAACATGGTGTCCAACTAACAAAAGTTAAAAACAAAACAAAAACTTCATTTTCCAGTTGGCAAATGAGAGAAAAGTGTTAAGATTGCCATTTGAAATAATAACTTTAGTTTCATGTCCTGTGTTTTAAGTGAAGATTGATGAAAGAGAGTAAATTTGCCTTTATTATTATTTCTTTTCTGAAAAACTATTTTCCTTACTGGGTTATAGATTTACAATTTATAAGTAATCCTGATGGCCACTTATATATTTTAGCCCAAATGAGATTTAAAATAAAAGAAAAAGACAGTAGATGATCTGTACCCAAACTGTCATTTAGTGGTCTATACCCTGCCAGCATTCAGTACTTGGTCAGGTCCAATGTGTTTATTCAACTTTGTATTAGTCAAAGTGAGAAAGTTCAGCCAGTTTTGTGACAGTTGAAAGAAAGCAGAAATACTTTTTGCTATGTTTTACTTTTTGTTAATTAAGTAATTGAAGGCTTATAGAAGCCATGTACCTAAGTAAGAACTCCTCCTGAACCACTTGTGTTTTCTCCTGAGTCATATGGAAAGTTCATTTGCTCTGTGGTTTTCTAACTTCCCCGTGAACCGTGGGTAATTGTTACCCTTTTGTTTTCCCTTTTTTTTTTCTTCCAAGATGTTCTTTAAATTCATGTTAGTTAACATAACACTAACTAACATAGTGTAGTATTAGATTCAGGAGTAGAATTTAGTGATTCATCGGTTATGTATAACATCAGTGTTCCTTCCATCAAGTGCCCTCCTTAATGCCCACCACTCAGTTAATCCATCCCTCCACCCACCTCCCCTCCAGCAACCCTGTCTGTTCCCTATAGTTAAGGGTCTCTTATGGTTTGCCTCCCTCTCTGTTTTTATCTTGTTTTTCCTTCCCTTCCCCCGTGTTCATCTGTTTTGTTTCTTAAATTCCACATATGAGTGAAATCATATGGTATTTGTCTTTCCGTGACTAATTTCGGTTAGTGTAATATACGCCAGTTCCATCCACGTTGTTGCAAATGGCAAGATTTCATTCCTTTTTATGGCTGAGTAATATGCCATTGTATAAATATGCCACCTCGTCTGTATCCATTCATCAGTCAATAGATTGTTATCCTTTTCTGACTTTCCACTTTGTCCTCAGCTCTTACGTCTTCAATGGTCTCTTTTCCTCTTATCCTCCAAATACATTTTACTGATTCTCTCCCAAAATGGCTTCTCACAATTACTTAAAATTCATTCAGTACTTTCTAAACAAGGAAATCTTATTTAGAAATAAAGACTTTGTTTAGTACAAAAACACTTCCTTTGCAGGAGAATGTTTCAGGCAATTCCTGAACATTGAGAATACAAAAAAGAACTGAAGACCAGAATATTTAAGAATATATTATTAGAAAGTTCCATTCCAGATGTCATGTAATATCTTCCTATTTCTACTGTCTTCTTATCAATCTGTTCTCCACTATGGATGTGATCTCAATATGCTAGGTCCATTTTTCCCACTGTTTTTCAATCACACACACACAAAAAGAACATGTGTCTACCCCACTGAGATAAATGAAAATGTATCTGGCTGGAGGTTCCTGTGCTCCAGCTTTTCCCCACCACCCCAAAGGCTGAGGGGGTTGATCTTCCCAGCATTCCTATAACCCCTTCATGGCACACTACTGTGTCATAGTACACTGGAGAGGAAGCTGTGCCCTATGCACACTAACCCTGAGATGATGCAGAGAATAATTATTATGGAACTAGTACTTATTACTGTTTTGCCCGTGACTTACACTGTTATCACATGGCCACGTGAACATCATCAATAATAGGACACGCTCTTAGGGGTCTGCCTGCCCATCCGTCTGTCATTCAACTATCTAACATTTACTGGTTTCTTATACTTCGTTGAGCATTCTCCTCATACCATGGAGGATTCAACGGTAACTATCTTTTAGATCTGGACCACATGGGTTTCACTATTTAATTGGTTACAGCCCAGTGGCTTTTGAAGTATCATACAATATTGGTACTTTTCCAGAGGACAAGAAGAGCTCAGGCAAGCAACAATGTCTGCTTTCAGGAAACAACTTCAATAAATTAATATAATGAAAATTTGTCTAACCTGCTTTGTGAAGGTTGTATAATCCTGCTTCTTATATAGCTGAAAAAGAGGAGGATTAGTTGAAAGTATCATTCTTATGGTTTGAGAGGCTTAGGTGGGAGATTTGGCATAAATGTAAAGTATTATTATTTATCCTACATACTCTAAGCTTTTTTTTTTTTTTTCACCTGCCAAGTTTGGCTGAAGAATAGTCAGTTAAGTCTAGTAAAATAATTTAATACACCAAAGCTAATTAATATAATACATACAATCATATCCATTACATAGACAATTTAGGCTAGCAGATTCTCTACTACAGTACCAGTAAGATGGTGGCTTAGCCTTTTTGGGTCACTAGGAATCAGCACAACTTTAGTTGCTGTCCCTCATGTGCACATTTAACTCACTGGGGCTAGGTAACTGATCCTTTGGTGTCTCTCCAATGTGTACTTCTGTGTCCTGTCTCCAGCTGCCCTGACAGGAGAGATGACACACTGAGCAGAGTTAACCTCTCTTTTCTTGCCCATGGATTGGGCCTATGATCATTAGGCAACTTCAGATTTTGTACCCTTTCTCGGGAAGGTGGGTATAGAGGCGTACAAGTGAGTAACTTTTTATTCTATGCTACTTAATATTAAATGAGGAAAAAAGATTGAATTAACTGTATTAGAAATATGTAATGTTTTAAGATTTTCTATGCAAGATGCAGAATGGATATGACCATAAATATTCTGAATTGTGTCTTCTTCGAGGAACCACATATCATATTGGGAAACCAGCCATCAACATTTGCATTTAGATTCAATGCGAGTACTACCTGGGTCACGCCAAGTATTAAAGAAGAGTTTTTGTGTGGTTTCTTCTCCTGAGAAAATTTATAAAAGAATAGAATGGGGGTGCCTGGGTGGCTCAGTCGGTTAGGTGTCTGCCTTTGGCTCAGGTCATGATCCTGGGATCAAGTCCCGCATCGGGCTCCCTGCTCAGCGGGGAGCCTGCTTCTCCCTCTCCCTCTGCCTGCCTTTCTGCCTACTTGTGCTCTCTCTCTCTGTGTGTCAAATAAACAAAATCTTTAAAAAAAGAATAGAACGAAATGATTTTCCCTACAAAATCACAGATAATATAGTTTTTGTTTAAGGGAACATTTTGTCCCAGCTATATCAATCAAGAGCCAGAATAGACTGCTAGGCATAATTAGTTAGGCATCTGAGTAATTTAAAATTAATGGAGGGGTCAAGCAAAGACAGATGGATGTGGTTAAAAGGAAATATAAATATACTGAATCCAAGTTAGAAGGACATTTGTTCTGTGAATAAGAGTTGTTTTCTTTCATTCATAGATGCTTTAGCTCTTTAAAATTGATTACAAGCATTATAGAGATGGCCTTGTAATTCTCATAAAAGCTTCCTACATAAACTAGTGTGCAGTTTATATTAGTGTGATAGTTAATGATAATTTTTTTTAATTGTAGCATTTATATGAAGTAGTGGTTTTGTCTTCTATCATCTAATACTTCTAGGATTATTGATTATTCAGGACTTTTGTTAACTCTTTAATATTATTGCCTACAATTCAAGTACTTGTTATTTTATGAAACATGCTTAATTTACATAGCTGAGCTATCAGACTTTATTCCAGTTTTTAGAACCTACTTATAGCCACTTGCTGTAGCCAACTTTAACTTGTCTTACAGATGATGAGGAAAAGATCAGATTTTTTATTTAGCTAGCATACATTCTCCAAGAGCTTTACAGATAATTGGATATTTTATTTTATTTTATTATTTTATTTTATTGAGCTCGCATGTGCATGAGTGGCGGGGAAGGGGCGGAAGGAGAGGGAAAGAGAGAATCTTAAGCAGGCTCCATGCCCAGAATGGAGACCAACTCAGGGCTCCACCTCACAAGCCTGAGATCATGACCTGAGCGGAAATCAAGAATCGGACACTTAACTGACTGAGCCACCCAGGCACTCCGATAATCAGATATTTTAAAGCAGGTATTTAAAAAATAACTTTATGCCCAATTAGATGCCTATTATAATGCTGTTGGTCTCTCTTAGAGCTTGTCCCAAAGCTTATTTTGTCTCAGGAGTCAGAGAAGGCATATAAACTAACCCAGGGGTAACTTTTACAACCAATATCAGAGTGAAACTTAAGGATGCTGAGAAAGCTAAGCTTTTAATTAATTAATTTAGCCTTAACTGAAACATAGAGAGTATTAAGCTTTCCTAGAGTTCTTTCAGCCTTAACCTCTTAACCAGCAACCTTAGGTTTTATAGCCTTTAGTTAATACAATTGCTATACTTAGACCTTTAAAAAAAAAAAAACTAAACTAAACTGAACGTGGTTATCTTGTCATCAACTTAGGAGCAGACATTTCTTTCTTTGTTCCCTGGTTTAGTAAATGAAATAATAATCTGAAAGTATATTTAGAGTAAAAGTATTTTGACAAAAGCATTATAAAATGAGTGATTATCATTACTATGTGTATTCCTTAGTTTTGGAGGGAGCACCTTTCAATTATAATGCCAGTCAGCACTTGTAAATGTTTCATATTCATTTTATAAACCTCCTCTAAACTTCAGGTCCTCTATTTCAATCTAAATTCACTTGTTAACAAGATCGACCTTTGCTTCTTTTTAACATTTGAGAAAATAAACTTAATAAAGCACAACTATTTGATGTCTTTATACATTTAGACATCGTATGAATCAGGCAACTCATATCGGCAGGTTTCCATTTCTTCATATTATAAAGGTGGAGGTTTGCACTAGTTCAGCCTTGACATTAGGTGATTTACGTTCAGAAGCAGAAACTGGCCGTTGAGTATGAGATCTTCCTCCTGACCTAGATGCAGTCTTTTCTATGTATATATCCAGGCAGCCACTTAAACTGATTTTATGTAAGGGAAGAGACTTGCCATCTTTAGACCAAACAATTTTTTTTAAATTCTAAATTTACAACTCTGTGTCTGGGAGGACTTTTGAAGATTTATCCATATCGATGCTACCATTTAAACCTAGACAGAATGGGGGCACATTGTTAGCTCAGTCGGTTAAGCATCTGCCTTCAGCTCAGGTCATGATCCCAGGGTTCCAGCTCCGTGTTCAGCCGGGAGCCTGCTTCTCCCTCTCCCTCTGCCTACAGCTTCCCCTGTTTGTGCTCTCTCTCTCTCTCTCTCTCTCTGTCAAATAAATAAATAAAATCTAAAAGAAATTAAAAAATTAAAAAATAAACCTATACAGAATGACTTCGCACTCTCTAGCACTAGCCTTGGAGATAGCTGCCTCATTGTGGGTGATTTGTCTAGAATCACATTCATTGTATTTGCCACATTCTCACTCTCCCTCTCCAGCCAAGCAAGCCTACACTTTCAGTTTGTTTGCTATTAATGCTGTCATCACTCTACTGGTTATTATAACAAAATATCCAAGAACGAGATTTCAGGTTGCAAAAGGGTTAAGTGCCTAATTCCCAATGGACACATTTTCAGTCTAGATTTCACTTGTTTTCTGCAGTGTTTAAGAATGTTGACCATGTATTCCTTTTTTTTTCTTTTTTAATCGAAGTATAGTTGACACGTGATGTTACATTAGTTTCAGGTGTATTACGTAGTGGTTTAACAACTTTGTAGGTTATGCTATGCTCATCACAAGTATAGCTGCTGTCACCGGACAACACTCATTTCTTTTCATACTCCTTCAGCCACCTTCTGTTATAACTCCAAAAAATATTTGTGAAGTGTTTCCTTACAGCGCAGAAAAGGAGAATGTGTTTAGAAGGTGACAGAGAAAGCGAATCAATATAGGCTGCTGAATTTTTAAGGTGAAGGTGATGTTTAGAACAAGGTCCTGAAGGATCTTTGCACTTAAAACTTCAAAGTCATCCTTTAATAATTGTTCCTGTTTTCTTCTTCAGTTACTTAACTGTTAATCATTCCAAGCATGTGCCCACCTCAGGACCTTTGTAGTTTCTGTTTCTTCTGCCAGAATGATCTTGCCCAAATGCCATTTTAGAGAGGCTTTTCACACTACCCTGTCTAAAATAGGGCTCGCCATCTTGAATTCTCTCTAGTCCCATAAGGTCCTTTATTTTACTTCATTACATTTGACTACTCACTGTCATTAAGTTTATATATTTATTTGATTGCTTATGAATTCGGGAATGTGTCTTCTTCTCCCCACCTATCTTCTGTGCCTGAAGCAATGCCTGGCTTATAATAGGTACTCAGCAAATGTTTGTTAAATGCGTAACACACTTGAAAAGTCTCTTATCTACTAAATTAAATCCATATTCCTCAACTTGATATTCAAGGTTCTACACAATAAGACTGAAACTCAGTTTTACAGTCTTTTGTGGGAAAATAAGGCAGAAAGAGAAGTTAGGGCCACATCATGGAGTACCTTCAATACAGACTGAGATTGAAGGGCTAGAGCTCTGGCTTTAACTTCAGTATAACCAGTGGAGCTATAGACCTCCTGGAGTGTGAGCCTTCTCTCTAAACCCCTGAATGTGCCTACGAGGATCAGGGAAGGCAGTACCCTAAGAGTACCCGGGAAGAGAGTCCTATTACAGTGAGAACATAAAACTAAACCGACCTGACCTCAGATGGGATAAAAGAGAAGGAGCCTAGGGGATTCCTTCAAATCAGCATGTTGTATTGGGAAATTTGTATTACCATTCTGTATAGAAATCTTTAGGGCCTTCTGGGGGCACCTGGGTGGCTCAGTTGGTTAAGCGTCTGTCTTTGGCTCAGGTCATGATCTCAGAGTCCTGGGATCGAGCCCTGAGTCAGGCTCCCTGCTCAGCGGGAGTCTGCTTCTCCCTTTCCTTCTGCCCCTCCCCCTGCTTGCTCTCTCTCTCTCTCTCTCTCTCAAATAAATAAATAAATAAATAAAATCTTAAAAAAAAAAGAAGTCTTCAGTGCCTTCTCATTACCTGTTGATTTAAATTACAAACTCCAGTCTTTCACCTTTTATGTCCCAGTCTTTCCACAATTTTCTTAGTAATTATTTCTTACTATAGAAAATACTTAGTATAGAAATACTAAGAAATACTACTTGTAGTCAATAGACCAACTCACCAAACTACTTTTTTCATTCTTGGGTATCTCCTTTCCTGCCTCTGTACGCTTTTCTCATCCTATCCCTCTGTCAGAGTTCCTTTTAGAGCATGCTCTCCAACTGTCAAAATGATATCTTTATTCCTCATACAAACATGTGGAAGTTCTTTCCCTCCTTTGAATCCTTTTAGCCTTTAAAATGCCTTACCTCAACCTATATTATCATCATCTGTGTCGTTTACCTAACCATTCTTTAAGCTTCATGAAGGAGTAATGTTCTTACAATTGTGTACCCCTGTAACACAATGCAGGACCTTTTCCACAGTGGACATTGTAGTGTTGTCAGTGTTGTAGAATTGAGGTAATTCCTATGAAAGGGACTTTAAAATCTTCCAAGGACAGTTATTATTTAGGCATGGGGACACATACCATCATTGTATTAGAGGGTGACCTTTGCAACTAGCGGTTCTTCACAACTGATGACTAAATATTGATAACAACTTAGCTGAGAAGTTTTACATGTGCATAAAGATTCCCAGCAGTATTTTCTGTTCCTTTTTTGTGCCCTGGCCACCTTCCAGTAAGTGTTGTCAAGCAGGTGCATAGTGAATCCAGTGCAGTCAGCACTCATTCTGAGCGCCATTCCAAAAAGATAGAACTTAAGAAGACTGTTGGACAAACAAGCTAGCCACTTTTAAGTTAATGCAGAGTTGTTCCTAGAATAAATCGTGGATGGCTCCTGAGTAAATAAGGTGAACAAAATATTCAAATAACAAACCTATATTATAACCACCTCAACGACTGAGTAATCAGCTGTTTTTGTGGTCACCTGATTATTTGGCAATAAATCTTGAAAACACAGGTTTGATTATCCCATACAAATAGGTTCATCCGTATGAACTGTATCTAGCTGTATTCTTTTCTGTGGTCATGGTATAGAAACAAGCAGAAGGAATTTGTCAAGAAGAACACGGTGTGTTCATTTGTAAGGATGCATAACAGTAAAAAAATAACATTTCAAATTAACAATGGGACTTTTTTCCATCCCTAGGGACCAAGAGGACCAGATGGTGTCTTAGGGGAACAAGGTGTACGGGGTGTCAAGGTAAATACTGATTTTTTCATTTCATATGCAGTTAAGATTTTTGAGCCCATATGCGTTCTACCTGACTTAAAACTGTTGTATTTCCTTACAAAAGTATGGTTCTAAATTTTCTCTTAGTAAAAGTATGAAACATACATAAAGTTTTTACTATGCATCGGGAAATTTTTTTAAAATATTGAATTATATACTTGATGTCCTATTTTCTTGTATGTGAGTGTGCGCTAGCACATGTAAGACCATAATTCACATTCATACTAACTCCTGTGGTATTGATACTTTGTTAGGGTGAAAAAGGAGATCAAGGAAAAAGAGGGCCTTATGGTCTTATTGTAAGTAGTAAAACATTTCACATTAAAGATAAATAGATAAAATCTTCCCTGTTTTTCTTAGTGTATGATTAATATTTGGTGAGGGAGCTCCGTGACCCAAACATTTTCTTCCTTATGTAGGGTAAGACTGGAAACCCCGGAGAGAGAGGAGTTCAAGGGAAACCAGTAAGTAATAAAGAATAATTAAGCTATGAATAAATTTTATTCATTTTATTCTCTGGCACAACTCTTGTTATTATCAGTACGTTAGACTAAGAGAATACCAGTTCTTTTCCTCCTTCAGTCATTAGGTAGATGTGTTACTTGTGCAAGTTGATTACTCGTTCTATGCCTTAGTGCTACCTGTTTATAAACTGGTGGTGATAACTGTTACACTCCACCCTAGGTATGATTACTTTTCTATAAAATCCATTTCAGAATAAAATGGTGTGATATTATATAAATATAATGGAATATGAATAAAGCTAATATAACAAGAAATTTCTTGCCTACTTCCATTTTAATTCTATTTGAGTGTCCTTTGAACCCTTGGAGCCTGGAGCTCTGTGTGTCACCGTGCCTTGCCATCCCACTGCTCTAAGAGTTTTTAAGATTATACAATACTAGCTATTTTTCTACCATCAAAACATCTTTTCAGAAGTATACAATTTTTTCCCTGAGTAGCCAAAAGTTCTTTTTTATGTTCATAGAACAGAAATAAGCAGAAGTTTGGCAACTAAAAAAGATCACAGTGTCTTCGTTCACTAACAAAGGGGAGAAATAGTAAAAACAAAAACAAAAAGATACACATATGCATATGTACACACACACATATATGCTAGTACATATATATAAATTTTTGAGTACATAAGCTTAATTGTATGAGCTTTCATACATTTCATATATTTCTGTTTTTATTTAGAATCATAATTTTTATGATAATTATTTGTAATGACATCTTGCTTTCTCATATACATATCTATACACAATTTGAAGTTATAAAATTAGATAATAATTTAAATGGACGGCAGCTGAAAAGTGGGAAAAGGATAAGAGAAAAATGTTTTTTCTGCTATAGTAGTTGTCACTAATGTCCCTGCATTTACTTCTTCCTCTTTGAAATCTGCTGCCCCCTGCCTGTTGTTTCCCATAATGGCATTCATTATATTTGTCAGTGGTCAAATCTAAAATATCAGAGACCTAAAGGAGAAAAATGACTATACTGAGGGAAAGAACTTGTCTGTGACAGTGTTATCCATTGAAGTCATCCCCAAAGTACATTCTTTGAGTATTAATATTAATCATCTGGGTTTCTGTTATATCAATGCAAATGGTGTTTCTGTAGATTCTTTCCACTTTGCTACACTGTATACAAAGCTTAAAATATGTGGCAATGGTAGAGAAATTTAAAGCTCACCATGTTCATTCTTTTTATAGTAGAGAAAGGAGGCCTAGAGAAATAAAATTACTTACTCATTTTATATACTGTTGACATTCCTTAGAATTTTACTTTCATTTGCAGCCTATCAGATATGCCTAGATAAATGTGAAATGTGCTGTTTGACTTCCTCAATCAAATAAAAGACATTAGAACCATTTTGTAACCATGGCTTAAGGCAAGAAATCGAGTAAATTTACTTTAGTGGATGACATGGGTTGGACATTAAATCATGAGTTTATAGTAGTTTTTGAGGTTTACATAGCTCTATAATACCTACATTGTCCCCTTCTTCTTGATTGAACTGGAATAGAATTTTGAGATCTTAAGGAAGCTAGGATCAATCAATCCAAGAAATCTAGACGGCCCTGAAGATTTGTTTGATCCTCCACAATGTCTGTAGTCATTTATGCAACTGTCGACAAGCAGGCAGTGCTGTATAATAGAAAGATACATTGAAGGTCAAACTGACATTTGCTCCAGTACATGCTCCTAATAGCTGTATAGTTTGATTAAAATAGTTAGCTGTCTGGATGATATTTTCTCTGTGTGTAAAATAAAGAGACATCTCTAAATTGTCATAATTCTAAAGCTAGGTATTAAATGAAAAACGGTAATGCATTGGTTGTCGAGATAACCAGGAAAAGTACATTTGTCTATGGACCAACTCTGTTTCTTATACTTGCCTTCCATCCACACGTAGATCTGACTTAAGAGGAAAGGCCATGACCCATGGTGTTATTAAGGTGATAAAACCTGGGTAACTGTTTTTAGATTTCTAAATCTTATAAAAACTATAACTATTATTGATTTTTTAATCTAGATATTCTTTCAGTTGATGAGTTAGGGGTGTTAAATCTCCAACTATGATTTTGTTTTTCTGTTTCTTTAAATTTGTCAAATTTTGCTTTATATATTTTGAAACGCTATTTTTAGAGTATTCACATTTATGATTATTGTCTTCCTGATGAACTGAGCCCCTTTTATTTTTACAAAATATTCCTCTATATCTCCGGTAATACTTTTTATTCCTGATAATACTGTTTGTTTTTGAAACTGGCTTTATTTGATTAGGAAGTCTCTCCAGCCTACTTACGCTTGCAGTTTGTGTGGCCTGTCTTTTCCATTCATTTACTTTCAACCAATCTGTATTTTGGTATTTAAAGTGAGTGTCTTATAATTGGGTCCTTTTTTTTTTATTCATTCTAAAAATCTCTGCCTTTCAATTAGTGTTTGGTCCATTTCCATTTAATGTAATTATCAATTTGGTTGTACTTTTGTCAACTATTTTATGATTGTTCTTCCCTTGTGGTGGTGCTGTTGTTGTTCAGTGCCTTCTTTTGGCATTGAACACTCCATTTTAATTTAGATAATGGCTTTTTAGCTATACTTCTTTGAACTATTATTTTAAGGTGGTTATTCTAGGTCAGGACTCAGTGAACATTTTCTGTAAAAACAAGTGCTGGTCCAGATTGCACCCCCAGGCTGTAGTTTGCCAGCTGCTGGTTTAGGGATTACAGTATACATCCTAACTTTCCAAAGTCTACTTAGAGTTAACATAGTAAAACTTAACATAATTGCAAGAAACTTGCAACCATATAGACCCATTCACCACCAACATCCTGTTCTTTATGCTATAATTGTTTCTATGTATTACATCTGTGTGTTATAAACCCATTTTGCAAAGTTAAAATTTTGCTTTAATATAAATAAAGTATTTTTGTTTTATTATAAGTGAAATATGTGTTTTAAGGTATTTAGGGGGAAGTAGTGTTTGTTTGTTTACTTTTTTATTATCCATGCCTTTACTTTTTCTGATATTCTACATTCTTTTCTGTAAGATCTGCATTTCCAATGGTATCACTTCCTTGAAGCCTATAGAACTTACTTTAGATTCCTTAGAGTCAAACTTTGCCAGTCATGGATTCTCTTTGTATTTGTTTGTGAAAATGTCTTTATTTCACTTTCATTTTTTTACATGAATTCTTTTTTTAGGTCTTTAATTCCAATTAGTTAACATACAGTGTTATGTTAGTTTCAGGTATACAGTATAGTAATTTAACACTTCCATACATCACTCTGTGCTCATCACAACAAGTGCACTTCTTAATAACCATCACCTGTTTAACGCATCCCCCCATCCACTTCCCTTCTGGTAACCATCAGTTTGTTCTCTATAGTTAAGAGCCTGTTTCTTGCTCTGCCTCTCTCTCTCTTCCGCCCCCCCTTTTCTTGTTTGTTTTGTTTCTTAAATTCCACATCTGAGCAAGATCATATTTTTCCACTGGATATAGAATTCTGGGCTGACAGGGTTTTCTTTTATTTGTTTGCATTCAGCACTATAAAGACGACATGTCATTTTCTTTTGCCCTCAATTATTTCCAATGAGAAGTCCACATTTATTGGTATCTTTATTCCCCCTGCATGTAATGTATCATTTTTCTCTGGCTGCTTTCAAGATTCTCTCTTTACTTTTGGCTTTTAGTAGTTTGACTATGATGTGCCTAGATGGATTTTCTTTGCATTTATTCAGCTTGAGATTTACTGAGCTTCTTTTGTGTGTAAGTTTCTGTTTTCACTAAATTTGGAAATTTTTCAACTTTGTTTATTTCAATTTTTTCCCTATTCTGTCTTCTCTCTCCTTCTTGGATTCCAATTAAATATATATTAAACATTTATTCATTGCAATTTTAATCTTTCTTTTTCCTGTTTTCTTTTTTTAATTGGATAACCTAACTCTATCTTCACTCACTTTTTAAACCCATTCACTGAAATTTTATTTAATTTATGATATGGAATTTTTAAGTTTTATTTCAGATACTTAATTTTCAGTTCTATAATTTCCATTTTTAGAGATGATGTTCTTCTGAGAGTTCCTATTTGTCTATTCATCATAAGTGCATTTTTATTTACATTACTGAGCATATTTATAATAGTCACTTTAAAATCCTTATGGGATAATTCTAACATCTGGGTCATCTTGAGTTTCGTCTCCATTAATTGCCTTTTCTTGTAAATATGGGAAAATTTTCCTGTCCAGTAATTTTGAATTATATCTTGGACATTTTTTTATTATGTTCAATTAGCCAACATAAAGTACATTATTAGTTTTTGATGTAGTGACTTTTTTTTCCTTAAGGAGGCTCTATACCCAGCATGGAGCCCAACAAGGGGTTGAACTCATGACCCTGAGATCAAGACCTAAACTGAGGTCAAGAGTCAGATGCTTAACTGATTGAGCCACCCAGGCACCCCTATATCTTGAACATTTTAAATGATTCATCATACATACTCCAAATTCTGTTATATTTCTTTGAAGAGTATTTTATGTTTTGTTTTGTTTTTTGATTTGGCAAATCATTAACTTGGCTGCTTTCAAACTCCAGATTCTCTCTCCTCTGTGGTAGATGGCTACTGAAATTTCTGTCCAGTTCTTTTAGGCCTTGCTAGGATGGTTGGTGTCTACCATATCCATATATACTTCAAATGTCAGCAAGAGATTTAAGCAGAGTTTACCTCAGAATTTGAGGTTCCTCCTCTCTTGCTTTCTCTTCCATCACTTCCAGCAGCTGTGGTCACCCCACATTCTACCCTCTGGTTCTCCATGCCAGTAAGACTGCAGATTTCTCTCCTCCTTTTTTCTTAATCATCCTACATAGCTTACCTTCTGGCTAAAAGCCACATTTAAAATTAAAAATCAGACACTCACTTAGTGCCATTCCTTTCTTGTACATGTAGACCTCTCCACTCTACTTTTTACCTATTTTTGGTTTTTCTTCAGATTTTTAAAAAATATTTTGTCTTGGGTTTACAGTTATCCCTATATAGGTGATTTGGATAGGAGATACTTGAGCAATATTGGAAGTGGAAATTCTTAACAGTTCTTCTTTAAATAGTTTTCTCTGGAGTAGCTCAGAATACTTAAGAAACATTTATTTCATTTATTTCATAATCTTTACAATATAAAAATTGTATGGTATTAACTCTATGCTTTCTCCCCTTTCAGATAATGAGGCATACAGTTTTCATAATCCTACAATGAAAAAACATTTATTTGCTCCTTTGCTTATTCCCATAAAAAGTCTTTGAAGATTATCCATATATTTACTGTAAAAGGAAGAGGCATTGAATGTTTGATTTCTTATTGAAATCAGTAGAATGCAGTACAGTATAGTGGATAAGCATGGCATTGGAATCAGACACTGGAAGTCAAATACTGGTTCTGCCACTTACTAGCTGTTTTGACTTTATACAAATTATTTTCTTTCTCTAGGCCTCAGTTTTCCTATCTTTAAAATGAAATACCTTTTGGGGAGCATGGTGGTGCAGTCGGTTAACCTTCCGACTCTTGGTTTCATCTCAGGGTCATGAGATCAAGCCCTGTGTTGGTCTCCATGCTCATCACAGAGTCTGCTTGGATTTCTCTCTCCCTCCCCCTCTGCCCCTCCCCACCCCACGTACACAGGCACACTCTCTCTCAAATAAATCTTTAAAAAAATTAAAATAAAATAAAATGAGATACCTTTTATAGTTACATCAAATGATGTTCATTATGTGCGTGGCATAGGCTCTCAATACATAGTAACCACAATAATCATTATTTTCCCAGTCATCATTATCATAATTGCTGGGTTGAAGTCATGGAGCAAGAAAGTCTACTAAAAGAATATTTTTAGTACTATCTGAAAAGCCTTAAAGGGGATTTTTATTTTGTACCAGCTTGTGCTTTACTTCTTTGTCTCTAATAAAAATAAGTAGATCCATTTAGATCATTTCATAACTTTGCCAAACAGCTTTTATGCACCATTAACATCATTAAAAGTATATATCAAGCTTGACATTGTGTACAAGCCCACTTTACAAAGCAAATTGGGCAGACATTTTTCAAGGTTCTGAACTTTTGCTGTATGTTTCAGTTGGTATATCAGACCCTTATATTGATCCTGTCTCTTAATATTGGAGCCTGGACTGAATGGATGGCATAAAATTTTCATGACTGAAACAAGGCCTTAGTCAGATGTGAGCCTGTGATTTTACATATCTTCCTTTCCTTAACCAGAGAACTATACACAACTAAATATAGCATTAATGGCTATAACTTAGAAAGTTTTATGTTGCTAGGAGTTTTGATTATCTTTACTTCCAATTCAACATCATATTTTTCTTAGCTTTTAGTTTTAATATAAAATGGGGATTGTTATCCACTGAATATTTGCCAACCTTCTCAAGGTCAATAATGTAGAACAGGTGAATTGCAAATAGAGAAGGGCAGTGTTTTCTATATCTTTAATAGTCATCAGTGTCTAGCACATGGTACACACTCAGTAAATCTTTAAATGGGAGAACAAAAGAGGACCTAAAATTTGACTTATATTCCATTTTGGAATATACCCCCACTTCTAAGACTCAATTTAATGGTATCATAGATGGCATGGTGTAAAAATAGGGGAAAATAAAGGATGTTAGAGAGTTCAATTTAGTCATTTCTGGTCAACTAGGTTCTGAGACTCCTGTGCCTTACCAGGTTTTAAGGACATAAGTTATACTTACTGACACATCACAAGGTTATTATTTTTGGAGAAAGAAACCATTTTTATAGAGATACTAAAAATATAAAAAAATCGAAATTTAAAATAATTCTGGATAATTGTCTCTGTATATGAGTGAGGATTAAGTATGGGAATACAGATAGACATAAGGAACTCCTACAACTCAACAACAACAACAAAAGACAACTTGATGAAAAAATGAGCAAAGGACTTGAATAGACATTTCTCCAAAGAAAATATACAAATGGCCAATAAGCACATGAAAAGATGCTCAATATCACTGGACAGTAGAGAAATGTGAATCAAAATCACAATGAGATACCAATTCTAACCCATTAGGACTGCTATTTTTAAAAGAAAAACAAAACAAAACAAAACAAAACATACATACATACAGAAAGTAACTAGTGTTGGCAAAGATGTAGAAAAATTGGAGCCCTTGTACATTGCTAGTGGGAATATAAAACAGTGAGGTTGCTATGGAAAACAGTTTGGTGGCTCCTCAAACAGTTCAACATAGTATTACTATGTAATTCATCAATTCCACTTTAGATTTATACCCCCAAAAAATTGAAAGCAAAGACTTAGAAACTAAACCTTCTATAGTGTTTATAGGCACAGTATTCACAATGGCCAAAAGGTAGAAAACCCAAGTGTCCATTGATGAATGAAAAGATATACAAAATATAGCATATACATACAATGGAATATTATTGAACTTTAAAACTGAAGAAAGTTTTTATTTCAATTCCAATTAATTAACATATAGTATAATAGTTTCAGGTGCACAATTTAGTGATTCAGCACTTCCATACATTACCAGGTGCCCATCACAAGTGCACTCCTAATCCCCATCACCTATTTAACCCATACCCCTCCACTCCCTTTTGGAAACCGTCAATTTGTTCTCTATAGTTAAGAGTCTGTTTCTTGGTTTGCCTCTCTCTCTTCTTTTTTTTTTCCCCTTTGCTTGTTTGTTTTGTTTCTTGTATTCCACATATGACTGAAATCATATGGTATTTGTCTTTCTCTGACTGACTTCTTCACTTAGCATAATACTCTCTAGCTCCATCCATGTCATTGCAAATGGCAAGATTTCATTCTTTTTGATGGCTGAGTAATATTCCATATATATATATATATATATATATATATATATATATATATATACACATACATATATATGTATATATGCATATACATATACATGCATTCTCCACATCCTCACCAACACCTTGTTAGCTATGTTGTCGATTTTAACCACTCTGACAGGAGTGAAGTGATATCTCATTGTATTTTGGATTTGCATTTCCTTGATGATAAGTGATGTTGAGTGTCTTTTCATGTATATTTTGGCCATCTGTGCATCTTCTTTGGAAAAATGTCTATTCATGTCTTTTGCCCATTTTTTAACTGGATTATTTGGGGTTTTTTTATAAATTCTTTATATATTTTCAAAATCCTAGAGGAGAACATAGGCAGTAACATTTTTGACATTGGCCACAGCAACTTCTTTCAAGATACATCTCCAAAGGTTAGTGAAACAAAAGCAAAAATGAACTTTTGGGACTTCATCAACATAAAAAGCTTCTGCACAGCAAAGGAAACAGTCAACAAAACAAAGAGGCAACCCACAGAATGGGAGAAGATATTTGCAAATGACACTACAGATAAAGGGCTGGTATCCAAGATCTATAAAGAACTTCTCAAACTCAACACCCAAAAAAACAAATAATCAAGTCAAAAAATGGGCAGAAGACATGAACAGACCCTTCTCCAAAGAAGACATACAAATGGCTAACAGACACATGAAAAAATGTTCATCATCATTAGCCATCAGGGAAATTCAAATCAAACCCACACTGAGATACCACCTTACACCAGTTAGAATGGCAAAAATTGACAAGGCAAGAAACAACAAATGTTGGAGAGGTTGTGGAGAAAGGGGAACCCTCTTACACTGTGGGTGAGAATGCAAGTTGGTACAGCCACTTTGGAAAACAGTGTGGAGCTGCCTCAGAAAATTAAAAATAGAGCTACCCTATGACCCAGCAATTGCACTACTGGGTATTTACCCCAAAGACACAGATGTAGTGAAAAGAAGGGGCACATGCACCCCAGTGTTCATAGCAACAATGTCCACAATAGCCAAACTGTGGAGAGAGATGAGATGCCCTTCAACAGATGAATGGATAAAGAAGATGTGGTCCATATATACAATGGAATAGTACTCAGCCATCAGAAAAGATGAATACCCAACTTTTACATCAATATAGACAGGACTGGAGGAGATTATGCTAAGTGAAATAAGTCAAGTGGAGAAAGTCAATTATCATATGGTTTCACTTATTTGTGGAACATAAGGAATAGCATGGAGGACATTAGGAGAAGGAAGGGAAAAATGAAGGGGGGGAAATCGGAGGGAGAGATGAACCATGAGAGACTATGGACTCTGAGAAACAAACTGAGGGTGTTAGAGGGGAGGGGGTTGGGGGGATTGGTTAGCCCAGTGATGGGTATTAAGGAGTGCACCAGGGGCACTGGTGTTATACGAAAACAATGAATCATGGATCACTACATCAAAAACTAATGATGTATTGTATGGTGACTAACATAACAATAAAATAAAATTTAAAAAAATTCTTTATATATTTTATAAGTTCTTTATATATTTTGAATACTAACCCTTTATCAGATATGCCATTTTCAAATGTCTTTTCCCATTCCTAGTTTGCCTTTTAGTTTGTTGATTGTTTCCTTTGCTGTGCAGAAGCTTTTTATTTTGAAGAGGTCCCAATAGTTTACTTTTGCTTTTGTTTCCTTTGCCTCAGGAGACATATCTAGAAAGATGTAACTACAGTCAAAGAAGTTACTGCCTGTGTTCTCTTCTAGGATTTTTATGGATCCAGGTCTCACATTTCAATCTTTAATCCATTTTGAATTTATTTTTGTGTATGGTGTAAGAAAGTGATTGTTTCATTCTTTTTGTTGCTGTCTAGTTTTCCCAATACCATTTGTTGGAGAGACTGTCTTTTTCCCATTGGATATTCTTTCCTGCTTTGTTGAAAATTAATTGACCATATAATTGTGGGTTCATTTCTGGGTTTTCTATTCTGTTCTATTGATCTGTGTGTTTATTTTTGTGCCAGTGCCATACTGCTTTGATTACTAAAGCTTTGTAATATAACTTGAGGGTCCAGAATTGTGATGCCTGCAGCTTTGCTTTTCTTTTTCAAGATTGCTTTGGCTATTTGGGGTCTTTTGTGTTCCATACAAATTTTAGCATTGTTTGTTCTAGCTCTGTGAAATATGCTGTTGGTATTTTGATGGGATTGCATTAAATGTGTAGATTGCTTTTGCATAGTATTGACATTTTAACAATATTTGTTCTTCCAATCCATGAGCATAGAATGTCTTTCCATTTCTTTGTGTTGTCTTTAATTTCTTTCATCAATGTTTCATAGTTTTCAGAGTACAGGTCCTTCACCTCTGGTTAGGTTTATTCCTGGGTATCTTATGTTTTTGGTATAACTGTAAATGGGATTGACTTCCTAATTTTCTGCTGCCTCATAATTGGGGTATAGGAATGCAACAGATTTCTGTATGTTGATTTTTGTGTCCTGCGACTTTACTGAACTCATTTGTCAGTTTTAGCAGTTTTTTGGTGAAGTCTTTTGTGTTTTCTATGTGTAGTATCATGTCATCTGAAAATAGTGAAAGTTTTATTTATTCCTTGCCAATTTGGATGCCTTTTATTTCTTTTATTGTGTCTGACTGCTATGGCTAGGATTTCCAATACTGTATTGAATAGAAGTGGTGAGAATGGACATCCCTGTCTTGTTCCTGACCATAGAAGGAAAGCTCTCAGTTTCTCCCCATCGGGGATATTAGCTGTGGGTTTTCCATAGATGGACTTTATTGTGTGGAGGTATGTTCCCTCTAAACCTACTTTGTTGAGGGTTTTTATCATGAATGGATGTTGTACTTGTCAAATGTTTTTTCTGCATCTATTGCATTGATCCTCTAGTTCTTATTCTTTCATTTATTAATGTGATGTATCATGTTGATTGATTTATGAATATTGAACCACCCTTGCAACCCAGGAATAAATCCCACTTTGATGGTGGTGAATGATTTTTAAAATGTATTGTTGGATTTGATTTGCTAGTATTGAGGATTTTTACATCTATGTTCATCAGAGATATTGGCCTATAGTTCTCTTTTTTTGTAGTGTCTTTATCTGGTTTTGGTATCAGGGTAACGCTGGCCTCATAGAATAAATGTGAATATTTTCATTCCTTATCTATTTTTTGGAATAGTTTGAGAAGAATAGGTATTACCTCCCCTTTATTTTTTTAATTTTTAATTTTTTTTTTATTATGTTATGTTAATCACCATACATTACATCATTAGTTTTTGATGTAGTGTTCCATGATTCATTGTTTGCATATAACACCCAGTGCTCCATGCAGTACGTGCCCTTTAAATGTTTGGTGGAATTCATCTGTGAAGCCATCTGGTTCTGGGGATTTTTTGATTACTGATTCAATTTCTTTGCTGGTTATTGGTCTGTTCAAGTTTTCTATTTCTTCCTGTTTCAGTTTTGATAGTTTATTTGTTTCTATGAATTTATCCATTTTTTTAGGTTGCCCAATTTGTTGGCATATAGTTTACATAATATTCTCATAATCATTTGTATTTCTATGGTGTTGGTTGTTACTTATCCTTTCTCATTTGTGATTTTATTTATTTTGGCCCTTTCTAAACTTTTCTTCTTGATAAGTTTGACTAGAGGTTTATCAGTTTTATTGATTTTTTTCAAAGAACAAGCTCCTGGTTTCATTGATCTGTTTTATTGCCTTTTTAGTTTCTATATCATTTATTTCTACTCTGATCTTTATTACTGCTTTCCTTCTGCTGACTTTAGGCTTTGTTTGTAGTTCTTTTTCTAGCTCCTTTAGGTGTGAGGTTAGGTGGTTTATTTGAGATGTTTCTTGCTTCCTAAGGTAAGCCTGTATTGCTATATACTTCCCTCTTAGGACCGCTTTTACTGCATCCCAAAGGTTTTGGACCATTCTGTTTTCATTTTTATTTGTTTCCATGTACTTTTTCATTTCTTCTTTTATTCCCTGGTTGACCCATTCATCGTTTGGTAGCATGTTTTTAACCCCCATGTATTTGATCTTTCCAGATTTTTTCTTGTAGTTGACTTCTAGTTTCATAGTATTGTGGTCAGAAAAGGTGTGTGGTATGACTTCAGTCTTCTTGTATTTGTGGACACCTGTTTTGTGACCTACTAAGTGATCTATTCTGGAAAATAGTCCATGTGCACTTGAAAAGAATGTATATTCTGCCGTTTTAGGATCAAATGTTCTGAATATATCTGTTAAATCCATCTGGTCCAATGTGTCATTCATAGCCATTGTTTCCTTGTTGATTTTCTGTTTAGATCATCTGTCCATTGGTATAAGTGGGGTGTTAAAGTCCCTTACTATTATTGTATTATTATTGATTAGTTCCTTTATCTTTGTTGTTCATTGTTTTAAGTATTTGGGTGCTCCCACATTAGGTGCATAAATATTTACAGTTATTATATCTTCTTGTTGGATTATCCCTTTATGATTATATAGTGTCCTTCCTTGTCTCTTGTTACAGTCTTTGCTTTAAAGTCTAGTTTGTCCATGTAGTGTCTAAGTATTGTTACTCTGCCTTTCTTTTGATATCCATTTGCATGATAAATATTTCTTCATTCCCTCACTTTCAATCTGCAGGTGTCTTCAAGTCTAAAATGAGTCTCTGTAGGCAGCATATAGATAGGTCTTGTTTTTTATCCATTCTGACACTCTGTCTTTGATTATTTAGTCCATTTACATTCAAGGTAATTATTGATAAATACATATTTATTGCCATTCTATTACTTGTCTTATGGTTGTTTCTGGAGATTTTTCTCTGATCCTTTCTTGCATTTCTGTCTTTCATCGTTTGCCGATACATTGATAGTGATATATTTGGATTTATTTCTTTTTGTTCTTTGCATGTGTCTTAGTGGTTTTTGATATCTGATTACCATTAGGTTTGTAAATAATCTCTTCTGTATACAGCAGTCTATATTAAGTTGATCGTAATTTAAGTTTGAACCCATTCTTTTCTCCTCTCCTCCTCACATTTAGGTATATGTTATTATATTTTATATCTTCTTTTTTTTTTTTAGTTCCTTGACTGATTTTTACAGAAATGTTCATTTTTACTAATTTTGTGTTTCCTGCCTTTTATTGTCACTTTTGTTTTTTCCTTTCCACTTAGAGTCCCCTTAAATATATCTTGCAGGTCTGGGTTAGTGGTCATGAATTCATTTCATTTTTGTTTGTCTAGGGTACTCTTTATCTCTCCTTCTATGCTGAATGATAGCCTTATTGGGGAGAGTATTCTTGGCTTCAGATTTTTCCCATTCAGCACTTTGAATACAGCATGCCACTCCCTTGGGGCTTGCCAAATTTCTGTTGAGAAATCTCCTGCTAACCTTATGGATTTTCCCTTGTAAGTTAAATTAGACTTCTATTGTCTTGCTGCTTTTAAGATTTTTCTTTATTACTAAACTTTGCAGATTTAATTATAATATGTCTTTGTGTGGGTCTACTTCTGTTGATTTTGATGGGGGTTCTCTGTGCCTTCTATATCTGGATGTCTGTTTCCTTTCCCAGATTAGTGAAGTTTTCAGCTGTTATTTCTCCAAATAAATTTTCTGCCCCCTTTTCTCTCTCTTCTTCTAGGACTCCTATAATACAAATGTTATTACATTTGATGGAGTCACTGAGTTCCATAACTCTATTCTTGTTTTGCATAATTCTTCTTTCTCTCTTTTGTTCAGCTTCATTGCTTTCCATTATTTTGTCTTCTAGGTCATTAATTTGTTCCTCTGATTCTTCCAAACTGATACTCATTGCATCAAGCATGTTTCTAATCTCATTTATTGCACTCTTCATGTCTGACTGATTATTTTTTTAACTCTTTATCTCTTTGATAAGGGTCTCACTGATATCTTCCATTCTTTTCTCAAGTCCAGTGACTATCCTTATGATCATTGCTTTAAATTCTCCATCAGGCATGTTACTTATATGTGTTTTGCTTAGATCTCTGGTCATGACTTTATCTTGTTCTTTTATTTGGAGTAAATTCCTATGTCTTCTCATTTTATCTAAAGCTCTGCCTGATTCTCTCTGTTAGAAAAACCAGTAATATCTCCTGTTCCTGAAAGTAATGGCCTTATGAAAAAGAAGTCATGTAATTCCCAGGGCCTGGCACTTCAGGGAGTTTCTCTAGTGTGTGCTGCATGTGCTCTGCTCTTGTGTTCTGGCTGCTCTGTCCTTCAGGCCAGTTGTCTCTAGAGGGTCCTCTTGTCTGTTGTGGGCAGTGTTTGGTTCTTCATCTGAATGTGGTCAGTTTTAACTAGGTGTGCTCTGGTCTGCTTGTGGAATGAGACCTGTCACCACCTCCTCCAGAACTGAGGCTCTGCAAAACTTTCTGGTTGGGAGATGTGGTATGAATAGGGACGTGTGCTGGTCTTGGGGAGGGCCTTGTTGTGCTGGGACCAAGGCAAGCATGACTGAGATCCCACCAGCGTGCAGAGTTGGGGGGGGGGGGGGTTAGTGTAAACAAGTTAGGCAGCCAGTGTCAGTGCTGCACTGCTTCCTGCTGTATTTATGCTGAGGGGTAGGGGAGGGAAATGGTGCTGGCCAGCTTCTTTGTTCCCTTAGAGGTGTCTCCTTGAACACTGCCTCTCAGGGATCTGCTCTAAGAAGAGTGTATAATCTCCCCATTTTGTGCCCCAGGCACTCTTCAGATTGCTTTTTCCATGCTGTATGCTCCCAAGTTGTCTGCCTGCCTTCTGTCCAAGAGCAGCACAATGCCCTTTGGGCTTATCCCAGCCAAGCCTGCTGGCCTTTAGAACTAGGCTTTGAGCCCCAGTCGTTGCAAGAACTCACAAAATTCAGCCCTTCTCATTTTCCAAGCCAATAGCTATGGGAAACATTCTCCTTGTGCATTCCTCTGTGTGCTCCTCTCTCCCACCCTTCTCCACACCATGGTTCCTTCCCCTCCACAGCAGTCAGGATTTGCTTCTCCCCTAAACCTCATCTCTGCATTTCCTACCTTCAGTGTGGCTTCTTCTCTCCCTTTAGTTGTGGAGTTTGTTCTGTCAGTATTCAGGTCAGTTTCTGGGGGTGTTTAAGATGACTTGATAGTTACCTTGTTGTATTTTTGGACTGAGAGGAGTCTGGGATCCACCTACTCCACTGACATCTTCCTTCTCTCCAGTATTAGTGAAATTTGAAGACATTGTGCCATGTGAAATAAGCCAGACACAAAAGAACAAACATAGTATAACTCTACTTATATGGGGCACCTAGAGTAGTCAAAGAGGCAGAATGCAGGATGATGGTTGCCAGGGGAACCAGCGAGGGGGAAAGGGTGTTATTTAATGGGTTTATAATTTCAGTCTGAGCAGTTGAAAAGTTCTGAAAATAGATGGTGATGATAGTAGTGCAACAATGCACAGGTACATAATGCCACAAAACTGCACATTTAAACACTGTTAAAATGATATATTTTATGTTATGCATATTTTACCATAAAAAGAAAAGAGAGAATAGAGGTACACAGAAAAATTAGGTGGTAGGATTGTAAAGGAAAGCTGAGGTAAGGAAAGTAAAACATTTTCAAGCAGCACTTTTTCTTCACATTTTGCCTTTGTTTATTCAGGGTTCACAGGGACCCCCTGGGAGTACAGGAGACAGAGGACTTGAAGGAGAACCAGTAAGTTTATCTTTATACTATATATATATCTTTATACTTTTCTAATTGTGTTTTTCTTGCACTCTTGGGCTATGGCTGGTACATACACATTTATCATGGACACCTAATTATATAGAAAATATTTTGCTGTGAATATAGGTTTTAGTACCTTTCTGGTCTCATATAGTCAAATGGTCCTATTTTTCTGGAATTGTTAAAATTTCACATATTTCTGTTTTCAACAAAGATAGTTCTGTTTTATGGACGTGGAGAAATTTTCTTTGTGAATGGTTTGCTGTTCTTATAATGACTATATTATACTGCCACAGACACACAAAATTATATTTTTGAGGCCAACTCTGTAATAAAATACCATACAAAGAACCCAAACTCTACATCTGATGGGCCTAAATGTACAAACATGATAGAAATACTGGTATATCAATAATGCAAAAACTTACATCACGATTTTATAAATGTGATTCCATTATAAAATTTCTATGGAAAATGATTGCGAAAAGGAAAGATTTTTGTCACACCTACTTTCTCACAACTTATTCTTTATTGCCTATGAAGTCATTCTTCTGGTTAATGGTATCAGATATAATATGCTGTAACATGCTTGTAAGATGTATAATACAATATAGTCTTTCAAACTCTACTGGGTTGATCTTATCTATTAGTTGACCCAAAGGTTTACAGGTGGCCTTTGTGTAATTCATTTAGCTAGTAGCAAGTGGAAAGTGTAATAGTCAAAGAGCTATTCTTATCAAATTGTATTCATTTCCTCCTTTACGTATTTAACCTATGGTATAAATTCTCCAAGCAATAAGTAAAGATTTGACTGTATATATAATTCTTTCCAAATGAAGAATTTTAGATATGGTATTGATTTTATCAAACTAAAATCCTCTTGGTTCTCTCCCTGTTTTGTATCTCTTGCCATCCCAATCTTAATATTTATTTGACCAAGAATAATGCAACTCTCTTTAGCATTATTTACTTAAATATCTCTTTGAAAAAGTCTGTAGCTCTTTGAAGTTAGAGACCATTTCTCTCATCTTTGTAATCCTGCCTGGTATAAAGTGTAGCATATTAGATCTACTTAGGGTATGTTTGTTAAACTGAATTGACAAAAGGTCATATACCCAAAAACATAATTGTTTAGCCAGTGATATTAGATGAAGTGAAATGCAATGGCAACTAACTTAATCTTAGTAAGGAACACATTTAAGTAAAGTCTGTCAAAAGAGCTATGGCAACAGCAGAGACAATATCTTAGACTTTATATAAGAAAAGATTTGTTACTATAGGCATAAACAACTAAATAGTTTAACAGCACCTAAAAGTTAACATTCAGGTCACTGGGTCAGTAGACTGGTAAATAAAATATAAATCAATTTATAATGGATATGATGGGCTTTGTTGCATATATTTGAGCTGCCTGGTTAAATTATAGAAAAGAAAAGAAGTAAATTGGCAAAATGAAGGACACAGAAGAGATGTTGAAACATATTTATATTTTGAGAATAATAAAATAGAGAAGACTACACCTTTCTATAGTCAGCATCTATTAGAGTTGTCTCTTTTTCCCAGACAAGTTCCAAAACCAGTTTGCTCATTGCAATGCAAATACTGGGATTTGGATAGTTGGCCATTCATTCATTCAATCAACAATTATTTATTAAGTACCTGCACTTGGAATGTAGTGGTAAATATGTAGGTTTCAGTCTAATGATAGAAATATATACTAATTAAATTATCACAGAGATTAATGGATAATTACAAACTGAGATAAATCCTGTGAAGTAGGAATTCAATTCTAAAAGAATGTATAACAGAGAAACTGTCCTTAGGAAAGGCTTCCAGAGGAGGAGCATTTGAGCTAGGATCTGAAGGATGCATAGTAATTACTTAGGCAAAGATGGGGAAAGGTTATTTTAGAGAGAAGTCATGAGCTGAGAGGAAGCTCTGCATATTTATTCGAAGATCTAAAAGAAGGCTAGCATGGCAATGGCACAGAGTCAGGTGGGATGTAAGTGTAAGATGAAGATGAAAAAAGAAGCAGGGGACAAAACATGTAGCTTTGCAGGCCCTATTCCCAAGGATTTATATTTTTATCATAAGAACAAAGGGATGTCATTGAAGAGATAGGGCTAGTTTTATAATCATATTATTGTTTTGTAAAGATCACTCAAACAAATTGGAAGGGACTAAGAGTGGATAAGCACTGCTTTCTGTTGTAATCCAAATAAGAGATGGTAGAATGCTTTTGATTAGTGGAGAAAAGAAGTGGATAGATATAAAAGATTCAAAAGGAGATATGAAATCAACAGGAGATAGACTGTCCATATGTAAAGTGAGTCCTAAGTTTCTGGCTGACCCAAATAAATATTTTTGATATCTTTAAACATTGAAAACTGCCTTTAAAAAGGAACATGAGGGGAATGCTGTTGTTTCTAAAAAATCAATTCTTGATAAGTTTGCTTTACAATATGCCCTCCAACTTAAAAACCATTATTTTCTAGATACACTTCCTTAGTTGAATACCAGAAGTCATTTCCACTCACCTTAAAAGATAATTAACAGGATTCTCAGATTAATTAAAAGTATGTGATAAAACCTGCCATTGAATTACTTATGAAGATATAAAAAATGGCAACAGTTCTAGAAGCAAAAGATAAAAGACCAGTGTCTCAGTAGAATTTTGACAGTACTAAAATCAGACAAAAATAGCACCAACAGAAAAAGCTAAAGATAAATTTCAGCCGAATACCAAAAATTTCAAGTAAAATTCAACTATATATAAAGAAATAAGTGACTGAAATGAAATATAAATGAAGTGAAAGAAGAATTTTAAAAAGGCAAAAATTACTTAATATTAAGAAATCCATAATATAACATATTACAGATATAGTAGGAAAATGCTAGAAACAAGTACTCAATAAAATTCAACTATTTTTGGACACCTGGGTGGCCCAGTCTTTAGGCGTCCTGGGATCGAGTCCCACATCGGGCTCCCGGCTCAGTGGGAAGCCTGCTTCTCCCTCTCCCACTCCCCCTGCTTGTATTCCCTCTCTCGCTGTGTCTCTGTAAAATAAATAAATAAAATCTTTTAAAAAAATAAATAAATAAAATAAAATTCAACTATTTTTGATTTGTTAAAAATTATAGTAAAATGGTTTCTGGTCGGGCGCCTGGGTGGCTCAGTTGGTTAAGCCACTGCCTTCGACTCAGGTCATGATCCTGGAGTCCCGGGATCGAGTCCCGCATCGGGCTCCCTGCTGAGCGGGGAGTCTGCTTCTCCCTCTGACCCTCTTCCCTCTCGTGCTCTCTGTCTCTCATTCTCTCTCTCTCAAATAAATAAATAAATAAATAAAAATCTTAAAAAAAAAATGGTTTCTGGTCTGAATTGTAAGGAGCTTGGAAGCTGTCATCCCCCTTTTTACAACAAGGAAAAAGCTGAGCAAACTGAAAATCAACACTTTTTTAGATCATTGAGGTCAAAGGACCAACTGTTGCCTGAAAACTGGAGAGACAGGAGGATATAGAGAACGACAGCTTACCAGGAGCAGAAGGCCATAACTGGATGGTAGGAGAACTTTAACTATGATTATATTTGTCAATATAAAATTGACAAATTGCTTAAGACACAATTTAGACTATCATAAGTGTTAAAAAACTAAGAAGGGACCCCGTCTGAAGCAAGGAGCCACATGTCCCTGAGTTTTACCACCAAAAGACCTGCTAGGTTCTCACTCTAAAGTTCAGAGACATACCTGTTTCTTCTAGCAGTGGGATGGGAAAAGTAACCATTTTGAAATACACTCAGAGTGCTCTGTTCTCCTTAACAAAGCTTGCCCTCAAGGGAAATTGTTTTATCTGAGTCTAACTGATTTGGGTTTTTGCGGAAGCCTACTGAACTTGGGAGAAGAGCAGTTCCCCAACCCTAGATGCTTCTAGACTTGAACATGGGAGAAAGAAAATACCCAACTCAGGCTCATTGAAAGACTGAGACCTAATCATAAAACTATATAGAGTGCTTCTCCTCATCTTATAACTTACCATCACATTAATAGGGCTCTTGTATAATAGCTGAGGATTACAGCTAAAAGAACTGCAGACCCAAACCCTATTTAAGGCATCTCTGGGAAAGCCTAAAGACAACAGACAAGACAAAAACAATGACAGTAGGAGGAAATTTAGCTCCTGACACCATAGTGCAGCAAACAATAAACACAGCCTAATTCCCAACCAGATAACTTAAAACCTTTCACTGAAGGCCTGTTTACCTCAGGTCCTTTTACCTTATACACTGTCTTTGACTTTCAACAAAAAAATTACAGGGCATGCAAAAAGGGGAAAAACAGTCTGAAGAGACAAAGCAAGCATCAGGAACAGACTCAGATATAGCAGAGATTTTGAAATTTTCAGCCTGGGAATTTAAAAGTGAAGTAGAAATAGAATTTCTCAGACAAGCAAAAACTAATGGAATTTGTCACTAGTAGACCAGCCTTGTAAGAAATGTTAAATTCTTCAGAGAGAAGGAAAGTGATATAAATGAGAATCTAGGATAGAAGAAGAAAGAACTTTAGAAGGAATATATAAAAGTAAAATCAAATCTTTTTCTTTCTTATTCTTAATTACTAGAATAGGTAGTTTGTACAAAATAATAATCACAACATTGTATTTAATCTCATACCCTATGGATAAGTGTAGTGGTATAGTGTTATTTGAGAAAATAGACTTGGATTAATTGTAAATATACATTGCAAACTCTAGAGAGTTTAAAGATGAGCATTTTTAATTAGAACATTTAGAACATTTAAAAATGTTCTAAATGAAGTATAATTGATATGATAAAATAAGAGAGAAAATGGAATCACTTAAAATTCATGGTTAAAAAAGAGTGGAAGATAAAGAAAGAAAAGAAAGAAACAACATGAGTAACAAATAGAAAACAGTAAAAAAATATAGTAGGTATGAACCCAACTATGTGGAAAACCCCAAGCAATTGACCAATAAAAACCACTCCTGGAACTAATAAGCAATTATAACAGGGTTGCAGGATATCAGAATACAAGATTAATATACAAAAGTCAGTTGCCTTCCTATATACCAACAATAAGCAATTGGAATTTGAAATGTATTTTTTATTTTTTTATTGTTATGTTAATCACCATATATTACATCATTAGTTTTTGATGTAGTGTAGTGTAGGAATTTGAAATTTAAAACACAACACCGTTTATATTACTATCAGACATAAAAAAGAAATAGGTATAAATCTAACAAAATGTACACAGAATATATGTGAGGAAAACTACAAAACTGACTGAAGAAATAAAAGAAGATCTAAATAAGTGGAGAGATAGTTCATGTTCATGGATAGGAAGAGTAAATGTTAGGATGTCACAACTATAGATTCAAAGCAATTCCAGTCAAAATACTAGCAAGTTACTTTGTGGATATTGATAAAGAAATTCTCAAGTTCATAAGGAAAGGCAAAAGACCCAGAGGAGCCAACATAATATTGAAGAAGAACAAAGTCAGAGGACTGACACGATCCAACATAAAGACTTAATATAACACTAACACTACAGTATTCAAGACAATGTAGTAGGAAAAGACAAATAGATCATTTGAACAGAATGGTGAGCCCAGAAATAGAAGTCCACAAATATAGTCAACTGATCTTTGACAAAGTTGCCAAGGCAACACTTTTCAACTAATAGTGCTGGAACAACTAGGTGTCCACATAAAAACAAAAGCAAAACCAAAAAACAAGGATCTAGACAAAGACCTTATACTTTTTCAAAAAAATTAACTCAAAATGGATTATAGGCCTAAATTTAAAATGTGTTACTGAAACTTCTTTAAGATAGCATAAGAGGAAAATCTCATTGACCTTGGATTTGGCAATGACTTTTTTTTATATACAACATCAAAAGCATGATTCATGAATGGAAAAATTGATAGGTTGGATTTCATTAAAATTAAAAACTTCTGCTCTGTGAAAGACATGTTAAGAGAATAAAAGACATGCGACAGCCTGGGAGAAAACATTTGTGAAATGCATATCTGATAAGGGACCTGTATGCAAAATATAGAAAAAACTCTTAAAAGTTAACAATAAGGAAACAAACAATCAATTTAAAAAGTGGGCAACAGATCTGAACAGACAATACACCAAAGACCTACAGATGGCACAGAAGCATAAGAAAATATGCTTATCATCATCATATGTCATTAGAGAGAATTGCAAATTAAAACAACAATAACATATCATTACACACCTGTATGAATGGCTAAAATCTAGAACACTGACAATACCAGATGTTAGCAAAGATGTAGAATAATGGGAGTTCTCATTCATTGTTGGTGGTAATACAGAATGAGAATGGTACAGCCAACTTTGGAACACAACTTGGCAGTTTTTTACAAAGCTAAACATATTCTTACCATTATGGTCCAGTGATCATGCTCCTTGGTATTTACCAAAATGATTGGAAAACTTAATGCCTACACAAGAACCTGCACATGAATGCTTTATAGCAGCTTTATTCATAGTTGCCCAAATGAGAAGCAGCTGATATGTCCTCAAAAGATAAATGAATAAACAAACTGTGGTACATCCATACAATGAAATACTACTCATCAATAAAAAGGAAAGAGCTATTAAGCCACAAAAGGACAGAGGGACCTTTAAGTGCATCCTGATAAGTGAAAGAAGCCAGTCTGAAAAGTCTAAATACCGTATGATTCCAACTATATGAAATTCTGGAAAAGGCAAAACTATAGAGACAGTAAAAAAGAACAGTGGTTGCCAGGTCTTGGGGGTAGAGGACCAGGGATGAATAGGTGGAAAACGGGGGAATTTGGGAGCAGTGGAACTATTTTATATGTTACTATAATGATGGATACATGATATTATGCATATCTCAAAACTCATACAACTGTACAACTCTGTGTCTGTGTTCACACAGAGTGAACCCTAATGTAAACTATGAACTTTAAGTGTACAATATCAATTAATCAATTTTAACAAATGTACCACACTAATGCAAGATGTTAATAATAATAAAGAAAACTGGGCAAGGGTGGTATATGGGAACTCTGTACATTCTGTTTAATTTTTCTGTAAATCTAAAACTTCTCTAAGAAATAAAGTTTATTAATTGAAACAAAATATTCTAGTAACATCAAACATAGTTCTGTAATAAAGTAAAGTGGCTTATCTTATATCTGCACCCAACCTACTAGGAAATATGGAAACACCAGAAGCATGGGAACCACAATATAACATTTCCAACTATCACTATATTATCTAACATTATTCGAAAAGTTTTAGCTAGTGTAGTGGCATATGACATAGAAATGATCATATAAGGGAAGGAAAGCATTATTATTTAGAGAAAATTTAAATAACCCCCCAAAACTTATAAAACCTAAAGAGTTAATTCTGTATTTTTCAATTTCTGTGATAGAGTAATATAATGGCAAGACGTAAAATAGACATTTTTTAAAAATCCGTTTTTCTGCTATACATATAGTATACAAGTAATAAAATATAATAGAAAAATATCCCACTCTAGCTAGAAACAAAACATAATAATTAAGGATAAACTTAAGGGGAATTGGATGGGACACATACAAAGAAAACTTCAAAAATTCATTAAGAGTCCTAGAAACAGACTTAAGTAAAAAGTCAAATTATTTTCTAACTAGAAGACTATTTTTTAAATTAATGTATTTATTAGAGTTAACACAGTCCCATTCAAAAATCCCATTACCCGTGTAAATCAGGTGTGGGATTTAATTATCATAAGAATAACTTATAAAAACAAACAGGCAAAATAGCTTAATATTTTTAACCTGCCATAAAAGGAGGATTAGGGCTGGTAGATTTTAAAAGAAATAATATAGAATAATTACATGGAAATAGATGTTTTAACCTTAAATGTGATGGAAAAGGTCCTCAAGGACTAACAGATTTAACATATACAAATTTTAAATTTCTCTCATCCCAAATTTTTTATGCTCAAAGATTTAAGGAACTACAGCAAATGTTAAGTGGTTTAAGTGGTTATTTTGGATCATTTTTACTTTATGAGTTTCCAGGTATTCTACAGTGATCATACTTAGGGGGGAAAGTTTATTTTTAACAATATATAAAAAAATTAAATGACAAACTACATACTAGGCAGATGTTAATGGTAAAATAGGATGCCTATAAGTTCATGACCACAACACATAAAAAACTCATACAAATCTTTTAAATGATTCCCAAAATACATAGGCAGAGGACATGATCAAGAAACACATAGAATATCACAGATAGCTGAAAAACAAATAACAAAAACAATATTCAACCTTACTAATAGTCAAATATATACACATTTTAAGATAAGAGATTGTCCATCAAATTAATGAAGAATTTAAAAAATAATATTCTGTGTTGGCATGGATTCAATGAAATAGATTTTACTTTTATATATTGCTTGCAGAATGTTAATTATTGAACATTTCAGGAAATTTACTTGACTTCATGACCAAATAATGGTACCATTTCAGACTCTGTTCTAAGGGAGAAAATGCAGAATACACACAGACTTCTGCACAGACATGTTTCTTTCAGTGTGTTTATAATAGTGTAGAAACACATTCTGAGGGGAATTCACAAATTTTAAAATATTATACATAATGTTTAATAAGCCATAACTGAAAAGCAACAGGGACCTCTTAATACCTTTAACAGCTATACTATTGAGTAGAGACGACATATGTGACCCCTGCATACCAGCCTTGCAGTCCTATCATTCCAATGTTTATCTCAGCTATTTGACCATATCACCTGATATTACAGACCTTAACATTCACTGATAAAGAGTCTAACATGCATATGATAAATCCAGTAAAGTAAAATTGTACTGTAAAGAAGATAAAGAAGCAATATAAATGTCTGGTATTAAGAATATGACTAATTTATGGTACTGCAGAATATGAGATAAATGGAATGTTATGTAGCTGTTGGACAATTTGTTAGGAAGTATTTATAATAACATGGTAAAATGTCTATATTCAGAATAGAATCGTAAGTGTAAAACAGGGAGATATAAAGTTATTTGTAAGTATGCTCCCACAACAGAACTAGAAGGAAATATACAAAAATATTTACAGTGTCGCCTCTGAATGGTAGAATTATGGGTAATGTGCTTAATCTTGTTTTATCATACTTTTCAAATAATTAAAATGAACATTACTGACTGTAACAATTCAGAAAACAGTTTAAGATAACCAACCATAGCACACTTTGCTTTCCATTACTACATTTTTTAAAGGTGAGGTATTCACAAAATTGTTACGGAGTATAATCTCACAGATAATTTTAACTATCTTGTTATTTTCTGAATCTAAGAAAACACGTTCTTTCTACTATCTTTCCAGAAAGGTGAAATAGTGCAAGTATTTTCTTTGAATGGCTGGAGAAATAGCATTATATTGTAGTTGCTAAATAAGTATTAATCTATCTAAAATAATTCTAGCCAGTTAAATGGATTCCACACACTAAGAAGATCCTTTTGGTTTAGCCAATTTAATGTTTATGCAATAAACTGAATATTCAGTATTTGTTTACTTAAAATTATACTATTCAGTATTACAGTGACCAGGATTCCAATAAAAGTCCCAATATCCATTTTATTGCACCTTAATGATTAAATCATATGGGTAAACATTGTTATATCTGTTCATGTAAAACAGAGAAATTTTTGAACTGGATTCACTGCCATGATAAAGTCCGACATCAGGCAAACTCTAACATATTTTTATTTCATTGGAGACCATATATTTGCTTCTTTAAAAATGCTATTTTGTTTGTCACATATTTGCCATGAATATTGAGTAGAAATATAATTGTCATGTCCATCAAATAAGATAACTTTTGAAAGCCCTTAGTATGATATTTGATACTTATGAGATGCTTCATAAATGTTTATTGAATGGACGAGTGAATTAAGGAATGAAAGCATGAAAGGTAGTGTCCTTTCTTTCCTTTTCTTTTGAATCTCAACATAGCCTTCTAGTCACACACACACGCAACAGATGAATCAACTATAAATTATAATTGTTTATACAAAAAGTTGATAAATGTATTATGTGTTCTATTACATATTATATATTAAAAATTCCATATTTAGATGCATACGTTAATCGGAATACAGAGTAAACTTTGATTCTCAGATCTTAAATTTTATAGGGACCACGAGGGTTGCAAGGGGATGCTGGACCTCCTGGAGAAATGGGTGCTGAGGTAACTTTTTTTGTGGCTCTTTTTTGTTATTTCGTCAATACCCAGTACTTTTTGTAAGACTTCTCAAGGTAAAGTTGATATATTAGGTATATATTTAAAGAATAATTCTGTAGTGTTGTGTTTCATATTCAGAAAATAAAGCCTAAAATTCCATTAAAAGTAGGGAAGACTGTTTTATGAATCTAATTTTATACACATAAAGTTCTCTTTTTTTAAGTTTTTACTTAAACTCCAGTTACTTGACATACAGTATAATATTAGTCTCGGGTGTACAATTTAGTGATTCAACACTTACGTACAGCACCCACTGCTCATCACAACAAATGTATTCCTGAATCCCCATCACCTATTTAACCCATTTCCTCACCCACCTCCCCTCTGGTAACCATCAATTTGTTTTCTATAGTTAAAACTGTTTTTTGGTTTTCCTCTTTTTTTCTCCTGTGAATATTTGTTTTGTTTCTTAAATCACACATATGAGTGAAATCATATGGCATTTGTCTTTCTCTGACTTATTTCGCTTAGCATAATACTCTCTAGCCCCATCCACATCGTTGCAAATGGCAAGATTTCATTCCTTTGGGGCTCCTGGGTGGCTCAGTCGGTTAAGCGTCTGCCTTTGGCTCAGGTCATGATCCCAGGGTCCTGGGATCGAGCCCCGCGTCGGGCTCCCTGCTCCATGGGAAGCCTGCTTCTCCCTCTCCCACACTCCCTGCTTGTGTTCCTTCTCTCACTGTGTCTCTCTCTGTCAAATAAATAAATAAAATCTTTAAAAAAAAAAAAAGATTTCATTCTTTTGGATGACTGAGTAGTATTCCATTGTATATATACACCACATCTTTTTTACCCATTCATCAGTTGGTGGACATTTGGGTTCTTTTCATAATTTGGCTATGGTTGATAATGCTGCTATAAACACTGGAGTGCATGTATCCCTTTGAATTAGTATTTTTGTATTCTTTGGCTAAATACCTAGCAGTGAAATTGCTGGAAGGTTAGATCTATTTTCAACTTTTTGAGGAAACTCCATACTGTTTTCCAGAGTGACTGTACCAGTTTGCATTCCCACCAACAGTGTATGAAGGTTCTTCTTTTTCTGTATCCTCATCAACATCTGTTGTTTCTTCTCTTATTAATTTGCTATTCTGACTGGTGTGAGGTGATATGTTATTGTAATTTTGATTTGCATTTCCCTGATAAGTGATGTTGAGTATGTTTTCATGTGTCTGTGGGCCATCTGTATGTCTTGGAAAAATGTCTGTTCATGTCTTCTGCCCATTTTTTAACTGGATTATTTGGTTTTGGGGTGTTGAGTTTTGTAAGTTCTTTATATATTTTGGATACTCACCCTTTATCAGATAATGTCACTTGCAAATATCTTCTCCCTTTCCTTAGGTTGCCTTTTAGTTCTGTTGATTGTTCCCTTTGCTCTGCAGAAGCTTTTTATTTTGATGAAGTTCCAAAAGTTTATTTTTGCTTTTGTTTCCCTTGCCGCAGTAGACATATTTGCATAGTTGCTACAGCCTATGTCAAGGAGGTTACTGCCTGTACACATGAAGTTCTCTTAACAGCCCATTTAAATGACAACAAAAAGTGAATAACACTTACCCTTCGCTCATTTAGAGTTACCTCGATAACCCTTCACTCTAAGATGTTATATCTCCTTTATAGAAGAATATTAAGAAGTGACCCCTGGACTGTCTGGGTGGTACAGTGTGTTATGTGTCCAACTCTTCATTTCGGCTCAGGTCATGATCTCAGGGTCCTGGGATCAAGGCCCGCATCAGGCTCCGTATTCAGCAGGGAGTCTGCTTGAGGATTGTCTCTCTCTCTGCTTCCCTCCACTCACATGCTGTCTCTCAAATAAATAAACAAATCTTTTTTTTAAAAAGTGACCCCTATTTAGGATATATTTTGGAACAATAAACTATACTCATTATAATTATAAAATCCAATTACTTCATTTCTGTTGTTTGTTAACTTTAGCTGTAAATAAATTAGACATAAGTTCCTCTCTTGGCTTTTGTGAAACTGCTCTCTTTTGATTCTGCTCTTTACCTTCTCATTAGCCTTCTCAGTCTTGATGTGAAGCTGTCCTTCTTTCTCAGCCTAGCAATCATATTATCACAATGACTTTAATTACCAATATTATTCTTAGAGCTCTCATCTTGATGGCTCTAACTCATGCCTTTCTTCAGCGGCAGTTACTGATTCCCTGTTGTCTTTTACATATGCACCTAAATAGCCCACATACATCTTAAATTCAAAATATCTAAACCAAACCCATCACTTTCCTGCTGTTCTTCCTCCTTTTATTCCCATCTCATTGAAAGATACTCCTTATGTCCAACAACCCAAAACTGAGTCTTCCCAGCCTCCTCTTCCTACTTTATTTTCTCCAGTCAGCCATCATTTCCCTCTGAATGAGCCCCCACAGCCCCCACAGCGTCTCAATTTTATCCTTTCCTTTTCATCCCTATTGCCAGTGCTCTAGTCCTCTGCTCTTATTACATGTCTCCAGCAACCTCTATCATTCCTTAGCTAATTGTTGCCAGTTTCTCTTTGTCATATCATTCCTCCCCTTGGAATTTTTCTATAGCTCTCATGACCTTTAACAAAATGCCAACTTTTTAACATGATAAATAATGTTCTACATTATCTGACTTAATGCAGACCTGTTCAGCCACATACCAATAAAGCTCTTCTCCTCCCCCTCGTGCTCCAGGTTTGTTGACCTATTTTTAATTCCATGATTATGCCATGCTTTCTTGCTGTGCACTTTGTATCCACTGGTAATACAAGGATGGCTGATATATGGTCCCTGACTCCTTTAGGAGTTTATAATTCATTCCAGAAGATAGTCATATAAAAGATTATTACATTACAGTGTATTAGAGCCAGTGATGGAGATATTCACAGGTCAGTATAGGAACATGGCAATGAGCATTTAACTCCACCTAGATACAAGGAAGAAGACGACTTGTGGGGAATGTGTGGTGGTGATGAGACGACTTTTAAGAAATGAGTAGGAGTTAGCCATATGAAAAGACTAAATAAGGATAAGGAAATTCCAGAAAAAAGGAATAGTATGAGCAAGAACATACAAACATAAGGCAATATGGATTCTTTGAAAGTCAAAGCAAGGTGTGGTAATAGATGAAATTATGGAAAAATCATTAGATCATGAAAAGTTTTGTGTACTCTGTTAAGATGCTTAAATTTTTTATCTTATGGGCTGTATTAAGTCATTGTAAGATATGATAAGCAGAGCAGTGATAAAGTCAGATTTATTTTTTTGGACGATAAGATAATTCTAGCAGCGTGTGCACAGAGGATATATTTGATAGGACAGGAGTGAAGCCATGAATACCTAATAAAGGACCATTGCATTCAACTAGGCAAGAAACGATGGACTTCTAAACTAAAGTATAGGGATAGAAAGGGAGAGAAGTGGATGGATTTGAGAAATGTTTTCTATATAAATTCTGCAGAACCTTCATATTTGTAGAATATGGGAAGTAAAGGGGAAAGAGAAGTCCAAAAATTATTCCCAGATTTCTAGGCTGCGCAACAGGATGGTTGGCAAATACCTTTCATGAGACCAAAGAGGAATATTAGGGAGATGGGGGTCATCATCTGTTAATCTGCCCAAGGTAATGGTTAAGAAGTAGGAGAGACTGGCTTTGAATCCACATCTGACTCAAAAATTGATGCTGATAATCTATACTATGCCACATCTTGTGAGCCTAAAGAAAGCTGAGAAAAGTCATACCTAATAACTAGAAGGGTTTTTTTTTTTTTAAAGAGTAGGAGATAAAAATTATGTTGTGATAAGGAGTAGGGGTTGAGTAGGTCAGTTGAGGCAAATTTGCTGGTTTAGAATAGTGGTTGAAGATAATGGGAGAGGGAAATGACTACAGGCAAGTGAAAGAGCAGATATACCTTACTAAAAGTCAAGCTTTTAGTAGGAGACCATGAATTTGCATTATATTGATAATAATGATGACAAAAACCCACAATTATGAAGTACTTTCTATGTGCCTAGCAGTATTTATGTGCTTTGCTGTATTAATGGATTGTGACAACACCCTATGAGATAGATACAACTATTATTTTCATTTTACAGATGAGGAAACAAAGGCATAAAATGGTTAAGTAACTTGCTCAAGGGCAATAGCTAGGAGTCATGTGGTACAGCCTACATTTCAATTCAGGCAGTCTCTCTCCACAACCCATTGTCTTAGCCACTATGCCTCTCAACATGTAATGATGCCACTTTGCACAAGTGTGTAATTTTTTTCCCAGCAGTGTTCAACTGGAAATAGAAATGGAGATGATTTAAAGTGCTAATCCAAGATTGGTATAAGAAAAGAAACAGCATAGAGTTCAGATCTTTATTAGAGTTCGTTTAAGAAAGGAATAAAAGAAAGCCAAGAGGAGCTGACAGGTTGGGAGAAATTAGGAACCAGAGGAGATCTGTGACACTGAAAGCAATTTTAATATGGAAGAAGTTCTAAGAGAGTTGGAATTCTCTCTCAAGAAAGAATATGAATCCTAAAGTAGGATATTAAATTCTGTCATTTCTGAGGCAGAGCAGAAACCCAGGCAGTCTCACTTCATAATTTTTCCTCTTAAGTCCTGTACTGTACTGTCTCTTGTAACAGTAAAGAAGTCACAAAACTAACCCACAGAAGAATTTAAATAATGTAACTATTAAAAAATTATGAAATGATGGTAAAATGGAGGGAGAATAAGGAAACTAAACTTTTAGCAAGGTGATACATCGAGATGTAGAGGTACAATTTTTGAGTTATAGAAGTAACCACTAGGAAAACAAAAATTGTTTCGTAAAGTAGTTGTCTCTGGGACTCCTGGGTGGCTCAGTCGGTTAAGCGTCTGCCTTCGGCTCAGGTCATGATCCCAGGGTCCTGGGATAGAGACCCGCATCAGCCTCCCTGCTCAGCGGGGAGTCTGCTTCTCCCTCTGTCCCTCCCCCTTGCTTACGTTCCCTCTCTCGCTGTGTGTGTGTGTCTCTCTCAAATAAATAAAAGCTTTGAAAAAATAAAAATAAAAAAAAAAGTAGTTGCCTCTGAGGAATGGGACTGGGGCTTTTCATTATCATTCCATCTGTACTGTTGTGCATGGGTAGCTTTTATTTTAGAAAAAAAGCAAAGTGAATATGTATTGCAGAAGCTGAGTCAAAATGGAAAACTGAACTTCCTCTTATCTAAAATACTATGACATAAAAGATACTTTAAGCTCTAATAGTTATAAGGAAGAATATCACCCATGGATCAGAACTACTGAGGAATCACTGAAAGATAGAAGGGAAACAGGAAGCTTTTTGTCAAGAGTGTGTTGTGAGTTAATGCTTTAAGCTACCCCTCTACTCCAAAAACATGGGAATTACAGAATACATGTGTGTTTTTATAGTTATGCATATACATGCATACAATAAGTACACGCACACAGTGAAAGAGAGAGGAGAAGAGAAAGAGGGAATGAGGAAGGGAAGAGGGGAGGGGTACGCTTAGTGTGCTCAAACACAAGATCAGTATCTCGGAAACAAACAAACAATACCACAGTAGCTGTAGGAGCTCCAGGCCTAGAGATAGCCAGAGGTTGCAAGAAGTTGTATGTTTTCAAGGTAAAAGGAACCAAATTCTCCCCACCTGGACCCGCCCACAAAAGGAAAGTGGAAAAGCTGCCATATACATCTTTTAAAATGTGAATAAATTCATATCATCTTTGTGTGATATTTTTTATGAAATGAATAAAGAAAACTGAACTTTTTAAAGGAAGTGTGCTCCAGAGGGCTCAACAGAAATGGATGGGAAGAGTGAAAAGTAAAAAACACTGAGAATAGTAAGAATATGTGGGTAGGAAATTAGAAGGGGAAATCGGAGGTGGTTTGTCTTTGACCAAGAATTAAAGGATGACGCGAAGAATAGAAGAAATTGGTCTTAAAAGTCCTGACTTCAGGTGATGTTATTTTGGCATTTGAACTGTTAAATGATCCCAGAATTATCTGGTCTTATGCCATCAAGTTTATAAAGTGGAAACACAAATATTTTCCTGGACATACATCTCACCCTTGGGCTACAAATTACTATGATCTTCTTATGAGGTTGTTATTGCCTTTGTAATTGGTGAAGAAATATATACAGATGATGTGTCAAATCATTCTCTTCCAGGGACCTTCAGGTATTGAGGGAGACTCTGGTCTGCAAGGTGAACCAGGTGCAAAGGTAATCTTCCTAAATAGTAAAAGGGTCTCTAAACTTTTACCACTGAATCCCCTGTTTGCCATGTTTTGGCAAATACCCATCATCTTGAAAGCAAGTGAAGGAGAGCAGATAAAAATGGGAAGTGTTTTCAAATGAGTCAGAAAAAAATATTATCTATCATCTATCTATGTACTGAGTCTGTGTGTGTGTGAGAGAGAGAGAGAGAGAAAGAGAGAAGAAATACAAATGATAAAGCTAATGGGGCAATTTATTATCAATAAATTAATCTGGGGAAAAGGAAAAAAAATGGGAAGTGTTTTGAAAGCCCTATCCTCATGATACACCTTCCATAATTATTAGATATACTGTTTTAGTAGAAAAAAGTTTTAATCTTTCCCTTTGTTTCTTCAGGGAAATGTTGGACCTGCAGGCAATGTTGGAGTTGCTGGAGAACCAGGGTTACGGGTAAATGTCTACTGAAACCTTTGTAATGCACAGGCCTGAGTGGTTCAGAGACTCAAAACTTAGATAAATAAAGCTTCAGAAAATGCATAATGGTTAAACCTTTCTGGTGCATAACAGAAAAACGTTTGTCTTTATTTCTTAGTTTTAAAGGCTGCATGCCAGACCCTGTTCACATTGTCATTTAGTAGCATTTGGAGTTCTAACCTCATACATCCTTTTCTCAGTATGGAGCGTACTCTGTAGAATGCTTTACACATAATGCAGAGTAGCTGTGATTGTCACTTATGTTCACATTAAGAAGAAATTCACAAATAACAGTCATCAGCTCTCAGGATATTTCCTGACCTAACAAGGCAAACAAATGATTAAAACCTAATTTATGTTTGAAAAAACAACAACAAAAATCTAAAGTCACAAAGTTAACAAGATTCAAGGAAATAATCGTAAATAAGTATGATTAGAGAGTTTACAGAAGTTATTCTAATATAGACAGCCTGTAATTTGAGCTGTGGTAAGCTTTTTCCCAAGAAACAGTGCCCAAGGTAATCTCAAAATACATTTGCATACTAAAAGGCAAAGTAGGGAGACAGGTTTTACATCCAGTTTCTTTTTCATTTGCCCTTTATTTGCAGAGGGGTGGGCAGTCTGAGGTTGGGGTGATGGAAGTGTCAGTGGTGGGAGCAAAGGAACAACTGTGAAGATGCACTAACTAACTCACTTGTAAATATTTTAGGTAACAAGAGAGCCAGTATTACTTTAATATCTTCATAGACTATGGCTTACTTTTCTGTTAAGTTCTATATCTGGAAGACAGCTTCTTGATGTACCAGGGTCTTAATTGTTGCCTTTCCCTTGTTAAGCAAAAAAATACAGACCCTAAAAATCTAGTTTTAACTGAATTAAGTCATATTAATCCATTTAATTCAGTATAGGAAGGTACTACAACTTTAAGAGATACAGTATTTATAGTCCTTGAACTCAGGAAACGCAGGTCTAGCTGTATAAATTTTCAGAGCTACCAAATGAATGCGTATTTCTCTTAATAATCTAAAGTTAAAATTCTGGGCCTATCTTATATATATTTGAATTTACAATACTGATTCTTTAAATCATCTTCAGAGCTATTCCAAGCAAATTATATCAAGCTTATTATACTGCCAAATGTTCCTTATAAATAAATTAGAAGTAGGAATAAATGTACACAAACCTGCTACTTTCTATAGATACCAGGAGCAAAAAATAAGTTAAGGTGAGCAATTTAGCAAAATAATCTTACTGTTTTTGCTACAAAATAGGGTGAACCAGGAGCTCCTGGAGAAGAAGGTCTCCAAGGAAAAGATGGATTAAAGGTAAATTATACTTTTCTCATTACATATAAAAGTAGATATTTTTTGTGAAATCTTTCAAATATTACATAATTACATGATTATTTTTATGTCCCAAACAAAAATCTGCTTATTGTGTGGTATACTTATTTTATTGCTTTCCCTTTCTTAAAAATTTTTACTGGGTTACAGGGGAACCCCGGAGGAAGGGGTCTTCCCGGAGAGGATGGAGAAAAAGGAGAGACAGGCTTACCAGGGGCTTCAGGGCCCTTGGGTAGACCAGGTCTAACGGGCCCTCTGGTAAGTACTGCTGAGCTCATTTTTGAGTACTCCGTGAACTCAGTCCTCTACATGTACACACACACACACACACACACACACACACACACACACATTCTGATTTTCTCAGATGTTCTTTGGATAACTGAAGGTGTGGAACTGTGGCTTGAGAGAGGGCCAAACCAGGGACTGATAATCAGCCTAGCTAACATCCAAGGAAGAAAGACACTTTCTCCATGTGTCACACAAGTCCTTGAAGTTTTTTTTCTTCCCACTTTGAGATATAATTGACAAGTAACATAGTGTAAATTTAAGGTGTGTAATGTGATGATTTTATACACACACACATGATTACCAAATAGGGTTAGTTAACACATCCATTGCTTTACTTAATTACCTTTTTGTGGTGTGGTGAAATTTTTTAAGATTTACCCTCTTAGCAACTTTCAAATACACAATACAGTATTGTTAAATATAGTCACCACATTGTACATTATGTCTCTATGAGTTACTTATTTTATAACTGGAAGTTTGTATCCATTCACCATTTCCCCCATCTCTCCACTACTGGCAACAACCATCAGTCTATTCTCTGTTCCTATGATTTCAGATTTTTAGATAACACACATATGTGAGATCATACAGAATTTTTTTTCCTCTGTCTGACTTATTTCACATAACATAATGACTTCCAGGTCCATCCATATTGTTGCAAGTGTCAGAATTTCCTTCTTTTTGTGACTGAACAGTACACATATATATAAACCATATATATACCATTCTCTTTTCAAATATAAGTTGACCATATATGCGTGCATTTTTTTCTGGGCTCTCAATTCTTTTCCATTAGTCTGTATGTCTTTTTTAATGCCAGTACCACACTGTTTTGATTAGTGTAGTCTTGTATTAATACAGTTTGGAATTAAGAGGTGTGATACCTCCAGCTTTAATTTTTTAAGATTGTTTTGGTTATTTGGGGTATTTTCTGGTTTCATGTGAATTTTAGGATTTTTTCTATTCCTGTAAAACATGCCATTGGAATCTTGATAGGAATTACATTGAATCTATAGATAGTTTGGGATAATATGGACATGTTAACAATATTAATTATTCCTACCTATGAATATGAGATAGCTCTCCATTTATGTGTCTTCAATTTCTTTCATCAGTGTCTTACAATTTTCAGTGTATAGATATTTCATCTCCTTTGTTATATTTATCCCTAAATATTTTATTGTTTTTGATGCTATTGTAAATGGAAATGTTTTCTTTCTTTCTTTTTCAGATAATTCATTGTTAGTGTATGGAAACATGACTGGGTTTTCTAAGTGATTTTTGTATCCTGCAATTTTACTGAAATCATTTATTAATTTTAGCAGGTTTTTTTGTGGAGTATTTAGGGTTTTCTGTATATGAAGATAATGCCATCTTCAGAGACAGTTATACTTCTTCCTTTCTCATTTTGGTGCCTTTTATTTCTTTTTCTTGCATAAATGCTCTTGGTAGGATTTCCAGTACTATATTGAATAGAAGTGGTGAGAGTAGGCACCTTGGTCTCTTGTTCCTGATCTTAGAGGAAAACCTTTCAACTTTTCACTGTTAAATATGATGTTAGCTGTGGGTTTGTCATATATGGCCTTTATTATGTTGAGGTATGTTCCCTCTATACCTGCTTTATTGAGAGTTTTTATCATGAAAAGTTATTGAAATTTGTCAAATACTCTTTCTGCTTCTATTGAGATGCTCATATGGTTTTATCTTTAATTCTGTGAATGGGGTATATCATATTGATTGATTTGCAGGTGAACCATCCTTGCATCCTAGGAATAAATCCCACTTGAACACAGTGTATGATCCTTTTGACGTGATGTTGAATTTAGTTTGCTAGTATTTTGTTGAGAATTTTTGCATCCATATTCATCAGGGCTTTGGTCTGTAGTTTTCTTATAATATCCTTATCTGGCTTTTGTATTAGGGTAATGCTGACCTGAGCTTGGGTATATTTCTCCTCTTCAAAATTTTGGATGAGTTTGAGAAATATTACCATTAATTCTTCTTTCAGTGTTTGGTGGAATTCATCAGGAAATGCTAGGTTTTTCTTTGTTGAGAGATTTTTTATTACTTATTCAATCTCATTCATTATTGGTCTGTTCAGATTTTCTATTTCTGCATGATTCAGTCTTGGTAAGTAGTATGCTTCTAGGAATAGATATATTCTAAGTTGTCCAATTTTTTGACAAATAATTGTATATTAGTAGTCTTTTATGATCTTTTGTTTTTCTGTGTTATTTATAATGTCTTCTCTTTCATTTCTAATTGTGTTTGAGGCCTTTCTGTCTTGGTGTTTGTCAGGTTTGTTTATCATTTAAAAAACCAACTATTTTGTTAATCTCTTCTCTAATTTTTCTGTTTTCTTTTTATTTACTTTTGCTCTAATCTTCATCATTTCTTTTCTTCTGCTAACTTTGGCTTTAGTTTGTTCTTTTTCTATTTCTTTGAAGTATAAAGTTAGGTTATTTATTTGTGATCTTTCTCCTTTTTTAAAGTAGGCATTTATCACTGTAAACTCCCCTCTTAGAACTGCTTTTGCTGCATTCCATAAATTTTTGCTATATTGTGGTTCCAATTTTGTTTGAAGATTTTTTGTTTGTTTTAATTTTTGTTTCAAGTTATTATTTAAATTCTGGTTAGTTAACATACTATTGGTTTCAGGAGCAGAATTTAGTGATTCATCACTTACGTACAACACCTAGTGCTTGTCACAAGTGCCCTCCTTAATCCCCACCACTAATTTAGCCCATTCCCTGCCCACCTCCCCTCCATCAATTCTGTTTGTTCTCTGTAGTTAAGAGTTTCTTAAGGCTTGCCTCCCTCTCTTTTCCCCCCCTTCCCCTATGTTCATCTGTTTTGTTTTTTAAATTTCACATATGAGTGAAATCATATGGTATTTGTCTTTCTCTGACTGACTTATTTCATTTAGCATAATACTCTCTAGCTCCATCCATGTAGCTGCAAATGGCAAGATTTCATTCTTTTTGGTGGCTGAGTAATAGTCCATTATATATATGTGTTCCTTTATATACATATATATACACATATATATATTCCTTTATATACATGTATATTCCATTATATGTATATACATAGGGATGCACGTGTCCCTTCAAATCAGTATTATTGTATTCTTTGGGTAAATACCTAGTAATGCAATTGCTGGGTCTAAGGGTACTTCTATTTTTAACTTTTTGGGGAACCTCCATACTGTTTTCCAGAGTGGCTGCACCAGTTTGCATTCCCACCAACAGTGTAAGAGGGTTCCCCTTTCTACACATTCTTGCCAACACCTGTTATTTCTTTGTTGTTAATTATAGCCATTCTGACAGGTGTGAGGTGATACGTCATTGTAGTTTTGATTTGTATTTCCCTGATGATAAGTGATGTTGAGCATGTTTTCATGTGTCCTTTGGCCATCTTTATGTCTTTGAAAAAATGTCTATTCATGTCTTCTGCCCAATAACCCTTTATCAGATATGTCATTTGCAAATACCTTCTCCCATTCCTTAGGTTGTTGTTTAGTTTTGTTGATTCTTTCCTTCACTGTGCAGAAATTTTTTATTTTGATGAAGTCCCAATAATTCATTTTTGCTTTTGTTTCCCTTGCCTCTGGTGACGTGTCTAGTAAGAAGTTGCTACAGCCAATGTCAAAGAGGTACTGCTGTGTTTTCCTCTAGGATTTTGATGGTTTCCTGTCTCACATTTAGGTCTTTCATCCATTTTGAATTTATTTTTGTGTGTGATGTAAGGAAGTGGTCCAGTTTCATTCTTCTGCATGTGGCTATCCAGTTTTCTCAACACCATTTGTTGAAGAAACTGTCTTTTTCCCATTGGATATTCTTCCCTGCTTTGTTGAAGATTAGTTGACCATGTAGTTGTGCGTCTATTTCTGGGTTTTCTATTCTGTTCCATTGATCTATGTATCTGTTTTTGTGCCAGTACCAGACTGTCTTGATAACTACAGCTTTGTAATATAGCTTGAAGTCCAGAATTGCTTTTCTTTTCTTTTTCAAGATTGCTTTGGCTATTTGGGGTCTCTTGTGGTTCCATACAAATTTTAGGATTGTTTGTTTTAGCTCTGTAAAAATGCTGGTGGTATTTTGATGGGATTGCATTAAATGTGTAGATCCCTTTGGGTGGTATAGACATTTTAACAATATTTGTTTCTTCAATCCATGAACATGGAATGTTTTTCCATTTCTTTGTGTCCTCTTCAATTTCTTTTGTAAGTATTCTATAGTTTTCAGAGTACGCATCTTTTACCCTTTGGTTTGGTTTATTCCTAGATATCTTATAGGTTTTGGTGCAATTGTAAATTGGATCGATTCCTTGATCTCTCTTTCTGCTGCTTCATATTTGGTGTATAGAAATGCAACAGATTTCTGTACATTGATTTTGTAACATGCGACTTTGCTGAAATCATGTATCGGTTCTAGAATGTTTTGTGGAGTCTTTCAGGTTTTCTGCATAGAGTATCATGTCATCTGCAAATAGTGAAAGTTTGACTTCTTCCTTGCCAATGTGGATGCTTTTATTTCTTTTTGTTGTCTGAATGCTGAGGCTAGGACTTCCAGTACTATGTTAAATAACAGTGGTAAGAGTGAACATCCCTGTCTTGTTCCTGACCTTAAAGGAAAATCTCTCAATTTTTTCCCCACTGAGGATGAGACTAGCTGTGGGTCTTTCATATATGGCCTTTATGGTGTTGAGGTATGTTCCCTCTATCCCTTCTTTGTTGAGGGTTTTTATCAAGAATAGATGCTGTATGTTGTCAAATGCTTTTTCTGCATCTATTGAGAAGATCATATGGTTCTTATCCTTTTTTTTAAATTAATGTGGTGTATCATGGTGATTGATTTGTGGATATTGAATCACCCTGGCAGCCCAGGAATAAATCCCACTTGATTGTGGTGAACAATTCTTTTAATGTACTGTTGGATTTGATTTGCTGGTATCTTGTTGAGAATTTTTACATCCATGTTCATCAGGAATATTGACCTGTAATTCTTTTTAGTGGGGTCTTTGGTTTTGGAATCAAGGCAATGCTGGCCTCATAGAATGAGTTTGGAAGTTTTCCTCCCATTTCTATTTTTTGGAACAGTTTTAGAAGAATAGGTATTAATTATTCTTTAAATGTTTAGTAAAATTCGCCTGGGAAGGCATCTGGCCCTGGACTTTTGTTATTTGGAAGATTTTTGATTACTGATTCAATTTCTTTGCTAGTTATGGGTCTGTTCAAATTTTCTATTTCTTTCTGTTTCAGTTTTTGTAATTTGTATGTTTCTAGGAATTGGTCCATTTCTTCCAGATTGCCCAATTTGTTGGCATACAATTTTTTGTAATATTCTCTTATAACTGTTTGTATTTCTGTGGTGTTGGTTGTAATCTCTCCTCTTTCATTCATGATTTTATTTGGGTCCCTTCTCTTTTCTTTTTGATAAGTCTAGCTAGGGGTTTATCAATTTTTTTAATTCATTCAAAGAACCAGCTCCTACTTTCATTGATCTGTTCGATTAGTGGGTTTTTTTGTTTGTTTGTTTCTATATCATTTATTTCTGCTCTAATCTTTATTATTTCCCTTCTGCTGACTATAGGCTTTATTTGCTGTTCTTTTTCTAGCTCCTTTACATGTAAGGTTGGTTAGGTGGTATATTTGAGACTTTTCTTGCTTCTTGAGGTAGGCCCATACTGCTATATACTTCCCTCTTATGACCACTTTTGCTGCATCCCAAATGTTTTGGACTATTGGGTTTTCATTTTCCTTTGCTTACATGTGTTTTTTTTTTTTATTTATATTTTCCTGGTTAACTTTAACTTTCTTTTTTTTTTTAACTTTAACTTTCATGTATTTGTGGTCTTTCTAATTTTTTTCTTGTGGTTGACTTCACGTTTCATAGCATTGTGGTCTGAAAATATGCATGGTATGATCTAAGTCTTTCTGTTACTGATTGAGGCCTGATTTGTGACCCAGTATGTGATCTGGAGAATGTCCCATGTGCACTCGAAAAAAATATGTATTTGCTGCTTTAGGATGAAAAGTTCTGAATATATCTGTTAAGTCCATCTGGTCCAGTGTATCATTCAAAGGCATTGTTTCCTTGTTGATTTCCTGCTTAGATGATCTGTCCATTGCTGTAAGTGGGGTAAGTCCCCTACTATTATTACGTTCTTATCAGTGAGTTTCTTTATATTTGCTATTAATTGATTTATGTATTTGGGTATTCCCAAGTTGGGGGCATAAATATTTACAATTGTTGGTTTGAAGATTTTTTAAATTTCCCTTTTGATTTCTTCTTTGATCCATTGATTGTTGAGGACTGTGTTTTTAAATTTCTACATATTTGTGAATTTTCCAGCTCTCCTCCTGTTTTGACTTCTAGTTTGATACCATGAGGTCAGAAAAGATACTTGATGTAATTTCTATCTTCCTCAGTTTGTTGAGACTTATATTGTAGCCTTACATATGATCTATTGTTCAAAATGTTTCATGTTGACTTAAAAAGAATGTGTATTCTGCTGCTGTTGGATGGAATGTTCTATATATGTCTGTTAGGTACATTTGGTTTATCATGTTGTTCAAATCCATTGTTGCCTTATTGATTCTCTGCCTGGATGATATAACCATTTTAGAGAATAGGGTATTAAAGTCCCCAACTATTGTTGAATAGCTATTTCTTTCTTTATTTCTGTTAGTATTTGCTTCAATATTTAAGAGGTCCAATGTTTGGTGCATAAATATTTACAATTGTTATATATTATTAATATTTATAATTACATATTATTGATTACTATCACTATATGATGACCTTCTTTGTCTCATGACTATATTTAGCTTAAAGTCTGTTTTGTCTCATATTAGTGTAACTGTCCCTGCTTTCTTCTGGTTTCCTTTATTTCTTTTGCTTGAAATATCTTTTTCCATTTCTTCACACTCAGTCTCTGTGTGTCGTTAAAGCTTAAGTGAGTCTATATGAGTGGGTTTTGTCTTTTTATCCATGCAGCTATTCTGTATCTTTTGATTAGAGAATTTAATATATTTATAACTAAAGTAATTATTGGTAAGATCTTCCTATTGACATTTAATTTTAATTGTTTATTGACTGTTTTATAGGTCATGTCTTCTTGTTTTCTCTTGTGTTGTCTTTGTGATTTTATGACTTTTTGTAGCAGTGTGACTTAATCCTTTATTAAAATTTTGTGTATCTACTACATTCTTTGTGGCTCACATAAAATATGTTTTAACATCTTATTTTAAGCAGATAACAACTTCCATACTATACAGAAACTTTATACTTTTACTTCTTCTCCCTTCCTTATATTTCAGGTTATTGATGTTACAATTTACATCTTTTTATATTATGATACAATAACAAATTATTTTAGTTATTATTTTTAATGCATTTGTTTTTTAATTTTTTAACTGGAGTTGTTAAGTGATTTATGCACAATCATTACAATATTAGAGAATCTGGCTTTGAATATATATTTACATCTGTTGGTGAGTTTTATACATTCATGGTTTTATGACATTAATTACATCCCTTTTTTTGAGCCTGAAAAATGCCCTTTAGCATTTCTTGTAAGACAGGTTTAGTGGTGAACTCTTCAGCTTTTGTTTTTTGAGGAAAGTCTTTATAGCTTCTTCATTTCTGAAAGACAGCTTTGCTGGGTATAGTATTCTTGGTTAACTTTTTTTCTTTGAATATTTTGAAGAAATTATTCCACTTTCTCCTGGCCTGCAGTTTCTGCTAAGAAATGTACATATAGTCTTACAGGGACTCTCTTTTGTGTGACAAGTTGCTTTTCTCTTGCTGCTTCCAAAATTCTCCCTTTGTCTTTGATTTTTACAATTTAATTATGAGGTGTTTCAAAGTTATTCTTTTTGGATTCAACTTATTTGGGATCCTTTGAGCCTCAAGAATCTGGATGTCTATTTCTCTCCCCAAGTTTGAGACATTTTCAGCCATTATATCTTCAAATAGACTTTTCGCTCTTTTTCTTCTCCTTCTGCCATTATCACAATACACGTATTTCACTTGATGCTGTCTCACAAGCACCATAGATTTTTTTCCCTTTATTTTGTTCCTTTTTTTTTCTTTTTACTCCGCTGGATAATTTCAAATGACTTGTCTTTGAGTTCACTGATTCTACTGCTCAGTTGAGTCTACTGCTGAAGTTCTCTGTTGAATTCTTCAGGTCAGTCATTGTATTGTTCATCTCTAGGATTTTTGTTTTCTTTATTTTTATGGTTTCTATTTATTTGTTCAATTTCTCATTTTGTTCATGCATTGTTTATCTAATTTTATTTGTCTATATTTATGTTCTTAGAGTTCACTGAACTTCTTTAAGATGATTATTCTGAATTCTTTGTCAGAAAGTCCATAGAATTCCGTTACTCTGGTATCAGTTATTAAAGTTTTATTAGTTTCCTTTGGCGTTGTCATCTTTACTTGATTCTTTATGGTCCTTGTATCCTTGCACTGGTATCTGCACATTTGAATAAGAAGTCCCTCTTCCAGACATTAGAAGTTTATTTTGTCAAGGAAAGTCCTTCACCAATCTGCTTAGCTGACTGGTTAACTGGGTGTTTAGCTGACTGGTTAACTGGTAGCATTTGTGGGCAGGCACATTTTACTGTTGAGGTCTCCAGTTGGGCAAGGCCCCTACCCATGGTCTGAGCTGGGGAGAGTTGTCACTGGCTATTCTCTGCAGATGGATGAGCCCATTGGCTGGGCTTCATTTTCAAGGGAGGCCAGTGAATAGGCACCCTGGTTGGGCAGGAGTGCTGGAATGGTGATTCCCTGGCAGGACAATACCTCTGATTGGACTCTGTAGTCGGGCAAGGTCTCCTGTTGTGCACCCTAACTGAATAGTGCTTCTGGCTGAACTCCATGTTCATGAGACCACAGGCATGGCTTCACAGTTGGACATAGCCACAGGCTGTGCCCCAAGTTTGTATAGAGTCACAGGCTGTGCTTCATGATTACTTAGCCCACGGCTGTGCCCCTGTGTTGGGTAAGGTCACTTGCCAAGCTTTCTGGTTAAGTGGGCTCTTCAGCTGTATCTCAGTGTTGGCTGAGGTTGGAGACTATATGCTCCATGGTTGTGTGGAGTTACTGTCTGAGCTTTTATTGGGCAGGGCTGAAGGCTATGCTTTGTAATTGGGCAGGGCTACTTAGCCCAGGCTTCTTGCCTATACAAGGTTGCAGGCTGTATTTAGTAATTGTACAGGCCCATAAGCTAGATTTTGCTGCTGGGTAGAGCTGTTGGCTAGGCTTCACAGCTGGGCAGTACTTTAAGCTGGGTTCCAAGGCTTCCCATTACCACTGTTCAGGTTCTGTGGTCATTCCCAGCATTTTGGCAGGGCTGCTGGCTTGGCTGCCTGCCTGAGTAGAACTATATATAGTATGGACTCCACAACTGCCCATGTTCTATGCCCAGGCAATCTTGGTTAAGTGGGATGGGAGTATATGGTTAGCTCTTGGGTAAGGTTGCAACTCAGGGCCATATAATGGGCTCCACAGCCTTTTGGCTGGGGACCCAAATCCTTTGGCTGGGGACCCAAATCATGCAGAACCCTTCAACAAAGCTCCCAACCAGACAGAGCCACCAACTCAGCTCTGCAAAAGTGCAGAATCACTGACTGGGATCTCTGCTCAGGTGCTACTGCAAACAGGAATGCAGTCCACCAAGATATGGTACAGGTTGCTATAATCCTTGCCTCTGTCCTCTGTCTCTATTTGATCCTCAGTGGTCAAGCCCCCAGGCTTCCCCAGTGATGTCCATGAAGTAAGACCTTAGTGGGCTACTCTGGAAGCATTCCATAACACTGGGGGAGCTGAATGTCCACTTTGGGTTTTCTTTTCCTCACTGGAGTAACTATAACCAAGGGAGCCACCTGATGCAGTGCTGTGCTGGTCTGAGGAAAGGACAATGCAATCAAAATGAAATCTTTACTCTTACCTTTTTACTGTGATCTAAGACAGTGCTTCAGCACTGTAACTCTGTGATCTAAGACAGTGCTTCAGCCTCACCCTCAGGTTCTGGGATTTTCACAATGGCGGTTTTTTATGTGGATACTTGCTACTTGGTCTTCTTCTGAGGATGGCTGAATTCAGGAATGACTTATGTCACTATCCTGATGATGTCACCTCAGCTATAGAACTTCTGTCATAAAGCATTTGAAGGGGAACATTTTGTGTTATCTCAAACTTACGTTGAATATTTCTGATTTTTATTCATATAGCTGACATTATTCCTATAGAGTAATATCCTAACTCCAGAATGACATAAGAAATCCTTTGCAGGCATAATTTAAGCTATCAATATCTGACCTCAAATTGTAGTATTCTTTCAAGGGAAATTCTAAATGTCACATTGGACAGATTCTCTCACCACAGGGCAAATAGAAGATGTAAATAAATAATAAGAACATCTTGTCTCTTACTTAAATGCTTAATTTATGATATTTGCTATATTCTTCCAGATGTGGCCTCTCTGAATATTTTACTTTTTTATTTTACTATTCCATCTTCCTTGCCTCACATCTTTAAATATGAGATCTCCACCAAATTATTCTCTCTTTACTTCTCTAAGTATTCTTGCCTTTGAAGATGTTCTCATATCTTGGGAGCCATCACTTATGACCTTCCCAGAAAATGATTTTTCTTTTTGCCATATCATGGGAGTCTTACTCAGCCTTTTAAAGATAGCTCCTGCCTCCAGTAATCTCAATTACATTTCCAAGAACTGAGAAGAAGCTCTATCTGGAAGAATACAACAAATACCATAAATGAAGCACAAACTGGCTGTCTTACCATTCATATCATTTACCAATAATTTTGATTCCTTTAGCAATAATTAAAATAATGCTATCTCACCTCTTCCCCAAAATAATAAATAATTGTACCAGTGTATATCAACATGACATTTGAATTTTGAGGGTAAACCAGAAATGTTGCCTGTTTTTCAGCAATTGGCAAATTGAGTCTTTTTTCCCTCTGGTTTTACATAAGTGGTAAAGTGCCCATTTCTCCTCTGTCTTGCCCCTCTCGGTCCTGGAAAACTATGATAGGTGTTCCACTACAGCAAATACAAAGCATTAGAGAATCACCTCCTTCCCAAATTATCTTCAAACTATGGATCCAGGCTGAACAATAGAATTTCACTTAGATTTTCTCATAGAATCCTTCCAATAATCTAGTGGTGCTTTATTTTCCCCACTTTACAACTGAAAAAAAAAAAAAAGCAGGCTCGGAGAAAGCTAAGACTGTAGCAGATAGCAGAGCTGGCTCTATCCAGTTCCTTTATTATGACTTCTGTGCCTCTCAGCCACACTACTCCATGAGGTAACCAGGCTCGGGCTTATATTTCGCCTTTTTGGATTTCTTGATATTTTTCATCTTTTTTAGAGGAGTCATCAGGGCTGGACTCACAGAGAAGCCAAGTAACAAATGCTGAAACAGTGTGATTATCTTTCTGAGAATTCTTATCGAATTCATTTTTTAATGAGGAAGTCATTAACCATTAACAATTATTAATACTTTAGCATGGATTTTTTCAATCACCTAGTCTGTTTCCCCAGCAGAACCCTAAATGTTGGTGCGGAGAACAAAACTGAGATAAAGAAGGGCCTAGCCATGCCATAGGATAACAGGCATGAGTCCCAGACGGAGATGATGCAGCATGATAGCTGGTGATGGGCGGAACAGAGATGAAAAAAGGGGCTCAAAACAAAACATGGAAAAATGATAAACACAGACTTCATCTGCTTCATAATTTTTCCCAGGAACAATCTTGCCTCATACATATCTTTGGTGCCTTTTTTAGTAACAACACATGTGTGTTTCTTTTTTATTCTTTTTGTTGTTCTCCTTGGAATTTTAAATGCCTTTCAGCTCATAAACTCAATAAAAATACCATGGCACATTTTTTCAAAAGAATTTTATGATCCAAGGAACTATTGCTTAATCATACAGCCTGATGTTGGATTTATTTTTCACTTTAAAAAATTCTTCCTTAGGCAATGCCACAAAGATGCTACCTATTCTTTAAAAATAGACAAGAAAGAGAGTGAGAGAAAGAAATAAAACTTGTTTTTCAAGGAAGGAAATGCCTTTCTTTCTAGAAGATTGGAAAATGAGAACTAGATTGAAAAATAAAGCAAGGGAAGCATCAGTAACAAATTCCCAAATCTAAGATGTAGACTTCTTTGAACAGAATTTTAAAATGTTTTTTGTGCTTGAATTCTGTGCTAAAGTGTTCAGTTGTTTAAATGTATAACTCTGTATGGGAAAAGAATTTGGAAACATCTGAGAAGAAACATCTGCCTGACTTATGGTCTATCACCCATTTCTAAAAAAAAAAAAAAAAATCTATCACTGTAGTATCTAACATCTAAACAGATGTGAAACTATGAGAGTTAAAAGTTGAATATATAAAAATGAAATTGTCTTCTTTTATTCTGTTAGGACAAAACTTGGTTGGATTTATTGAAGTGTGATTTTTACCATTTGTATAAAATGGTATGATCATTGTCACTAGGGGAATGTCTTAAGAAAAAATGAAGCCAAGTAAAGCTAAGAAGCTTTCTCAGTAGAATCTTTAAAAGCAAAGTCAGAAAGATGAGAGGACTTATCAATAGTTAGAAAAGAATGATAAAGGTACACATGACTCTTATTTCTGAGGTAATTTCCTTGGAAACCCTGAAAAATGGTAACTGGAAATTTGAGGTCAGTGGCATTAAGAAACAAAGGACTTATTTAAATCTTTATCTTCTGAATGATTTTTATGACTCTGGTCTTAGGCTTGTTTGTTCTGAACTGTTGTGTCATAAACCAACACAGAAATAGAAAGAACCCTGCACTGACCATTATGCAAGAATTGTTCTACCACTATCCCTGCTCTACTACTAAAGAGCTGTACATTGTTGGGTACATTGTACATTGAGTCATTCTTTGGTTTCTCAGTTTACACATTACACATAAAGGGAACTATGCAGAACCTCCCAGGATGGCTGTATCAGGAAGGGATGCTGAATGGGCAGGAGTGTTCTTCTATTACTAGGTGAGTCAGAAAAAAATTCTTTGTATATATATCTAACATATTGGCTTCTATATAGGCTTTCTTTAGAAGAAAAGGCTCTATAGCTTAAAAAAAAATTAGCTTGGATGTTCCTAAATTTTTATTAGCCTTACAGATGGTGACTCTATAAAATGTATTTGTCCATTCAGTAATTCAACAAAGTTTTTGAGTACCTTCTGTGAGCCAAGAACTCTGCTAAGCCATGGGGATACCAAGGGCAACAAGATTAGCAAGATTCCTCATCTCAGATTTTATAATATTGTGAAAATTGACCATAGACTAGACCATTGCAAGTAGTGATAAGTGCAATGATGGTCATAAATAGGGTGATGAAAAAGAATAGCTGATTAAGGGAAGAGAAGCCTGCTTCCAACAAGGCACTGAGGGAAGGCTTCTCTGGATAGGGGAGGATTAAGTTGAGACCTAAAGAATGAAAAAGAACCAGCCCTGCAAAGAACTTTGGAAGATGATTCAAGGTAGATGGAAAAGCAAGGGCCAAGAGGTGGGAGTGAGAATGGTCTAGGTATTTTTGGAAAACTAAAGGGACGCTAATTATAGTTGTAGCATAATGAATAGTGAAAAGTTGTTTGAGATGAGCTTAAAGAAATGAATAGGAAGCTGATCATGAAGGATTATTTAAATCATGGTAAGAAGTTTGGGTTTTATTCAAAGTATAGTAAAAAGGCATTGCAATGTTTCAAGCAGAAGAGGAACAGAGTCTGTAATAGGAATCAATATATAACTTGCAAACTTTGTTATTGGCTATCTCAACGGATACAATAAACCCAGGGGACAAAAACAGAACAAAATAAATTTGAATTGCAAGAGCATGTTTTGTACCAAGATAATTCAAAGAGGGGGAGAATGGTCTTTTCAACAAAAGGTGCTAGAACAAGTAGAAATCTGCATACAAAAGAATAAAGTTGGACCCTTCCTTATACTACACACAAAAATTAACTCAAAATGGGCCTGTGACTGAAATTTAAGAACTAAAACTGTAAATGCCTTGGAATAAAACATAGGCGTAAATCTTCATGACCTTGATTTATGCAAAGTTTTCTTAGGTAACACCAAAAGTACAAGTGACAAAAGAAAAAAATAAATTAGACCCCATTAAGATTAAAAGTTTTATACTTCAAAAAACACCATTAAGACAGTGAAAAGACACCCGTGAAAAGGGAGAAAATATTTGCAAATCATATATGATAATGGACTTGTATCCAGAATACAAAGAACTTTTCCAACTCAATAGTAAAAAGTTTACCAGTTGAAAAGTAAAGTAAAAAGTAAAAGTAAAGTAAAGTAAAAAGTAAAAAGTAAAAGTAAAGTAAAGTAAAAAGTAAACCAGTTGAAAAACATTTAAACATTCCAGATGTTTCTCCAAGGAAGATATATAGTTAGCCAATAAGCAATTGAAAAGATGATCAACATCATTAGCTATTAGGAAAATGCAAATAAAACCACAATGAGATACCACTTCACTTGCCTAGGATGTTTATAATAAAAAAACATTTAAATTAAAAAAAAATACCAAATGTTGATGAGGATGTAAATATACATTGTTGATGGGATGTAAAATGATGCAGCCACTTTGTAAATCAATTTGGCAATTTCTCAAAATGTTAAACATGGAGTTACTATATGATCCACCAACTCTATTCCTAGGTGTATACCCAATAGGATTGAGAACAGGGTTCAGACAAAAACTTGTACGTAAATGTTTATAGCAGCATTATTTATGATTGCCAAAAAGTGGAAATAACCCAAATGATCATCAACTGATGAATTAGTAAATGTATGTTAATAAATGTAGTATGCCCATGCAATGGACTATAACTTGGTAATGCAAAGAAATGATATACTCATACATGCTACAACTTTGATGAACCTTGAAAACATTTTGCTTAGTGAAAGCAGCCAGTCAAAAGAGACCATATATTATATGACATGTCCCAAATAAGGCAGTCCAGAAAGACAGAAAGTAGGTTAGTGGTTGCCTAGGGTTGGGGGTTGAAGGGCCAGGCAGTGGTCGGGAGGAAATGGGAAATGACTGCTTATGGGTACAGGGTTTCTTTTGGGGCGATGAAAATGTTCTAAAATTTACTGTGGTGATAGTTGCACAATTCTGTGAATATACTAAAAATCATTAAATTGTACACTTTAAATTGGTTCATAATATGGAATATGAATTATATCTCAAAGTTGTTTAAAGAATAGATGTGATGTGTTACTTTGAAGACAATACAGCTATTCTCACATATTTAAAGTAATAGACTGGAATCCCAACTCCTATTTTATGAGTAGGCTCAACATCAAACCAACAATTGTCAATGTGACATTTATATAAAAGCATTGTTATTTTTATAATTGTTGAAGAAATCTATTAAAACATGCACATTTAGAAATTGTTGCTATTTTTCCAGTCTGCCCTGCAAGCCTCTAAATACACAAATGGGTTGCAGTGGGTATGTTAACTTTTAATAGCCAACATTTTGGAGCAAGATGTTTCTTATGCATTTCAGAACAAACATTAAAATAAACCATCCTAATATCAGTGGAAGTTTACTGCCACCCACCCACCCCCAACCCCTGCAAGAAGAGAAAACAACCTGTCTTTGAAGGGAAAAAAAATGTGGCCAAAAGAACGAGGGGAAACTTTTCTGATGACAATGTCAGAAGAAAATACAATATAGAATACAGTCAACCCCCTTTTTCACACATAATGTGTTCTTCACGTGTACAAAAGTTTACTGTGCAAAATGTTCCAAGTAGATCCATATGCTACATTTCTTAGAAACTAGAAGTTTTAGTAGTATAAAAATGTCTCACTACTCTTCACCTTTTATTCATAAACTTTGGTTTTACTTCCAACTTTAGTACATGCTTTTTAAGATGTTATTTCTTTACAAATGGATACCAAGTAGACTAGGTTACTGTCTGATTAAGGCTAAATATTTTCTACTTTGGGCATGCATTCTATCATTCATTTGTTTATTAAGTATTTATTAAGCATCAGTTATATGCCAGGCATAGTTCTGGGTACTAATGTTATAGCACTAAACAAAACAGGCAAGTTCCCTTCTGTCTTGGAACTTACACTGTAGTGTGGGAAGGCAAATGTAAACAAGAATGGTTAATTTCTGATAGTGATGAGTGCTGTGAAGAAAATAAAACATGGTAATGGGATAAAGAGTAACTAAGTAGAGGCTACTTTAAATTGGGGTGGTCACAAAAGGACTACCTAGGGTTACACTGAGCGAGATGCCCGAAGATAAGAAGAAGCCAGTCATGTGAATATCTAAGAAAAAGCTTTCTAGGCAGAGGGGACATCTAATGCAAATGCCCTAAGGCAGAAAGGGCATTGATTAGATGCACTGTTAGAAAGTGGGAAATACGGCCAAGTAGCTAGAATGTAATGAGCAACTGGAAAATATGATGTCAGAGAAATAGAAAGAGCCAGATCATGTGGAGGATTATGGACCATGATAAGAGGTTTGGAGATGATTCTGATTTCAGTGGACAGCCATTTGGAAGGTTTTAAACAGGGAGATGTGTTTGATTAACATTGTTAGTGATAATGTGGGGTATTTTGAAGAAACAGACTATGAGGTTGAAAGTGGACTTAGAAGGCTACAGCCGTAGTGTAGATGAAAAGTGGTATGGTGGTCTGGAATGTAAGGGGGCAATAGAGATAGTGAATAGTGATCCAATTCAAGACATAGTTTGGAGATATAGCTGACTGGATTTGCTGTTTGGATGTTGAGAAAGAGGAAAAAATTTATAAGGAATAAATCCTGGGTTTTAGCTGGAGTAATTGAATTGGTAGTCATACTATTAAATGTAGTATGGGGCTACAAATTGGTACTTATATATGTGCAAATATGTGATTTCATTATTTTTGGTTCATCTGGGTTTCCTCACAAGCTCTAACTTACTGATTAGTGAGGAGTTGTTGGGGTCTGGGGGGAAAAGAAATTTTTATTTTTTTTATTTTTTTATTTTTTAAAGATTTTATTTATTTATTTGAGAGTAAGCAAGAGAGAGAGCATTAGTGGGGTAGGGGCAAAGGGAGAGAGAGAAGCAGACTCCCCTGCTGAGCAGGGAGCTTGATACAGGGCTCCATCCCAGGACCCCGTGGGATCATGACCTGAACCAAAGGCAGACACTTAACCAACTGAGCCACCCAGGTGCCCCGGGAGAAGAAATTTTTAAATCCAACTCAGCTGAAAGCTTAAACAATTTATTTCTATAAATTAGTAGTCTCTTTAGATAAGACTCAGACGCTTACGATGTGGTTGTCAGACTGATCAGTTCTCGACCTCCCTCTTTTACTCCTTTCCATTAAAGAGTCTGAATGTCTGCTAATGGCAAGGATGAAAAGGCGTTGGTTCTAGATACCGGTGTTACTCATAATGATAGGGACATAGAAACATTCCGTGTCAATTTGCTTACTGCCTACCCTGCTGGTCTGTGATGATGATGTCTGTAGCTAGTAGTTTTCATTTCTTTGGTTGGGGGCGCGGGTGGTGTTCCCTGTCAGCTTCCACTAATCTGCAGATCCCTCTCAGGTCTTCTGGATTCTCATTCAGTTCTAGTCCAGGAAATCTGCTCTCAGCCCTTATGGTAGAGCCCCATTTTTCTAGAGTAATGACCACCCCCGCCCCACCGCCACACACACACAAGCTCCCCAGAGCTTTCTAAGTTCCCATCTACATCATATAGGAATCAAGGAGTAGCTCAGGAAAATTTAAGAAATGTTCCTCATTTTTACTTTCCTGAGCATCCAAATTGATGTGGCCATAAACCAAGTGATATCTAAAAAGAGGTAACTTTCCTGCATCCTGAAGAGGTAGTAGGGAACAAAGGTTTCATTCTGCCAAAACTCAGAAAGAGGAAAATCTGAACATCTATGTCTCTCCCTCCCTCTTTGCCTTCCTGCATACTCCTGGAATCAAAAAACAAAACAAAACAAAACAAAACAAACAAACTTGGCTGTCTCTATATTTCCCCTTTGTCATACCCTCATTCTTCTATAATCTAGTAAAAGCCTTAGAGTTCTATTGCGGTAGATGGAAAGTGTGTCTTTTCTCTAATATAGGACAGCCCATGTGCTGGGTGCTCCAGGCTCAACTTGTGAATTTTAAAGTTGGAAACAAGGAAAACAGAAAAATTTTCTCCATACATTCAGCCCTTTGGCATATAAACCCCTCGAGGTGAATAGGGTAAAGTCTATATATTCAAAAAGGCAAAATAGAAAAGCAATTTTAATGATTTCCAAAATATTGCCCCATTACAGCAGAGATGGGGAAGACAAGGTTTAGGGGTTTGAGGAGGGAATTCAAGGCTCAGTTTGGGAAACATAAAGTTTGAGATGCCTCTTAGAAATTCAAAAAGATGTCACTAGGTAGGAAAATCAGAAGGTCACTGGTGCAGTCAGGACAGGTAACATAACTTTAGGAATCATTAGGCTATAAGGAGATAAAGAGATGCTTTAAGAATTTAGAAAATTTGGGAAGCATGCTGCAATGTAAACAAAAGTTTTAAGAAGTTGCAAGAATGGAAAACAGTTTCAGATAAAATGAGCCATTGGATTATTGGATTAGGTTATTTGAAGGTCAGTTGTCCGAAAAGAAGCAATTTCAGAGTTGTGGTAAGAACAAAAGCCCAAATGAAGACAGAATGAGAAGTAAGGAAATAGTGACAATGAGCATACACAAATCTTTCAAAATGCTTTGCTATGATGGGAAGCAAAAATGGAACTGGAAAAGTACATGAGAAATTGAATGAGTGAATAGGAAGGGAGGGAGGGACGTGAGGTCAAGGAAGGATTTTTCTCAAATGAGTGCTATCTGGCATATTTAATTGCTGTTGGAAGTGATTCATTTAAGAGAAAACAATTGATAGTGCAAGTGTAGGAGAAGGCCTTGAAAAGGACATGGGGTTTAGATGCAAGTGAGGAGCTGGCCTCAGGGAAGAAACAGGAAAACTTCTTCCTTCATCAGAGAAGGGAAACAATATGTGCGTACATAAGGAGGTGTGCTGGTACGTTCAGTGTTGGGAAGAGATGGCTCTTGCTTGACTACTGCTGGTCTCAGTGCATTATGAGGGAAGGTTATTAACTTGAAAATGAGGTGAGAATGGAAGTTTGAAGAATGTGCAAGCCATCTTGCAGAATAATAACAAATTTCTCGATTATACATGTTTGTGAGATTTAAATTTGTCACATTTTTACTTTATGCACAAATTTTTATTAATATTTAAATATATAAACACAATGATACTTAAACTGCATTACTGGTTGGCAGATAGCATTTCCACACAGTAGTGTCAGCTGACACCTGAATATTTGAGTTCAGTGCAGTTGTGGAGTGCTGATATGAGAAAAGGGTTTATGAACTCCCTCTCATACAAATATTGCAACAAAAGTCTAACATTTTTAAGGATTTTAGGTTTAAGTCACATAACTACAAATTAAAGAAAAAGTATAATCTCAATAGATGAAACAAAAAGTATTTCTAAAGATTTAAGATCCATATTGACTGTCATACGTAATGGTAAAACTTAAAAGAAATGAGCAAAGATCACCACTATTCACTATTTCTCTTCAACATTTACTCAGAGACCCAGCCAGTATAATAAAACAAGAGAAATAATCTACAGATAAATTATTAGAATTAATGAGATTTTAGCAAGATGCTAAATATAAGAATATGCAAAAATAAAGATTCCATTCTTCTTCCCCAGCAATAAGCACTTAGAAAACTTTAAAAAAATACTATTGACAATAAAATCAACAACAAAATTAAGCACCTAGGAATAAATCTAACAAGAGATTTGCAAAATTTTATTGAAAAAAATATGTTTATTAACAAAAATGGAGAGATATTTTATATTCATGGATAGGACGACTCAATATCAAAAAATTATCATCTCTCCCCTAAATTAGTCTATAAATCCAGTACAATTTTAGTCTAAATCCTCATAAGAATTTTTTATAGGACACGATTCATGAAAAGTGATTTTAAAAGGAATGTGGAAGAACAAAGGGCCAATATCAAGACAGTTTTCAAGAACAAGTTGCAAAGGGTGGGAGCACAGTGGTGTGTGGAAGAGAGGACTTGCCCTGCCTGATATCATAACTTATTATTAAAGCTAGAGTAATTTAGTCAGTGTCATACTCATTCACAGGAAGAGACCAGTGGAAATAGAAGATAACCTAGACTCAGATCTCAGCATATTTTGAAACTTGAAGTTCAATAAATTGATTATAGATTTCAGATCATTAAGGAAAGGATGAAATATTCAATAAATGGTACTGGTGCAACTGGTTATCCAAATGGAAAACAAAATAAAACAGCTCCTTCACACCAATGTGCACACACACAGAAGAATGAAATTCCAGTTGAAGACCTAACTGTGAAAATCAAAATGTTAAATATGAGAACATTTATGAGAATATTCATGAACACCTGAGAGAGAGGAGAAGGATCTCCTAAACAGTGAAAGAAATAAGAAAATATTGATGAATATGACTACGTTAAAACTGCAAACTTGTATTAATCAAAAGTTATGTTAAACAAAGTGAGAAAATAAGCTGCAGGCTGAGAGAAGAGATCTGTATTATATAGAATGAGCAAAATACAAGTATCAGGAATATGTATAAAAACTTTTAAGGGTACATACTGAATGGAGCACTGGGTATTATATGCAAACAATGAATCATGGAACACTACATCAAAAACTAATGATGTAATGTATGATGATTAACATAATATAATTTAAAAAAAAAAAACCTTTTATGTATAACTCAGTAAGAATAGCTCCGGAGAATACTGGACAGAAGATAAAAGCTAGAGATTCACATATAGATGTCAGATAACTATATGAATAGATAATCATTCCTCCTTAGTAATCAGAAATATGCAAATTGAAAACACAACAATATATCATTTTCCATAATGAGATGGATATATTTTAAGTCTGATAGTACCAAGCATTACAGAAGATTTGGAGTAATTGGACTCAAACATCGCTGTGGAAGTGTAAATTGACAAAGCTACTTCAGAGAACAATTTAACAATATCTTGTCTACTTGATGATGCATATATTTTATAACTCTGCAATTTAACTTCAGGGGCTATACCCTAAAAAACAAAACAAACAAACAAAACTGACATGGCACATAGAGGGATGCACAAGGTATTTATTGCAGCACATAATCTATAACAGAAAAAAAAACCCACACTAAAAATTCATCAGTAGGAAAATGTTTAAATAAGTTGTGATAAGAAAATGGAATCCTGTAGAATGAAAAACAAAATGAATGGATTAAAGACATTGATTAATTTCAAAAACAAAATGTGTGTTTAAAAAGTTTCAAAAGAATACATAAAGTACGCTTATTTAAAGTTTGAAAAGATGCAGAATAACCATATATTTCAAATGGAGTAAAAGTATAAAGAAATGCATGGGAATGATAAACAAATTGAGGGCAATGGTTGCACCTGAGTGAAGAGAGAGGGTAACGCGTTTGGAAAGGTATGTGTAAAGGGACTTCAAGTGTGTACATATGTATATTGCTTCTTTTTCTTCAAGTAGGTGGTGGGTACGTGGGTATTTATTGTACCTTCTAGTATCTTTTTATATGTATTTAAATATTACATAATACACCTTAAAAAGGTAACAATAGTTAGTGAGAACTAACACTAAGTTCTTCAGTATAAGTCCAGTTCTTTCTAAGCATTTCATGCATTATCTCATTTAATTTTAGTAACCTTATGAAAAGGTATTAGTTTACCTCTTTTATATAATGGGAAACTGGGACCTTTAGAAGTTAAATAATCTATTTATGGTCCTATTGCAGTAAGGTACAGAGCCAGAATATGAAAAGAGCAGTCTAACTTTTAAAAAGTTCACACTATTAACCCCTGATGAAGATTAATCTGTCTCTTTTTAAAAGTCCACATTAACCACAAAGAAATCTCGGGTTAGTGCAACTATCATTTCAACCTCTGGATGCAGCTAGAACTACAGCAATAGAACTTAACCATTTTGGCTTCTAAATTCAGTGACTTTCTGAGGCTAGAAGAGCATTTGCTCAGGAGCATAGGGTATGAGTCACTTCCTTAGGTATCTGTTTATTCGTTCAACAAATATTTATCAAGAGCCCACATAGCACAGTGGTAAACCGCAATTTATTTCTTGTCTATGTCATTTTTGCCGTTTGCCAAGCTTTGGGACACAAATTTGAGATTTCCATTTTCACTTCCAACTAATGCAAGGAGCGCTGTGATTAACTCTTAGCCATTTTAGAACTTGCATCCTCTGGCTTACTGTGGATCGCATTTAAGCCTAATTATTGTTTGACCTGCAAATTCACATGACATCTGAAATATTTTAGCCAATGTTTACTTTTAAAAAATATATATTAAAAATTTCTGTCTAAACAAAATACAGATTGAAATGAAAATATTGTTTTAAACAGTTTAATATGACTACCTCCTTTTTCTCCATGTATTTCCCTCTCTCCTTTTTTCCACAGACTAAAGAAAATCTCCTAATCTACTCCAATAAGATTTTGAGATTCTTCTTGACCATGTTTTAGATATATTTTATAATCCTATACCATCAACAAGATGTTGAACCCACAGTAGCTCATAGAACTGCTGAAACGGATGCACTGGGTTTACTTTTCTCACCGATTAAAATGGGTTACACTGAAACCAAGTAATGTTTTTCCTCTAATAAAGAACAGGTTAATTTTATCTATCTTGGCTGGTTTCTATATGTAAATTTTACTCACTAATAACAACTAGACCTCTAAATCATTGTGACGTCTTTTTAAACAATTACACAGGGGCGCCTGGGTGGCTCAGCTGGTTGAGCGTTGGACTCTAGGTTTTGGCTCAGGTCATGATCTCAGGGGAGCCCACGTGGGGCTAGTCGCTTGGTGCAGAATCTGCTTGAGATTCTCTCCCTATCCCTCTTCCCCTCTCCCGACTCGTGCACGCACTCTCTAAGATAAATAAAATCTTTAAAAATAAATAAATATTCAAACACAATATTTATTGTTGAAAAGTAACCCTCATTTTTACATAGTGTTCAATTCAGTGGTTATGGGATGTAAGTATTTAAACACTCCGTTTAGTCCTTTCCTTAACAGTTTATTTTCTTTTTTGTATTGGATGCCCAGGGACCTGCAGGAATTGTGGGCATTCCAGGACAAAGAGGTCGTCCAGGGAAAAAGGTAATTTTTTTAACATCTTTTTATGGTTGGTTTTTTTTTTTTTTACATCTTTTGTTTTTTACATCTTTTTATGGCACATCTTTCTTCTGATGTGCCCAAGCTCCATAGGATGTTGTGATGTTTTTATTTGCACTGGATATAAAGTAATAAAGTACTATAAATCGTTCTTAAAAGGCATTTTTGTATAAGTTAATATTTAACTCTACTTAGGAGTACCCATCACCTTAATTATTTAAACGCAAATTTCCTACTTTGTAGGTTGTATAAAGATCTTTGCCTTTCCTTTTTCCTACTTGCCAAAAATTCTTTAATAGACTATGGGCAGGAAAGGAGAGAAAAGGAAAACATTATGCCATTTGTGGTATTTGGTAACAACTTTAGTACAATGGTTAGGGGAAAGGAATATGACTAGCATTGTTTCTGGGTTTATTTGTACTATGTTTTTCTGGGTTTATTTGTACTATGTTTATCTAAATTGAAAAGGTTAATGATTGATTTTATTTTTCCCATATATTGGCTAAGAATCACAAATAAAGAATGTGGTTTATCTCTTTTATATTTTACTAAAAAATGATATATTTATAAAATTCTAGAATGTTATAATGAAAATTTCTCCTTTGTATGGGGTCAATAATTTATTCAAGTATTGGTGAGACAGAAATGATTTTCTTAATTCTACCACAACAGTTCTGAATATATTACTGTATTTAGAGCTTGCATACCATATCTAGTCCCCCAAAGTCTAATTTTATCATTTATCATTTCTACTAATATACACCCACTCCATCTTTGTCATAATGTAGGGACAGTATAAGTGAGAATAAAAGGTAAAGAAAAATTAATGAGGTAAATTTTAGTAGCCATTCTTTTTTTTCTTAATGTTTCAAGTTTTTATTTAAATCTAGTTAGTTAAGATAAAGTATAATATTAGTTGCAGGCGTAGAATTCAGTGATTCATCACTTGAATATTTAGTAGCTATTCTGGCCCATGAAAATAACCCCAATATTGAAGCCTCTTTTCATCATACATAATGTTATATCTAAAATCAACATTAGAAGTGGGACAGTGTAAGTCCTTACAATAACCTGCACCTCTGGGAATTATTATGAATACCAAAAACTTCCTGACTGTGATCACAGTCTAGTTTTTCTTTGTATCTACTTGAATATCAATAATAGAACAGGTTGGTTCCCACTTTCAGAAAACGAATTATAGTACTTCAAGTTGCTTCCAAGAAGCTGTATTTTGGTGATAGAGAATGATCAGTCGGCTTGATGGAAAACAGAAGGCAACTAACTAGTTTTTAAAAGGATACAAAATGATATAAAAATATTATCGATTAAAAGAAATGTTATGGATTTTTAAAGGCAGACTCCAAACAAGTGAGTGATGATTCAGAATATACAGTACCATACACTGGAAACTTTTTGCATTAAATAGATCTTTGTGGCATTGAAGCTGTTTATAGAAACAGGCTTCTCATAGGGCCTGTGTTTTCTCATGATGACAAGAAAAACATGCATGCATGCAAACATACATACATAAAAATTTCAAAATAAAAAACTTGGTTATTTTGTAATTCAGCAAGAACACCAAATCTCCCCTGCTTATTAGGGCAAAATTATTTTTTAATTGTTCTTTCTCCTAAATTACTTTTAGTTATATCTTTAAGTTAACCTAGGTGGTGATGGTTTATTATTGTCAGTGATGGTCTCCACTACTATTAAGTTGAAGCAAAGTTACTATTTACAGAATTTTGCTTACAGAATATCCTCTGATGTCATTCCAAGTATATGATATAGTTAATTCATCTAAGTAAAAACTTGTTTTTTTCTCACTTTTCTCTCTTACCAATGACATCCACAGGGTGATAAAGGACAAATAGGGCCCACAGGAGAAATTGGAAGCAGAGGTGCTCCTGGACAAATTGGGGAAAGTGGTCCTAAGGGTGCCAGAGGAACTAGAGGTGCTGTGGTTAGTATTTGATTTGTTTCCAGACCTGAGTTCACTGTGGATGGAAAAGAAATGTATCCATGTCCTTAAAGTTTCATCCCTTGATTAATTTTACAGAGAAAGCAATAGTTCCATTGAAAATAATCTACCTCCATGGGCTGTGGAGAATTGTAAGCATTCCACAGTACTTAAATGGCTTAGTGGTTTCTGGACATGGAAAAGGGAGAGGGGAAAAAAAAAAACTCAAAATGGAAATAAAATACGAAATGAAGTTTTAAAAAAATCAGATTATAACTCCTAAGTAAGAACGTTTATATTCTTTGCACTTAAAGTCAGAATTTAGTATCTGTATAAAACTACACTGTTGGGATTGGCAAATTGCTTTGAAAATTAGGTTTATTTAAAAATGAGTTTTCAAAGTTTATATTATTCTTTGCACTTAAAATCAGAATTTAATATCTGTGTAAAACTACACTGTCGGGATTGGCAAATTGCTTTGAAAATTGGATTTTTTTTTTAAAGATTTTTATTTATTTATTTAACAGAGATAGAGAGCACAAGTAGGCAGAGCCGCAGACAGAGGGAGAGGGAGAAGCAGGCTCTCCGCCAAGCAGGGAGCCCGATGCAGGGCTTGATCCCAGGACCCTGGGATCATGACCTGAGCCGAAGGCAGCCGCTTAACTGACTGAGCTGCTCAGGCGCCCCCAAAATTAGATTTATTTAAAGGTTTTATTTATAAGCTTGGACTCCACATGCTTATCTGGAGATTTTTTTTAACCAACTGTGAACAATATCTATAACATCTAATATTTAATCTTTTGCATGAACTTTTTATGATGTTGGAAGCAAGGGTCACATAATACCTCTGAACCTATAATAGCAAAATTTTATTGCTAATATATTTGGACCTGTTCAGAAAGTCCTAGCACAAGAGATGCAGAACATTTGTGATTTAGTGTTTAGTGTTTTCACTGTTTCATAAGCTTACATACACAATGCATGTATATTTCCTACTCTCCATTAAATGTCACAAATGCTAGACTTTTTACCAACGCCTGCTTGAGAGCATTGCATAATCCATCTGTTGTCTGAGGAAAGTTTGTCTCAGGCTCCTTTTACATATTCATCTTACTACTTCAGGTCTTTCTTACTTCCTTTTATTTAAATTACTAATATTTCTCTGCTTTTGGCTTATATGTTAAAGTACTTTATATAATATGATTAATTTTTAATGAACATCAGAATTAATCTGCAGTCTTGCCATCAAAGTAGGCTCCTACTTTGGATTTGTTTAAAAAGAATATTCACTTTTTAAATATTGACACATATTTAACCTTCCCAAAAGGTTTCATCAAATTCACTCTCCCACCACCAATACTTCCTATTAACTCTTTTGATGTTTTGCAATCTGATAAGTGTGTCTCATTTTCTTTCCATTTACATTTCCCTGATTGCAATTAAGTAATTTGTATTTTTTTTCTGGAAATTGCCTTTTCATGTGTACTTTACATCCTTTGTATTAGGTTGTTTTTTTCTTATTGACTTGCAATAATGCCTTATATATTTTAGATAATATATTTTGTTAAATATGTTATAAAATATATTACAAATACATTTCCCTTTCTATCATTTATCTTTTAATATTGTTTGTGATATCTTTTGCTGGACAGGAGGTTAATTATATAGCCAAATTTGTCAGTTTTTTACTTTACAATTCTAGGTTTTATTTCTTCATTAGAAATGCCTTTCCCACCTAAAGTATATGAAAACACTCTTCTATATCCTTCTAATACTTTTATAGCTTTATTTTTACCCCTAACTTATATGAAAATTATTTCTTTGCTATGAAATAAGTTGTAAAGAACTGATTTTCTCTTTTCCAAATTGATATTTAGTTGTCTCAAAATCATTTAATAGTCAATCTATTTCCCACTTTTCTGAAATACTACCCTTATCATAAACTAAACTTTCAAATATTTATTGGCTTTTTTCATTCTCTCTGTTTTCTTCTGTCACTCTGTTAGTCTGTTTTTAGGTCCAATACCACTCTACTTAAATTATTTTACTATTACAGTATTTTTTGAGATCTGTCAGGGCAAGTACTCCATAATTCATTTTTCTAAAAAGTTCAGCTCTTACTATAATTCTCTCTTCCATGTGAACTTTAAAATCAGCTCTTTAAGTTCTTTAATATTGAATCTTTCAGTAGAGAAGCACTATATGTCTTTCCATTTACTTATATCTTCTTATATACCTTTTAATAAAGTTTTGTTATTTCCTTCATTCTGTTCTTACCTCTATCTTGTTAGGTTTATTGTTAGTTTCTTATGGATTTTATGATTTATAATACAGTCCTTTTTCCCATTATATCTTCTTATTGATCCTGTGTAACATACCTATTTACTTTAATATTTTTATTTTATATCCACTTTAATGATAGGTGGTTCTCATGGGTTCTTTGGGTAAATAATCATATTTAGAATTTCTAGTTTGATATTTGGTTAAGCATATATCTACTCTATGCCTTAATTTTCTCATCTCCTGTTTAGTTTCAAACTCAAATAGGAGAGTTGATGTGGAAACTTTTTAATAGTATGAAAGATAAGACATTATTAGGATTATTATTTTTGCTCTTTTCAGTTATCTGAGTCACATTTTCAGTATTTTGGGGGCATTTATTAATGACCCCTAATTTATATAGTATCCTCATCTGCAAAATATTGATAAGAAAAGCAATAATAGGGTGATTATTGTACATAAGTTGTCAATCATTTCTATTTTAACAAGCTTGACCAGAGCTGAAACTTAGTTCATCAAAGCATCTGAAACTATCAATGCATATGTTCTCCTTGATCCCATTGTGACAATATGGAAAACTATCAGACTATATTCTAATATTCAGTGATGCACGTCTACCATAAACTTTGACAGGTGCAAACTACATTTCCCAGAACTTACTAGAAACCTATCAGATTCTAACAACTGAAAATATTTTTCTTAATATGGTTAAGAATATTCATACCAGAAATAAACTACAGAGACATGTTTTTGGTGGGACTCTTGTGGTTCAGAAGAAAAATAAGACAAAAGTTAGAGTGTTATTTTTTGTTTTCTATTTCAGACTAAGTAAAATATTATACCTCAAAAAATCTAAATTTTAAGTAATAAAAGTACTAAATAAATAAATAATAAGAGTATAAGTTTAATGGTTTGAACAGTTGTTTGTTTTCTCTCTAATATTTACTTTGTTTTTTAGGGACATTTAGGATTGATGGGACCTGATGGAGAACCAGGAATTCCAGGATATAGGGTAATCATTTCTAATTGGAAATTAAAATGCATTTACATGAAAATAGTTATATAAAGATGTCATCTCAGATATGCAAATTAAGATGAAATCTCACTGATAACAAGCTTTCTAGTATAGTTAGGCCTCACCCCCCTAGAGAATAAATCTCATTTTTCCATTCAGAATATTGCCATATCTAATAGGATGGCCTTGGTGTTATTAGGTAGAACATGCACAAATTATATGGAGACTGTCTGCTTACTTGTCCTTTTGTTAGGGCCATCAGGGTCAACCAGGACTTTCTGGGTTGCCAGGACCTAAAGGAGAAAAGGTATGTGTGTATATTGACTTTTTAATCCTAAAGTTAAATATTAAATTTTTGTGTTCTTTCTGAAAATATGCATGCAATATTTTCAAAGAATAAAAGAAACACTTTTCAACTTGGGAAGTACTGCAAATTCTAAAAGATAAATAATAAAAGACAAAAATGTAAACAAGTCATTGAGATGTCTTCAATCGGCTGTTTCAAGATATTCATGAAATAATATATGTTAAAGCACTTTGCAATCTGTAAAGCTTTGTAAAAGTAAAACTAATTACTTATTCAAAGAAATTGTGAGACTACAGATTAAATAACTGGTACATTTGTAGTAAAAATTTTTTATGGATTAAGAATAACTACAACAGTACTCCTGTTGATTTACAATATCATTGCAAACTTGAAACTCTGAGCAAATTCCTAAACTGCTTTTTATGTAATTAAAGCAGATTGACACTTCTTAGAACCTATAGGAATCACACCTGTATAAAATATCCTATGCTAAGTTTTATAGGTAAAAGTTTTCCATTTAATTAGATAAAGATAGTATATTTCATAACATATTAGACAATTATAGCCTGCATATTTCAAAGGTTATTTTATTAATTTGGTTTTGTTTATAAATCATTATCTTCATTACAGGGTTATCCAGGAGAAGATAGCACAGTACTAGGACCACCTGGGCCTCGAGGTGAACCAGTAGGTCTTTTTCTAAAATTATTTTGATGTTTCAAGATAAAATGCAATGAAGATAATAGATTGACAGCACCAATCACATCTTTTCAAGGAGTTTTGTTTTGTTAGTTTCATAACATGATTTTGTAGGCATGCACTATTTGTAGCTGTATAATCTAAATGCAAAGCCCCATCTGTGTTGGGCTCCATGTTAGGTGTGGAGCTTGCTTAAGATTCTCTCTCTCTCCCCATCTCCCTCTGCCCCCCCCCCCAAAATTTAGTAAAAACAACTATATCTACAGTAATTAGCTAAGGGATACACAAAATAAAAAATGTAAATTATGACAACAAATACACAAAATATGGGGAAGGAGAATAAAGATGTAGGACTTTTAGAATGTGCTTGAACTTAAGGAACTATCAACTTAAAATAGACTGCTATGTACATTGGGTGTTAAATATGAAACTCATGTAAACTGCAAACCAAAAACCTATGATAGATTCACAAAAAAAAAGAGTGAGAGAGAAAAGAATCCAAATATATCACTAAAAAAATCATCAAATCACAAGGGAAAAGAGCAAGAGAAGAACAGAAAAGAACTACATATACAACCAGGAAACAATTAACAAAATGGCAATAAGTACATACCTTTCAATAATTACTTTAAATGTAAGTGGGCTAAATGCTCCAATCAAAAGACATAGGGTGACTGAGTAGATAAGAAAAACAAGACCCATCTATGTGCTGCCTACAAGAGATTCACTTCATACCTAGACACACATGGATTGAAAGTGAAAGGTTGGAAAAGAAAATATTCCATTCAAATGGAAATGAAAAAAACCTGGGTAGCATACTCATATCAGATAAAATTGACATTGAAACAAAGACTGTAACAAGACATTAGGAAGGGCATTATGTAATGATAAAAGGATCAATTCAACTAGAGGATATAACAATTGTAAATATCTATGCAACCAACTTAGGAGCACCAAAATTTATAAAGCAAATATTAATAGACATAAAGGGAGAAATCAACAGTAATGCAATAAAGTAGGGCACTTACATCTATGGATGGTTCATCCAGAAAGAAAATAGTAGCCTTAAACAACACATTAGACCAGAGGGACCTAATGGATATACAGAGAACATTCAAAAACAGCAGAACACTCATTCTTCTTAAGTGCACATGGAACATTCTCTAGATTAGATCACATGTTGGGCCACAAAGCAAGTCTTAATAAATTTAAGAAGGCTGAAATCATATCAAGCATCTTTTCTGATTATAATAGTATAGAACTAGAAATAAATACCAAGAAAAAAAAACTGGAAAAAACCCCACAAGTACACGGAAGCTAATCAACATGCTACTAACCAAACAAGGGGTCAATGAAGAATTAAAGAGGAAATCAAAAAATACCTGAAGACAAATGAAAATAAAAACAGCATCTCCCAGTCTACTACAAATAGTTATATGCCAATAAATTGGACAACCTAGAAGAAATGGATAAATTCCTAAACATGTATAATCTTCCAAGACTGAATCAGGAAGGAATAGAAATTTGAACAGGCTGATTAGTGGTAATAAAAATGAATCAGTAATCAAAAAACTCCCAATAAACCAAAGTCCAGGACCAGAGGGCTTCATAGGTGAATTCTACCAAATGTTTAAAGAGGCATTAATACCTATACTTCTCAAACTACTCAAAAAATAATTAGAGGAAGGAATGCTTTCAGATTCATTCTATGAGGCTAGCATTATCCTGATACCAAAACCAGATAAAGGCAGTACAAAAAAAAAAAAAGAAAAGAAAAGAAAATCACAGGCCAATATCATAGATGAACATAGAACATACATGCAAGAACATAGATGCAAAAATCCTTGACAAAATATTAGCAAACAGAATTCAGCGATACATTAAAAGGATCATATACCATGATCAAGTAAGATTTATTCCAGGAATGCAAGGATGGTTCAATATTTCAAATCAATCAACTTGATACACACATTAACAAAATGAAGGATGGGATGCCTGGATGGCTTAGTTGGTTAAGCGTCTGCCTTTGGCTCAGGTCATGATCCCAGAGTCCTGGTATCAAGCCCCACATTGGGCTCCCTGCTCAGCGGAGAGCCTGCTTCTCCTTCTCCCTCTGCTGCTCCCAATCCTTGTGCTCTCTCTCTCTCTGTCAAATAAAATCTTTAAAAAAAACAAAAACAAAATGAAAGATAAAAATCATATGATCCTCTCAATAGATGCAGAAAAAGCATTTGACGAAATTCAACATCCACTTATGATGAAAACTCTCCATAAAAACCTCCATAAGGAAGGCCATATATGACAAACCTACAACTAACATCATACTTAATGGTGTAAGCTGAAGCTTTTCCTCTAAGATCAGGAACAATAGAAAGATGCCTACTCTCACCACTCTTATTCAGCATAGTACTAGAAATCCTAGCCATAGCAATCAGAGAAGAAAAAGATAGAAAAGGCATCCACATTGGTAAGACAGAAATAAAACTGTCAATATTTGCAGATGACATTATACTATAAATGGAAAATAAAGATTTCACCAAAAAGCTATTATAACTACTAAATTAATTGAGTAAAGTTTCAGGATACAAAATTAATATGTAGAAATGTTGCATTTCTATACAATAGTAAACTATCAGAAGGAGAAATTAAGAAAACAATCCCATTTACAATTGAATTGAAAATAATAAAATCTCTAGAAATAATTTTAACCAAGGAGGTGAAATACTTGTATTCTGAAAACTATAAGACATTGATGAAAGAACTGAAGATGACAATAAATGGAAAATATACCATGTTCATGAGTTGGAAGAATTAATATTGTTAAGATGTTCATACTATCCAAAGCAGCCTATAGATTTAATACAACTCCTAGCAAAATTCCAATAGGGTTTTTCATAGAACTAGAACAAGTGATCTTAAAACTCGTATGGAATGACAAGACCCTAAATAGCCAAAAGAATCTTGAAAAAGAAGAACAAAGCTGCAGGTATCATGCTGCCTGATTCAAACTGTACTATAAAGCTGTGGTTATCAAACACTATGGTGCTGGCACAAAAATAGACACATAGATCAATGGAACAGAATAGAGAGCTCAGAAATAAACACACACTTCTATGATCAATTGATCTATGACAAAAGAGGCAAGAATATACAGTGGGGAAAGGATAGTCTTTTCAATAAATAATGTTGGAGAAACTGGACAGCTGCATGCAAAAGAATGAAACTGGACTACTTTTTTCCCACTACATGCAAAAATAAACTCAAAATGAAGTAAAAGCCTAAATGTAAGACCAGAAATCATAAAACTTCCAAAAGAAAACAGGTGTAAACTCTTGAACATCAGTCTTAGTAATATTTTTTTGGATCTGTCTCCTCAGGCAAAGGCACCAAAACAAAAATAAACAATTGGGATTACATCAAACTAAAATGTTTTTTCAAAAAAACAAAAAGGCAAACTTCTAAATTGGAAAGTATATTTGCAAATGATATATCCAATAAGGGATTATTATCCAAAATATATAAAGAACTCCTACAACTCAACCCAAATAAAACAGTCTGATTTTTTTAAAAATGGGTAGAGGATCTGAATAGGTATTTTTCCAAAGAAGACATAGAGAAGGCCAATTGACACATGAAAAGATGCTCAACATCACTAATCAGGGAAATACAAATCAAAATCACAATGAGATTTCATCTCACAGCTGTCAGAACGACTAGTATAAAAAAACAAACAAACAAGAAATAAATGTTGGCAAGGATGTGGAAAAAATTCCAACCTTCATGAACTGTTGGTGGGAATGTAAATTGGTGTAGCCACTATTTAAAACGGTATGGAGAGTCCTCAAAAAATTAAAAATAGAAATACTGTATGATCCAGCTATTCGACATGGGTATTTATCTGAAGGAAATGAAAAACATTATTTGAAAAGTTACATGCACCCATATGTTCATTGTCGCATTACTTACAAGAGCCAAGATATGGAAACAACGTAAGTGTTTACTGATAGATGAATGCGTAAAGAAGATGTAGTATGTACACACACACACACACACACACACACACACACACACACACACACGTATTACTACTCAGCCATAAAAAGGAGTGAAATCTTGCCATTTGTGACGACGTAGGTGCACCTACAGGGCATCATGCTAAGTGAAATAAGTTAAAGAAAAAAAATACTGTATGATTTTACTTATATGTGGAGTCTAAAAAACAAAGCAAACAAAACATAAACAGACTCATAAATCACAGAACAAACTGTCAAGAGAGGACGGTGTAGGGAGATGGATGAAATAGGTGAAGGGGATTAAGAGTTACAAACTTCCAGTTATAAAATAAATAAGTCATGGGGATGTAAAGTATAGCATAGTGAGTACAGTCAATAATATTATAATAGCTACAGATGGTGACAGATGGTGACCAGACTTATTCTGGTGATCATTTCCTAATGTGTATAAATGTCGAATCACTATGTTGTATGCCTAAAACTAATATAATATTGTATGTCAACTGTACTTCAAAAAAATAAAAATAAATCAATAAAAAGATTATTAAATATAATCTTCTAATTAATGAATGATTCAGATTAAATCTCTATCATTTTAACATTAAGTAAAAATGCAAGTTATTTTGCCAACATGCCTAACATATTTTATCCATCTGAAAATTTATATTGTTTAAGTGGACTTCATTTCTTCAATATTTTTTCTTGCAGAATCATTATGAGATTCTCTTTAAATAATTCCATGCTTATGACGTTCTTGTTTTTATTGAAATTCAATCTTTTGAAATTATTTAGTGGAACTAAGCAAATTGTTATACATTTGGTTTCATATTTTTGGAAAAAAATATTCCACACTAACTGTATTATCTTCATTCACAAATACTGAGATCCAACTGTGAAACTGATTATTTTTGCACGTGGTCTCTGCAGGGCCCAGTCGGGGAACAAGGAGAGAGAGGAGAGCTTGGAGCAGAGGGCTATAAGGTAAATACAGCAAATTTCACACCTTGCTTCTACACTGAATTAGTGTTCTCTGTGATTTTTCTCAGTTTCAAATGAAAATAAGCATCACTGGGGCGCCTGGGTGGCTCAGCCGTTTAAGTGTCTGACTTTGGCTCAGGTCAGGATCTCAGTGTCAGGGGATCAAGCTCCTAGTCAGGCTCTGGCTCAGTAGAAAGTCTGCTTCCTTCCTCTCCCTCTGCCCCTCCCCTTCTCATGCTCTGTCTCTCTCTCTCTCTCTCTCTCTCTCTCTGTCTTGTTCTCTCAAATAAATAATAAAATCTTTAAAAAAAAAAAAAGAAAAGAAGCATCACTGAGTTATTAGTAATGTCGTGTGGTTTTGATCCTGGAACAAGCCTAGCTCTTTGTACTTTCTGTTCCTTCTTTCTAGAATCATGTTTGTCTTCTCCCATTGCTGCTTTTTTCTCATCATTGAGATCTCAGCTGAAATGTTACTTTCTGAAAGACTTTCCCTAACTGCCCTTTCTATCCATCACTTTATATCATATTTAATGCTATCTATATTATCTTACCTTTTTTTATACATTTGTGGGGTTTTTTTTTTGTTTATTGTCTATTTTTCCTTACCAGAAAGTAAGATCCATGAAAATAAGACTCTTGTCTGTCTTTCTCATCATTATATCCCCAATTTCTAGAACATAATGTTCCTGGTGTGTAGTAGGAATTCAATAAAGAGTTGTCAAGTGGGTGGATGAATGTCCTACTTTCAAGCCTTCTGTCAACTCTTGTCCTCTTCTATTCTTAGAAGTATTTTGAGAGACCAACTTCGTCAGCCAAAATTATATTAGACTAAGTATAGAATGTATTCTGTGTCATTTTTTTATTAGCATATTTCTGTTTAGGATGTTCAGTATTCTTGCCTCATCTCTCTTCTCTTCCTGTTTACAGTGTCAAAAGCGAAACAAAATGATCATCTGCTAATTCTCTTCCTATAGTTTCTATGTCCTTCCTTTGCTCACAGTATTCTGTGCTTACTCACAGTATTATCTACTCTTTATTTACATAAATCCTATCTATATTTTATAATTTAGTTCAAACTTCTTTTTTCCCAACTCACCCTAACAGGAATCTTTCCCTATTCTGTAGTCCTATAATATTTATTATTTCTAAAAATCATTCTACAGAAATATTTTACCATCTTCTGTTGCTGATATTTTTGCTAATTATTTTTAATGTGTAGATATTTAGCTCTCCAATTTGAATATGACTTCTGTCTTTCTTCTACAGGGTTTTGTTCTGAGCTTTGAATATAATAGTATATAATATGCATATAAACATAATTCATTTTTAATAATGAATTGATGGGTTATTTGATCCAGTATACCTCTCTCATATATAATTTCAGTAATCATATCTGAAATGAAGATTTACATAGCCAGATTGAATGAACAAGCTGGTAGGTAGATACTTATCATTAGTAAATTGATTTTCTCAAGGCCGAAATCTGAAAAATCAACTTTCACTTCCTAAAATTCTCTTTGAAGCAAATGTTGAAGGTAGCTGTAAATGTTTGTGAAGTTGTTTTGATGGTCATCTTGCATTTCTTCTATTTTTGGAGAAACATTTTTAGGATGTCATATATATATATATTCTATTTCAAATTTATATAAAAATTTGTATCTATAAGTGTTTCTTAATCCAAGGAAGCCAGTGTATTTACTTGAAATTAGGTTTTCTTTGGGTTGAGAAGCCAACCCACTGCTTCCAGAATAATTTGAGAAGCATCTAAAACTTCATTTCTGTTGTGCATAACTTCACACATTCTCAGGAAAATCAGGTTCTTGCACTATCTTCTTTTGGCCTTTACCAACTACAAAACATTTGGTAGCTAAACCAGCAAATTTACTGCCAAACAAACAGGTAACTATTTTTTGGAAGAAAAAAAGAATCTCTTCACCGGGCTAGCAGAAGAAAAACCCTGCCTGCATTATTCTGGATAGTCACACCTTATTCAGAAATCCTTCATCTGAGAACTTCTTCCTAGGCCTACTGTAGAATCTATTTCTCCTTCCTCATTCCACAAATACTCTCGGTGAAGTTTTCACTTGTGGATATTTCATGAATTAGTTTGATCCACATCCTCCTTTCTGTCTTATTCTATCCTTTGTCTAAGCTATAGGTTTTAGAGGTCATTTTTTCATTTGTTGCTGGTTTTATTCTAAACAAGCCATCTTGAACCAGACAGCCACAATAATTTTATAGCTTAGACGTCTAAGAGCCATGAAATATCTGCACTTGTCCCCTGCCAAGTTTTCCCAAGCACAAGTTTGATTCATGCAGGGGAACCATGCTTTATTTAGAGTTAGATTATTCTGCTGTAGCCTCAGATGAAATTTTTAAATGTTTGCTTTTCTGTAATTTTAAAATGTATATACTATCCTTTCACTCTAGTAAAATGAGGGTTAGCATTATCATCAAGCCCTCTTTTTTATTGTGCTAACATACACATAATAGGCTTGCCGGGGTGGCTCAGTCAGTTAAGCCTCTGCCTTCGGCTCAGATCATGATCCCAGGGTCCTGGGATCGAGTCCTGCATCGGGCTCCCTGCTCAATGGGGAGTCTGCTTCTCCCTCTGCCTGCTCTCCCTGCTTGTGCTCTCTCTCTCTCTCTCTCTCAAATAAAATCTTTAAAAAAAACACACATAATATAAAATATACCATTTTAACCATTTTATTTTATTTTTTTAAGATTTTATTTACTTATTTGAGAGAGAGAGAGAGAGCACAAGCGGGGGGTGGGGCAGAGGGAGAGGGAGAAGCAGGCTCCCCGCTGAGCAGGGAGCCCGACAACGTGGGCCTTAATCCCAAGGACCCTGAAATCATGACCTGAGCTGAAGGCAGATCCTTAACAGACTGAGCCACCCAGGCACCCCCATTTTAACCATTTTAAAGTGTACAATTCAGAGATTTTTAGTACATTCTCAATATTGAAAACTATCACACACTACATAGTTTTAGAACATTTTCATTGCCCCAAAAGGAAGCACCATACCCATTAAGCAGTCACTCTGTATTTCTCCCAGCCTTTGGCAACCATTACTCTGCTTTATATCTCTATTGATTTATCTATCCTGGATATTTCATATAAATGGAATCATACAATATATAGCTTTTTGTGTCTGGCTTCATTTCTTTCAACATAATGTTTTCAAAGTTCATCAGTGTAGAATGTATTAGTACTTCATGCCTTTTTATGACTGAATAATCACCACCCTTTTTAAAAACCTTTTTATATTCACAAATATTCTTACAATTGTGGTGAACTCAAGGTTAGCCTATTGGATTAAAAAAATGGAATGGGGGTGCCTGGGTGGCTCAGGTAAGTGTCCCACTCTTGGTTCGGCTCAGGTCATGATATCAGGGTCATGAGATAGAGCCCCACGTTGGGCTCTGTGTTCAGTAGGGAGTCTGCTTGAAGATTCTTTCCCCTTGCTCCTCTCCCCACTCGTGTGCAGGCATACACTCTCTTTCCCTCTCTCTCTCTCAAATAAATAAATAAATCTTTTTTAAAAAATTGAATGGATAATGCAGGTTTTCTTTCCATTTAGCCATGAACAATTAGAAATTTTTTAAAATCTTTTTCACCATCCTTTGTTCTTTTTTCCTTTTGAAGAAACAGAATTATAAAAGTCATGTGTCTTGCTCATTGTCATCAGTAAATACTCATTAGGCATTATTATACATGACAGATCTTATGTATCATGCATAGTAACATCTCTGGTCTCTCATCATATTTTTGAATGTCTGCCATGGGCCAGGAGCAGAACTAGGTGCCATGAATTTAATACTGGACACCCCGGGCACAGTCCTTACCTCTGCGGACATCACATGCAGAAGACATAGAGAATAAGAACATTTAATCAGTATAAAAACAGATATAGTAAATTATAGCTGTCATCCAGAAAGCTATACATTCCATAGGTCAAGATAAATTCATCTGAGGCTTGAGAAAGCCAGAGTACATAGTGGGAATAAGCATATTATACTGTCAACATTGGCTTTTTAAAGCTATGGGCAGAAACATACATATACCCAAGATGAAGTCAGACTACACTTGTGTGAGATGAAGTCCTAGAAATACATTGAATAACTTATGTTCTAGCTCAAACTCCATTCCACTTTGGTTTGGCAAAGTCCATAACATCTTTGCACACAATAAAAGAACAATGTTAAGTCCTCAGTTGTCATCACTCCTTAGCGTCAGGCATGCATATCCAAATTGCTATTGGATAGCATCACAGGCACCTCTCTAACTCAGTATGTCCTATACAACAGTTCCATCATCCTCCCCAAATTTGATCCTCTTCTTTCTATGTCCCCAATTCAGTGAATGCTACCATCAGACATTAAGGTGTTCAAGCCAATAAATGAATCATCCCTCTCTCTCTGTCTGTCTAGGTCTGTGTCTCTCTCTATTGCTCTCTCTCTGTGTCTGTTTTTCTGTGTGTCTATTGCTCTCCCTGTGTTTCTTTCTGTCTCTTTGTCTCTCTCATCCTTTCCCTCCTCTCACTGCTTTCTCTCTCCTCTCATCTCTCAAATCTGTTTGGCCACTTCTTTCGACCTCAGATAGCTCTGCTATCTAGCCACTTTGCCCTACTTTAGTTTAGTTTTCATCATTTTTGTCTGAATTACTTTAATAACTTCCTAAGTAGACTCCCTATCCCCAGTGATAGCCCTCTCAAATCCATTCTCCTCTTAACATGTTCTGTCAGATGAATCTCCATTTATTCCCCCATGCTGTCTCCTCTGCCAGAATGTCTTCTTTTTACTTTCCTGCCTGGAACATTCATCCTTTGAGATTCAGCTTATCATCACTTCCCTTATAAAATCCTTGACCATCTAGCTCCCCTTGGCCATTTAGCTCATCCCACCACTAATATCATTAGGCAAAGTCAGTCATTTCCCATAACCTTGCCTACCTGACTTTATAATAATAGTTACTACAGCATATTTAATTTTTAACACTGCAGAAAAAATGGCCTTTGTCGATTTTTATTGTAATAGAAAGAACCAGAGGAGTTATAGTGAAACTCCTAGAAAGCATATTTGTTTTTCGTGAGATTTGTATCCAGACTTCACAAAACCAAGAGAAGCAATTGGCTATTCTATGATCATTCTGAAAAGGGTCCCTGTAAACTACAGACAAAAATGGTAGCAAAATCACAATTGGCCATTCATGGTTTTGAGTTTTATAGTGTGCTCGTATGCTCGGTCTCACTGCACTTTGTAACTCCAGCTTTTCACCAATCACTTCTCTCCTGAGTTCTGCTTAATAAATGACCTATAATCATCATATTTACTTTACCAAACTTCCTCTTGACTGACCTGATTCTGGTCAGGTAAGGCCATGGTATTCTCTTTAGTTATGGCCACGTTCTATAGAAAGCTTTCCAAGCTAGCCTTTCCCTCTTGCCACTGTTCATTCTCTTAAACAGGATTCCTTTTTTTTTTTCCTTTTAATCAGGAAGTTGGATCTTAAAACCATAAACATTTGCCTCAAAGAATGCAAACAAAGAAGGCTTCAACTGATCTTTCTATGAGATAAATTCATTAGCCTATGTAGGCAATCCTTGCTTCTCGTAGCCCAGAAAAACAGATGAGCCTATGGCCTTCTTTCTGTAGTGCACAGAGAGTAGGAAGAAATAATCGAAAACAAAGAGGACAGTAGGGAAGGGGATAAAAGAGATTACATGCAGAATTCTTCCTGCATACCCTGACATGCCCTTGGGTTGTGCTGGCTTCTGTTTACACACTTGAAAAGGGAAATGTGGTAGGTCAGCATTCCTTCTTAGGAGGACTAGGGTAATGACAGATTGCTGAATATCAAAGTCACTTGATGTGCCTTGGCATTATATAGAGTAACAACTTCCAGTTTTCAACTCAATAAATCTATCCAAATGGTATGAACTTAGTGTGTAAAAATGGAGACCATAGTTCACTTCCACAGTGGGAATAGGTTGAAGAAAGAAATTTGTTCTCAAACTCTCTATTCCTATGGTTATTTACTGTACTCGTTTCCTGACCAAAATTACTGTAAACTGGGTGGTTTAAAACACTGGGTGTTATATGCAAACAATGAATCATGGAGCACTACATCAAAAATTAATGATGTAACGTATGATTAACGTAACATAATAAAAAAATAAGTAAATAAAAACAACAACAAAAAGAACAATAGAAATTTATTCTCTCATAGTTCCAGATACCAGAAATCTGAAATTGAGGTGTTAGTAGACCGTCTTCCCTCCCACAGGCTCTAGAGGAGAATCCTCCCTTTACTCTTCTGGCTTCTGGGGGCTGACAGTGCTCCTTGTGACTACATCACGCCAGTGTCTGCCTCTGTCTTCACATGGCCCTCTCCTTTGTTGTTTGTGTGTGTGTCTCTCTCTTTTAAGGGTACTTGTCATAGACGATTCAGGATAATATCTTTTTAAAATCATTAACTCAATGATATCTGCAAAGACCATTTTTCCAGATGAAATCATATTCACAGGTTCTGGGGATTAAGGCATAGACATCTTTTGGTGGGCCACCATTCACCCCACTGCATTAACCTATGTGCAAAATAAAGCAAAACTTTACACTCTTTCTCAGTTATCATAATATCCAATGGATATTATGTTCTATAACATTTCAGAGAGAGAATCATAATTCCTGATGTTTAAATTGCACTTTGTAACATTTTGCTACCATTCTAGGTGATACTACCCTATTCTCTAAGTTACATGTCTCTATTTATTTTAATAATACAATATTTTCTATTCCTAGGGTCATGTGGGTTTACCAGGACCAAGAGGTGCTGCTGGACAACAAGGGCCCCCAGTATGTTTTGAAAACACTCTTTGCAATTCTGGCATTGAAAAAATTAGTGTTTGTATATCTTATTTAGTCTCTGCTTCATACGTGATTTCTGTTTGGTTTCCTATTAAAGGGTGAGCCAGGTGACCAAGGTGAACAAGGACTAAAAGGAGAGAGACAATCTGAAGTAAGTTGAAATTATTTAAGACAATTTGGTACTTATGGTTTGTTTGAGAAGGCAGGAACATGGGAGCTGCTGTTCATTGTCATTTAAATGATCATTCACACTTCCAGAGCAAGGATCACTGCAGGCCCCTGATCGGAGTGTTTGTCAATAATGGTGCGAAAACATGATCATTGACTATTTCATGTGTTTTGACTGCCATCCCAATTTCCCTTTACCAGCAGCCTTTTCTGGCTTTGTGAAAATTGCCCAAAGTTGTCCAAAATGAATGGTCTCTCCTTGGGGTTTCAAGCAAAAATACAAATAAGCCTTAAAACCAGTGCTGAAAAGTGAAAACCTATCAGTTAAACCTGTTTTGTTGCAGCAAGGATACGGGTAGGAATAGTTTGACTATGTGACACAGACTCACAATTGGTTTAAAATATTCTTTTCCATAAGACAAGCCAATTATCTGTTATCAAATAAACTACAAATGTATTAGCCACTGAATTTAGACATCTCTTGCCCTGCGCACTGATGTTGCCTCAACCTTATGGAAGGTTGTTGACTTATAACTTGCTTTGTAATTTGTACCATCAGTTCATTGCTGCCTTGCTTTTCATAGCATTCTGATTTCACCTGCTACTGATTTTAAATTAAATTCTTAAGAAAACGTACCGTATTTTAATAATAAATTAGGTGAGAATGGATAAAAAGTAATCAATTTGAGACCACATTTCTCCTAATTTGTTAAGTTTTCATCCATACTTTGTGTTTCCTACTTGTGGGAATAAGTAGTAAAATTGGGTTGAATCTGATATTACATAGGTGCTCACTCACCTACAGCCATTTTGAATAGTCTTGACATCTACCTAGTAAATCCCTGTCAGGTTCCTTAATAAATAAGAACTAAAAAATAAAAAATAAAAGTATCCCATTGAAGGCAAGTCTTAACAAGAAAAAAATGCAGAGAGAAAACCTTTTCTCAAGTAATTGTCCCGTTTACTTACAATTTTTAATACCCAAATTGGAAAAAATAGTGGAAAAAGCTATGAACCTAGAACACTACTACTTCTTTATATTTGCATTAAGTGCCTAAGGATGCAAATGCGCTCCCAAGGTTTGATCCTAAAATTTCTAATCTCTTACAATTAGTACTTTCATATTCTCAGTATTTTCTTTTTCTTTTTTGACATATGTCAGGAAGAAGAAATTTTTAAAGTATTTATTAGTATCTATTAAAATTATGTCAATGAAATTCAAATATTCTCACCAGACAACCACATATCCAGCTGCCATGGTCAACTCTCCCTGTGTATTAGAGCCAAAAGATGCTGAGAAACCATGGTTTAAATTCTGTGTAATCCAAGGGAATTAGTTCTATCCTGCTTTGGGCAATGCTGGCATACAGTTCAAGGTTACATTAAAAACCCTCTTAGAATTTAAAATAGTCATAATTGCTACAAGAATAATCATTGACCATGTATTATTCAGTAGGGACACCTTCAGTGGTCAGGTGGATCTTGTCCAATTGTTGTCATCTTGTTTTTGCAAAGCTGCAAAGTTTTTTAGGTTTGCAAATGGCCCTTTAAAATCATCTGGACCACCCTCTCATTTTTCAGATGAAGAAATTTGAATCTCAGAGAGAGTTACCTAAGATCACAGAATTAGTTAACAACAGAACCAACACTAGAAATTTCCTGTCTCTCAATGTTATACAAAAGCCTTCTATTACTTTGAGATCTTTTATAAATTAAGTAAAATATGATTAATCTTACTTAACCAACTAACTTATTCACTGGGCTCTCATGCATTCTCATGCATGTGTAGAGAAAAAGAGCAAATCAAAGCTGATTGCACAACCACTACATTTTCAAAGACTTTTTTAATTCAGATGTAGTGAATTGTCCTATAATGGCTTTCAAAGACTAAGACTCAAGCCAATATCTTATTTTTCTTCCAAAACAAAATTCCAGATTTTAGTGAATTGAAATTTCTTGGTTTAAAAAAAAAAGAAGAGAAAAAGAGTAATTATTGCCTAACTCTAAATCTATGTTCATATTGTAAAGCTATCCTCTCTAACAAAGTTAGAACAAGCAAAGTATTGAGGTAACTGTCTTTCAGTTTCATTTAAATAAAAAGCAAACAAGGGTTTGGACTATAATGACACATTTTAAAATGTCCATTATCAAAAGAATTAGACTACCTTCTATCAATGTTCTACACTTTGTTGATCTTTATTTTTTTTTTAAGATTTTTATTTATTTATTATTTGACAGTGAGAGAGGGAACACAAGCAGGGGAAGTAGGAGAGGGAGAAGCAGGTTTCCTGCTGAGCAGGGAGCCCAATGTGGGGCTTGATACCAGAACCCTGGGATCATGACCTGAGCCGAAGGCAGACGCTCAATGACTGAGGCGCCCCTGTTGATCTTGTTATACTTTTAAAATCTCAATTGTAAGACTATGTTTTTTTTCTAGCGGGCCTACTTCCTTTTAGTATGATGATGATAATAACTGTAATAAAGAAATCTTTCCTGAATTGAACATCTCAAAACAGCAGAGACTATAGTTTAGTTACTTGCTAAACACTTTTTGTCTTCAATAGACAGATTTTGCCACAATTGTCCTATTACAAGTAGCAAAAAATACTTCATAGTCATACTTTCCCTTTCATGTTATTCTATTGGGAGCTGCTTCCTGATGCCCATCCAAGTCTGAATACCATTCTAATTTTCATGATAATAGACCCATACATGTAGATTTCATTACACAACATTTAACTTTTCTGAAATAATCCCCAACATAATGGTCATCCCAAAATGTAATCAATCTGTGATGATATGTGAATCTCTTTGTTTTTATTTTGTTATATGAACATTTGGAGTAAAACCCTTACTTACATGTGTGGTATGTCTGAACCATAAGACATAAACTCAAGTATGTTAAAAATAAGACTTTGTTTTTTGTGTTCTTTATAATGGAACTTAACATCTGTCCTGAGTGCCCATCCTTCCTGGTGGTAGAAACCTAATTGGTGGAAATCTAATCAGTTGAGTGCCTTTTACTCCATCCACACAAATATCCTACATTTGATTTAGAGTTTTCCCTATTCACTCTCTTGTCAAGTTTGCAGTTACATTCTGGGTAGCCGTGGTGGGGAAGAGGAATGGAAGGTGAATTTGGTCTTTAGTCATCTATTTACAATAGTATACACTGAAATGCACATTATCCATGTATATCCCCAGTTGCTTATGATCCCACCATGTTGACATCTACCAGGGCCCTACCTTGCTGACATGTACAGCTATTTTCTGAGTATAGAAAATGTACAAAGTCTCCTTATATAGGCCCTTACCACTATATGCTTCTGTTCCTGGCCACGTGGAAATACATTCTAATTCCTATACCATGCTGGGTGCTTGGGGGACTCAGACTTTCTCAAGCCCACTGGCGTAGACATCTCCTACAGAAATTTCTACTCTATTGCTGACACTCAGTGTAGTTTATGTGGGCCTCTAAATGAAGACTTTAGTCTCCCTAGCCATTGTCTCTGTGCCCAAATCCCCACACTTATCTGAGGGTATTACTTCTACCCAAGCTAGGACTTGAGGGCAGAGTGAGGTGTAAAGCGCCCTTCTCAGAGATCCCTGTCAGGGTTGAACAGTCTTGCTTCTCTTTTACTTCTCTTCTTACTTTTCTCCAACTTGAACATCTTTATATTCCCTTAAGTAGGAAAAATTTTCTCTTATACTATTATAATTCTAAATCTGTTCTTTATGGCAAAATGCATGATTTGAATTCTTTGTCACCTTGGTTTCTGATACTCAAATACAGGCTTTAAATATTTAAAAACCAGGCTTTTGCATTTAAAAATATATTCTTCCCAAAATATTATATCCTTCTCAAGTTATTACTCCACCATGAGTTTCAGAGGACTATTTTGAAATTCATAAGCTAAGGAAAAGTCTGTTTTGAAAATCTAAAATCTAGAACAGATCTGTCACTTTGCATAAAAACAAATACTGTAAAGGAAAAAAACACTCTGGTTAACATATTTGAATATTATCACAGTTCATATACTATTTAATTAGTGATATTAGAGATAACTGAAATCACAGTTTTTTCAATATTTAAAATCTTATTTGTTTATTTTACTTCCTTATTTTGTTCTAAAAGATATACTGTATTTTAACGACTGAGCCACCCAGGCGCCCAAGATATACTGTATTTTAGAGATCATATTATTCCAGGAATTGCATCTTCTTCAACTAAAGTCAAATCATCTACTGTTTCATTTCCTGGTTTCCTGACCCTTAGAAGGACCTTACATTAGTGACTTTTTAAGGCGAGTAAAATAGTTTTCCAAGCTGGAGGTAGAACTCTTAGTTCATATACCTCCCCACTATCAAATTCTAACAAAGTTGGATTTTTATCTCTTACAGAAAATACCCTTTTTTTCTATGACTGCATATACTATTTCTTCTTGAAATGTTAAGATCATTTTCAGAGGATGTAATATGTTATGAACTTATTTACTTTGTTATTGTTGTCAGTTTGAATCTTTGGCACAATTTGTCTTCAAATTTGAATAACATAACATCCCATTTTGGTGGAATTATTCTGTTTGTGAGAACTTTCGATGACTTCTGAGAAATGTGTCTGGTAATGACAATAGGCCTCCTTTTCTTATTTGTGAACTAGGTCACTCTTTCCCACATTTTTCTTTTTAAAATAATTTTAAGATATCATCAGAATAATGGCATGATTCACAAAGGGCAAAGTTCCTAACTATCCTGGCAGACCAGTTACTGCTGAATCAATTATGATTTAAAACATCTTACACATGGAAAAACAAAGAGTTCCGTGGGAAATAAATATCTTTTCTTTGATTCACAAGTATGTTCTTCTCCGTGCTTCCAGATAAGCACATTTTAGGCTATTGATTCATGTCCCTTACTACACTGTGAGTGCCTTGAGATCAGTAACTTTGACTTTGCATCCCCAGCACATACAAAATAGTCAATAAATGTTTATGAAATTAGTGAAGCACTTAGCCACTTTCAATAGGAAGACAAAGGCCCTGTCTGAAAACATGGACATTTACTAACTAATATTTGATTCCCTTTTAGAGCCAAGATTTAAATTCTCAAATCCTAGAATTTGGAGCTAGATGGAAATTCATAAACTATCTGGTCAAATTCTCCCATTTTCATATAAAGAAAATGGCTCCCGGGAAGTTAAACAGAAATCTCGGTGATGTACAGCTAGCCAGGACTAGGCAGGACTGGCTGCAGCATCCCCGTCTCAGGGTTCTTTTCTATGCCTTCAGCTTAGTTAAGTTTATTACAATTAAGTGATAACTGTGCTTCACATTTTTAGGGCCCTAGGGGGAGAAAAGGAGCTCCTGGTCCTTCTGGGAAACCTGGGATTCCTGTAAGTAGCAGGCCCTTTTCATCTTTCTTGTTTTTCTAAATAGAATTGGCAGCTTCAGCAAGCAGAAAAGTTTGGGGCCAATTGTGACAAGTGTTGGATAAATCAGCTTGTCTTCAAAAAAAAAAAAATTAAGCTCGAGCTGGAACACAGGGAACAAAATATGACCATTAGCTCAAAACCAAGCTTGCTGTTTAAATATAAGTCTCTGCAATTGAAGGATGCTATTTTCCAGTGTTATGGAGCTCTCTCTGTGGACTCATCCTACTCTCTGATCCTGACTGAAAACAGGGAACTTGAAATATGACTAAATGATTGGTGACAAAGGTCAGAGATCCTCAAGCATGAACAAAAAGCATGAGCTGGACTGTAATTGAAGGACATATCCTCTCAGTTTCCTGGCAAGTAGAACAGAAAGTCTTAGAAGAAAATGTTTTAAATCATCTCATCGCAGAACAAAGATTAATTTTACCTTAGCCATCAGTTTCCTCTAGCCAAGCAAATATGTGTTGACTGGCTTATTAGCAAAGACTTACTTCCTGCTGGGCTTCCGTAGCCAAGGGCTAGATGCCTACTTTGGGTGTCCTGCATTGGTTCAAAAAAAGAAAAGAAAATGAACATAAATTATAAACACATTCAGATCAGAGATTCATACAGATAAAATCTACTTGCCCAAGAGTAGAAACAAAATGTTCAGACCTTTATGCAGTCATATAATTATCTAGTTCGGAGTGGCAACAAAAAGAACCATAATTTGTTTCTTGAGAAAATAACACAGCATGAGGTTTTGCTGATGGTAAAATATAGCTGTGTCGTAAACTGACAGGTGAAGATATAGCTGACTTTTCTCCATAGCTGGGTAGAGCAGAGGCCAGCACAATGAAAAATACGAGAGAATTGCACTGAAGCTCAAAAGCTTACACAGTACATTTTAGCTCGGCATTTCTATTTAAGGAACTTTTAAAGACAGTTACCTGATCTGTTGAGCCCAAAAAAGAATTAAGGAAACAGGAAAATTTATCCAGGGGTGGGGTATTAAAAATATACCCAAATATACAAGTATTTGTCATTTAAACATTTGTACAGCATCTCTCTATAATCCACTTAATTTTTGACTACCAAGGGTTTTCCTGGCCTACCTGGGCCAAAAGGCATGCAAGGATACCAGGGAGCTGATGGCATTTCAGGAAACTCTGGAAAAGTTGGGCTACCAGGAAAACAGGGACTTCCTGTGAGTAGAATGAATCTCTCTTTACTTTTCCTTTCTTATTAATAAGCATCTGTTTGCTAGACCATATATATTTGGGCTTTCTCGGTTTTGATATTGGCTCAGATTAGCCAACCCCTGCTTTAATAGTTGTTTTGGAATTGTGTTTATGATCTTCAGGGAATGTCAATGAGTATATTCTCTTGGATATTTTATATCTAACAACTCATATGATAGATAATACATGCCATTTTTGCACATATAAAACTTATAAATAAGAACCATAAAGAAGCAAAATTTTAGGGACTACACAACCTGGCTATGTCTTGAGTTCATCAAATATCTTAAGCCACCTTTGGAATATTTAAGGGTTGGCAGTAACTCAGTGGAAATTCTGCAAAAATTCATTTTCCCTTTACTTTTACAGCCTCAGTATTTTATAAAAATTGTGTGAATATTTTCTCTGTGTTCATCTAGTGGTGATGCAATGATATAGCTTCTCTTTGATTTTTATGCAAATGTTTATCTTATTTATTTGATCAGAAACTTAAAAATCATATTTTGTCTTCATTTAGCCATTTCTTCTCTTTCCTTCCCTAATATCCTCATAATCCAGGTTTTTTTAATCTAATGTTGTGTTTTCACTTGAAATATTAGAATAATAAACCGTGTACTTTCAGGAACCCTGTATATTTACCCTTTTACATTTCTGCTATTTGGATGTGGTTGTCTGTGGACCTGTTTTTCTTTTCTTAAATACTAAATCAATCCTACTTGTTTATTTAAATATAGCATGGTGCTAAACCTAAGCCCAAACCCAAACTAATATTCTTCTTTCACTATGATGAGATATCTCATTTGAAATAGTTAATTAACTAATTAATTAATTAAATTAAGAAACTATGAGCTAGACAATTCAGTTATTTCAGAAGTAATACAGCCAGATTCTATCTGAAAAGATGAATATTTTTAAGGAGTCTAAACATGGCTTCTATTTGTTTTGGAGGCAGTATGTCAGAACATCAGAGCAACAGGTTAAGACCTAGAAAACTTTGACAGCAGTCTGATATTTTTAATTAAAATAGTTATTTTATAGACTTCTGTCTGCCATCGACAACAGTCTGGTTGAAAGAGGATTTTCTTTCATTTGAGATCTCAGTCTTTAAGGACATTTATGCACTGGACCCTCATTCTCATGCTGCTCTCCAGACTCACCATGTCCTAGTCTTAAAATGAGGTTGGGGGGTGCACCCGAGTGGCTCAATCGGTTAAACGTCTGCCTTCGGCTCAGGTCATCCAGCCCCGAGTTGAGCTCTCTGCTCAGTGGGAGCCTGCTTCTCTCCCTCTGCCTGCTCTCTGCCTACTTGTGCTCTCTCTCTCTCTCTCTGTCAAATAAATAAATAAAATCTTTTTTAAAAAATGAGGTTGGGGATTTTAAAACAAAACATATTGAATTGTTCTGAGAGTCTGTATTTTTGTGGATTAAGTTTTACTGGGGAAATGTTATAGTGAATCTTACCTTATTACTTTAGATAAGATTTTGAGAACTGAAACAAAGAAAACCACATTTCAAAACATATCATATTTCTTGCTGCTGAACACAAGCTTGATCATGGAGGTGGTATGTATGTGGATGGATGGTTTTAAAAGTGAGTTGTAAATACTACTAATAGCAAACAGATTTATTTAATTACTAGGAAGAGGGAATCATTTCTTGTCTGGCTAATACTACTAATTCAGATACTCATTCCAGATATGGATAATAGAAACCAGGATCCTACATAAATGTGTTTAATAAGAATTTCAGATAATTCAGTATATTAGGCAATCATCAGACATTAGTGACAGGTCAAAGTTATCAATTATGTTTTATATCAGTTTACTCAATGGTTCATGTGACAGACAACTTCTTTTCTGGCAATATGTGATACCTGAAGTTCTCCCTACAAAGGATTGAAAATTCCATGAAATGAAAACATTGATTTAGATGACCAAAATATGAATTGTTTTCTAGGCATAAAAACAGCAATGTGACAAGTGACTATTACCTGCTGCTAGTTTCTAGCAAGAAAATAGACATTTTCTAACAACTCTACACCCTTCTTCAATAGTGGCATCATCCTTAAAGGGCAGTAATTTAATGGCTGAGAGAAAGCCAATACAGAAAATAATCAACACAAATAAGATACTGATTTCATTTGATGCCACTCCAAGCCTTGTTGCTAGAATCTGCCACACTGTTTTTATTGACTGTGTGGGTGAAAGATTATGCATGAAATCAAGTCACTGGTCCTACATGGAACAGACAAGAATGAAGGGGGCTTAAAGCCAGATGCTGAGGCTATTTGCACACTCAGGGCTATTCCAAAAGGCAGTTAGGACTCTAAGAGTATCAACCAGGGCTGTTTGGTGGCAAATAACCAGACATGGATATATGGATTGCCCGTAGATATGGATTGCCCAAGTTTTGCCCACTGGGGAAGAACTCCCTTTACTGATGACACCTTTGAGGCTTTAACATAGCAGCCTTTCACTTCTAGCTGATGGTGATGTTCAGTGTAGATCTATCCATAAATCAGATCTGAGCTTTTCCGTCCTCCATTAACTGGGAAAGGGAGTTCTCTAGGCTGAAGGAGCAGAGGTAAAGCAGTTGAGCAGGTATCATGGAACTCTTAATTGGCTGCTTCCATATTTTGTTTGCTCTTTCTGGACCTGATAGCACCCAATCTCAATATAGGCCATTTCCATTTAGGAGGAGAATGCTCCTGCTGCACATCCAGTTTTATGAATCAGCAGATCAGATATCACCTAGCTCATAATGGGCAATTCAGGGCACATAGTCGTTTGATGTCTCAAGGTCTGTTATTCAGTTTTAAGCAGTGCAAGGGCAGAACTGCATTCCAGATGGGAAATTACACGTGACAAAGGAAGGCGTGGCTTGTCTTCAAAACCTTATGGATATAAGCTGTGATTCTGTTACAGAGGGGTTCTCAGAAGGTCCATACAGTATCTCTACCAGCCCCAGACCCCTCTGTTATTATTGGATCTTATCATAGCTCAATCTTAAGGTGCAAAGAGCAAGGTAACGTACATAGCATCCTGAATCTGCTGCAGATTTTAGTCTCCCCCTGACCCCCAGTCCCCTGCTGGGATGTCCCATTAGCCAAACCCAACTAAATAAGGGTGATAATAGCAGCACTAATGGGGAGGACTGTTTTGTCACTGACATTGTTTAGAATTGCCAGTATATGATGATGAAAAAAGCTGTTATTATTGTTTTAAAAAATTATTAATGACAATATATTCCCTTTCTGCCTGTACCAAGAGTGGGCTCTCTCCCATCTACCTCCCCTTCGTATGTCACTAACCAACAGCTAGAGGGTAAAGAACCTGCCGGAGCATAGAGTGGGGTGGAGAAGGGCAGAGACTGGATCTCAAAAACAAACAGAAAACATCCAACCAACTCTATTTAAGTTCTCATTTATACATGGTCTATATCAGTGTTCCATTCTGGGTATCAGCAAACTACACCTGATGAACCAGATGGATCTATATTTGTATGGCCCATGAGCTAAGCCAGTTTTTACATTTTTAATGGTAGAAAAAAATAAACAGAAGAAGGTTTTGTCACGTGTGAAAACTACATGAAGCATAAATTTCAGTATCCATAAATTAATTTTATTGGCACACAGCCACAGTGTTTTGTTTACATACAGCAGCTTTTTGCACTACAAAGCACAGTTGAGTAGTTGCAACAAAGACCAATGGCCTCACAAAATCTAAAATATTTACTCTCTGGCCGTTTTACAGAAAAAATTGGCTGTCCCCTGGTCTGTTTGTATTATCACACTGTTCTTATTCTATGGCTTTGTAATGTGTCCTCATATTTAATAGAGCAAGTCCCCCTTCTTTATTCTTCTACCACATACATTTGAGTTTAGATTTGCTGAGTTTCTCTAAAAACATAACGAAAACTTGAATTGTCATTGGGTTTGCCTTAAATTCATAGATATATTGGGAGAAAATTCATATCTTATCATTGTAGTTATCCAATAAAAGAGATGAAATATTTATTTTTATCATCTTTATTGTGCTATAATAGAATAGCTCCAAAACAATAATGGCAAAAATTCATATAATGCTAAGTATGTACCAGGTACCATGATAAGTGTTTGACTATATTGACTCACTTAATCTTTATAATCTTATAAGATACATACAATTAATGATCCTTATTTTATACATGAAGAAACTGAGGTCAATTCTACTCCAATTTAAAAAAAAATACATACCTACATACATACTGAGGCACTGAGAGACTGTCACTTTCGTTGTCTCATTGCCACAAAAGCAGCCTAACTCCATATTCTTTGCTCTTAACAATATGCAATATTGCCCCATAATAAAGGCCTTGTGTATTATTTTATTCTCTAGTTATTACTAGTTTATTTTATTTTTTTATTTATACAATTCTTTTTTTAAGATTTAATTATTTGTTTTAGAGGGAGAGAGAGAGAGCATGGTAGGGAGGGGCAGAGGGAGAGAGAGAGAATCTAAGCAGACTCCACGCTGAGCCTGGAGCCTGTCATAGGGCTCAATCTCATGACCCTGAGATCACGACTGAGCCAAAACCAAGAATCAGATGCTTAACTGACTATGCCACACAGGCGCCCCCATTATTACTAGTTTAAGTAAATGTTACTGATTCAGGATATATTCTATACAACTAGATTCTTAAAAATTTCAAATAATTTCCTTTTGTGACTCTATTGGGTTTTTGAGGTAGATAATATCATCTTCAAATAATGGCAGATTGATCTCTTTTCTTACACTCACTTCTTTTTCCTTCCACATAAGTTGGCAGGGACCTTCAATGCTATGTTGAACAGTAGCAACAACAGTGAACATCCTTCTGCTGTAGATTGTAGAGGATGCATCTAAAATTTCTCCACTAAGAATATTTTCCATCTTGATTCTGTATTTTCCTTGTCTAAGACTATCTTTTTTGTTTTTGTTTTTTTCTTTCTTTCTTGATTCCCATTGGATAGGCTAATAATCTTATAAGATATATACAATTATCGTCCTTATTGGATATTATCATTGCTCAATCATAAGATGCAAACAGCGAGGTAACTTACATGACATCCTGAATCTGCTGCAGATTTCAGTCTTCCCCTGACCTCCAATCCCCTGCCGGGATGTTCCATTAGCCAAACCCAACTAAATAAGTGTGATGATAGCAGCACTAATGGGAAAGACTGTTTTATCCCTGACATTGTTTAGAATTGTTGCAATTGCCCTTTCTGGATGTTCTTGTAGCAGTTGCACTGAACTTAAAACCAAATGTGTATGTATTTAACTGTATTGATTTGTTAAATATATCACTATCTGTATCTTGTCTCTAACAAAATAAGAACTTGTGTGTGCTCTCATTTCCTTTTGTTTCTATAAACTACTCTTTGCCTTCATCGTTTTTTGATATTGCCTTGAACTTTGAGTTTTAGGGTTTTTTAAAAAAGATTTATTTATTTGAGAGAGAAAGAGAGAGAGCGTGAGCATAGGAGGAGGGGCAGAGGGAGAGGGAGAGAGAGTCTCAAGCAGACTCCATGCTGAGCACAGAGCCCCACATGGAGCTCGATCTCACAACCCTGAAATCATGACCTGAGCCAAAACCAGGAGTTGGACGATTAACTGACTGTGCCATCCAGGTGCCCCAGACTTTAAGTTTTTACGCATTTACTTTCTGTTTTTATTTCCATTGCTTCTTTTTTGAGTAGTAAACTTAATTAAGCTATTTTATCACTATTACTTTCAATAACCTTTATAGAATCTCTTGAATTTGTTTCTTTTGTTATTTCAGTACTTCCTCCAGAAAGTATTTCCAATGTAGGTATTTGTGAGACAAACCTTCTGAGGCCTCATACGCCTACAGATATCTGTATTACCCTCTTACATTTAAATGACACATTAACGCTGTACTGGAGGTTCTAATCAATGCAATCAGGTTCTAGTCAGGGTAATAAAAAGAAATAAAACCCACCCAGATTGAAATGGAAGAAATAGAACTGTCTTTATTCATATACAACATGATCATCTATGTAGAAAATCTTTAAGAATCTACCAAAAAAATTAAGTAAATTTAGCAAAGTTGGAGGATGTAAGAACAATATACAAATTTGAATTGCATTTCTATATACTAACAATGAACATTCAGAAAGTGACATTTAAAAAACAGTACTTACAATAGTACCAAAATGGGATAATTTGACCCCAAAAAAGTACAAACCTATATGCTGAAAAGTATAAAGCATTTCTGACAAAAATTAAAGTAGATCTAAACAAGTGGTATATATACTATGTTCACAGGTCAGAATACTTAATACTTAAGTGTTAGGTATTAATACTATTAAGATGTTAATTTTGGCATTGGCAGCCTCTTAAAACACTAAACATATACCTATCATGGGACTCAGCCTTTCTGCTCTTAGCCAAGAGAAATGAAAACATATGTCCACACAAAAACTTGTCCATGAATATTTATAGCACTTATCTTTGTAATAGCCCCAAAATGGAAATGACCCAAATGTTCGTCAAAAGGTGACTGGCTAAAAAAACTGTGGTACATATGTACAATGAAATATTAGTTTGCAATAAAAAGAATGAGCTACTGATACATGCTACAACATGAATGAATCTCAAATATGCTGAGTGAAAAAAAGCAGACAGGGGTGCCTGGGTGGCTCAGTAGGTTGAGCATCCGACTTGGTCTCAGCTCAGGTCTTGAGTCAAGCCCCTCAGGTCTTGGGGTCTCAGGGTCATGAGTTCAAGCCCCACATTGGGCTCCATGCTGGGTGCGGAGCCTACTTGAAAAAAAAAATACACACACCCGTAAAAGGCACATACTATATGATTCTACTTATGTAAAATTCAAGAAATTGTAAACTAATCTGTAGTGACAGAAAGCACATCAGGGGTATCCTATAGATGGAGTGTATGTAGGGAGGTGTGAGAAGGAGGGCTTACAAAGGGACAGGGTAAGACTTTTGGAGGAGAGGGCGGATCTGTTATCTTGATTATGATGATGTTTTCACAGATGTGTGAAATCCTTTATGCTGACTTATCAAATTATATACTTTGCAACTTACTTTATGTCATTTATACCTCAGTAAAGTAGCTTGAAATGAGGGGGTAGGGAGAGAGAGATGACACTGAACAATAAGCAGGAGTTGGTAAATTAGGCATGATTATTGGGGGTGAGGAAAGCCGAAAAGAAACATTCTATGCAGGTTTTATGGGCAAGGTTATAAGATCCAGATGGAGACTTTAAGTAGGCAATTAAATATTCTAGCCTAGAGTTCAGAGAGGAGGTCAGATAGAAATGTGAGAGTCATCAGCGTACAAAAATGTACTTAATCGGTCATGTTAGAAAGTAGATTAAATACTCTACTTTTGAATATTGAAGAGGATATTTACAGAAATGTTGACAGGGTTAAGACAGTCAATAAGGGATGTTGGGGGAATCCAGAGACTATCAACAGTAGAAAGTGGTTACTGCCCTTAGAGCTGAAAGGTTAAAGGAAAGAAAAAATGTCAAGTTGAGACTCCAGTTGAGAGCTGGAACTGTCGGAAAAGGAGCACCTCACAGGAGCTATAGTTGAAAGTAACCCAGCCACTGACAGAATGTCAAAGCCAGGAGGAAATGGGAGAAATAAATGTAGTACTCCTCCCTCCTCTAATATCCTAGTGATATGTAGCCTATGGGCCAACCTCCACTGAAAGTCAAGAGAGGACAAGGGACCTCAGGTGATGCAGTCCGTGAAGGTCAAATTCCCAGGTCAAATAGCAAGATAGAGAAGCAGCAGTGAATAGATTTGGGGAACAGATGAAGAAAAACACGAATATTAAGTAAACAATGGAAAGAAAGTCCAGTACCAAGCTGTGAGGAGTGCCATCATTTAGAAGTCAGGTAAAGGGGGCACCTGGGTGGCTCAGTCGTTAAGCGTCTGCCTTCGGCTCAGGTCATGATCCCAGGGTCCTGGGATCGAGCCCCACATCGGGCTCTCTGCTCGGCAGGAAGCCTGTTTCTCCCTCTCCCACTCCCCCTGCTTGTGTTCCCTTTCTCGCTGTCTCTCTCTCTGTCAAATAAATAAATAAAATATTTAAAAAAAAGGTAAAAGCAGAAGAGGGGACTACAAAGGAGACTGAGAGGGAGTGATCATAATAGGAGAAAAAGAATATCATGTCATGGAAACTTAGCAAAAAATATTTTAAGAAGGAAGTTATCAACTATGTTTAATAATCCTGAGAGATTGTTTTGGACATGTATTCTTTAATTTTGCTTTTGTTTTTTTGGCTACTCAGCATCTTAACCTCATTTTTATGTTTATAAATGTTTGTGTTTGCTCTCTGTTTGATCTTGGGGGAGGCCACTTTTTTTCCTTTTTCTTTTTAAAAGTTTATTTTAATGAGAGAGACTGAGAGTGGGGGGAGGGGCAGAGGGAGAGAGAGAGAGAGAGAGAGAGAGAATCTTCAAGCAGGCTCCCTGCTGAGCATGGAGCCCGATGCGGGGCTCTATCTCACAATGCTGAGATCGTGACCTGAGCCAAAATCAAGTCAGATGCTTAATCCACTGAGCCACCCAGGCACCCCAGTGAGAGGCCACTTTCCACAGAGGTTGAATTCTAGACTCTCACCTTCCAGTTCCTCCTTGAAACAGGGATATAGGCCCATGACTTAGGCCGAACCAATCAGTTGTGTCCACCAAGACCTTTGGCTGGGGAGTTTGTGATATGCAGAAGCAGAGATAATAGAGATTCTCTTCTAGTGGCAGTGGCAGTAACATCAGTAGTACTCAGTTTCCAGGGGTGACCAGAGACCATGTTCAGCAGCCACAGTGATGCACACTGCAGTGTCCAAACTCTGGCTGCCTAAACTTCCTTCAATTCTGTGCATTTTCCAAACCTGGCTTTCTGGATTTACCTGTGATTTTATAAGCTATTCAATGACTTTTCAGTAAATTTTCTGTTTAAATTATGCAGAATTGGTTTCTGATGTTTGCAAATAAGGACCCTGTCTGGTACCAAAATCTAAAAAAGATAAAATTATAACCATTATATTTTTAGATTATGGAGGTCATCGGTAACTTCAGCAAGTAGCCATTTGATTTGATTAGTGGGGGCAGAAATAGGATTACAGAGCTTGAGGAGAGTGGACAGTGAGGAAATCAGATATTCAGACAATTCAATGGAGAAATTCGGCTCTGAAAGAGAAAGTAGGGCAATAACTAGAGACAAAACTGAAATTAAAGTAGAAGTTATTTTGAAGTGAGAGAAACTTGAGCACATTTAAATGATAGATGGACCTAGTAGAGATGGAGAGGCTGAAGACATAATCAAGAGAAAGGAGAATCTGCGTATAAATTAAACCATAAAACATGCACATTCTAGTTCCACTTCTGAAACTATTCTACTTCTAACTGGGCAGTCATTTTTAAAAAACAGATTCTGAGCTACGTGTCCATTTATATAGGGCTAATATAAAAATCTCATGGAATTTTGTGATGAAAGAAATTGATGTGAATTACAATAATGTTGAATATTGCTGCAGTATATTGCCTAGGGCCATGAAGTTGAATGGTATCTGCTATTGCCATTAGTAAGAAATTAGGTATCAGATCATAATTCATCATCTCCTACTTTTAGCATTTTCAAAGAATAAGTTAGAAAAATTTCACATGCATACTTTGAATATCAGGATGTCATAAATATTGAAGTGTTTTGTATCCATCAAAAAAGAAAAAAAACAAAATAACTTTCCCTTGAGGAATCCCCTTTTTAACCCCAAAGTTTGCACATGCTATTAGTATTTATGAATACAGAAATACTTTCTACAAATGGTTCTGTTTCCTGTAGAATATATGATATGAAATTAGAATGGTGATGCTTTATAAGGAACTAGTCTGGTCAGTGACATTAGATAACAATGGCTAAACTGGTCACTAGGTAAAATGATTTCTATTTATTTCTAAAACTTACTATGGCAATAGAAAAACTAATTAAGAGAAAGTAATGGAGTCTCTAAATACTAGCATATTCCCTGGAATATTTTCAACAACGGATAAGGACATCTTTCCATTGGTCTTTTTTTTTTTTTTTTTTTAATCATGGCACCGTGGTGTTTCTTGGCTTACCTTTAAAGACTGCTGGATTTTTCCACTGAGAAAAATATTTATTCTGGGATTTCTAGCATTATGCAACTGCCTGATTTTCCTAAACAATGTTCTTTCTTTTTTTGATGTGGCCAAGGAGTTAAAGAATTCTTGGCATATTCACTCCACAGTTTCAGTGTTTTTTCAAAGTCATGTGACTATAACTGAAGGACAGTATTGGGGAGGCTCACAGTTGCCTGTGTGAATTTCCTTCTGTATAAATGAGTGTTTTGAGACTAGTCAACTTAGCACATCTGTAGTAAATGAGTCTACCATGCTGTTTTCATCGAGTTGGACTTCTGTAGTGCCTTAATCATTTATGAAAAAGGAAAACAACTTTTCCCTGCAAAGATCGTAAATCTATTTGTCATCGAAACGAAGGCTTACCAGTCTTTTTATTTTTTATTGCTGCAACTAATAAAATTGGTTATTGGAAAAGAGGGAAAGAAACAAACCTAACATCTTGACTTAAGGCAAATGAAGGCCTTTCAATCTTGACTTTGCACTTTGTCAGGTGAACACAGGCTTAAGTGTTGCAGAAAATGAGATGCTTGTCCTAAAAGAACATCGAAAGTCTTGAGGTTTCCACTGTGGATTGTGTCCAGTATAAGAAGGGAAAACACACTTCATCAGCCCACTCATAGTCCAAGCACAGAGTAGCAGGACCACCATGGAAGCCTCTGTTAGGAACACCAGCAGCCCTGCCACCCATCTGTTGTGCTCTCTAGCCTGTGAGCTAATCATACTAAAGAAACTTCTGTTTCTGAGAAGATTCATTTCTTTCTTCACGGTAGTTTGGAGAAAGAAACATACTTGCATTTGCCAGATCTACATTCAGCAGATCCTGTCAACTCTTGATTATTAAGAGGGTGATTTCCAGTTATGGCTTATCCTGATTGCTACTTTCTCCCTCTTCCCCTGCTGCTTGTTTTGGCCCATTTACTGCTCATTAGGAACGCTTCCAGAACAGACAAAACACAGTCTGTTTGGCTGCTTATTAGCAAAAAAATGAAAGATTTGCTAAAGGATGTAACTTTCCTAGTTGATTCTTCAGTGACTCCCAGTCCAATAAAGTTCATACTCTTTGGGGAATGTTGATCTTCATGATCTGGCCTCTGTTTACATTTCCAGTCTTATATTCTACCTTTCACCTCACATTTGCTCTGCATTTCAGTCATAATGACAGCTAACAATTATTAAAGGCTTACCATGTGCCAGGCACTATTCAAAGTGCTGAATATGTATGAAGTTATTTAACCCTCACAAAACCCCCCATGAAGTAGGTATAGTTATTATCTCTAGGTTACAGAAAAGGAAGATGAGACTCAGAGAGACTAGGACCTGCCTGAGCCCACATAGACAACAAATAATAGAGCCAGACCTCAAAATCAGGCAATCTAGATTCAGAGCCTGTGTTCTTAACCACTATACTATACCTATTCAGCTATGCTTAATTAGGTATTCCCCCCAAATTCTGTATATTTTCCTTACTTTCATGCCTTTGTACATGTCATTTATGCCCTCTGCTTGGAAAGCTCTTCCATCTTTCTAACTTTAGGATGAACAATTTCTTGCTCTTTCGGGACTTAACTGAACTGTTAACCTCCTTCAGACACTCTTCCTTGCACTCTCCAGTCAGAGTTAAGCATCCCTGCGCTGAACTTGTATACACTGCTTCCATCAGAGCACAGATCATATGGTTGTTGATTACATATCTTCATGTCTTTCTGCAATAAAAGATGGCAAACTCATGTAGAATTAAGATTGTGTTTTATTCATCTTTGCAGCCCTAACACTCAGCAGCCTCAGGTCCATAGGAGAAGCTCCATACAGGTGCCTGGGTGGCTCTGTTGGTTAAGCGTCTGCCTTCGGCTCAGGTCACGATTCCAGGGTCCTGGGATCGAGCCCTGCATCGGTCTCCCTGCTCAGTGGGGAGTCTGCTTGTCCCTCTCCCTGCCCCCCGACTCATGCTCGCTTTCTCATTCTTTCTCTCAAATAAATAAATAAATAAAATCTTTAAAAAAGAAGAAGAAGAAGAAGCTCAAAAAATGTTTGAAGAATGAATGGTCTTTGCATAATAACTGTGACTTTGGAGTCCTGAATAAAATTAAGATGTGTCAGCTACTTAACATCTTAAGCCTCATCTATAACAGGAATGTAATAATACCTACTTCATATGGTTTGTATGTGAAGTGTTTAGCAGACTACATGCCCTTATTGCTATTATCATCTTCCCGTAATAATAGATATCCATGGTTAAGCTAACATGCATTCATTCAACATATTTGTTCAGTGCTTAATATGAGCCAGCAGTTATAGAATATAGCACTGAACAAGATAGACAAAGAACTGCCTCCATGAAACATACATGGAACAGCAAGAAATGTCTGACATTTGACCATTTTTAAAAATATTTTGTTTATTGATTTGTCGGAGAGAGAGAGACAGAGCACAAGCAGGAATAGCGGCAGGCAGAGGGAGAAGCAGACTCCCCACTGAGCAAGGAGCCTGATGTGGGACTTGATCCCAGGACCCTGGGATCATGACCTGAGCTGAAGGCAGATACCTAACTGACTGAGCCACCCAGGCATCCTGACATCTGACCATTTTTGACCTGAAAAAAAGAAAAAGAATTCATAATATAATATGAATCAACCCAGTAATTGGTTAGTAGTCCATATATAAAGAAATCAGTTAATTCCAAATTGTGCTAAGTGCTATGAGAGAAATAAATAGTGTTTTGAGATAGAGCATGTGGGAGACAGATTATAGATGGAGTAGACAGTGGAGGCCTCATGGAGGAGGTCATACTTGGGTATAGTTATCTATATCTCCCTTGAGAGGGTAAGAATGAGCTAGGCATATAAAGAATGAGGAACAAAACATATTTTGTAAAGGAACCAAAATGGAAAAACCTGCAGTTAGGAAAGAATTGGCATGTTCACAGGTTTATCAGAGGATCAAATAAGAGTATGGGTATAGATTGGTTATTTTTGAAATAAAAGATGGACATTTATTTCTTCATAGTATTGTGAGCCTAGACATGTCTAGGAGCCAAAGTATAAATGAAATACCCTCTTCCAGTCCCTGTTAGTCCTGGATTATAGATTAAGACCTGAGTAAAGGAGATTTCAAAAGATACATTAATTTTGCCCAATATTAGAGTGACATTTGCACTGTCCATTTTGCAAGACTGGTAAACCACCAGTTATTCTAATGGAAATGTAGAAATAATTTCTTTGAGGTAATACAATGTTGAAATGCCTGTATTCATTAAGGCTGAACAAGAGTTAGTTTTGTATACTCTTGGGAATAGGACCTAAGTCAAGCAGACCTGACTTGTCTCCACTACTCTATGACTTGTCTCAACCCTGCTCCAAGTTCCATAAGCTTTAATATGTTTAGAGATTCAAAACTAAAGTTACCTCCTGACTCTAGTGCACAGCTCGTTCATAAATCTTATTTCCAGCATTTGGCCACATTACTTATGACTGGCACTGAAGGAAAATGTTATGAATGCTACATTATTTTTATATAATATAGCCTTGCATATAATCACCTAATAATTACTATCCCACATTTTTCAAACAGCCAATTCTTTCCTAGGGGGGATATATTTAGTAAACCAAATAAAATGAGAAATCCTTATTTAAACAGAAGTGTTTTTAGTTGCTTGGAATAAAGGAAGCAAAGCGTTACTTTTATAACTCATAGGTTTGCTGGCTTAACAAAAAATGCAGTACTTACGTTTCCTAATAATGCAAAAAAATTCAGGGCATCATACATATTTTTTTGTACTATAGAAAGTAAATTAATTTTAATAGCTATTTTCTCACACAGTAAATAACTATATAAACATAATGCTATGAGCACAGAGGATGCTTGGAAATAGGGAAAGGAAAAAACTTTCTAGTAATTTTCAAGGTGCTACTTTAAAGAAAAACAACTAATTTGAAGTTTAGTGTCATTTTAAATTTATCATTCTGCTGTTGAGAAATCAATAAAATTAACATCAAAAATACTTTTCATTCAACATAGTTTTAAAGATGGTTTTCCTTTGTTAGTCTACTTTAAAATGTGGATTTCTACTGTTGCCTGTATTTTAACAAATTTTATTTCTTTGTTACTTATTCCTTATTATATTTGTTCCAATTCTAATGAAATTAAAACAACTGAATTAAGAGGCCTAGGAAGTAACAGAGTGCCATTCATTTTGTTATGTTCCACTGTCATATACAAACTAGTCATCATTGTTCCAAAATCTTTCTCTTTCTGTCCTCTAAATGTATGCAGATAAGTCCATTTTCCATCCCAGATCTTTCCATTCAGTTCCAGAGAAAAGGCAATTCTATACATAAACATGTATATGCTTACATACCCTTCTTTCCTTTCCCCACAGGGAAGTCAAAGTGAAAGATAAGGATGTCCCTCTTCTTTCCTTCACTGACAGATTAAATAAAATAATACAACCATATTGCCATTATAGTTTCTTTCTTTATCCTTCCTCCCTCCCTCCCTCTCTTCGTCTTTCTTTTTCTTTCTTTTTTTTTTCTTTCTTTCTTTCTTTCTTCTTTCTTTCTTTCTTTCTTTCTTTCTTTCTTTCTTTCTTTCTTTCTTTCTTTCTTTCTTTCTTTCTTTCTTTCTTTCTTTCTTTCTTTCTTTCTTTCTTTCTTTCTTTCTTTCTTTCTTTCTTTCTTTCTTTCTTTCTCTCTCTCTTTCTTTCCTTCTTTTTCTTTCTTTCTTTCTTTCTTTCTTTCTTTCTTTCTTTCTTTCTTTCTTTCTTTCTTTCTTTCTTTCTTTCTCTCTCTCTTTCTCTCTTTCTCTCTTTCTCTCTCTCTCTTTACCATTATGGTTTCTGATACACAGAAGACACTCAATAAAAAGTAACTCTTGTTGTGGCTGATATTGTTGATTACTGACTGACCCAAGCAGTCACCAGTTTCAGTCCAGTCAAAATTGACACTTCCTGAAGAGTTGAAAACCAATTTAAGGGTACAGAGTCACAACTAGTAAATAAATAAGTTCTGGAGATCTAATGCACAACATAGTGATTATAGTCAACAATACCATATTGTAAATTTCAAAGTTGCTAGCAGACTAAATCTTAACTGTTCTCAGCACAAAAAAGAAATTATAAACATGTGATATAATAAAGGTATTAGCTAACACTACTGTAATAACCACATTGTAATACATAAAGTACCAAAACAACAATATGTAGGCTTTAAACTTACATAATATTATATGTCAATTATATGTTAATTAAAAAAAAAACTTACTCACCAGGGAATCTGACCCCTATCTGAAGATAATAGCAGTCTCTAGCCATGAGACATCATGTATTATTATACTATTAACTTTTTTTAAGACTCAGGTAAACTGTTTATTGGTTTCAGCATCTATGAACAAATTAAATATGATTTTATTTACTTTTAAAAATTTGCTCAGAATGACTTACTCTTTGCTGATGGGTTTTAAACAAATCATTTAGAAGATACTGGAAAGAATGCCTAGGCATTAGCATCTGTTTCTCTTGAGAGCAAAATTACTCACCCATCTTTGTGTTCATAATAAGAAATATTTGTTCTCTACTTGTATGAAACATTGTTTGGAACTTTGTCCAGAACACTCTGCTACTATCCTCAAATTTCTCTCTAAGAAACCAACATGAACAGTAAATGACTTGGAACATATTCGTTGTGCTCTGTTAAATGTGTGATAGCACTACAAATAAAGTTTCTAGTTTTCAGTTAACCCTAAGGACTAGTCTGAGCGTCCTTTTATTCTCAGCTAAAAATATCTATTGACTTCAGGAGTGTTCAGCAGTATCTGAATGTCTGTTGTCCATGAATCACCCAAAAGATACATTTTTTTCCTGTTGGTGAATAAAGGTCTTAAAAAATTGCCTAAAATTACAAGTGAAGTGCTACTATATTAGAATTCTGGAATGTTGAGGTATCCTAAAACTGTCTAGGGTAATCTGTCCTGTGGTAGTCTCTCCTGTGGCATCTATTACCTCTGTAATACATTCAAGGAGAGGATGTTCACAGCCTTGCAAGACAACCCACCTTTTTTTTTTTTTTTTTTTAATTCTTACACTGAGGGTGGGGGGATGGGTTAGCCCGGTGATGGGTATTAAGGAGGGCATTATTGCATGGAGCACTGGGTGTTATACAAAACAATGAACCATGGAACACTACATCAAAAACTAATGATGTACTGTATGGTGACTAACATAACATAATAAAAATAAAATTTAAAAAAATTTAAAAATTGAAAATTAAAAAAATTTTTAAAAATCCTTACACTGATCTACTTTCCACCTAGTTTAACTCTGGAACTAAGTCTGTATATTGACCTAGGTCTGTATGTTTTGTTTTGTTTTTTCCCTTGCTTACATACCCTTCCTTCTCTGCAAGCTGTTGTTTCTTTAGGTTTCTCACCTGTTTTTGTTTTTAGTGAGGAGGACACTGTTTATCAGAATTTTGTTTTTGAGACTTGCCTTTTCTTTTGTTTTTAGTGAGGAGGACACTGTTTATCAGAATTTTGTTTTTGAGACTTTGCCTTTTCTGTAATAGTCATATTCCTATTAGAGACCTGGTCATTGGTATAACAGCTATGTCTTCATTGAACATTTTTGAAATTGTATATCCCAAAGTCTCAGATGACTATGACTGGATTTGCTTTCATTTGCATTGATGATTTCTAAGATGACACCATGTCATGAATCCAGGGTTTGTGTGGCAAGGGGAAAGAAATAGGATAGATTACATGAATCCAGGGTTCTCAAGTTCATGTCGCAAGGGGAAGGAAATAGAGATTAGTGCACTTAGGTCAATGATGCAAGCAACGTGTGGAGAACCATACCACCTGAATCTTAAGTCCACAATGTGGATCGATCTCCCTCTCTCTCTCTTTCTCTTCTACCCTGCCCTGTTTCCTCCCTCTCTCTCTGTCTCTCTCTCTCTTTCCCTCCCTCTTCTCACTCTCCCCCCTACTGACCTTCTGTCTCTCCTTCTCCCCTCCCTTTTACCTTCCCCCAATGAGGATTTTGTCCTCATAATTGTTCCTTATGTATATTGAGAGCCACTAATATAGAGAAATGGTAAGAGATAAAATCACCTCTCCTATCACATTTGTAACTTTAAGGGCAATATCTTTATCTTTTATTTTTTTTGAGAGAGAGAGCAGATGCAAGTGGGGGACGTGGGTGGGGGGGGAAGGAAAGAGAATCCCAAGCAGGCTCCATGCTCAGTGCCGAGCCGGACATGGGGCTCTAATGCAGGGCTTGATCTCACAACCCTGAGATCATGACCTGAGCCAAAATCAAGAGTCAGATTCTTAACTGACTGAGCCCCCCAGGGGCCCCAGCAATATCTTTATCTTATGATCTTGTTCTACTCTACTTTCTCAGTAATTCCTTTTTTGATAAGCACCAAGCAGACCCTTCTAGTATTTGCTTTGTATCTCTCTTCTCATCTGGCAATTTTAAAAATATTTGTCTTTATTATAACTATTTATATATTACATTTTATCTTTTTCACTTAATTTTAAGCTTCTTGAAAACAAAAACCATATTTTATTTATATATGTATTCCTCATAGGGCTTCCCATGGTACCTTCCTTTCACATAAATGATATTCTATATAATAATCAAATCTTTGCTGAATGCCTAGAGGAATGATTGCACACCCCAGTTTAGTATCCCAGGAATCAACTGAGAAAGTAGCAGTCATCTTCTAAAATATGGGTTGGCAAATGTTTTCCGTAAATATTAGTAACTATTTTAGGCTTTGCAGAGCAAGAGGCAAACTTAAGGGTATTATTTAAGAACTTATGTAACGAGAGAAAATAGACTTTTCACAAAATTTTTCTTTATGAAATTTAAAATACAATAAAAGTACAATTTTTTTGTAATACAAGTCTACTAATGAGAAAAAATAGAATGATTTGTGGGAGGAGAGATAATATTTAGCTTATTACAGTTTCCTATCCTCAAAATTTTCTTTTTATTTGTTAATGCTGACCTATAATGAGATTTTCCATGTTTTCCATATTTTATCTTTGAAAATTCTTTTCACACAGATAGGTACTGCCAAATTCATGAACATATGATTTTAATTGTGCATATTCATCACTTGGAAGGAATTTATAAAATTCTGTTAGATTCTTCTCTTGACTATTTGCCTTCTAGCATGTCGTTATACACTGTATATTAGCATTTCTAGTTGAACTGTTAGGTGGGAACTCCTCAGCTGCAGAGTTGAATGGATTTTGAGGTATAGAGATTTCTTCCCTCTAGTGCTAAAAAATGCTACCGAAAGAAGTTGAGCTCAGAAAATCTACCCACTGCAAATTTGTGTGGGAAATGAAGATCTCACTTATTGTTTTAATTTTTGACACCACAGGAAATGTATAAAGTTGCTTGACGTTACTTGTGATTCAAACATTAATTGTCATCAAAATGACTTTACCACAGTGTGCCTGGCTGGCTCAGTCAGTAGAGCATGTGACTCTTTATCTTGGGGTTGTAAGTTCAAGCTCCATGTTGGGTATAGAGATTACTTAAAAAAAAAAAAATGACTTAAAAAAAAAAAAAAAAAGAAATTACTTGGGATGCCCAGGTGACTCAGGCAGTTAAGCATTCAACTCTTGAATTTGGCTTAGGCCATGATCTCAGGGTTGTGAGATCAAGCTCTGTATTGGGCTCTGTGCTGGGCATGGAGCCTGCTTAAGATTTTCGCTCTCAAAAAAAAAAAAAAAAAAAAAAAAAAAGATTTTCGCTCTCCCTCTGCCTCTGCCCTTGCTCTCACCCTTAAAAAAAAAAAGAAAAGAAAAGAAAAAGAAAAAGAAATGACTACCAAAGTATATGTTTCACATATAGACATTGTTTTGCCTTGTAATTTTAAGTTAAATTCATTGATAAGCATTATAGAGTCTGCAGCAAAATCTAGTTTCTAAAGCCATTCATTATTCAATAATAGAGGTTGAGGGTGGTTCTTCCTGTTTAAAAACATTTCAATCTCATTCTCAAAATATATCAATAAAACTTTATCCCTGCTAAGCCATCAGATTGCTGTGTGATAGAGAAAATTAGGATATTCAGTCTCTATTTTCACAAAAAAATATCACAGAATAGATAAAGGTTGCAAGAGTCAATGGAATTCACTGTTGACACTACTGGTTCAAAAACACATGCTAGGTCTGAGTGTTTTCCTCAGTGTACCTGGTGGTGAATAATACAATGAATATCCATAGCTTTAAATACCTTACATTTTCACAAGTTTTGTAAATTTGTTCAATAAATCTTTTTCCTTTGCATTGCTATCGGTTTTATCACACTTGAGCAGATTCCACTTGAGGTTGTACTGATTTCGTGTTTTAAATTCTTTGAAAATATTCTCACCTATGGTCAGTCTACAAACTGTTCACATAAGTTAGTTCTTCAGTCCCTTCAGGACAGCCTTGACCCCCCAAAGAAACAACTGAGTAGTATTGGTAGCATCTATTGATTCATCAAGAGGAAAGGAAAACCACTCAAAAGCATTTGCCTTGTTTTTTAATTGGCTACTGATACTGCTTCACTGTCTTTAACATTTCAGGCCATTGTTCTTGCCTCAAGGCCAATAATCTCAAGCAAGTTTACTTTGAGGACATGATTTAAGTCATATCAATAAGTGATTTTCCATGCTGAGCTAACAAATGAACCACTCAAACTTATTTTAAAATTTCTTAGTCTTTTTTTAAATTGAAATCTATATAAGGGACATAAAATATTATATTAGTTTCAGATATATAGCATAATGATTCAATATATGTATATATTGAGAAATGATCACAATAGGTCTAGTTAATAGCCATAGAATATTTTTCTTAAGGAAATATTAATCAGTTATTAGAGTTGTCATGCATACCTCAGAATATAATACAGAATGTTAAAATACAACACACATACTTTACACCTAGGCTGTTTAAGTCCGAAGGTACTGACAGACTATACTGCCTCAGTATTTTCATTTTAAATACCTCAGACCATTACATTAACTATAATTAGAGACTTTAGGTGAGTCAAAACATTACTTGAATATTTCACTTATTTGGGAAAGAGGCCCAGGATAACTCTCAAACCTGGGCTGTGTGTCAACAGCAGCCTTTCAGAAGACCAACCCCTCCTACATTTACTGAGCTTCTGGATGGATTTTTAGGAAATGCCCCAATTTTTATATCTTATTTCTTAGGGCACCAGAGGCAGCCCAGGAAGAACGGGACTGGCGGGGTCTCCAGGTCCGCGAGGAGCCAAGGGCTCATCAGGCCTTCCGGGAAGCCCAGGGGTCCCAGGCCCAAAGGTACTTTAACATTTTTCTCTGATAGGTGAGCAGCACTATTGACAAACATATTGTCCCTGAGTTCATTGGCTAGATCACAGGATGGTAAGATTAATAGCTTTTAGTAAATTTGACCAAAAATAAATACACATTAGGAGGAAAAAGAAAATGTGTGGCCTGGACATACTCATCTCCTGTGATAGCCACAGTGCATGTAATTTGCCAGAACAACTCATTAGCTCAGTATTGGCGGTGCTTTAAAAAAATGCTCTTTGACTCGTTCTGTTTCTTCTTCCCTGTCATCCACCTTCTCCTAAAAAGAGAAATCTTATTTACTTCCAGATACATACTTTCTTAGAAACACTTCCTATTCCTCTGAATCTGAATCTAACCAACCAATTAATAAATCTGATAAGAGTAGAGCTTATTTCTTAGAGTCAAAGTGATCATAATTAAATCTTGCATTAATATTCATTGTATGGAGTATTGTATATTCAATAAGGCTTTCTAAATAAAACCTGTTTTAGAACTATCTCAGTGCAGAATTGACCCATACAACCCATACAACTTTAGTTCAGTATCTAAAGCAATTTCATAAAAGACAAGGGTTAAGATGTTGGCACCCTCATCATTATTACCTCTTAATTTGATTTTCATAGTTCCCATTCTAAAGAATGTTCAGGTATCTGACCCATATGGGTAAACTGGAAATGACTCATCCCTTTCCACTAAAATTCAGTGTAGCTGAGCCAATGCTAAAACTAGGAAGTGAAATAAAATTCCTGTCTCTCAAGCATGAGTTGGCAATAAAAAGGATCCATATTTGTCACATCCCAAAGCTGTATCTTTGTTTCCAGACAGTGAAGGATAATTTGCTAATCTTAAAGAATCTTTGATCAAAATCTACCAAGCATCATTTTTCATGAACCTATCTCTAAAATCCTCCTGATTCTCATTTTTAGAGGTGGTGTGAAAGATACTGCAACTTTCATTTCAAAAATGAAACAAATTTAGAAAAGACTTAACTTTTACAAATAGAACAGTGGTGATTCAGTATATCTTTAAAGTGGAATTTTAGGAGACGAAGGGAGTATATATGAAATGAAAGGGGACCTTGGGAAACAGGTAATGGAAATTTCTTAATGATAGGATTGAAAAGATCACCATGGCAAAAACCAGGGCTCACACTTCAGGAGACCCTGCTGTGTTTCTGATATCAGCTGAATCATCTCTGTATGGTGAGGAAAACGCAGCAAAATAATACCAATTCAAATACAATACAAATTCTATTATGTATAAACACCCCCTCACACATGCCACCTCTCACCCTTCTCTAGCCCCACTATCCTGCTCATAGTTTTGAGGTCACCCCTTCCCTCTTCTTTCCACACTTACGACCACAATCCCTGGAATTTTCTTTCTCCACTGTTACCCTTATTGCTTATTATAATCAAATATTACTGTGTGAAAATATTGGTAGGGAGAATGACCATGCAGAATTTGATTTCCCCAGGGCCTTGTACTTATGCCTAAGGATGGACCTGTATTTGGGTTTCATTTAAAAGCCGATATGTTTGTAGATTCTAAAGTCAAGATCACCTTTCTTTTTTTTTTTTTTTCGGTCCATAGGGTGAACAAGGGCTACCTGGTCAACCTGGAATTCAAGGTAAAAAAGGTCACCGAGGAGCACAAGGTGATCAAGGACCCTGTGGAGAGCCTGGTCTGAAAGGCGAGCCTGTATGTGCCAACTCAGAAATTCACTAAGTATTATTATTCTACAGGCCAGGCCACCATTGCGCAATAATGATTATCCTGTCTATTCATATTGCAGGGAGAACATGGTGTTCAAGGTTTGACAGGTTTCCAAGGATTCCCAGGCCCCAGAGTATGTTTACACATTTTCTGCTGTTCATCAGAAAGATGTCGAAATACCAATATTTAGTCTCTGACTTGAGCCTTTGTATTTCTTAATCTGCAAAATTTCCATTGGTACAGTTATATATTTGAATTTTGACTATTAAATTAAGTATTAATTTTAAATTTTATGTAGCTATGTATTTTCCTACCAATTTTATTGACTAACTCGCCTTTGTCCCCTCACATTCCATTTTCCCAAACATTTTTTTAACTTATTTTATTATGTTAATCACCATACATTACATCATTGTAGTGTTCCATGATTCATTGTTTGCATGTAACATTTTATTTTGAAAATTTTCAAACATACAGCAAAGTTGAGAGAATGAATGAAAACCCATATATCCATTACCTAGATTCTACCACAGCTTTTTATTCTACCTGCTATCATGAATCTCTCTGTCTGTCTCTCCCTCTCTGAATTCATTTTGGCGTACTTCAAAGTAACTTGCATACTTCAGAACAATTCCTCCGTAGCACTTCAGCATGTACATCATTAACTATCCGTTCACATTAACGTTCCATTTTTTAAGAGCCGACTCAATAGATTGTTACAAGATTATTTCACTTGTAAAATGTTCATAGAGAATTAAAGATTTTGACTTTTTATTTTAATTATATTTTTAGGGTCCTGAGGGAGATGTTGGCATTGTTGGAGTATCAGGTCCTAAAGGTCCTACTGGACAGAGAGTAAGTATAAAGTCATTCTACTTGCCGGGAAATTGTGATTCTTTGCTTATTGTGGGAATTAGCATTAAGAACTCTAAAATTAATATACTCCAAATTAATAACTTAATAAAATGACTTTTAAGATAGAAACTCAGTAGATCCCATGCAAAGGTTCTCAGCCTTTTTCAGTTAATATATTAATTTGAGCAAAGGACCCCAGAGACCACCCCTTTTCCCAGTTCTTACTTTAGAAAATATATATCAGAATTAATGTTGATACTGGATAATGTATTTATTAACTCACACTAGGAACAAAAACATAAAGCAGTTTCATGTTATAAGCATTAATACAACCAGAGACCACCCCCACACACCACTTGGAGGAGGCTTGCCACCAGAGCTCCTCACACCACACTTTGAAAAATATTTCCCAATAGCTATGTTTTCCCAGCTCAGGGGTAGCTATCCCTGGAGAGTGATGAGGAACTGCTTAGAGATTGCAAAGGCTGGTGTCTGAAGAACTCTAGTTAGCTGCCTAGAATTCTGCCTAGAATTGCAGACTGTAGCAAATAGAAATAGCGTTAGGTAAGCCATCAGCAATTACTGGGTTTTGTTTGTTTGTTTTGCTTTTTGTTTTGTTTTTGTTTTCATTAACCACAGTCTCCTAATTGATGAGATGATCTATAAAACTGAAAAAAAAAAAGCTATAAAATGCCAAAGAGTGGTTTGACTTTAGCAGTAGCACCCCCTTAACTAATAGCAGCTACTGGGGCAAGGGTGGAGACAGCAGAGAGAAGAAGCAGACAGGTCCAGAAACAGGAGAAAGGAATCTTGAAGGACTTTACAGCTGAAAACCACTATCTTGTGCAAAATATTAAATGAGAAGTCAAATTTTTGAAATCCTACACCCCTTCTCCAACTCTCACAATAAATTATTTTCGGTAATACAAAAGTCAGTGTTGTCATGAGAAATATTTGCTTAAAGACCCGCCTCAACATTTCTTCAGGTGCAAATTTATTAGTTATTTTTATGATTTCCAAAGAGCCATGGAAAGTTGGTGCTTTTATATAAGGCCCAATTCTTGATTATCCACAGGTGGGTTATATGTGGACAGGCTTCTCTATAATAAATATCGCTTTTAAGTTCTTATATATTAAGTTCTCTACTAATTAAATACCTTCATTCTAGTTTTATGAAGTTTTCTCCATTAACTAGTCCTTTCTTGATATTGTCAAAGAGAAGTTGGCTCCCTGCCTAGCATCTGTCCTAAGCAGAATCTTACCAAGTGCTGGGTCTCCGTAGGCCAGAGCCTGAGCCTATACTGCTTTGCAGCTCCAGAAACTTTTATCAGTTCACCAACAGTAAGGTTCTGATAACTGCTCACAAATACCAATTTATAACAGCAGAGATCTCTTATTAAGTCATTATAAAGACAATGAAAAGTCACGATAGGTTAATATTTAGCAAAAAACTATTATTTACCAGTGTTCAGGTTGTGACCCTTATATCATTTAATCCTGATAAAAATCCTGTGTGAGATGCTATTATCCCCATTTTTCAGGTGGGGAAACTAAGTCTCTGATAGGTAATTTTCTCAAGGCCATTATCTGGCTAGTAAGTAGAAGAGCCAAAATTTGAAGCCACAGCTGATTGATCAAATAATATGTTAATAAGGTTGCCTGCTAATTGCATAATTAGAATATAGAATGGATATTAAGTGGCCTAGTAACTAGTTCTTGCTCAATAATCAATAAGTACTATATGATTAAATAAATTAATTGAAGCAGGAAATTTGGATCAATTGTTCTTCATCTCAAAGATGTATTTATGTAGTTAGCTGGTACCAACCATTAAAATCATAACACCTCAGAGGCGCCTGGGTAACTTAGTCCACTAAGTGTCTGACTCTCAATTTCAGCTCAGGTCATGATGTCAGGCTTGTGAAATGGAGCCCCGCCTCATGCTCCGTGCTGGCGTGGAGCCTGCTTGAGATTCTCTCTCTCCCTCTTCCTCTGCCTCTCCCCCAACACCTCTCTCTCCCTCTCTAAAAGTATAAAATAAATAATAAATAATAAAATCATAACACCTCGTGTTTCAGACACATTTAGATAAACATAGACAATTTTTTGCTGTTTGGTCTACTGTTTTCTAGAGTTCATGTATACCTCTCCATTCTTTTAACAAATCATTATTTTAGAGAGTCAGATCATGGTCAAGTTCATTAGATGAAAACTTTGTTGACCTTTTTTCAGTGATAAACCAGTCTAGGGCTTAAATTTGATTAGGTTAAGAAATCAACTCTCTGGATTTGATTGTGGATCTTTGAGATTTGGGTGCCGTATTTACAAATTATCACTTAAAGTCAGTCTTTGTATTTAAAAGTGATTCCATTAGATTTACTTTTATAGTACCAGCTAATTTATCTCATTCTAGGCTCTCTGTGGATGGACTTTATGACATAATGATCTCAATTGCTAGTATTTTCTGTACCTTGGCAGGCGTTGGACAAAGAGAAAGCCTATTAGATAACTACGTTTAAGAATTCGGGTTAAGTGTGAGCCAGAAAGACTGAAATTTGCTGCGAGTGGGAGTGGAGGTTGAGGGAAAATAATACAACAGGTATTTTGTATTCATAAAAAAGTGGTAAGTCAGACAGAGAAAGGAAAATACAGTATGATCTTACTTGTATGTGGAATCTAAAAAATAAAACAAGCCGGGGCGCCTGGGTGGCTCAGTTGCCTGAGCAACTGCCTTCGGCTCCAGTCATGATCCTGGAGTCCTGGGATCGAGTCCCGCATCGGGCTCCCTGCTCAACAGGGAGTCTGCTTCTCCCTCTGACCCTCCCCCCTCTCATGTGCTCTCTCTCTCTCTCTCTCTCTCTCATTCTCTCTCTCTCAAATAAATAACTAAAATCTTTAAGAAAAATAAAAATAAAAAAATAAAATAAAACAAAACAAGCCAACAAAACAAACCTGAAGCAGATACGTAGATATAAGGAAACAAACTGTTGGTAACTAGAGGAGGGGAGGGGTTGGGGGCAGGCAAAATAGGTGAGGGGAATTAAGAGGTACAAACTTCCAGTTATAAAATAAGTAAGTCATGAGGATGTAATTTACAGAATAGGAAATGTAGTCAGTAATATTGTAATAGCTTTGTATACTAGATAGTACCTAGACAATGTGGGGATCGTTTTGTAATGCATACAGATATTGAGTCAGTGTGATGTACACCTGAAACTAATAGGATATTGCATGTGAGTTATACTTCAATAAAAAAAAAAAAAAGATCGGTTCCATACATAGTTAGGGAAGAGTTGACCAGATTGAGCTTATTCAAAGTTATCTTCATAATCAATAACAGCTTACAGTTTCAAAATCGTTTTTCACATTTAATTCTCACAATGGCCCTATGACACAGGCAATCTTATTTAACAGATGGAGAAACTGAAGTTGGTCCTATATGATGTTCTGTGTTTCTTTCCCAAACCTTCTCTCAATTCTATACTGCATGTCACTCAGACATCTCCTTCAACGTCTATAAAGAAAGTTATTCAAAAATTTTTTCTTTTTTTTATTATTATGTTCAATTAGCCAGCATATAGTACATCATTAGTTTCTGATGTAGTGTTCAACGATTCATTAGTTGTGTATAACACCCAGTGCTCATCACCATACGTGTCCTCCTTAATATCCACCACCCGGTTACCCATCCCCCCAACGCCCCCTTCTGTAACCCTCAATTTGGTTCCCGGAGTCCAGGGTCTCTCATGGTTCGTCTCCCTCTCTGATTTCTTCCCCTTCAGTTTTCCCTCCCTTCTCCTAATGTCCTCCACACTATTCCGTATGTTCCACAAAGAAGTGAAACCCTATGGTAATTGACTTTCTTTCTCTGCTTGACTTACTTCACTTCGCATAATCCCCTCCAGGCCCATCCATGTTGATGCAAATGGCGGGTATTCATCCTTTCTGATGGCTGAGTAATAGTCCATTGCGTATATGGACCACCTCTTTTTTATTTTGTTCATCGTTCTATGTAGTCTTTTTTATGTAAAGTAATTGCATTTGTTATGTAACGACCCACATGTAAAATGGCATCGTTGAAGTTATTACCACATAAAAGTTGGAATACTGATTTATCAGTTTGTTAGAAATTATACAAATGTAACTCTCCTGATAGGAATCTGTAATAATATATAGAATTGTGTCACATTCTGCACATCAAAAGTACTATGATTTCTTCTGATACTATAAGATTTTATACTAAAAACTGGAATTGCGTGAACACGGACTATTTTACCGTTGCACAAGAAATTTTCTAGAATTTTTCTGCATTATACTGGCGGTGAGACTGACTGATTTCCTTTTACCTCAACAGGGAAACACTGGCCCCTTTGGCAAAGAAGGTATAATAGGCCCAACAGGTAGAACTGTAAGTTTGTTACAATATAGGTCTTCCTTTTCTTTTTCATATTCTTGTTTTTTCCCCTTTAACCCTATTTCTAGAGTAATCCAAAAAGGATCACCCTGGGTATTTGAGAAGCCAAGGGCAAAAATGGATGTGCATTTTCATTTAGAAGGTGGTTCCTGAGAACTTAGAGATCCTATGTGTAATGAAGGGGGTGTATATAGTGAGGGAGACACTTAAAACTTGAATTAAGAAAGGAAAATAGAACTGGAGCAGGGGAGAAGGGGCTGAGCATCATTAGCATAGAGGTGATCACTAAAGCAATAAAAGGAATCCATTTTCTCAAGGAGAAAGCTTAGCAAAAGAACTGCAGGCAGCCAAGATTTGAGTCTTTGGAAGTACTGACCTACTGTAAAGGAAAGAGATAGTTCGTGGGAATACCAGGAAAAACAGAAAAGCACAAGGTTCAGATAGATGAGTTTCAAGTAGGGAGTGGTTAACAGTGATCTTTAAGAAAATAAATTGTAGTAGAAGATAAAGTACAGACTGCAGTAAGGAAGGAAATAAATATCAATATTTAATAACTTTTCTCAAATTCCTGCAACAAACTTTTGAAGTAGGTATTATTATTTCTATTTAAGACATGGGGAAACAGATTAAGTTTACAGAGGTTCACCTAGTTATTCAAGGTGGTACAGCTAGTGAATTACATAGGTGATGTTTCTTCCTTCAAGATCAGTGCTCCTTCTGCCCCCATTCAAGCTGTGTCTGGAGAGGAAATTGAGACAGTTAGTAGAGGCCAGTGCCTTTAGAAATTTGAGTACGAAATAAAACAGAAAAATAAGACAATGGTTGGCAGAGTGGTCAGGGGAGAGTTTGACAATACTAACAGTAGTGTAAACATACAAGAGGAAGAACCCAATAGGTAGGGGCAAGTTGAGATTTGGAGAGGAAAGAGGTATTCCCTTTAGGGAATCAGTATTTTGAATCCTTTGAAAGTGTTATATGGAGAGACACACAGTCTTAATATATAAAATGGAATGCTTTGAGTATAAAGTATATTCTCTTTGATAAATTAGGAAAGAATTTCCCACCAAAATTGCTGAGTTTTTGGCTTTACAAAATAAAAAGTATAACTCAACATTTCTCTAGATTTTCAGCATTTACCACTCAGAGCCCTATAGTCTAAGTGGGATATTGTAAGTGGGAGAATTCTCAGATTTTGGTGGGTGGTTCTTCAGCAAGCTAAGAAACACATATTTGTGATTACTGAATGATTGTTCTCCTCTGTCAAAAAATGTGCAAATTTAATTGGTCAAGGAAACTATAATAAAGAAATGGCCCAATTAAAATATCTTTTGTTTATAGATAGTTCTTAAAGGTCCTTCTGATATTCAACATGCACATCAAATATTTTCCATATTCCATCTTTTCCATTCTACGAAGAAACTTCTAAGAAAAGCTCACTATGAAAGAATAAGCACTTGAGAAGGCCAATACTTCGTGGAAAAAAAAAAATAGCGGTGGGGGACGAAAGACTTGCTTTTCCAAATAAGGAAACATTACTTCTAAGTCATTGTAAATGAAACTATATCGTAGTACAAAGGAATAAACAAATAGATGAGTGTAAACAGGCTAGAGCCCAGAATTAGATCTCAGAATATATAGGAATTTAATTATAACAAAAATGGTATATCAGGATGATTGGGGCTATAAATTAATAGGAACCCTGAATCAAACTGGTTTTAATAATAAGGAAATTTATATCACATGTGGGAAGCCCAGAGGTAGGAAGGGCTTCAGGTTTGGTTAATTTAGTGACTCAATCATGTTATCTAAGACCAGGTTCTTTCCATGTCTTTAGTCTGCCGTCCTGAGTGTTAGCTTCATAATTAGGCTTCTAGCAAGATGACTACAATTTCTCAGCAATTACATCCAGATGTAATTATCCAAAGTGAAAACAGCCCTATCTTCAGAAAAAATGAAGTTTTTTTCCAGAAGTCTCCCATAGCATTTTTCCTCATGTCCACTGATCAGCCACATGTGCATTCCTATACCAGTGATAGGGAAGGGAGATGGAATTATTTTTAGTCCTACTGTTGCTGTAAGAAATTGGAACCCTATTTCACCCAACTTCTTTAATCTTTTTTTTTTAAGACTTTAAAGTATAAAAAAAAAAAATCTAGAAAGCTAAAGTGTAGCTTAAGGGTTGAGAAGACCTTTTATATAAGAAAGGAAGTCTTAAAGCTATATAAAGGAACAGAATATGTATTTGCTTGAAAATTTTAAAATTTTGAATGGAAAAAGATTCCATAAACAAAATTAATATAAGCTGGGGAAAAGTGATTGCAAAAACATATAATGACTTCATGTATAAAGAGCTCTTAGAAGTTGGTATGAAAAAGAAAACTCAATAGAAAATTGAACAAATCCAAAGGTCAATAATTATTTGGAAAGATGCTCTCCTAACTTACAGTCACAGAATGCAAATTAAAGTAATAATAGGATATTACATCTAACTTCTCAGAAGGGTATTAGGGAGAACAGTTTATCCCTAGTCGAAATGTGAATTATAGCCTCCATGGAAAGATATTTGTTAAAATGTAAGTGCATATACCTTATGACCAATCAGTTCCACTTGGAGGAATTTGTGCCATAGAAATTAAGCACTCAGTACACTAAGGAATGTTTACAAAGATTTTTTTCACAGTAATGGCTGTATTAGCAAAACTTGAAATCACATGTTCATCTGTAAAAGAATGTTTGTGTAAACCTTGGTCTAGCCATTTCATAGACTACTACGCGAATATTAAAAACAGTTATATCTAGTTCAGCTGCCTTGTGGTTGTTCATGATGTATTGTTAAGTGTGAAAAATCTGATGCATACAAGAGTACATAATATGATATCAGTATTATAAAATATAACCAATCACCCCATACATACATAAATATATTTGTCAATATTGATTAGGAAAAAAGGTATGAAAAAACGTACATACCAATTTGTTAATACTGGGCTGGAGGGAGGGGGGCATAAAAACAAGTTCTATAAAGGTATCTTAAAAATTAGTTTTTGAAAGTTAATATCCCAGTTTAAAAGGAGTTCAGAACAAGACAGGAAACACAAAAGAAGTGATATCAGTGGTGAAATAATGAGATCGTATTTTTAGCCTGCAAGATGAACAAAGAATGATAGTACCTGGTGTGTGTCAGAAGACATACACTCCCCTATATTGCAGGCGTGCATGCAATCTCAAACAAACTTTCTGGAGGACAATTTTTACAGAGTACAAGGATATTTGTCACAGTGTTATCATGACCAAAATTAGAAATAATCTAATAGGAAATTCAATAAAAAGATTATAGTTTATTAAGCACAAGTAAGCATTATAATTATCTGGAAGAATGTGGATTAGTATGGAAAATATTCATAACATATTGTGAAAGTATAAATTCAGGTTTTGAAAAGATGAATAGTATTATCTCATTTTTAAAATAAAAAATACATATATAATTTCCACAAGGATGAAAACAAAAATATTAGCAGAAATTTTTTAAATAGTACATCCATCTCATAACAGACTATACTTTGTCTTCCACTGTACATGGAAAATCACTGAAATAGACCGTATTTTGAATCATTAAAAAACTTTTTACTAAACTTAAGAGAACTGAAGTCATACAAGGTATGTTCTATGGCCATAATGGAATTAAAGTAAAAAACAGTAAACTGGAAAGATAATAAGAAAATCTCCAAACACTTGAAAATTAAACCATGTGCTTCTAAATTATCCATGGATCAAAGAGAAAGTCTCAAGGAAAGTTAGAAAATATTTCAAACTGAATGTTCTTGTGTGCAACGTAGCAAAGTTTGTGGGATGTAGCTCAGAAGGAGGAATAGAAAGAGAAAATGAAAGAAAAGGAGGACATCACCCTAGAAACAAGGTTTTCAAAGGCTGAGGTAAACAAATATTAGAAGAATGTAGTCTGGTAACTTCCCTTCTAAATTGCTCTGTATTTGATTGTCAGATCAGCTGTTTTGACTTAACTGAGTGCTTGTTATCCCTGTCTCACTTTGTGCACAACATGATAAATCAATAAATTGTTTTTGTTTGTGTTTTGCTCTGCTTACTTTAGGAAAAGGAAACTAGAATTTATATAAATTTGCTAAAGAAGCTCTTGCTAGATAGAAAGAACAAAAACATAAGTTATCATGTTTCTGTATATTGCCTCAACTACATTGGATAAATAACTCAGTAGCACTAAACCGACATTTTTTGTTTTCTTGTAGGGACCCAGAGGTGAAAAAGGCATCAGAGGTGAAACTGTAAGTTTAAATTTGTGGTTATATTATCACTTGTCACTAGGCTACATAAGTTCCATGAAAGCAAGGGCCTTGTTTGATTTTTTTCATTATTATGTCTCTAATACTTGTGGAATAAAAATAAAATTACAGTTTTCAGGAAGTAGAACTAACCTATATGGTACCTTGTAGTGAGACCTGAACATAACCCCTAAACATGTTTAAGAACCCGCCAATCAAATACTTCCCAGGCACTGTGTGAAATGGCATAGTTGCCTTGTCGGGCGTCAGGCATTTGCTCTGTGAGCCTTCTACACCAGTGCTGGGGCAAGAGCGCCGCCAAGTCGCCTTAGGGGTATGCCCACTGTGTCCAGTCAGCGCCCAAGAGGGGCAAAGCAGAAGCAAATCATGAGCTATATATTGCAGCCAATTGGAAACAATTGTGAAAGGATGGACAAAAGGTACATAGCACATTCTGGCCCTATATGGCTTATGCTGGCACTATTTCCTACTTTTATGGGATGCCAGTTCTTCCAGGTTAAAGAAGATATTTTGTAAAGAGGTCACTTCCCCAGCAGAGATTCTGCTGAACTTACTAAAGCACGAGCTTAAACAGAGCGCAGGCATGGAGTAAAATGAGGGAGAGTGAAACCAAGTACAGAAGGCAAATAAGAATAAACTTAAAGGTTGCAGAAAAGTCTTGCTTGAAAGGTAATGAAATTACATTGACCCAGCTGACATTTTCTCTTTTCACCATAGGGTATGCTTGGGGCTCAGAATAAGTACGTTGCAGTTATGTTAATTAGCTGAAGAAGGGAAATTAAGTGATTTTAGATAGCCTAAGAATCCCCAGAGGGATCAAAATAGATATTTTTCTTCTTCCTCTTCTTTTTTAAGATTTTATTTTTAAGTACTCTCTACACCCAACATGAGCCTTGAACTCACAACCCCAAAGATCAAGAGATGCATGCTCTACAGACTAAGCCAGCCAGGTGCCCCAAAATAGATGTTTTTAATTTGCAGAAGCCTGGCCTGCATATTTCCTCAGGGGACTTACTCTAGCAGGAAGCAAGGATGACTGCACACAGTGAAGTCATATCCCCCAGGAGGAGTGGAAAGGGGAAAGGAAAAGTAGAGAGGCTTGGAATTAGCCCACTTTCCAGACTTGTCTGTTTCCAACTGCCTTCCCGACCTGTTCTCTCCAAGTTCTGTGGCTGGAACATAAGCTTTCCTCAGGGTTAGGAAACCACAAGTCCCTATGACAATGTCACAGGTATATCGTATGAAAGAAAATTCAGTGGCTCTGATGGATTGCAAATTCAGCGGATTATGCCTGAAATTTTAGGTGGTGCTGATAGACATATGGCATCCAGAATAAAGCAGGTGGTGGCACCAGTCAGGCCATCCCCACAGGGGAACATGGACAAAAGTAAAGCACATTCAGAGAAGGGATCTCTCAGATCAGTGATGTATCCCGGAGCCATGTCCTTGAAAAACCAGTCGAAATAGCGGGAATGTTCTGCCCTTGCCAGACTTCTGCAACCTGAGCATCCCTTTCCTTTGTTCTCACTGCTCTCTCTTCACTTCCTGAGTTTTGCACCTGCTTTTTCTTGCCTATATGCTCTTTATCTCTGTAGTTCCTATTCATGAAGTTGTAATTTAGGGATAATTTGCTCAAGGTGGACTTCCTTGCTGACACTTTATCCTCAACCCAACCGCCACCTGTGGACATAAGAACTAGTAGGACATAGTACAAGGCCTGGGAAGTGTTCCTTAGTCTTGACTTAAATGTCCTCTTCTCAGAGAGGCTTTTTCTCACTAGCCTATGTAAAATAGCAATGCCCCCATCTGCCTGAGATTCCCTATCTTTTCTTTACCTGCTTCCTTACAACCTGACATATTACATAGTTATTTGGGTTTCTTGCTTTATTATATCTCGCCCCACTAGATTGTGGGCTCCATGACACAGACAGTTTTATCTGTTGTTTGTTATAAAGCTGTGTCTGCAACACCTAAGATCGTACCTACCTCATAGTTTGTGTTCAGTAAATATTTAGTAAATTACTGGTGAATGAGTTAGAAAACATTTGAGGTGTTGGGACATGATAGTTGTCTTTAAACATTTGAGAGGAAGAATCTGTATAATATGAGTGACTCTCGAGGATAAATTTTAAATTGTTTGTTGAACTGAATTTTCCATTTCTGTGTTTAAGTAACTGACTGCTTAAAGACTTCTAGGTACCTATTATGTTTCCGAATATATCCTCAAGGCGATCAGCCTCAAATAATACCAGTACATGAGGCATTTTTGGAATGAATTTTTATTAGCCAAGATCTATTGTATTGAGACAAATATGATACTTCACTCTTCGTACAAAGATCAGAAACGTAAGAATCTATCAGGCAGGATTTGTATATCTTTTAAATCTTCTGTGAAGCTGGCATAAGAATTTATAAAGCTATGCCATTTTATACCAAGATCAAATCATTACTCAATGCCTTAAAATTAAAAAAAAAAAAGGTTACAGCTCATTATACAATACATGAATGTATCCCCTTGAGAATAAATTTGGGTTTCATGGCTGGGAAGCTTTATATCTTCTACAATTTAACATTATAAACTCTAGTGTTGGTCCCAAATAGGTCCTCTCCACCGCAAAGAAAGTTGTTTTTGTATTGCCATATATTAAAGAGTGACTTTTTCCTTTCTATTCTGTATTTACTCCATATCTGCCTATATGTGCTCCATATCTGCCTGCCTATGGACTATTTTAAAAATAAGTCCTTGCACTCCTATATATATATATATATATATATACACTCTAAACTGACCCAGAGTTTTACGATGTCCTAAGAAGCCATCCTAGCATATAGCACGTAGAACCCCCTCCTCTCCCCTGCTTCAAAACTATTATGTTACTGGTAAATTAATCTTAAAAAGTTATAAAAATCTCCTGGTTTCCATAAGGCACCAAACACTTTTAGAATGTGATTAATTTATGAAGTAAGTAATGCAAAAATGATCACCAGAAATAAAAGATACAATTAGTAAAAAAATAAAATTCTAACTCATAACAAAAATAATATCCTGGTGTCAATCATCTGAAAAGGATTTTGACAAAATGGCACAACTTGTGGCTTAAAGCCACAGAAGCAGAAAAAAATAGAGAATGATCTCAGCATTTAAATTTTTAGCTTAGCTGCCTCATTTTTATAGCATATTATTTAATGGAAATCAGTAAAATGTTGAAGAATACAATTGACATTTTCTCACATATTACATCTAAGTTCATGTGTCTTTACAGTTCTTGATTAGCAGAATTATCTTATTTGCCTCCAATTTGAAAGTGAAGAAGATGCCTTATAAGGAAAAGCTAAGTTATGGGAAAATATGTCCTAAATATTAACAAATTAAGAATTTAAAGTACATATGTATATGATTCTTTTTAAAATTCATAGATAGTATAATTCATTCAAATAAAAAATTATCAAACTCTTTTAATTCAAGTACATACTTCCTTATATTCATACAAACTTCAAATTTAAAATTCCCAACTTGTATGTGTGTGGTCACCTTCTTTCTTCAAATATAAAATATGAAGAAGAAAATTGATAAAATGTTTGAAAATCACAATTTTAAAGTGAATCTTAGAGATTTATCTTCACCAAATCTTGTTACAGTTGAGATATCTGAGATTCAAATGTGAAGCAACTCACTCAAGGACATACAGTTAATTAGGTGCAGAGATAAGACCAGAGCCCAGGTCTCCCAATTCCCACACTATTGTACTTTTCTATTAATTATAGTATGTCTCAGAAAATAAGCTTTAGGAGCAACTTGGGCAAGGAGATGGTATAGATAGATAGATAGATACATTAAGAATAGCTCAGCCATTTATATGGCAGATTCCACATGCGTAGATTCCTAATTGTAGTTATCTTCTGTGCCATATAATTCACTGATTCCATCCTAATCATATTACTTCTAATAAATATTATTTAATATTACTAAATTACCAATTAAACCCTCTAAATCAGTGGTTCTCAACCAGGAGCCATCCCCCCAGCTACACACACCACAGGAGACATTTGGCAATATGTAGAGACATATTTGGTTGTCACAACTGGGGAAAAGGGAGAGTTGCTAGTTGCATCTAGTGAGTAGAGACTAGGGATGCTACTAAACATTCTATAATGTAAGCTTCTCAATTTATAAATGAGAATAAGGAAGCCCTCTGTACCTAAGCCAGCCTAAAGTTATGAAACTAAGTCAAGATTGCATTTATATAAGGGCAAATTCTAACATACTCGGGTTCAAGGACATGCACTTATCAGTATTTTAAAAGAGTAAGAAAAAATATGTTACCTTTGGAGGATCAAATGTGAATTCTGGGATTAAATAGAGAGTCTATTTCCAATAGTAGTGGGCTTTGACTGTGGCCAAATTATCACCCTAACCATTCACATTAATTTGGTTTCCCTTTAGGAAATTAACATAGACAATCAGTTTCATTTTAAACTGCTTTTTTATAAACTGCTTTAGATACTTTTTCTATAGTATCTAGAGAGAGTGAGCTAAAGGAATAGAAAAGAACTAATAAATGCTATATTGTTGAATAATATTTTGTTTTACTTGGCTAATTGCCTTGTTCTATGTAGTTGTTTTCTTAGGGTTGTCTTGCTCTGTCTTGTTTGGTTGCAAGTATTTCATTTGATCATATTTGCGATGACCTGACTTGTTTTGGATAACAAGCTGAAAAGAAATTAATAAAATCAGCAGTAGAAATAGTTTCTTCTTTTTATGATAAATTCCTCTTTCAAAGTCAAAGATAAGACATATGTTTTGTCCTGAACCACCAGTGAGATTTTTGCAAATATCAGAAATATGCCAAGTGGGGTGAAATGTACACTGTTTATTTTTACAATGTTGTTCCAGAATGGAGAAACTTACACAGCCAAACTCATTCTGAGCCTCTATATATTTAAAGGCTATCTCCGATATGACATTTCCGTAATTTATCATGCAGCTCCTGAGGTACAAGTTTTGTACATTCTTTACTTTAAATTGTAATCATAAGCCATGCAAACTAAGAAATGGCCAGCAAGCGTGGTACTGGAGTACTCTACCATTTTTTAAGTTACTATTGTTGGCTCTAGCTGTCACAGGATATTTAGAATCAACAGCTCTGGCAATACTTAATATAAGTCAAGCATAACATCAACATTATTCAAATCTCAATTGAAGATAAATTGTGTTTTGTCATCTTTTAACCATAATCTGAATTTAACTCAATGTTATCTTAACATTCAGTTGACCATCAAATAAGTGAAAGTTTGAGCATTCTTTTTTTTTTTAAGATTTAATTTATTCATTTCAGAGAGAGAGAGAGCACAAGTTGGGGGGACAGGCAGATGAAGAGGGAGAAGCAGACTTTCCGCGGAGCAGGGAGCCAGATGCGGGGCTCGATCCCAGGGCCCTGAGATCACGACCCGAGCTGAAGGCAGACACTTAATGACTGAGCCACCCAGGTGCCCCGAGCAGACATTCTTTTTTTTTTTTTAGGATTTTATTTATTTATTTGAGAGAGAGAGAGCACAAGCAGTGGGAGGGGCAGAGGGAGAAAGACAAGCAGATTCCCCACTGATCAGGGACCTGGATGTGGAACTGGATCCCATTACCCTGAGATCACGACCTGAGCCAAAGTCAGATGCTTAACTGACTGAGCCACCCAGGCTCCCCTTGAGCAGACATTTTTTTTATTATTATAGTATGTTAATCACCATACATTACATCATTAGTTTTTGATGTAGTGTTCCCTGATTCATTGTTTGTGTATAACACCCAGTGCTCCATGCAGTACATGCCCTCTTTAATACCCATCACCAGGCTAACCCATCCCCCACCACCCTCCCCTCTAGAACCCTCAGTTTGTTTCTCAGAGTCCATAGTTTGAGCAGACATTCTTAACAGTGAATACTGTTCTTTTTTTTTTTTTTTAAGATTTTTTTGACAGAGAAAGAGACAGCGAGAGAGGGAACACAAGCAGGGGGGTGGGAGAGGGAGAAGCAGGCTTCCCACTGAGCAGCGAGTCCAATGTGGGGCTGGATCCCAGGACCCTGGGATCATGACCTGAGCCAAAGGCAGACGCTTAATGACTGAGTCACCCAGGCGCCCCAATTACTGTTGTTTCATTTTGAAAAATGTCAACATAACTTTTCACATTTTACTATACACATTTTAATTATTCTAATTTCTAAATTAATACTAGTTAATTTTAACAATATCCATTCATTCGATAACAATTTTCAAATACCTGCTACAAAGTAGTCACTATTCTTGTTCCAGAAAATGAAAAGGTGACTAAGACACTCTTAAGGGTTCCTAGGGATTTTCCACTGTGTTATGTACTAGGGAATGCAGAAGTGATTGGGTGAACAGGAGAAAGGTGGCCAGGGAGGGGTGAGCAAGGTGGATATAGAGTTTTAAAGACATACTGGAAGAGGAAATTAGAGTTAAACAGATAAAGAAAGTAAGGAAGAGCATTCCTGGTCAAGGAAATAGCACATGCAAAAGTAAGCATGTGTGAAAGAACTTTGAAGATTCAGAGATCTACAAGTAGTTGGTTATGGATGGAGTGTAGGTGTGTTGGGGGGAGTAAGTAGAGGTGAGGCCCATATTTTGAAGAGGAGGCAGTGGTGTACCTTGATTAAGAATATATACATTTTTATTCAGTTGACTTCAATTTTAATCCTAGCTCTGTCTGGTATTTGCTGGTTGCCATTCTCTTAACTGAAATATAGCACACAACTTGGCATATAGTTAGTTCTCAAAAAGTGAGCACATGACTTGGTATGTAGTAAGTTCTCAATAAATAGTAGCTACCACTGTTAGGAAGTTTATAACTTATCTTCTAGACAATAAAGAACCATTGAATAATCTTAACTAAATAATGACCTGATTAGATTTCCATTTTATAAGTAAAATATAGTTAGCATGGTAGAGAGAATAAAGTCAGGACGTCAGATTAGGAGTCCAAGCAAAATGTGATGTCTTGGCTAGGGCTGCTATAACAAATTGCCATAGACTGGATGGCTTAAGCAGCAAACATTATTTCTCTTAGTTTAGAGGCTCTGAAGTCCAAGATCAAGGTGCTGTAGGTTCAGTGTCAAGGGAGGATCTTCTTCCTGGTTTGCAGACAGCTGCCTTCTTGCTGTATCCTCATATGGTAGAAAGATCATTTTTCTTGTGCCTCTTCTTAGAAGGTCTCTACCATTTATAAGGGCTCCATGTGATCTAATTACCTCCCACAAACCCCACCTCTAAATGCCATCACACTGGAGATTAAGCCTTTAATATGTTAATCTGGCGGGGGGGGGAACACAAACGTTCGGTGTATAGCACATGATTAACACTAAACTAAGACAGTTGCTGTGAAGACGGAGAAGTAGTATTTTGGAGAGATTTGGAGGTCAATTCAATAGTAGTAGGTAGCCAAATTATAGGTGGATGTTGATGGAAAAGGAGGTGTCTAAGAACACTAAAGTTTCCATCTTTGCTGATAAGGTGGATGGTAGATAGAAATAACAGGAAAAACATACTTAAGCAATATTAACTTTTTTAAATGTTACATTTATAATTGTTTATTAAAACGAATAAATTCAGTTTCTAGTAATATTAATAAAACATGAAAGTAAATATCCAGCTTGTTCATGAATGTGTGTGAAAGTTGAGTAAAAAGACCATATAACTTCACTATAGTTAAACAACTTTGAATCTTATGACCTGCCTCACAGGAAAGGCAGTGGTAGAGGTTGAATCTTAGTTGTCTTGTTTATACCAAACTGAAAGCATAAGATATACATATTGTGCTTTGTCTCCATTTTTCTAGGGTCCCCAAGGGCCAAAAGGTCAACCAGGGCCTCCAGTGAGTTTATTTACATTTATATCTGTTTACATTGATGCTTATATGCTTGCCTGGTTTGAGATCTCTACTGCAAAATTAAAATTTGTTATGTTATAGGGTCCACCTGGAGCACCGGGCCCAAGGGTAAGTTTTCTTGGTTTTGTTTACTTTATCTTAGCATATTACATTAAAGCTTTTTAAAGCTTCTTCTAATTCCCTGTTAAAAGGTGTTTCTTCTCCCTACCTCTGTTCTTTTTGCTAATCTGATATAGTGTCTTCCCAACTACAATAACAAAATCTAAACCCCAGACTTTTTGTCTATAAAATGGGAATGGTCTCTTACTTTCTTGGGTGGATTTGAGTTTTATTTTACTTTTTTAAGATTTGTTTATTTGAGAGAGAGAGAGTGGTGGGGGGCAGAAGGAGACAGAGAATCTTAAGCAGACTCCCCACTGAGGTGGGGACCCCAACCCGGGGCTCAATCCCATGACCCTGGGATCATGACCTGAGCTAAAATCAAGAGTTGGACGCTCAGCCAACTGAAGCATGCAGGTGTCCCATGAGTTTTAAATAAGAAGTAAAACACACAGCACAATGCCTGACATAATAGGTGCTCAAAAAAATACTAACTCCTTCCATTTCTCCCTACTTCTGAGTTCTGGCTCTCCTTTTTTAATGTTCTTTTTCTGCCAAACAGTAACCCACTTCTTAGGCTTTACATGAATCCTTCTCAGTTGCTGGTGGCTGTAGAAGGCCTCCAACTTCTGTATTTGCTTGTTATCTATGACAACCCAGAGCTCTCTACCCTTATCTTTTTTCTTTTTTTTCTACCCTTATCTTTGAAGCAATGCTTCTGTTGCCTCATTCTCAGCTGTTATCTCCTGGACTCTAAAGTTCCCAGTTTGGTTCCCCACATGCTTTGCATTCACTCTCATACTCAATAATCTATTTGTCTTCCTTCTTCCTGCAAGAGGTCTCCTTCCATCCCCAACCTTCACCCCTGACCCACTCTTACAGCAGCCTGGTCAAATACAATGGTCCCTGTTCAGATTTCCTGCCTAAAAAAGATCCACCATTGTCTATATTATCCTAAACAAGGCCTAGTCCTATGCTTTCTGGCCTTACTTGTTTCTACATGCTGCTCTAGTATCGTTTGGATCTCTGACAGTTCTAGCTGGTGGATCACTGTGGTCTATTCTCAGCAGGCGAGAAATGCTTCATTCCTTTCAGCTTTTCATCAGGGCAAAGAATAACTTTCAAGCAGGATGCCACAGGAAGATTATATCCTTGGAAACACGAGGTTCATTCTCCATGACTTTTAAAAAATTACTCCCCGTTTCTGGCCATCTGACTGGGAGATTGAAACCTTCCCTGGCATGAGCATCAGTACGAATGCCTGTCTTTAATCTTAAAGTATTCTCTACTTCTGGTCCTCTTCCCCCCTAGCTCTCTACAAAGCATGGGTTACAAATACCTTCATCAGTTTTCTTCGCATTTTATAATGACTTTGATATAAGTCCTAAAAGATCACTGGCAAATTAGAGGTGTTTAGTGGAAGTTTTCACATTGAAATACCAAACTTTGTAGCACCATAGCCCTGTCTCACTTGAAAAATGTTTGTATGTGTTCCTATACAGCCAAAATGAAGTAGTATGAGAGATTTTTGCTCTGAACAAAATGTGGATAAGAGTATATACTTTGAGGAATTATTAGGAGAATTAAATAAGAAAATATGTGTGCTTGTCACATTGTAGATACTTGATAAATTTTAGTTTCTTTATTTCCTTCTTTTCTTCCTCTCTTTCCTTTTTGTCTTCCTTCCTCTTGGTCAGTATGAAGGCTAGTTTCCTTATATTATCCTTCTGGGATTTGCACAGGCCATGGTAGGAAAGCTGCAGTGTAACCCTGAGAAGGAGTCTAAATGTCAATGAGAAAATACCTATATATTTTTTCTAAGGTCAACTTATGATCATATCTTCTTTGAAATTCTTCCTAATTCCTTCTCATCACACTGCAAGGTAGAACTTCTCCTTCGTATTGATACTCAATCATTTTCATGCTAGTGTCTTTCTATTATGAGATTGTGAACTCTCTAAAGGTGGAAACTATTTTTTTAATTTCTTTTCCATCCAAGCTTTTAATAAGTGTTGAATGAATGAATAAATGAGTCCAAAAAGCAAGTTGCATCTCTTGGAAAATTTCAGTGGGAATCCTCCAAGATAGAATATTTCACTTGGAGGGAAATAATGTCCAGAATGGAATAGGATCATAGAATTAGAGATAGACATTCTCTTAGTAATTTATTTAGCAATTATTTGAGACTGACTTGTGACTCATTAGTGACTCTTTTTTCTTAAAAAAGCATTTGACAAAATAATACAACATCCTTTCCTCATTAAAACTCTTCGAAAAAAAAAAACTCTTCGAAGTACAGGGATAGAGGGAACATACCTCGACATCATAAAAGCCATCTATGAAAAGCCCACACGAATATCATTCTCAATGGGGGAGAACTGAGAGCTTTTCTCTTAAAGTCAGGAACATGACAAGGATGCCCACTCTAACCATCATTGTTCAACATAGTACTAGAAGTCCTAGCCTCAGCAATTAGACAACAAAAAGAAATAAAAAGCGTCCACATTGGCAAAGAAGAAGTCAAACACATGTCATTCACAGATGACATGATACTTTATGTGGAAAACCCAAAAGACTCCACCCCCAAGTTATTAGAACTCATACAGCAGTTCAGCAACGTGGCAGGATACAAAATCAATGGACAGAAATCAGTTGCATTTCTATACACTAACAGTGTAACTGAAGAAAGAGAAATTAAGGTATCAATTCCATTTACAACAGCTCCAGAAACCATAAGATACATAGGAATAAACCTAACCAAAGAGGTAAAGGATCTATGCTCTAGAAACTACAGAACACTTATGAAAGAAATTGAGGAAGACACAAAGAGATGGAAAAACATTCCATGCTCATGGATTGGAACAGTTTAGTGAGTCTTATTCAAAATTCTTTCAAAATGAAATTAAATGAAAGAGAAAAAAATACAGGGAGTGACTGCTTGATGGGTACAAGGTTTCTTTTAGAGGTGATGGAAATATTCCAAAATTAAGTAGTGGTAGTGGCTACACAACATAGTGAATTACTAAAAGCAACTGAATTGTACACTTTAAAAAATGGTTAAAATGGTGGATTTTATGTTATGTGAGTTTTATTTCAATAGAAAAAGCAAAAAAAAAAAAAAAATCGGTATATCAGCCCTAGCAAGAATAAATATGGTTTTGTAAAACTTTTCAGTTAAATGTATGTATTTTTAGGTGAACCTTATCATGAAGTAAAAATATATTTCTTGCTATGGGTCAAGATAAGTTTGAAAACCTTGAATCCAGTTTAACTCCCTTTTCTTAAGACCTATGGAAGTAAAGTATTGTGCCCAAGTTCCTAAAGAAGAATAGCTAAAAAGTGTTTCAGGAAAAGGAATATATATTGATGGTGCTTTTGGGTTTGAGGATATTATCACAGTGATGGCCAGACCTCAGTGCACGTGGTAAAATATTTAGAAACTAACAAATCTACAACAGGCTGTCAAAGTTAACCAAAAATGATTGATGGGGAGCAGGGAAGAACAAGATGAGTATGTGTGTTAAAGAGTAGGGGGTGGAAACAGTAATCATTAAAAATAATTAAATGAGATAAGGAGTATTCAGCTGATTTACTCCAATCAGTGGGTCAACTGTGAAACCTGGATTGGTGAATATAGAGGTTGCAGCTGCTGGTATAGTCCTGGTTCCTTAGGACAAGCGGTTACTTCCACTGTGGAGAAGGGTATGACCTGAAATCAGTTCTTATCCCATCAGTGTTTACCCTATGCAGTGATCTTAAGACTTCAGAAACCTTAAAAATAACACTGTTCCTCAAAATACTAGAGTGCTCAGACTAGATCTACATTTTATTCAAATAAGTTGGGGAAGAATTATGAAGATTTCATTCTCCCGAGGTATAATGAATCCTAATTTCCCTCATTAGTGCCAACAATCTGATTACTTCTTATTCCCTATATTCTATTTTATGTTCATGTTTATAAACTTTAAGTGATTTTCATTTGAGAACGTGTTCTCTCTAACAAGAGCACATGGAGGGAGCTTCTGCTTTCGGATTCCTTCACTGCACCTAATGAGAGTTTTACACTCAGATGGGCACTTAGATTTACTGAACGTCTTCCCCCAGCAAATCCTCTTAATAGTCTCTCTGAGCCTGCCCTCACTAAAGACTATCCTTGGGAAAACATTAATAATTTCAACAAATTGAATGCCTACTATGTGCCAGGCATGAGCTAGGCTTTGGGACTACGTTGGGAATTATACAAATATGTGTACTGCCAAGAAAATTTATGAGTGACTAAGCGTTACGACATTTCTTTTCTTTCTAATGCCTATTGGGAGGGAGGAATAAAAGCCTTTTTCATTGAGTTAACATCTAAAATTGCTGGTACCTTACTATGCATTAAGAAACATACTCTACACTATTAATCTACTAAAAGCCATTGTGTTCTTCACTGCCCCCCATTCACAGAAAATAAAAAAATAGTCATTTTACTTAAGAATAGTGATGTAAGTCCTCTGTTGGTGGATGTTTAAGTTGTTTCTAATCTTTTACTAATACAAACAGTACAACTGTCCAGCCCCTATGCTTATCATTTTGCAGAATATCCATAGGACTAATTCCCAGCAGTGGGATGGTTAAGTGTAAGGGATAATGAGCATATTTATTTATTTATTTATTATTGTTGTTAATTTTGGTAAAATATACATAACATAAATTTATCATTTTAACCATTTTAAGTGTACCGTTCAGTAGCATTAAGTACCTTCACGTGTTGTGCAACCATCTCCACTATCCATCGCCAGAACTTGTTTGCTCTTTCAAAACTGAAGCTCTGTACCCATTAAATAATAATTCCCCCATTCCTCCTTCCTCAGCATCTGGCAACTACCATTCTACTTTCTGTCTCTATTAATTTGACTACTCTAGGAACATCATGTAAGTGACAGTCATACAGTATTTTACCTTTTATGACTGGCTTATTTCACTTAGCATAATATCTTCAAGATTCATCTGCATTGTAGCGTGTGTCAGAATTTCTTTCCTTTTACAGGCTGAATAATATTCCATTGTCTGTATATATACAACTGGTTTATCCAGGTGGACATTTGAGTTGCTTCCATCTTTTAAAAGATTACTGTGAATAATGCTGCTATGAACATAGGTGTACAGGTATTTGTTTGAGTCTTTCCTTTCAATTCATTTTGGTACATACCCAGAAGTGGCATTGCTGGATCGTATAGTAATTCTGTGTTTAATTTTTTGAGGTACTGCTTTACTGTTTTTTTATAGCAGCTGCACCCTAACACATTCCCACCAGCATTGCACAGGGTTCCAATATCTCCACATCCTTGCCAACGCTTTATATATTCTAGTTTGTTTGTTTGTTTGTTTTTTATAACACCCATCCTAATGGGTGTGAAGTGGTATCTACTTGTGGTTTTGATTTGCATTTCCCTAATGATTAGTGAGGTTGAACATCTTTTCATGTGCTCATTGAGTTATATGTATTCTTTGGAAAATGTCTATTCAAGTCCTTTGCCCATTTTTGACTTGGGTTGCTTCTTTGTTGTTGTTAGGTTGTAGGAGTTCTTTATATATTGTGGATATTAATTCCTTATCCAGTATATGACACAAATATTTCCTTCCATTCCATGGGTTGCCTTTTCACTCTGTTGATAGTGTCCTTTGCGGTTTTTAATTCTGATGTAGTCCAATTTGTCTGTATTTTCTTGCCTTGCTTTTACTGTCATATCCAAGAAACCATTGCCAAATCCAATGTAATGAAGTTTTTCCCCTATTTTTTCTAAGAGGTTTATAGGTTTAGTCCTTTATTTAAGTCTTTTATTTATTTTGAGTTTATTTTTATATATGATGTGAGGTAAGGGTCTAACTTCATTCTCTTGTATGTGAATATCAAATTTTTCCAGCACTATTTGTTGAAGACTGTTCTTTCCCAATTGAAGGGTATTGACACCTTGGTCAAAAATCATTTGACTGTATGTGTGAAGGTCTACTCCTGGATTCTATTCTAGTCAATTGGTCTATGTCTATCTTTATGATAGTACCACTGTTTTGATTACTGTAGCTTTGTAGTAAATTTTGAAATTGAAGTGTGAGGATTTCAACTCTTTTATTCTTTTTCAGGATTATTTTGACTATTTAGAATCTATATTCTCTTTTATATTTACCTGTATAGCTATGTTTAGCAGTACTCTTTATTTTTTTTGGACTTCAACTATACTTTATTTTTTTATTATGTTCAGTTAACCACTGTATAGCACATAATTAATTTTTGATGTAGTGTTCAGTGATTCATTAGTTAAGTATAACATGCAGTGTTCATCACAGCAAGTGCCCTCCTCAATACCTATTACCCTGTTACCCCCCCAATCCCCTCCCCTCTGAAACCCCCAGATTGTTTTTCAGGGGCCATAGTCTCTCATGGTTCATCTCCCTCTCTGATTTCCCCCCTTTGGATTTCCCTCCTTTCCCCTATGGTCCTCGTGTTATTGCTTATGTTCCACATATGAATGAAACCATATGATAATTGTCTTTCTCTGCTTGACTTACTTCACTTAACATAATCCCCTCCAGTTCCATCCATGTCGATGCAAATGGTGGGTATGCATCGTTTCTGATGGCTGAATAATATTCCATTGTGTATACGTACCACATCTTCTTTATCCATTCATCTGTTGGAGGGCATCTCGGCTCCTTCCACAGTTTGGTTATTGCAGACATTGCGGCTATGAATATTGGGGTGAACCTGCCCCTTCTTTTCACTACATCTGTATCTTTGGGGTAAATACCCAGTAGTGCAATTGCTGGATTGCAGGGTAGCTCTATTCTTAACATCTTGAGGAACCTCCATACTGTTTTCCAGAGTGGCTGTACCAGCTTGCATTCCACCAACAGTATAAGAGGGTTCCCCTTTCTCCACATCCTTGCCAACATTTGTTGTTTCCTGTTTTGTTAATTTTTACCATTCTAACTGGTGTAAGGTGGTATCTCATTGTGGTTTTGATTTGTATTTCCCTGATGGCTAGAGATGTTGAGCATTTTCTCATGTGTCTGTTAGCCATTTGTATGTCTTCTTTTGAAAAGTGTCTGTTCATGTCTTCTGTCCATTTTTTGACTGGCTTATTAGCTTTTTGAGTGTTGAGTTTGAGAAGTTCTTTATAGATCTTGGATATCAGCCCTTTATCTGGTAATGTCATTTGCAAATATCTTCTCCCATTCTATGGGCTGCCTCTTAGTTTTGTTGACTGTTTCCTTTGCTGTGCAGAAGCTTTTTATCTTGATGAAGTCAAAAGTTCATTTTTGCTTTTGTTTCCCTTGCCTTTGGAGACATGTCTTGAAAGAAATTACTGTGGCCGTTGTCGAAGAGGTAACTACCTATGTTCTCCTCTAGGATTTTGATGGATTCCTGTCTCACATTGAGGTCTTTCATCCATTTTGAGTTTATCTTTGTGTATGGTGTAAGGGAATGGTCCAGCTTCATTTGTTGTCAAATCCATAAAAAAATTATCACCAAAACTGATATCGAGGAGCTTACCACCTGTGTTTTTTTCAAGTCTTTATCCATTTTTTTTTTTAATCCATTTTGAGTTAATGTTTGTGTATGGGTAAGGTAGTGATCCAGTTTCATCCTATCGCATGTGGCTGTCCTGTTTTCCCAATACCATTTATTGAAGAGACTGCCTCTTCCCCATTGTATATTTTTGGCTCCCTTCTTGTAAATTAATTGGCCACATAAGCATGGATTTATTTCTGGGTTCTCTATTCTGTTCCATTGGTCTAGGTATCAGCTTTAATGCCAATACCATACTGTTTTGATTACTATAGATTTTAATCTAGTTTGAAATTAGGGAGCATGCTACCTCCAGCTTTGTTCTTCTTTCTCAAAATTGCTTTGGGTATTCAAGGTCTTTTGGGATTCCATAAAAATTTTAGAATTGTTTGTTCTATTTCTGTGAAAAGTGCCATTGGAATTTTGATAAGGGATTGCATGACTCTGTAGATTGCTTTGGGTAGTATGGACGTTTTAACAATATTAATTCTTTTAATCCAAGCATGGGATATCTTTCCTTTTGTTTGTGTCTTCTTGTTTAATTTCTTTCATCACTGTCTTACAGCCATTATTGAAATATTCTTTCTGCCCCTTTTTCTCTCTTCTCCCTTTCTGAGACTCCCATTATGCATATGTTACTATTCTTGTTGGTGTTCCATAAGTTTCAGAGCCTCTGCTCATTTTTTTCACTCTTTTATCTGTATACTCTTCTGACTGGAAAATCTCAATAAACCTGTCTTCAGGTTCACTGATTCTTCTGTTACTGAAATCTACTGTTGAGCCTGTCTAGTAAATTTTCATTTCATTTTTTTGTACCTTCCAACTGCAGAATTTCTCTTTGGTTCTTTTCCATAATTTCTTTTTTTTTTTTTTTTTGCAATTGATATTCTTTACTTATAAGATATCTTTTTCATATTTTCCTTTAGTTCTATATACATGGTTTCCTTTAGTTTTCTGAACATATCTAAAATGCTAATAAATATCTTTGTCTACAAAATACAGCATCTGGGCTCCCTCAGGAGCAGTTTCTATCGATTGACTACATTTTTGTTTGCTTATGGGCTATACTTTAATGTTTATTTGCATGTCTTTTGTTGTTGTTTTGTTGAAAACTGTGCATTGTAAATAATGTAATGTGGCATTTCTAGAAATAAAATTGCTCCCCCTGGCCCCTGGCTTTATTTTTGTTGCTATTTGTTGTTGTTTGTTTAGTGACTTTTCTGAATATTATAAAGTCTGTGTTCTTTGACATGTGTGACCACTAAAGTCTACTCAATTAGCTTAATGGCCAGCTAACAATTGGAAAGAGATTTCCTTAAATGGAAGAACCAGTAAATCCAGTTTTTACCAAATGTCTCTGTGTATGTTGCGGCACCCCTTCATTGCTCAGCCAGCCAACTGAAAACTATACCTTAGCTTTAACTTCCTGATTGCACAGAGACTGGAAGCCAGAGGAAAGAACTTAGGGTCGTTTCAGATATTTTCTAAGAATGTGCACAACCTTACATATGCACATGGACTTCTAGATTTCCAGAAATATGTCAAAGCTTTTCAGAGTCTTTGTGGACACAGAGTTAAACAATTCCCTGTAAATGTTTTTGAAAAATGCTCCCAGAGAAAAGGTGTTTTGCATTGGGTGAGCTATGAGCTATGAGTCAAGTAAAATAAAGACAGCTTTGCTAGTAGTGTCTTCCAGGGGACCACCAAACAGGTCAGATAATGATAATTCACGGGAAATGACTCTTGGAAGCAACTCCAACACCATTCTGCACGCCCCCCCTCATGGCTTTTAGGCTTCTTGTTTTTACTGTAATTATGTGGTGTTATTTTTTAGCTACTACAGAACTGAAAAGGAGGACATGGGGGGAAAAAAGAAAGAAAGGAAGGAAGACATGGGAATGGGGCAAATTAAAGTTACATGAAGCTCACTGCCCTTAACGAGATTATTTTTCTTAAGTAAATGCTCCCCACATTGCTGCAAGCATTTTGTTAATTTCTATAATCCTGGAAAATCTTCATTCTGACATTTTTTCCAGTTTTCTCATTGCTTTTATAGGAGAGACAGTTCTGGGAGGTCATTACTCCAATTTTTTCTGTCTCCTAAATACTCCGGTCTTGAGTATATAGCTTTTTAATAATCTGTGTGATGAAATAGAATAACATATAGAAGAACGCTTCTTCTGCATACTGAAGTATAATGTTTGCCTCAAACTGAACTAGCTGCTCTTTTCATAGAACACCATATTTACTTGACAGTGTTATACAGACATGAGTATTTGGCAGATATTTCCTTAAACATGATTTAAGTGAGCCTGTCATTTCAAGAAAACTGACAGAAGTTGATGCCAAGCAAAAATAAAAATTCGGGAAAACTTGTATTTACCACTATGCTTGATAGCTTCCCTGTACTTATATTTTTCTGGTGAGATTGGTGATGATGTTAACAAATGTAATTGTGTGATATTAATAATGAAATGTGTCAGTATTTGGAAGATCTGCCTAATTCCATAAATCAGTATTTTCTAAATAAGCAATGCACGATGTTAACAAAATCGTGGATACATGAAAGAGTCTTTCACAGTTTAAGATAGAGCAATAGTTTTTAATACAAAAAGCGTAAAAAGTTCACAGACTTGATATCAGATTTCACATTTCAACTAACCCTTAAACTATCATTTGTCAAGTTTTGCTGTTGTATTAAAGAAGAATATCCACAATTATCTGAAAAGGCTACTAAAATAATCCTATTTCCTCTCAGGGTGGTGGGATGTGCCCACCTTGGGCTCCATGCTCAGGGTGGTATCTGCTAGTCCCTCTCCCTCCTCCTCTGCCCCTCCCTCTATTCGCCAGGGCATGCTCTCTCTAATAAAAAAAAATCTTTTCAAAAAATAAAAGAATCCTTTTCCAACTGTATATCTCTGTAAGGCCAGATTTTCTTCATATATTTCAACTAAAATAACATAACAGATTGAATACTGAAATAAATATGACAATCTAACTATCCTCTATCAATCCAGACATTAAAGATATGTACAAACGTGTAAAACACTGCCATTCTTACCACACTTTTCTGTTTTGGAAAATACAGTTATTTTTCATTAAAATATTTGTATTAACATATGGGTTATTTTAAAGCAGTTAGCACAAATAGTCTTAAAATTTGTTTTAATTTCCACTGTGGTAAATATCAAAAGCTGTAACTCACATGAATAAAAGTTCTTTTAAGGCCCTTAATAATATCTAAAAGTGCAAAAAGTCTTGAACTGAAGAGTCTGGGAACTGCTTATGCTAGGTTTTCTAAGATCAAAGCTCTATTCACAAACCAACTGGAAAATATAAAGGTGACTGACTACTATTTAGTACTTAATTCAGTTGCCCATGTTTAGTGTCAATATTTTTATGGGACCCATGCACAAAATCTGCTCATCCACACAGGAATGATGGTCAGAATTATTCTTCATAGAACCAGAAAGGCTGATCCCTTCCTGCTTTGTGAATAGACCACTCTTCTCTATCTGATAGCTTTTGTGCAAGGCTATTACTCTGTCTGGAAAGCTTCCCCCCCCACCCCAATTCTTATTTAGTCTTCAGATCTCAAATCAAATGTCATTGTTTCAAAGAAACCTTCCCTGACCTACTCCTTCCAAAGCTCTTCTCCTCTAGATTTCACTGAAACCCCCTAATCTCTTCATGGGTCCAAGCACATTTTTTTCTTTCATTAGCACATATCACAATTTGTAAGTATGTAGTTTTAAGATTTGGTTAGTGCCTTTCTCTCCCTTAAACTTCAGCTTCACAAGGGAAGTTTTCTTTTTAGCATACTGTTTTGTCCTCAATATGTATCACAGTATTTGGCAGTATATATATATATATATACACAGAATGATTCAATTATTTTCCAATATGAAAACCACATGTTTAGGCAAGGAAGAGTGCATTTTATTGATTGTCCCATCATTTTAAATAGTTTTTCAAATTACTAGCCATGAGTTATGAGAGATCTGTTGAAAACAGTTTTTATTGTATGGCCCTCCAAGTAAAAAGATATCTTAGCAGCACAGTCATTCTGAAAGAAATTAGATTGCTTGATTTGTTGACACAGATGCCATTTCACAGAACTTTCTCCCCACTCATACTTCTTAGTTTCCAAGCTTTTTAAAAAATAAAATACAAAAAGACTTTTACTAATGGTTATGCTGAGCCTTTCTCTAAAAATATCTTTTATTAAATACAGGAGGAGATTGGATTCATGCTGTATTATTTCTTTTGGTACTAATGGTGCATTTTCCAACTTCAGAAATTGTTTTTAAGACCGCAAAAGTATCAGATTAAACGAATGTGGTGACTACCTCAGGACAGTAGTATTTTATTATATTTTCCTTCCAAGAATGTAACTGTTATAAATTACTACAGTTATTTATTCTTCACTTTACAATTTATTAACTGAGGGGGTCATATTTCATTCTTCTTCCATTTGAGTAACTTTTGCATGCGTTTTTATGTAGCAGTGACAAATAGTTTTTCATTTGAGGGCTCTAGACTTTGGTCCTGTTTTAATTAGGAGACTTTCGAGATTTGGATGAAGGCAGCATATTGTCCTTTCAGATATCCAGGCAAAATTTGCAAGATCTGTCTAACCGTAAGAGTTACAAACCCCCTTCAGGTAATAAGTCTGGTATACTTTAATAGCACTGCTTTCAGAATTTACAGCCTTTACTTTAGAGTACTCAGTGTTGATGTTACTGCTAATCTCAAATGGTTTTGTTTTACCCAGAAACAAATGGATATCAATGCTGCTATTCAAGCCTTGATTGAATCACATACTGCCCTACAGTTGGAGGTAATATATCTGGCTTTATTTACATTGGCAGTCTCAGTATACAAATTAAACAGAAAGTTTTTTCAGAGTCCAAAATGTGGCTTTATCTCAAAGATTGTACTTAAAACAGATTGAACATAATGAAACTATTTTTAAGGACAAAGTAAGCATTTTTTAATAAACAAATATATGCATAGAATGTTTTTTAAGGAAAACATTTAAAACAAAAATGTAATATATTTAAGGAATTTTTTAAATAAGGAATTAGATACTGTAGAAGAAAATAGTTAAATGAAGCCCAGCCATTTCTTAAAATGGGATCTATCATTGTTACTCATTTTTCTTATTCAAACTCTATTCAATGTATGATTTTCTTTAAAACATTATACTACAGTAGCCATAATAATTGTTAAGTTTCGTGTTAGCTTGAAAACTAGGCCTTTAGAGTGAATTTAATCTCTTATTTAGGATCAAGATTAATAAAACATACACATAAGCCTATATTTAAATATAAACTGTTTTTTACACCCCACTCCCAACTCATTGTGTACAACAAGAATACATTTTTCTTCTGCCTTGGTCCTTGTTGATTGTGAGGATTACATACTGGTAATGGCTACTCTATGCTTTTTTGCTAATATGATCCCTATGATGACTTGGCAGAGCTACCAGAATACTGAAGTAACTTTAATTGACTACAGTGCAGAGATATTCAAAACCCTGAACTACCTTAGCAATTTACTGCACAGTATCAAGAATCCTCTTGGCACACGAGATAACCCAGCACGAATCTGTAAAGATTTGCTTAACTGTGAACACAAAGTATCAGATGGTAAGTTCTTGGTTTTTTTCAAACTCTGATGTCCAATTTCATCATTTCAGTGTGTTTGAGATTTACAGTGTATTCATTTCAAATCGTAATCATTTTGATAAAACCCTTGTAAAAGGCATTTTAGTGTTTTCAAAAAACGAATACTCTTAGAGGGAGACATAACTCTGAAGTCAGAGTATCCTTTTCTGAGGGTTCACATTAACAATGTCTTCTGCAAGCCTTATTGATCCCCAGTTTTTCCTATTCCACCTGAACTATATCACTTGCTTACACTTTGTGCCCGGAACATATCACATTCATGTTAAAAATTAAAATAGAAAGGACTGACCTTTGGGTTAACAGGAGTACCTGTCAGGTCCACCAGAGGTGGCAACATGAAAAAACATGATAGAGTCCCTACCACCATACCTCCTAACATTATGGTTTTTACACAAAATGGAAATTAAATGCATCATTTAATTCTTGGAATTTTTTGTCCCTACAGGGATACCCCAAATCCATTAACCAGAGGTGCAAAAATGAATTTAGAGTAGAAGCATCAAGGAAAAGTTTTAAAGCAAGTAGAACAGTTATATTATCTAATGATAAGTAGGGGAACCCTGTCTGCTGCAATACATCATTTAACTTTAATTTCTATTGGGTCTGTGGTCAGTGGTACAATCAATATTAGTAGTTACCATTTTTTACTAAAAATTCTATTTCCAACACAGTGACACATATGCTGATTTGAAAAAAAAAAACATGTTATGTCCTTCTGTAGGGTGAATAGTAGTCCATATTTTATTTAACTTAAATACATATATGCCACATAACACACACACACACACACACACACACACACACACACACACCCATTTTTGTCCAAAAATACATACTTCCAATAGAAGTACAATGAAAATATTCATTTTATTTATATTGATAAAATGCTTAACTTCTATAGATATTTCTTGCCCTAGATTACCACAAAAACTAAACTGATATTTATAGTTACAACTGCCTATAGTAATTCTAAGTTTGATTCTTTCCCATATTTGAAGGCATAGAACTGCAATTCTATAGAATTGAAAGGGAAAAAAGACATTTTAAGGCATACAAATGACTAAAATCTAATTCGAGGTCTGCCTTCCTTGTAGGAAAAATAGCTAAGTGGTATGGATTGCAAGGTAGCAGAAAGGTTTTAATGCCCAAAAGTATTTTCATCCCTAGGAGACAGTAAATGCTATAGGGAAACACAAAACGGCAGGGAAGGGATCGGATATGATAGAAAGTGGAGTGGGGTTAGTTTTAAATATAGTGGTTAGATAAGGCATGTCTGAGAACATGGCAGTTGGGAAATATCAGAAGGCGGTAAGGGTACAAGCTACAGGAAATCTAGGGAAAGAGCTTTCCAGGCAGAAAGAACACCTGCAAAGGCCCTGGCAGTGAGTGTCCTCAGTGTGTTCTAGGATTAGCAAGAAGGCCAGTGTGACGAGAAGAGAATACGTAAGAAGAAAGTAGTAGAAAATGAAGTCAGAAAGATATAAAAAAAAAAAACAGACTATATAGGATCTCATAGACTACTCTCAAGACTCCAGCTTTTATTCTGAATAAGGTGGGAAGCCATTAAAAGTATTTCAGCAAAGAAATGATATGATTTGACTTAGATTTTTAAAATATTACTCTGGCTAATGTATTGCAAATATAATGAAGACAAGTATAAAAGAAGCCACTGAAAAGGCCATTGAAAAAATCCGGGTAAGAGATGATGATGGGTTGAACTAGAGTTGGTAGCAGAGGAAGTGATAAGAAATGATCGAGTCTTTGGTTATGCTTTAAAGTAGAGCCAGCAGTTTTTGATAATTGGATGTGGGTTAAGAAAGAAATAGAAGGATAGAGGATGACTCTAACAACGTTTTTGACTAACAGATGGAAGTGTGGGGTTGCTGTAATAGAGATGGAGAAGCAAGTTTTAGAGAAAAGATCAGGAGTTCAGTTTTAGATACATTTCATTTGAGATGTCTGTCAAGGATCAGTAAGAATGTCCAGGAGGTAGGTGGCTGTTAAAAAGAGGGGTCCTGGCTAGGGGTAAGAATTATGAATTCACTTGCATATAAATAGCATCCAATGCCCTATGACTGCTTAAGACTCCTTAAAGAGTAGGTGGAGAAAGAAAAGCGAAGAGGTCTAAACACTATGCCTCAGGGCTCTTCAATGTTTAGAAATCAGTGAAATGAGAAGGAACCAGCAAAGAAAACTAAGAAGAAGCTATACCTGATAGGAAGAAAACTAGATGCATGTGGAGTGAAGAAAATGTATGCCTGAGGAGGAAGGGATCAACTGGATCCCTGTCGGGTAAACTTAAGACTGAGAGAGGCTACTGGATTTAGCAGTATGAGGTTCTGTGATGACCTTCACAGGAGCAGTTTAGAGGAATGGTAGTGGTTAAAACTTTATCCAATTTTAAGAGAAAACTGTAGAGCCAGAGAGTATCCATTTCCAATAATGAAGCAGGTAATTCAAATTGCCTGGCTAAATTTTTTAAAATGTTTTTTTAAGTTAAAAGCGTCAAATAGCTAACAAAATAGTGAGAACATTTCAAGCCAACATTTTGAAGACTGCAGAGAGATGAACAGAACACATTTAGAGCTGCTTTTGTCCTGAGTGTGTTCACAAACTAAGTACTGCTTTTGGTGGCTTCATGGGGCTAGGAGTCAAAAGTTGGAATCTGTGGTCCACCAAGCGTGGGGATTTAGGCTTTCAAAGGGCTCCGTTCTAAGAGGAGACATAAACTGGAAGAAAAGAGACATTCATACAGATTGTAACCTAGCTTCACATCATGAACATAGCTTAGAATCTTAAGCTTTGAACTTGGACTAAGATGGTTCCAGATTGCTCGTACCCCCTACCCCATTCTGACAGAAACTAAAGTCTTCTATAAAATATATCCTCCTAGGGCTCAAATTATTTCCACAAATCATTTCTCAAATAGAGTGCCCAGCACATAATCAATGGTAATAAGGAGTACTAGTTGGTAAAACACCACGAATGAGAACTGGCAGAAATAACAAACAGAATTATACTCAAAAGAAAAATAAGAGAGGAAGAATTTGAAACTGAAGGTATAATAGACAAGGTAAGCCTTATATGGGAACACAGTTTATTCACAAGAGTAACAAGGAAGACAATATATGTGCGCACATACAGATAGGTAAATAGTTGTAGCAGTGGGAGCTTATAGAAGTTCCTTTCAGATTGCTTTGGTTGTCTTAGTGAAATTGAAAGCTTATCAGTCAAGAATAAGGATGAAGGAATAGGTATAATAAAGTTGAGGGAAGAAGAAAAGGTTTCAGCTAGTTGGCTAGGTGAGTGACAGAGGGAAACATAGTGTCGTTATCTGGCAGCCTTACAAACATTTGAATTTTAAAGTGAGTCCAGTCAGCATGGCTGTATTTTTCTTTTCTTTTCTTTTAAGATTTTACTTATTCATTTGAGACACAGAGCTACAGAGAGAGAGAGAGAGAGCATGAGCAGGGGGAGAGGCAGAGGGAGAGAGAGAAGCAGACTCCCCGCGGAGCAGGGAGCCCAATGTGGGGCTCAATCCCAGGACCCTGGGATCATGACTTGAGCCGAAGGCAGACACTTAACTATCTGAGCCATCCAGGTGCCCCTGCATGGTTGTATTTTTCTTTAGCCATATTTAGCTGCGTGAGTTCAAGCACAGATTAGGCACAAAACTGGATTTCTATAAGACTGGGACTTTATAAGACAAGTACGTTGAAGTGAGGCAGGGTAGGGATGTTAAGGAAGTCTCCAAGGAAGTAATTATAGTAAAGGACTAGGGGTTTATTTGGGTAGGAAGAGAATTGAACATATGATTCACATATGATGAGAGATGAAAAAAGTGGTAGTATCAATGGATATTAGGTCCTGAAGGAATGGAAGAATTTATTAGAATCAGGACACCAAAGTGAATGAGCTTAAAAGAGAAGAGGTGAAATTATGGCAGAATTCTAGTTGTAGGTAATAACAAAGGCTAGAATATGGCCTGGGAAGTTAATGGTTAAAGTGAATGGGGTAGTAGGGGGAGCAGTGGAAGGATAGAGAACACTGGCAGAAGAGTTCAAGGAACTGAGAGGCCAGGGTGTTGGAAGTGCTACCCATGTGAATTTAAAATCATCACGACTTGGGTCGTAAATATATTTTCTGAAAGTGATAGCCATCCAATGCTAAAATCTTCCAAGAAAGTGGATGACTGCAATGGGAAGGGGTAATGGATGACATAATGTAATGACAGTAATTTTACCATGGAGTTGTTTTAGGGAAAAAATAGCGAGAATGGAGGTGGCAATGAAGAGCAAGAAAGACACCTTCCCTACTCCAGGCACAATGCTAATAGAGGCTGTGGCAGAACTTGAAAGGGCTGAAAGGGAAGCACTGTCCTCATGGGAGAGCCAGTTTTGGGTTAGAACATTTAGGCCTACAAAAGATATATTATGGTATAGTGCTTCGTTAATAGCTCAGCATATCCGGAAAAAAATTACGAAGTCCCTACCAGGTCCCCATTATACAACATAATGCTTGAATTCAAAGAATTCTACCGTATATAACAACAAGAGTTTGCTTGATGGAAAACTTTTTATAAGGAATTTATTAGCTCACAAAATAGAAGGAAACTGTTTCTCGGAAGAGAAGAGATAGTAGTGAAGATAATGTTTTTACCCCATTAGGTAAGATTGGAAGCCTGCATTAGACCCTGGTAAAAAGTCCAGCACTCATTTCTATAAATTTGACAAAATGTCCAAAATTCTAAGGGAAGGGGACAAAAAGGGACCAGAGGGTAGGATTTCTTTTGCCCCTTTCTTCCATATTGCAATAGAGCAGTGGTTCTTCAAATGTCCCTGGACCAGAACGAGATTCTGTTGAAATGCAGATTCTCAAGGCCTGACTTAATGAATCAGCAACTCGGGATGAGGCCCAGCTATCTGAGTTTTAACAGGTGGTTCTAATGCCACCAAATTTGAAAATGCTGCAGTAGAGGACAGTCCCTACTCTTGGATCCACCAGTTCAGCAAGTATTCACTTTGAAGGATTAGAATAGTAAAGGAAAGAAGAGTTGAGGATGTTTTGGAAGTCTAAAATAACAGACCAGAGAGGAAGCCCAGCATGAGGTAGAGGAATCTTTGCAATAGGGTAAGGATGGAACGGACAAGGATTTCTACCTACGGTAGAAATGACATTTGCCAAATACTGTTTGACTGTCTTGCCTTTTTAATGCAAAAAAAGCAGGGCTATCTCATTCAAACATTCTTAGTCTTTGCTGTTAGAATAAGGCGCTACTTCAATATTCTGAGCCTGTTACTCTGGAATTAAGATACTAGATCAGTACTTTTTCAGCCTGAGTGTTTCCTATAGGCTGACTTTAAGACTCCATTTGATTCTGCTGGGCATTCAGTGAAGACAAAAGTTGGCAGGCTTACACTGGCTGTAGGGATTTCAGTTTTTCTCACAAATCTGATGAAGAAAGCACAAAAATGATAATCATTTAATTGTATATTTTCTTTCTGTGAAAACAAAGGATGTTTTATTATTTTTATTCTGATTATTATAAAGATAATATTTTAGCTCAGGGAGATAGAAGTTGTTTCTGTTTTATATATATATATATATATATTCATTTTTAAACTCTGTAATGACAGAACAGATGTATATAAGTACACCACATCAACTGCAACTTTTCTATTAACTATGTAATTTTAGACAGTTCCCTTTAAGCTGATGAGCTCATCTGTGGAAAGAAGCAGTAAATTCAGCCATTCTATCAGTTTTTGTCAAAATTATAAAATGCCCTTAAATTGATAGGTATATGAAAAACCCAGTATTTTGGGTATCAGTTTTACATAACGCTCACCGCTTTCATTCATTGACTAAATGTAAATATCTTCATAATCTTCTAAGTTTTTTTACAATTAAGACTATAAAAATATATTTTTAAAGTGTGATAATTTGCAATGATGGTTCAAATATGTTTTAGTATGGAGTTTAAGTATTTTTACATTTTACAATGAATTAATAGGAAAATACTGGATTGATCCAAATCTCGGATGCCCTTCAGATGCCATTGAGGTTTTCTGTAATTTCAGTGCTGGTGGTCAGACATGTGTATCTCCTATTTCTGTAACAAAGGTATGTATTGAATTGTAGAATATATGCAGGTACTTGCCCAGTATCAGTGAACATGATTTTTTAAATTCTGTCACTTTAAATAATTATGATTTTTATGAATGGAAGCAAGATCATTTTCTACCATATATAAGAAAGAATTTTTTGTTTTTAAAAAACAATTCTAGTAGAATCTTGATATTTTGATTGTATATTTTATGATTGGCATGTCATGGCTTATTCTACTGATTATGCTTTTTAATTTCCTTTTAGAAATGTTGGGGGGCACACACCTGGGTGCCTCAGTCAGTTGAGCAGCTGACTCTTGGTTTTGGCTCAGGTCGTGATCCCAGCAGGGAGTCTGCTTGGGATTCTTTCTCTCCCTCTTCCTCTGCCCCTCACTGGCGTCCCTCTCCCCTCCCCCTGCCATGCATGCTCTCTCTCTCAAAAAAAAAAAAAATGTGATACATATGTTCTTTTGCATATACATACATTAGAAAATCCCCGAACAGCTGCAATGTTTGTAATTAGTAAGTAATCAGTTACCTAAAGGTTTTCTGAAAATGACATCATTAAAAGGAATTTTGCCACAAAGCTTGCTATTTTTGAGGATTTGGCACAAAGAACCTCCCTTAAACATCCATTGAATATTTTTTAAAACTTCTTCCAAGTATAATAAAATGAATGAAAGTTATTTTGGTATGATACTGGGATTATAACAAGCATTTATAAAACCTAGAGCTTAGTTCTACCTATAACATATTGAAGAAATCAAAACTGCATTTCTTTCTTTTTCTGGTTAAACCAGTTTGGTATTATTACCAAGGACTTATTTCTCATTGACAAATAACTGATACACCTGCCCTTTGTATGTTTGGTCCATCATAAAGAGGCAGCAGCTAAAATGTGCAGTCTGTTAGTCTCTGTAGCTGCTTATTGTTTCACTGCCCTTTTCTAAAATATCCCTCTTCATTAAGGGTGTTTCACCAGTTCATCGTGGTAGGCATTCACCATTATTACTCTCAAAGCAGAGGCAGGAAAGATTCTTCCATTCCTAGGGAATCCATGTTCCTCTGATGAAGATCAGCATGATAGTCCTAATTCCAGATTATCTGCATGATCATCCTCATTCCCCTGGATTTGGCCCAGGATTTTTATTTGGTTTATCACAGAAGACAGATGGGGATCGGGAAGTGTGTACAAAGGAGATAGGAACAGTGAAGTTGCTGCACTCTAATTCCTTCCTTGCTGAATCAACTCTCCTATCTCTCCTATCCATAAACTCAACCTGAGAAAGACTGGGCAGGTAGTGGAAAGAATGGTAGACTTGGAACCAGGGACCTGAGTTCTAGTCTCTGTCCCTCTACTAACCTGGCAAATGATACTCTGAGCCACAAAAGAGCCTACTCTGTGCCAGGCACTGTGCTAGGTAAGTGACATTTGGCACCTTAAATCCTTACAACAATCCTGCCATGTCAGTGTCATACTCCACTTTACCAACAAAGACACTAAGGCTCAGAAAGATTAAATAGTTTACAAGTTTGTGATTCTCAGCTATAAAATAAAGGAGCCTGATCTACTTAAACTCTAATGTTCCTTATGATGATCCTTCCATGGTTTCATCCTCATTGACCTTCTTTTTTTTGCCTTTCTTCCCTTTTCCTTTAACTTTTTTGGTGGTTGTCTTTTTTTTTTTTTTTTCCTTCTCTGATACCTCATAACTGATATTTTTCTAATTTTAGGTTTGGAAATTAATATAAATTCCTTGTAGAAACCACTTTTGTTCACTTATGTTATGACAATATGCCTGCTTGAATAATAATAAAATAATAATAATGTCAAAAGCTATAGAAAAATCTACTTCCTTGTCCAAGCCTGGGAAACCTGCAACAGACCTCCTTGCTCCAATTTTGCCCTGTATTGCTGACTTTATTATTAATACTTGTTCATGCATTCATTCATTTCAATAAGCATTTATTGATGACTCCACTCTATGACTGGAACTGCATTAGGGGCTGGCAACACAAAGAATAAGATTCTATCCTTGTCTTTAAAGGCTCTCATAGTTAAAACGACTCAACAAGGTATTACTGCAACTTGTAACTTATCTTTGGAAACTCAAAAAAAGATCTTCAAAGGAAAGTATATAAATTATATATAATTTATATAACATTTTTTTGTCATGTCTAGTAGCCTAAAGGTATGCTGAAGCCAGCTCATACAGACTCAGGAGACCCTATTGTTAACACCCCTTTCCAACTCCCATGTTCAGTGATACTACCATGATTGCCGGAAGTCAGTCAGAGTAGGAGTGTTTATACCACGGAAATTGGAAAATGCTGTAAATCAGGGATTACCACCCCCACTCCACCCTTGCAAGAGCCAGTGGTTAAGCATTTATCAGCACGCTGTTGACTGGCACTTAAATGCCAAGGAAAGGGGCTTTCTCAAGGCTGCATTTCAAGGACTTTCCTCAGATTTCCCCCAAATTAGAAGTTTCTCAATTGCCACCTTATAACCTGTATATTATTTCTATGACATTAGTTGGAGTTTGGAGTTGGAAAAGTCCAGATGAACTTCCTTCACTTACTGAGCTCAGAAGCCACCCATATTATCACCATTCACTGTCTAAACATGCCAGTGTGGACAAGTGCTCAGTCAAATGGCTCAGGATTGCCTATTGGCTTCAAGGGATGGAATGGCCAGATTTTTGAAGAAAACACTCTTCTTGAACCTAAAGTACTTTCAGATGACTGCAAGGTAAGGGATGGCACTTTTAGAATTGTTCAGTATAACTAACATAAAATTGATAAGGCCATAAAATCAAAACAACGGGGATAAGACTTTAATTGCAAACTGAAGATCCAGAAGGGTAGTAAGTTTTAATGTGCCTGATTTGTAATAACATTACATTTTTCAGAATCAATCATTTGCTTATATCATATCTTGTCAACTTTTGTCACACCCACTGGTTATCCATGGATTTTTATATGCAAAACAGACATTAATACATAAATTTAATTTTTATTGCTCATATGAAATATTTATATTACCCCTGCATGGATAGAAAGAGCATATAAATAAATAGATTGATTTCTTATATTTTCACTACTGTAATTCTACATCTCATTATGGCTGGAATACAGGTTATAGAGGCAAGTCCATTGTATTTCATTTTGTCAGTCCCTATACTTGATACCAAATATGGGCAGAATTGCAGATTCACTGGCCCTAAAAATCAATATTTGAATAATAGCTCATTTTTCTTACTAAAATTAAATAACAAATGTCATGAAAAATCTATAATTTTAAAATACTGTGGTATAAAGCAGGTGTCGGCAAACTACAGTCCACAGATCAAATCCAGCCCACCACTTGTTTTTGTAAATAAATGTTATTGGAACATAGCCACACTCATTCGTTTACTTATTATCTATGGCTGTTGTCACACTATGATGACAGAGTTAAATAAATGTGACAGACTGTGGCTCACAAAATCCAAAACATATACTATCTAGCCCTTTACAGAAGAATTTCCCAACCCTGTTATAAAGAGCACCCATTTTACATACATATCATTAATGACTTTAAGTAGTTTGGTTTCCTGTTCGTGTGTACCATGAAGCCCGTGATTTAACATCTCTTATCATTTCCAGGGGACTCTACTTTTTCACATTTTATTTTCAGACAAATAGTGCTTGAGTATTTGAAAAATGAGAGGCAAACAGTTAGAAATATATGGTTCATTCTCTATAAGCAAAGAGATCAATATTATCAACAAACTCATTTAACTTTAATCATTTTTTCTGGAAACTTTCAGTGACTCACTACTGTCTCTGAGACACAATCTAAACTTACCAGCTCTTTATTTAGCACCTAAAACAGTCAGGTCCCACCTACCTTTCTAGTTTGGGCTTTCATTGGCTGTTAACCCTAAAGTATGGCCAAACTGATCTGTTAATAATAATAATAAAATCAACAATAATTCCTACTATTAGTCATTGGGGCCTTATTATATAGCAGTTACCCTGTATTACATACATTATTTTATTTAATTATAACAGCTTTGTAAAGAAGTTTCATTTTATAGGTAAGAAAGTGAAGGCACAGAGAGGTTAAATAACTTGCTCAAGGTCATGTAGCTAATTAGTGGAGAGCAAGAAATAAACCCTAGGTGTGTATAACTCCATGACACACTATACTGCTAGGTACTTTAACTGTAATCTCATTTAATCCTCACAACTGTGTGAGGTAAGTTTTTATTTTTCAAATTTTATATATAAAGAGAATGGTGGTACCTGGATTTCTATCAAAATCTGCACTTCATCCCCATTCTAGGCTTATTTTTGCAACCATCTTCTACTTTTCCAGCAGTTTTTTGTTTGTATGTTTGTTTCTACTCATGTCATTATCTTTCTCTGAAATGCCTTCTCTACCTCTCTAACTAAGTGGAAATACTAGGCATACTTGAAGGCCCATTTTAAATTCTGAATTCTGAGCTCATGAAGCTTTCCCTGAGTACTTCAGTTGGAAATGAGGGATTTAGCACTCACTGTCTACGTTATTTATACTGCACTCACTATGTGTTGTCTTGTGTTAATGTCTATGTGTTTGTGTTTCCCCTCTCCAACTAGATTTATAAGCTGCTAGTATCCAAAAGCCAGAACTAGTGCGCCTGGGTGGCTCAGTTGGTTGAGCGACTGCCTTCGGCTCAGGTCATGATCCTGCAGTCCCGGGATCGAGTCCCGCATCCGGGCTCCCTGCTCAGTAGGGAGTCTGCTTCTCCCTCTGACCCTCCCTCCTCTCATGTGCTCTCTCTCGCTCTCTCTTTCATTCTGTCTCTCAAATAAATAAATAAAATCTTTAAAAAAAAAGCCAGAACTAATTAATTCATCTTCATATTTCCCAAACACTGTTAGAAAATAGAGGACTACATCTTACTCAACTGTGCCAATTGTACTTAGTATTCAATAAATATTGCTTGAAAGACTTAATGAGTTAATCTAATGGTGTCTTATACACACATACCAAGCTGATGACTAGTAAATGGAACTTATAGCTTAAATAATCGCTAAGGATCCTTCAAATTTTAAAATTTATATCATGATAATTCTGTAAACGAGTAAGTGAATAAACTTAAAAAGCATCACAAAACTAGTCAATTGTATTTCTCTATTTTGTCTTGTTGAATCTTAATCATAAGAGAGTTTATGATGTTTTTGTTCCATAGTAGAATTTGTCAGAAACAAAAGAGCATACAGTAATAAGAAAAACAGAAAGGCCTAGAAAGAAGAGAGGAAACAAACTATATAAACAGTAACCACAGACTGGAAAAAAAGAAACCTAAAAGGTGATTCAACATATTTGTAATTTACTTCTGACTGAAGCAGTTCTGGTTATTTCCTGCCTAAAGTTCAGAGAGGGTGAGATAGCTCATTGCCTTTCATCCAAGAATGCCCATCCTAAAGAATCAGCCCCAGATGAAGGAACACACAACAGATGGGTGTTCCTCAGATTAGGAAGAGTACAGCCTTTTAATTTATATCTGGTCCAATGATCCACAGACAAGAGAAGCAGAAGCCTAGCCTTAGTCCCTGAGACTGAAAAATCAGAACACTTGGTGCCACTTAGAGAAAGGAATGAACCCATGTTTTCAATTAGCCCTAGTGATTGTTACCATTGAGCACTGACTTTGTTCTGGGCACTTTCTATTCGTTATCTCTAATCCTTAAGTAAATCTTCATTGTCTGACAGTGAAGGGCATCGTCTGCTGAGAATGACTGCTAATGACACAATTACATACCAAAGCATTTTGTTCTTGTTTTACAGATTCAAGATGGCAGGTGGCATAAGGCAAAATTCCTTTTTCACACCCAGGACCCTAATCAGCTTCCAGTAATTGAAGTACAAAAACTTCCTCATCTCAAAACCCCAAAGAAGTACTATATGGAAAGCAGTTCTGTATGCTTTCTTTAAGGTTTCTGAATTAGTTCAGAATTTGTGCTGTTGGCCAGGTAATTGCTGCAGAGGGAAAAATTCAGACAGAAAGATGCTATCATTGTGCAATGCATGGAATAAAGCATTGGCTAAATCTTAAAGAATCTCAGGAAGAAAAGATTTCCTCCTAAGAAGGAGAAAAGGCATTTTTAAAGGACTATAATTGATAAAGTATTTAATTCTTTAAAAAATTATATTGATCTGAGCTTTCTTAGAGAATTCCCGAGAACTGAAAATTTATAAACATGGAATTCTTCAGGGTAGCCTCTATTTTTTGACTGAGAGCAAAGTACCCATTAGACAGCTGGAGATGCAGAGCACTGTGGAGCAATACTGGCTAATGCTTCCAAATGTGCAATGCTTCTGTCTAAAAATTACAAGCCACAGTCTGACATGTCTTATTTTCCCAAACACTAAGCTGTATTCAGGCCCCCAGCGGGCATATACATCTTAGCCGGTGGTGCACTACCTCTTCCGTGTTGCTTTTTTGTGTTGCTCGGTGCTCTTTCTAGATCAAGGTGCTTGTGGCTTTCAGAGACTATTTTATTTCTTTTTTCGTCTTTGTCATTCTTTAAGAGTGTATGTACTGGTTACATCAAGATATGTTTTGGTTGTTAGTACTTATTTTAATTTGTTTGGTTACGTACTTAATAGCAAGTAAAACATTATTTATGTGAAGTCATTGTTCTGTTTTAAAATTCTCTTCGTGGATATGGAATCAAAGCCAGCACACTGTCACCTGTGCTCATGCACAAGAGAATTGGGAGGTTTCTTTTGTTTTTATTTTTTAAATTGTTGTAAAAAATATTACAGGCCAGCTACTTCCAGTAGTAGGTTTGGGTTAGAGTTTGGGGTTGTGATATACTAATTTTAAAAAAATCCATGATCATCTGGGATGATACTATGTATATATATATTTTGTAAAGTTTTAATTCAGCAAATCTTTTGAAATTGCTGCTTTTAAATTATAAAAAGCATTATTTCTGCTTCATAGGAATTACATGTTTTGTAGTATTCATTGATTTTATTTCACTATTGTTAAATTTACTGTGTTGGGACCTAAAAGAATTCAATTCACCAGTCTTTAAAGCAAGATTCAGGAAAAAAAAAAAAAAGTCTTTAGCCGTTTAAAATAGGCTCAGCCCATTCAGACTTTCCTTGTCAGAGAACCGCTAGTTCAGTATTAAAAGAAAAATATACCTTTCGGTATATAGAAAAGCTTGTACATCCATTATAAACATATCTTTAGCCACAGCAAACCACACTTACCTATCTATAATAAAAATATGCTTTAAATCTTTTTTTGGTGGTATTCGTTTTTCTTCTTTTGTTACCATATCCTTTTATTATGTATAATAGCCCTCTGGCATGGTCCTTCTGTACTCTGTACATTTGCCTCATTACAAAATATCTGTTACATACCTATAAGAGGATTAGAGGGTTTATCTCCTACTTGTACAAAATGAGGTCATGGCACAGAATAAACTCTCTCATGTATGGTCAACTGACTTTCAACAAAGGTGCCAAGACTAATTCAATGGGAAAAGGACAGTTTTTTCAACAAATGGTGCTGGGAAAACTGGATATCCACATGCAAAAGAATGAAGTTGGACCCTTATCTGGATATCATATACAAAACAACTCAAATGGATCAAAGTGCTAAATATAAGAGCTAAACCTATAAAACTCTTAGAAGAAAACATAGGGGAAAGTCTTCATGACATTGGATTTAGCAATAATTTCTTGGAGATGACACCAAAAGCATGTTCGAAAAAAGAAAAAGATAAATTGGACTACTTCAAAGTTAAGAACTTCTGTACATCAAAGGACACTATCAAGGGAGTACAAAGACATCCCACAAAATGGGAGAGAAAATTTGCAAATCTTATATCTGATAAGGAATTAATACCCCAGAATTTTTTTTTTTTTTAAACTCCTACAGCTCGGCAGCTCTTTCTATCCACAGATCCTGTCCCCATGCTTTAATAAAACCACCATTTTGGGGGGTGCCTGGGTGGCTCAGTCATTAAGCGTCTGCCTTCGGCTCAGGTCATGATCCCAAGGGTCCTGGGATCGAGTCCCACATCGGGCTCCCGCTCCGCGGGAAGCCTGCTTCTCCGTCTCCCACTCCCCCTGCTTGTGTTCCCTCTCTCGCTGTCTCTCTCTCTGTCAAATAAATAAATAAAATCTTTTTAAAAAGCCCACCATTTTGCACCAAAATTTAATTAATTAATCAATTAATTTAAACTTCTACAACTCAAAATAAAAAGCAATCCAATTGAAAAATGGGCAAGGGACTTAATAGACATTCCTCCAAAGAAGATATATTAAATGACCAACAAATGAAAAGATGCTCAACATCTCTAGTTATTAGGAAAATGCAAACCAAAGCCATAGGTAGATACCACCTGACACTCACTACGAAACAGGGGCGCCTGGTTGGCTCAGTCGTTGAGCGTCTGCCTTGGGCTCAGGTCATGATCCTAGGGTCCTGGGATCAAGCCCCACATCGGGCTCCCTGCTCCACAGGAAGCCTGCTTCTCCCTCTCCCACTGCCCCTGCTTGTGTTCCCTCTCTCACTGTGTCTCTCTCTCTCAAATAAATAAATAAAATCTAAAAAAAAAAAAAAAGCACAAACCAAAAAAAAAAAAAAGGGAAGTAACAAGCATTGGTAAGGATGTGGATAAAGTGGAGCCTTTGTATGTTGCTGGTTGGAATGTAAAATGGTGCAGCCATTGTGGAAAACAGTTTGGCAGTTTCTCAAAAGTTAAACATAGAATTACAATATAACCCAGTAATTCTAAGTTGTGTATATGCCCAAAAGAATTGAAAGAAGGGGCCCAAACAGATATTTGTACACAAGTGTTCATAGAGATATTATTCAGAATAGCCAAAAGATGGAAACAACCCGAATGTGCATCCACGGTTGAACTGATTAACAGAATGTGGTATGGACATACAATGGAATATTATTCAGTCTTAAATAGGAATGAAATTCTGACATATGCTACAACACTGACTACCTTGAAAGCATTATGCTATGTGAAATAAGCCAGACGAGAAAGGGCAAATTATCTGAAGTATCAAGAATAGACAAATTCAAATTCAAAGACAGGAAATACAACCGAGGTTATCACAGGCTGGGGGAGGTGAAAATGGGGAATTATTTTTTAATGAGTACAGAGTTTCTGTTTGGGATGATGACAGAGTTCTGGAGATGGATGGTAATAATGGTTGCACAACATGTGAATGTACTCAGTGCAACTGAATCGACACTTAAAATGATTTAAATGACCAATGTTGTGTTGTACATTTTACCACGATTTTTTTAAATGGAGCGATGGCAAATATGTCTGATTTCCTGCTTGAGGACCATAGAATTGTTTTTTAAAAGGAGCAGAGGTTGATTCTAAATGAAAGAAAGTAGAGTTTCTGTCTATGTGCCATACCTTTTGTTCCCCCCCAAAAAAATTTATTTCAGAGACATAAGTGGTTTTCCTAGATATAATTTAAGAAATATATATAAAATAGAAATATCTTACCTTATGTTTTGTTATGTTTTTGAAATATTAAATTTAAAGCACATTTTAATCAACATAATCATAGGCAGTATAATATGTGTAGTGGTTAAGAGTACTCTGGGGATTAGCTGTGTGACTTTGGGTATATTATTCTTCATTGCCTCAGTTTCTTCACTGCAAAATGAGGATAATAAAAGTAAAAATCTTTATGAGTTAGTGTTCTTAGAGAAACAGAACCAGTGGGAGATATAGATAGATATAAGTAGAAATACAGATTTTATATATAATATGCATATAATATTGTTATATATATGTATGATATATAAAAATATTTTTTATTTTATGTTTTTATATGGAAACATGATGAGTTGGCTTACACAATTATGGAAGCCGAGAAGTCCCACAATTTGCAGCCTGTAAACTAGAGACCCAGGAAGGCCAGTGATGTAATTCAGTTAAATCCAAAGGCCTGAGAACCAGGGTAGCCAATGGATTAAAATCCAGTCTGGGGGCCGGTGAAGATGACAGGTCCCACCTCAAGCAGGCGGACAAAGCAAAAAGGGCACATCCTTCCTTACTCTGCCTTTTGTTTGATTCAGGCCCTCAGTGGATTGGATGATGCCCATGCACATTGTAGGAGAGGGACAATTTACTTTACTGAGTCCACTGGTTCAAAGACTAATCTCCTCCAGAAACGCTATCACAGAAAAACCCAGAAATAATTTTTAACATGGACACCTATGACTGGTCAAATTAACACATAAAATTAACTGTCACATTATCTCATTTTCTGATTGAATGGATTAAATAAATTATGGGAAAGTATAAAACTGCCTTGCACAAAGCCATCAATCACTCTGTAAGCCTTAGCTGCTGCTCTTGTTGAAGCAACAACATCATTGAAGATTTAGTGGATAAGCTCCATGCTGGTTATCACCAAGGAGGTGGTGATGAATCCCTTAATAAAATTACTCATCTGTTTTTACAGTCATGCCCATAATTTGTTTTGTAACAATAGATTTTATATTTTTAGAACATAGATTATATATAAAGGCTTTCTAGAAATAAGGTACAACTATAACAGTATATAAGTATATAATGTGCCTTTTCTCCCTTTTCTCCCCATTTTTGTATGTTAATGTAGGAATTACAGTGGTCGTTATAAGTAAATATCACCAATCTTTTTTGTGATTTAAAACTGGAGCAGAAGGAATATTTGATTTAGATGCATAAAATTTGAATTCAGTTCCAACCCTCTCACTCATCGGTTTGGGGTACTTGGTTAAATCACTAATTCTCTGTTTCTTCATCTATACTGGGCAATTTTTTTTTTTTTTTTTTTTTGGTCTGCTTCTTCTAGTTATATGAGAGAGGTGTGTTAAAAATCTCCAACTGTGATTATGGACACTCCTGTTTCTCCTTTTACATCTCACATTTTTGCTTTATACTTGTAATTAGTTGCATTCAAATTTACCACAGCTTTATTCAGAGGTGTCCTGGTAAATGTTTAATAACTAGCCCTCCAGGGTGAAAAGAGAAACAATCCCTACTTGTAGCGTTAGCCAGTTTTCATGGTGTAAATGCTTGGACCATACCAATTCTGTGTTGTAACTTAGTGTCAACATGGTACATCTTTGTTCCTCTTTTTATTTTTAACTTTTCTGCATCCTTCTGTTTAGGCATATTTGTTATACTCAGCATATGCTTGTAGATTTATTTATTTTTAAACTACTTTGACAATTTTAGACTCTTAAGAGTATTTAGTCTGTTTAATTAATGTAATTACTGTTATATTTTCTTTTAAACCTAATATTTTACTATTATTTTATATTTGTCACATCTCTGTTTCTTTTTTCTCCCTTTGGATTGGTAAAATATTTTTTATTCCATTTTCCCTCTTTTAGCTTGTTAAACATTATTTTTATTTTCTTTTAGTGGCTACTTTAAAGACAATAATAAGTATCCTTGACTTTGTAGAGGCCACATAAATTAGTACTTTTCTACTTTCCAGACAACTCAAGGATATTACAAAACTTTAACTCTACTTATCTCTCTCTGACATTTTGGAATGTTATTGTCAGGTATTTTAATTCTGCACATATTTAGAATCATTTGGTATATTATTATTTTCTAATGTTTTAAACTGACAATATTTATTTGGTTTTATCCACCTATTTATACTTTCCTGTACTTTTCTTTCCTTCCTTCCATCCTTCATATTTTAGGTGAACTTGAAAGAAGCAAGAGAAGATGACATATGCTTTATATAGAGGCAAAGTTACCATTGACACTAATAAATTTAAGCTTCAGGACCCTGAAGTAGCATTCAAAAATGTCTTCATGTGGGCATTTATGTTTGTAAAGTTTGCAAAAGTACAGTAATTTTTAGTTATTTTCCATAAAGAGGACCCTAAGTTGTATGAGCCTTGGGCTTCACAAAACCTAGATCTATCCCTGCTTTTTACCTGGAATGAAACATAAATGTTGTTCTCTGTATAGGAAACAACAAGTTTTTGTTTGATGACTACAATAAACAAAAAGAGGGAATGTTGCTAGTGGCACAGAAATGACCTGAGCAGTAGAAACATGGTGATCAGCAGTAGGCACTGTGACAGACCTCATTTTCTGACCAAAATGTTAAGTTTGGTCCTCCCACACAAGCCTAGCAGCTTTCATAGTTTCAGAAATAAGTGTAAGCTAAGCCCTCAATGTAATGTGCTCTGCCCTCTTCAAGCACAACTTTTCTACCATGACCTACATAGTAATTGGCTCTGAAGGTATGATTAAGTCGTTATCACCTCAGCCCAGGTACACAATTATGCAATCTGTGTGCTTTGGATTCAGAGTCCTGGTATAATTCAAAGCTAATTTAGAAAAATGGCACCTCTGTAGAGAAGAGCAACTGGTGGGGAATCCGAGCATCATCTCGGCGATACCAGCAGTGAAATTTCAGGACTGCACACAAGGGCAAAGTAATCTCACTAACAATCCATTAAAAATAATTTGATTTTACAAGGTATCTAGTTTAGGACAAATTTAGAGTTGAAATTCAAGAAACCTTCTCATTTCTTTTTTTTTAATTTTATTTTATTATATTAGTCACCATACATTACATCATTAGTGTTTGATGTAGTGTTCCATGATTCGTTGTTTCCGTATAACCCCCAGTGCTCCATTCAACACATGCCCTCTTTAATACCCATCACGAGGCTAACCCATCCTCCCACCCCCTTCCTGAAAACTTCTCATTTCTTGAAGCAGACACTGGAAATCCAGTTTCATGAAACAGACATTCTTCATGAAGGGCTAAAGATCTCCCTCAACTATTAGAATATAAAAACTTTAATTGAACTTTATTGATATTACATTCAATTTTTCTCAGTTGAGTGTTTCAATTTGTAAAAGAGGTTAAGCCATTTAACTACCAAAACAAATGCGCAGACAATATATGAAGTATTCAGTTAAAATAATTTTTAGTTTTTCCCAAATATTTCCTACATAATTCAGTATGCCATAGAAAAACACTATACGTTTTTCCAAGTCTTCCTACAATGAAAAATAAAAAACTTTGGACAAAAATTAGTTACTAGATACCAACAATTTTTTGGTTTAATAGTTGGGAGTGAGAAATTAAAGCAATCAGACTTTATTTATTTGATTTTATAACCAATGTTATTGCTGACTTCAGGGTTCAGATGTTAAAAGATAATAAATGTTTTAGATATTTTTCAGTAAATTTTTTTCTAAAACCTTTTGAGAAATCTATTTCATGTACCCCTCTGCTGCAAATAGTTAGGCCTTCTGTATTAGGTCCTGGATTCCTCTAATAGTAATGACCCAATTGTTGGATCCTTCTAAAGGCTCATCAATTATGATTGAACCTCCTGAATCATGATTTGTTTGTTTGATCCAAATAATGCTTTTGCCAGTAATGGATCTGGCCAATTCTTTGGAAACAAGTTACTTGTGTTGTAATAATAGGCCCATCCAAATCATAGTATGTCATGCTCCCCTGCTAAAGAATAATCATACCCAGAACAAATCTGTGGTTTTTTCTCTGTGTCCCAACCTCAGAACCCAAGCTGAGGAAATGAAACTGGCTCCTGATCACCTATAGGATAAAGAAATGCAAGCTTTTCTGCAAGGCCTATAAGGCCTTGGTGACCGGGCCTCTGACTACTTATCAACCTGCTCACCTTTTTTTCTCATCAGAGTCTGTATACTCCAGCCATACCTAACTTATCTCACGTTCTCTGAACATACTATATGTTTCATTCCTTTGCCTGGAAAGTTCTCCTGCCTTATTTTCCTAGCCAATTCCTACTCTTTCTTCAAGTTAGCTCCTTGGGAAACCTTTCTTAACTTTTCCCGCAAAGGAATGCATGCTGCTTCCTCTTTGGGTCCCATTCTGTCTTCTACACTTGCTTCAATGGGTTGCTACTGCTCTTCACATGCCTGTCTCCCTTCACTACACTGTGACCTCCCTGAAGACAAAGTGTAGATTTTAATGCTTATAATCACATAGAATGGCACAGTGTATGATGCAAATAGGTGCTCAAGTCCTCCATGTCTTCATGTTTTATTGCATATTGTGAACTAGAGACTGTGCTCTGAGTTGGCAATTCAAATTGAGCAAAAAAAGCAAGGTCCCTGTGTTCAATGAGCTTCCTATATAGGAGATAAATAAGCAAATGATAGTATTCATGAATATATCATCACAACTTGAAACCAGTGCTCTGAAAGAAACACACACATACACATGAACTCTGACCTAGGCTGGAGCAGAGGGGAGGAGGAGTGCCTAAGGAATGCTTCCCTAGGGAAGTAGGGCCTTCTTCCATCTGAAGGATGAGTAATTAGACATGAGGATGAAGAGAAGATATGGGTCAGATTATGAGGGATCTTTGCAAGGCCATGATAAAGATTTGGTTCTTTATCCTAAGAGCAAAAATTAGACCTTAAAGGGTTTTAAGGAGTTGGCTGACATTATCAGACTTGTGATTTGCAAAGACGCTCAGGCTACAATTTGAAGAATGAAGAGACAAATATTTATTGACTGAATTAACAAATGAACCACTACACTTAGCCGATTCTTGAATATTTCTATTATCTAAATCTCAGCTAATTGGAGTTTGAATTCTAATAACCTCTTCTAGTGCAACACTGCCCAATAGAAATATATAAGCCACATATGTAATTTAAGATTTTTTAGTAGCCACATTAAAAAAAGTAAAAACAAAACAGAACCAGTGAAATTAATTTTAATAATGTATTATACATAACCTAATATATCTAAAATATTTTCATTTCAACATGTGATCAATATAAAAATGTTATTAATGAGATATTTTACGTTCTTTTTTTATGTACTGAATCTCTGAAAGTCAGTGTACATTTTATTTATTTTGTTTTAAATTTTTTTTTAGATTTTATTTATTTATTTGACAGAGAGAGAGAGAGACAGCAAGAGAGGGAACACAAGCCGAGGGAGAAGCAGGCTTCCTGCAGAGCAGGGAGCCCGATGTGGGACTCGATCCCAGGACTCCAGGATCATGACCTGAGCTGAAGGCAGTCGCTTAACCAACTGAGCCACCCAGGCGCCCGTCAGTGTACATTTTATATTTACAGTACATCTCAGTTTGGATAACCACATTCCAAGGGCTCAGTAGCTACTGTGGCTACCATCTTGGACTGTGTAATTGTAATGCCTTCACCCAGTGATTCGCAAACCTGCCTATACGTCGTAAGTACACACAGAGATGCTTGTTAAAAGATTTTCCAGTAGCTCTATTTTGATTAAGTACCTCTATAGAAAGACCCAGAAATCTTATCAAACACACAAGGTGATGCTGATAAAACAGTCCATGGACAAGTATATGGGAATTGCTACATTGCCTCAAAGTTGCGAATACAATGAAACCTTTGTGGATATAATAAAACATTTTGCATCCTGGAAAAATTTGAGCAATATCATGGGAAACCCAGTAGGAAGGATGTTTAGGACACCTCTGAAATTATTTCAGAAAGTTACTATCATCCCTATCTTTTAAATAAATCTGGAGAATCCAGTTGCTGAAAAAGATAGCCAATTATAAAAAGAAGCCAATACTTCCTGGAGTCCCCAAGTCTAATCCCGAAGATGTCATATAAATGAGAGGGTGGTAATGGATCTTGAAGCCTCCTCAGAAATACTGAAAAGCCTGTAGAAGATGAAAGGGAGTTGGGGCCCATTGTGGTGGGAAAGGAAGGCCTAGAGTCATAGATGGACACTGATGGAGGTAAGGGGTAAAATGGAGGGGTGGTATCTCTGGTTCTGCCCTTGTCTACCCACATTAACCTTGGTGGATCACAGCCCACCCCAATTCAAGGGCCAACAGCAGGGCCAGCCCAACACCTGCCCATGGAGGTGGAGTAACATCAGGGAAGCTGATAACTATACATACAGATTGGCTTGCAACAATTCTTTTCTCTTCCTTCTACCCTGGGTGAAACCACAGAATATAGTAGTTCTTGAAAGGGATGGCAAATGCAGGCATACGGGGCATGTTTTCCTCATGAAAGACCCGAGTGGTTCTAGTGGAGCTCTGACTATAACATCAGGAGCTTTCTACCCTAAGACTCATCCACTCTCTTTCTTACCAGCCACCCCGAAAAAAAAAAATCAGAAGAATCACAATCCAAGTCTCAGGCTTTTGATCCTCCCTTTCAAGTATGAATTACAGCTGAAGATGCTGATACTCCCAAGTGAATATGAGATCATAGGGGAAAATATTACAGCATCTGAAGAGTGTAATTCCATAAAAGAACTTTCTTAGAAAACTGGACAATTTGTACTAGTGGAGCAAAATTAATAGATTTTTTAAAAAGTGAGAAACGTTAGGGGTGCCTGGGTCGCTCAGTCATTAAGCGGCTGCCTTCGGCTCAGGTCATGATCCCAGGGTCCTGGGATCGAGTCCCACATCGGGATCCCTGCTCGGCGGGAAGCCTGCTTCTCTCTCTCCCACTCCCCCTGCTTGTGTTCCCTCTCTCGCTGTGTCTCTCTCTCTCTCTGTCAAATAAATAAATAAAATCTTTTAAAAAAAAAGTGAGAAATGTTAAATGAGTAAAAGAAATATCTCCAAAGAGATAAGGGAGAATATTAGTAATATGAAGCAAAAGGAAGCTGGAGAAACTGATTATGAAAAATATAGTGATTGAAATGAACTTAGTGGATGTGTTGGCTAAGATTGGATACCATCAAATAACAAATGAGCAAAGTAGAAATTGGTTAGGGAACACTCCTAAAAAGCATACAGAACCCTGATAACAAAACATGACGACATTACAAGAAAAGAGAGCTATAGACAAACATCCTTCATAAACATATATGAAATCTCCTAAAAAATATATTAGCTAATTGAATCCAGCTATATATAATATATATAATAAAAAAGTGAATAGTGAGATTGTAATATACAAAATCAATATAAAAAAACCATTGCATTGTTATAGGCTAGTGATGGAAAATCCAAAAATGAAATTAAATAATTTCTTTCAAAATCACATCAGAAAGAATAAAATACTGGCTAGCTCAGGCGGTAGAGCATGGGACTCTTGATCTTAGGGTCATGAGTTCAAACCCAACATTGGGTGTAGAGCTTACTTAATTAAAAAAAAAAAGAATAAAATACTTAGGAATACATTAAGCAAAAGACATGCAAAAACTTGTACACTGAAAACTACACAGCATTGTTAAGTGAAATTAAAGACAATCTAAATAACTGAGTGACATTCCATTTTCATAGATTGTAAGACACACTATTGTTAAGATGCTAATTCCTTTCAAATGATCTATATATTCCACCCTATCCCTGTCAAAATCCCAGCAACCTCTTATGTATAAATTGATAAACTGATCCTAATATCTATATGGACATGCAAAAGACCCAGAATAGCCAACACAATTTCTAAAAAATTTTTTAGTACAGTTGACACACAATGTTACATTAGATTCCGGTGTACAACATAGTGATTCAATACCTCTATCTGTTATGCTATGATGACCAACACAATTTTGAAAAAGGACCAGTAGAGGAGGACTTAATTACCCAGTTTGAAAACTTACTATAAAATTACAATCGTCGAGAGAGTATGATGTTGGTGCAAAGATAGACATATAAATCAATGAAACAGAAAGTCCAGAAATAAACCCTTATATTTGTGATGACTTCATTTTTTTACAAAATATCAAGGCAATTCAAGGGGGAAGGATGATCTTTTCAACAAATGGTTCTTGGATAAGAAGAGATCCATATGTGGAAAATAAATCATTAATTTACTCTATAAAAAACTCAACATGGATCACAGCTCTAAATGTAAGAGCTAAACTATAAAACTTCTAGAATATATAGGAGATAATCTTTGGTACATTGGGCTAGCCAAAAACTTTTTAGTGTGACACAAAAAGCAGAATTCATTTGAAAAACTCATAAACTGGACTTCACTGAAATATCACACTTGTGCTCTTTAAAAGACATAATTAGGAAAATTAAAAACAAGTCACATAGTGGGAGAATATATTTGCAAACCATACAAGGACTTGGTATTAATTATCTATTGCTGTGTAGCAACTGCCCCGAAACTTAGCAGTTTAATACAACAAATATTTATTATGTCACCCAATTTTTTAATATGAGGAGCAACTGTTGGCCAGAGCTGCAGCCAATTCAAGACTTGACGAGGACTAGAGAATCTGCTTCCAAGCTCACTCCCATGGCTGTTGACAGGCTTCAGCTCCTCGCTGGTTGTTGCCCAGTGTATTAGTTTGCTAGGGCTGCTATAAGAAAATAGGTCAAATGTGTGGCTTGAATAACAGAAACTTATTTTCTAACAGTTCTGCAGGCCAGAATTCCAAAATCAAGTGTTGGCAGGTTTGATTTCTTCTGAGGCCTCTCTCTTTGGCTTGCAGATGACCTCCTTCTTGCTATGTCTTCACGTGGTCTTTTCTCTGTGTGCACACATCCCTGATCTCTATTTGTGTCCAAATTTCCCCTTGTAGAAGTACACCAGACAGACTGAATTAGGGTCCACCTGAATGGCCTCATTTTAACTTAATCACCTTTTAAAGGCCCTATCTCCAAATACAGCCACATTTTGAGGTCCTAGGGATTAGGATTTCAACATATGAATTCTGGAGGGACACAGTTCAGCCTTATAATAGAGAGTTCAGCTCCCTGCTACATGAGCCCTCCTGGTAGGGCAACTCAGAACATGGCAGCTTGCTTCCCTCAGAGTAAGTGATCTGGGAGAGGAGTAAGAGAGCAATTGCCTGAAAGAGAAACCACAGCCATTTTTCAAACCTAATCTCAGGAGCAACACAATATACTTCTGCTGTATGCTATCAGTAACACAGGCCAATCTTGGATAATTTGGGAAAGTTTTATACATTGGCATGAATAGCAGGAGGTGGGAATCATTAAGGAACATCCTGATGGCTATCTACAAAAGATTTTTATCCATAACATGTGAAGAACTACTACAATTTGGTAATAAAAAACAAATAATTTAAAAGCAGATTTGAATATGTCACTAATCCAGATAGAGAACTGGCCAGTAAGCACATGAAAAAAATGCTCAGCATTATTAATCATTAAAGAAATGCAAATTAAATTCATAGTGAGATATCATTATCTATCCATAATCAGAAAGACTGACAATTAATACCAACTGTTGGCAGGGATGTAGAAAAACTGGAACCCTCATACACTGCCAGTGGGAATGTAAAATGGTATAGCTACTTTGGAAAACAGTTTGGCTCTTTCTTAAAAATTAAACTTATGATATGGTCTAGAAATTCCACTCCTAGGTACCTACTCAAGAGAAATGAGAATATACACACAAAGACTTGTGTGGGAATGTGGAAGGAGAATTTTTCATAACACCAAACCTGGAAACAATCCAAATGCCCATCAGCTAATGAATGAGCAAAATGTGATATATCCATACAATGGAATATTATTCAGCAATAAAAAGGAATAAACTACTGAGACATGCTACAACATGGATGAACCTCAAAAACTTTAAGCTTAATGAAAGAGGCCAGACTCAAAAGACCACATATTATATTATTTCATATGAAATTTCCAGGAGGGGCAAATCTATAGGAATAGAAATTAGATCAATGGTTGCATGGGGCTGGGGATGGGAACAGGGATTGACTGCAGATGGGAACAAGGGTATTGGATGGGAGTAGATGGAAATGTTCTAAACCTGGATTTCGGTGATGGTTGCAAAACTGTATAAAATTTCAAGTTTAAATTATTGAATTGTATATTTATTATAGACATATTTTATTTTATGTGAATTATACCTCAATGAAGCTATTAAAAAGATGCACACAATAAAACAATTCTACGTATTTCACAAAGACATATATATATATATATGGAATCATATTAAATGTATAAGAGCGAAGGGAGGGTAATGATAGTGGAGATGTACAAATAGCAAAAATATTAAGGAAAGTGTTGTTGCACATGAGAAGAATGTGCCCAGAACTAGGAAATGTGATTATCTCAACTTTGTCCTCCATGAACTGAAAGAGAAAACAATTAAGCAAGCTATCATCAGCAGGACTCTCAAAATTACTGGTAGGATAAGGAAAATAATACTTATATTTGTAGAATGCTTTACTATTTACAAAGCTCTTTCACATACATTGTCTTATTTAATTCTCAAAACAGATCTGTGAAATACGTATAACTATCTCCATTTTACAGATAGATTGACTGAGACTCAGAGTGGTCACCTAGCTACTGGCAAAGGAGAGCTTTTCCCTACCTCCCCTACTTGGCTGATCCAATCAGATTCTTTTCCCCAAACATTTGGAATTAGACAATAGTGAGTCTCCATGATTATACAAGCACTGAGGATATATAAACCTTGGAGTTGTGGAATGGCAGTATTTTTTTAACAAGGTACATGGAGAAGAGAGACAACTTGCCTACAAAGAAAGTAGGATGAAGCCAACTCAGTGACAAAAAGCCATGTGGCTAGAGGCACACATTCATACCGTGGTAGCCACAGAGATGTGCCGCCCAGATCTTCTCCAAAGAAGGACTTGCTACCTGGCCACAAAGAGTGCAGTCCAGCTGTCAGCTCCAGCTGCAGAGAAGCCTCTGGCCCAAGATCAAGCCGTTTCTGGGACAGCCTGTGTCAGATGACCTAGTGGGGCCAGATATAAAGTATGAGGCATTTCTGCCTGAAGTGGGACACTCTAAAGACAAATGCTTTCTCTGAGCTACCTGTCAGGTTGGCCAAGGCTGGTCTGACCTGCATCACAATTTAAATGCTTTCTCTGGCCGATCCTGCTTCCTCCCCTTTCTCTTCACAGGTATCGATCCCTAACAACTCCTATCAGTATCTGTTTCTGAATAGCCCCACCTGCAACACATCACAACACATACACAATAAAACTCAGACTTCCAGGCTTTCTGGTTCCTGGCTTTTGTGTGGACACAGTTGAAATTCCAACTCTTGGCCTTTATCTTAAACTAGCTCAAGTGCAAACAAAGGGCTTTGACCAGAATGTTAATTTTCTGTGTCAGGGCTGCCACTAAATAGCCATTTAATTTTGAACAAATCATTTTATTTCTCTGGGTCTTTGTTTTCTTACCTATTGAAGGGTCAGGAAAGGCCCTTATAATCTTCATTCTATAGTCAAGCAGACAGTTGACTACACAAAGAGCCTACTGAGCTGCTGAAATGATTTAACCATCCCTAAGATACACTTTTTCATGACATTTCAATCACAGCTAAGATGCTTTCCTAGGAAGCACTCCTAAGTTTCTGGCTGTTAAAATGAACTCCACTATGACTTTGACAAAGGGCCACTTCTCAAAGTGGTTAGGAGAGCTGCAGGGTGATGCCTAGGGCAGAGGCAGGAGACAGAAATGATAAGCACAATCCTATTGTGAAAGAGCTGGGCTTGTCCCTGTACTCCACCGAGGTGGAAAAGGGGGAGAAAGGAGTTTGAGGAACTGGATAGGAATTCAGCGACAGCTCCACATAACTTCTGCCTCCCTTTCTTTGTCCTTGTGCTATCTCCTTTCTTGCATACAATGCTGTGCTCTATACTCCAACACCCCAAATTTCCCTCTTTCAGGATTACTCAAGCCTCCCTTTTCCTTCAAAACTACCATTCAACAATATCACCACAACTTCCAGTATCTCCATTAAAACTACCATCCCACAGTGTGGATTGTTTAATTTAGGTAAATGATGAGCTGTGATGCCATCAATGAGCCTTACTGGTTTAACGATTTTTCCTCCAGTGACTGTTAAAAAAACACAGGTTACAAGAACAAATGACAAAAGTTTTAAAATCTTAGAGTCTTCATGCTTCTGGTGCCTGATCTGTAGTTCCAGAACTTTTCCCTTTCTTAAATGGAAATCTGGATGGTTTTGTTCTCTTGAGGATCAACACTCCCTCTTGTTGCTCCCATCTCACAAATCTTGTCTTTAGCAAAAACCACATGGATTCTTTCTACCATTTAGCCCCTTTCCCCCGTGTAAATATGTGATCTGGCCTGAAAATCCAATCAGGCTTTCTTTGACTCCACGGCAGCTAGCATCTCTAAGTATCTCCAAAAGAGACTATCCATATGATTCCTCTGGAAGCTTCTTTCTCACAACCCATAAGAAGATTGTACTGAACTCTCCCAATTTACTTCTGTGCTCCTTCCAGCACTACTTAATCCCTCGTGCCCCAACTGGGTTTCAAAATTTTCTCCCTCCCTCGCTCTGCTCACCCATTCAAAATTCCCATTCTTTGACCAACTTGCAAATGAGTGATAACAGTTAAATGCCCTGCATTGAGGAGATAATACAAAGCACCCTACAGCTGCTTTGAAGTCTTTGAAGACTCCTTTATACAGCAAGAAAAATGTATCTCCTGTGAAGTTTCCTTACACAGTGAGAAAAATACCTCACCTCGCAGACATGATGTGAAGATTAGGTGAAAGTGCCTAATGCCCCATATGTAATAATAATAATTTTGAAAAGTAATTGAGAGGGGGGCCTGGGTGGCTCAGTGGTTGAGCGTCTGCCTTTGGCTCACGTCATGATCCCAGGGTCCAGGGATTGAGCCCCGCATCGGGCTCCTGCTTGGCAGGAAGTCTGCTTCTCCCTCTCCCACTCCCCCTGCTTGTGTTCCCTCTCTTGCTGTCTCTCTTTGTCAAATAAATAAATAAAATCTTTTAAAAAAAGTAATTGAGATAGATAAAAGTGTGGTTTTTGTTTTTTGCATTTTTGTATTATTTTTTAGATCTTCTATTCCTGGGTATTGAAATTTTGGCCCAGTCTTTAGGGATACACACACACACACACACACACACACACACACACACATTCTTTTTTTTCCTATTTATTTTTCTTTGATGTTGTGTTCCATGAGTCATTGTTTACGTATAACACCCAGTGCTCCATTCAATACCTGCCCTCTTTAATACCCATCACCAGGCTAACCCATCCCCCCACCCCCCTCCCCTCTAGAACCATCTGTTTCTCAGAGTCCATAGTCTCCCATGGTTCGTCTCCCCCTCCAACTCCCCCCCCTTCATTTTTTCCTTCCTATGATCTTTTTTTTTTTAACATATAATGTATTATTTGTTTCAGAGATACAGGTCTGTGATTCATCAGTCTTACACAATTCACAGCGCTCACCATAGCACATACCCTCCTCAATGTCTATCACCCAGCCACCCCATCCCTCCCACCCCCACCACTCCAGCAATGCTCGGTTTGTTTTAAAGAGAGAATCCTGTAGGATGCTGGGAATGGGAAACTAGCTGTTGTGGGCTCTTACTGACGGAACTTAAAGAATAAAAATTAATTCCTTCTTTCCTATCTGAAACCTCTCAGGATTCCCTGTGACAACAGCCACCATCTATTGAGTTTATTTCAGTAACTACTGGCTTATTTCCATGCATGACTCCATTTAATCTTCACAATAACAACACCATCGTCTCTAGTGCATAGGTGAAGAATGAAGCTTGCCGAGCCGTGGCATCAAGTGTTTCTACCATTTTCATACAAGATAATACAGACCAGGGTGGGTCTTAACCGTTCCAAAACGGTCAGAGATTTGCCTCTCCCTGCTCCGCCCCGCAAGTCCACTCTTTACCGAGGAGTGTGGCCAAGCACGAATTGGGGGCGGGAAAAGCGGAGGGAGGCTGCCTCCCCCGGGGCAGGGTTTGACGAAGCCCCGCCCCAAAAGTGAGCTCACAAGGGCGTGGCCTCACGCCGATTCTCGCGTGTCTCTGGGCCCGGACTTGCCGCAGAGCCGTAAAGGGCTCTACGAGTCGTGAAGTGGCGAGGCGCGGAAGTGTTGCTTTACGACGATTTGGACGAAAGCTGCAGGCGGGTGTTTGCTACTTGCGGCTTTCGGTCCCGCACGTGGCAGCTGTCGGTGTTCCGACCCAGAAATCGTTCCTTTTGGCGTGGAGAAGCCACACTGAAGGACAGAGTGGCAGCGAAGGCCAGAGGTCGTGAGCTGATGGATACTGCTGTTGAAAATGAAGGGACATTGGGAGGAGGTTTGCAGAGTGGAGCTGAGGGGGCGCGGCTAAGGCTCGAGTCCGGTAGGGAGAGAGTCCGGGGCACAGCAGGGACGGACGCTGGCAGTGTAGAAGCGGGGGATGGACAGGCAGGAATGGAGAAGACAGAGGATAGAGAAGGAAGTGGACAAACGGCAGAGGAGATGCGAGTGGACCTAACGGTTGTGAAACAAGAAATTATGGACTGGTCGGAAATGGAAGACGGGATGCTGGATGGCCGGTGGGTAAAGCAGGAGGTGAAGGATGGGCCTGAGGTGAAAGAGGAGAAACCAGGCACTTTGGAGGTGAAGCAGGAGATGAATAGTAGTTTTGTGGTAAAAGAAGAGAAAGTGAAGGTGAAGGAAGAGGTGATGGACTGGCTAGATGTGAAGGAAGAGAAGAAAGATAACTTGGAGATAAAAGAGGAGGTGTTTGTTGCTCAGAACATAAAAAAGGAGGAAATGATGGATGACGTTTGTGTAAAAGAAGAGAAGTATTTCCCAAAGGAAGAAGTGATGGATGATCCAAAGGTGAAAGAAGAGCCTCAGATAAATCCACCAGTGGGTTTCAAACGGAAACTGGCCATGTCAAGGTAGGACAGGGAGCAATTCATCGGGGAAATAAAGCTGTGGAGTCCTCTGTTGTCTGGATTGAAGGAAATCTAGCAGCCGGGTGTGGCATAATGATGGTGGAAAAATAAATGCAAACTTGGGTCCCTGGAGCGTGTGTGTTGGTGGTGGAGGGAGGGGGTAATTGGGAAGGCAGGGTTTTGTCAAAGGACAACAAATTCAGTGAAAATATGTCAGGCTGTTAGTGGCCAGTGGACAATGGCCAAGTAAGGAAGTGAAAATTCTGGGGACCAGAAAACCCTTGGACCAGATTCTGATTTGATCTAATATGCTCTTGACTCAGTATTCTTTAAAAAGAGGATAGACATAAGGAAAAGTCTAATAAAACTAACAATGACAACATGGATTAAGTTAAAATTAGACAAAAATGCACTTGAACTCACCCAGCTGTTTACTTTCTTTATGGATAGTATGCATATTTATTGCTTTATGTTTAATTTCCTTATAGTGTATGATCATGTGACAGCGTGGGATATAAGAGTAATCAGATTCTTGGGACTATTACTGTCTAGAACACAGTGGGCCAAATAGAAATGACTGTAGTTTGGTTGTCAGTATCCCAAGATCCTACAAGAGTAATTGGAGATAGATGATGGGTAATAGCATTTCAAGATTATTTTAATGCTAATTTTAAATTGGATGTGGAGATGAGAAAAGATACAGCTGATACTCTGTAAATTTGACCTGGTCTCATATTCTTTTTGTGGTATGTTTGCTTTAAGGTATGTAAACTCATGGATTGGACTTCTGGGTATAGGTGCACACACACACAATCTTTAGCAGACTGCCAGGAATTACAAGTTAAAATACTAATGAATAATCTCATTCTCTGATTGCAGTAGAAAAAGAAGTCAAAAGTGAGTTTTTTTTTTTAATTTAATGTATGTTTGCTTAGATTATGTAGTACTAACAACGTTGTAAATGTAGTTGTCATTTGGAGACGGAGACAGTTTCCTGGAGGAGAATGTTCTAAGGATGTTTGACAGCTATCAAGTATTTTATCAGAGTAACTTCCATGTACTTTATTCACTGACTACATGTCTATAAATTGTGATGAGTAATTGACTCAGCATTAAAAATTTATAAGTCAGTAAGTAGAATTAATATTTGATAACTTAGTAAGTTTCTTGTGGGCTTTTGTAGGTGTGAAACTTGTGGTACAGAAGAAGCAAAGTACAAATGTCCACGTTGTATGCGATATTCCTGCAGGTATGTATGTAATTTCCTACCTTACCACCTCTGTCTGTACCTTTCTTACCTCAGAGTATAAAAGTACCACCTCATTTGTCTCTTCAGTTTGCCCTGTGTAAAGAAACACAAAGCAGAACTGACCTGTAATGGAGTCCGGGATAAGACTGCATATGTTTCCATACAACAGTTTACTGAAATGAATCTCCTAAGTGGTAAGTCATCTTATGCATAGCAGATTGATGCTTCCTGGCCATTGGCATATGTCAGTTTATTTTTCTATTTTGAAATTTTTAGATTATCGGTTTTTGGAAGATGTGGCAAGAACGGCAGACCACATTTCTAGAGATGCTTTCTTAAAAAGACCAATAAGCAATAAACATGTAAGTATTTCATCTCTTCCAGTTAGAATTCTTTTAATCAGTTAGATTCATTTTTTTCACCTAATAAATGTAGTAAGTGGCTATTGTGATCCAGACCTATTCCAATTACCAGGGATACATCAGTGACCAAAACAAAGTTCTTCCCCTCATGGACCTTGTATTTTGTGGGGAAAGACAGGAGATGAGTAGAGGAACAAATATAATTTCAGATAGAGTTAAGTGCATGTAGAAAGTAAAGCACAGGAGATAAAAGGAAATGAAAATGGTGTTTTTTGGGAGGAGGTCGTGACTATTTTTAATACGGTAGTCAGGAGTGGCTTCTCTGAGAGATGACATTTAAGCAGTGATCTGAATGATGAGAAAGAGGCAGCCGCGTGAACCTTTGGAGGAAGACTATTCCAGGTAGTGACAAAAGCGTAAGTAAGACTGAGTTAGGAATGAGGTTGGTGTATTTGAGGATTAAAATGGGGACGGGGTGACTGAAGCATAGGTGAGTAAGGAGAATGTTGAACATGAGTTTAGAGAAACTGGTGAGGGCTCCTAATATATTCTAAGTGAAAATAGAAGCCATGGGAGGGTTTTGAGCATGTTTGCTTTTTGAAGGATCACTCTTGCTGCTGTCTGAAAAATGAGCTTTAGTAGGCAAGAATGGAAGATTGAAAGCAGGGAGTCTAGTTATAAAGCTGTTGCTGTTGAGGTGAAAGATGATGGTGGCTTGGATAATGCTGTTAAATTATTGGGAAGTGTTCAGATTCTAATTTTGAAGGAAGAACTAACGGCTTTCTCTTCTACTACACCTAATTTTCATACTTTTTCATCCCTTTTGCATTCCTTAAGCTAAGCATGCAAATTAAAGCTTATGTATTTGAAATATTTGCAACTGCTATTCTAGAAATTTTAATAGTGTTATTAAATCATGTCATAGAATTATGTTCCTTTTTCAAAGACCATTTTGGCTTTGGAGTTGCAGCATTTTAGCACTTTTAAAACACCTTATTGTTATTACTGGTACAGCCTTGACATTTCATATTTCTGAAAGAAAAATTATGCATCATGTTTTTCTAAAATTCTGCTTAAAAGATAAATTACTTTTTAAATTTTTTGTTTTTATCATAAAGAATTGCATGCATATTAAAAAAACATAAAATACAAATACACTGTTTAATGAATAACTAAAAAGTGAACATCCATGTAACTACCACCCAGGTCCAGAATTAGAACATTACCAACTTCTCAAAAATTCCCTGCCACTCCCTTGTGCCATTCCCTGATCCATTCTTTCTTCTGAATAGTTTTCTAGTTTAGGACCATATCATCATTTATTTATCCATTCTGTTCATGGACTCCGAGTTTTCTATTATAACATGGACTCCAGGTTTTCTGTAATAACAACAACAACAAAAAAAACTGTAACAGTGTTGCTGAGCACTTTTGTTTATGAATTGTGGTTTATGTACGTACCTGTTTTTTTCTAGGGTTTATACCTGGGAATGGAATTACTCTGTTGTGGGTGCGCACATCTTCAGTTTTACTAGATGTAACCAAAACATTTTCCGAAGTGGTTATACCAGTTTAGACTCCCAGTGTTGTGTGTACCTGTTGTCACATCCTCTCCAATATTTGATTTGATCAGAGTTTTAAAATTTTTGCGATTTGATGGCTTTGTAATTTTATCGGGGTTTTTAATTTGTAGTTCTCTGATTTCTAATGAGATTGAGCATTCTTTCAAATATTTCATTGGCCATTTGGATTTCATTTTGTAGAATGCCTGGTCAGGTCTCTTGCTCATCTTTTTATTGGTCAACTTTCTTTTTCTTACCGGTTTGTAGGAATTCCTTGTATTTCTTGGATGTCTGTTGGTTATTTATAAATACCTTTTTCCATTCTGTGGCTTTTCACTCTCTATAATATCTTTGATGAACAGATCTTAACCTTAATGTAGTCAAATTTATCATGTTTCCTTTATAATTAGTAGTTTTATATGTTTATAAAGAAACTCTTTCTTACTTAAGCGGTTCTCCCATAGTTATTTTCTAAAAGCTTTATTTATAGTGTTGCATCTCACATTTATATCTGTAAACTACCTGGGATTAATTTTTGTGTATCATGTGAAGTGGAGATCCCATTTAATTTTCCATGTGGATAACCCACTTTCTTAGCACCATTTATTGAAAAGTTCATTCTCTCCCTACTGCTCTGCAGGACTGCCTTTGTCATATATCAAGCATCCATGTTTGCTTGGGTCAGTTTCTGGCCTATCTGTTCTATTCTGTTGGCCTACTTGTCTATCCACACCAATACTACACTGTCTCAATTTTAATTTTTTACTGCAACTCACTACCTCCTAGAGTAATTCCACTGACTTTGTTCATTTTCTGGAGTATGGCTATCCTCTAGTTATGGGTATGGCTCCTTGTAATTCTCTACAAATATGATGAATCAGCCTACTGATTCTACATTCCCCTTTCCCCACCTGGGAAATTTAACTGGGGTTGCATTTGTTTTATGGAGTAACTTGGGTGATTGGACTTCTTCACAGCATTAAATCTTTTAAATCTCTGCATTTATTTAATATTTTTAATACCTATAATTTTCTCTGTAAAGATCTGATATATTTTTTGTTGGATTTATTCCTGGGCACTTTAGAGGCACTTGGGTGGCTCAGTCGGTTAAGTGTCTGACTCTTGATTTCGGCTTAGGTCATGATCTCAGGGTCCTGGGATCAAGCCCCACATCAGGCTCTGTGCTCAGCATGGAATCTGCTTCTCCCTCTCCCTCTGCTCCTCCCCTGCTCTCATTCCCTGTCTCTCTCAAATAAATAAATAAATAATTTTTTTTAAAAGATTTGTTACTAGGCACTTTATTTTTTCATGCTTTTTAAAATAGTATTTCTTTTATTTTTAATCTCTTTGCTGGTATTGAAGAATGTAATTTTTGTTGTTATTTATTTTATGGCATTATAATCTGCATTTTATAGAAATAAAATCTATACTTGTGCCTTATCTATCGATTCCTTGAGATTTTCTCTATAAACGATTCATCCCAATTTGTTTTTATCTTTCTCTCCTTATTCTTCTCTTTTTCTTATTGGAATAGCTAGGACTTCCCATTCATTGTCAAGTACTAATGACGATAGTAGATATTTATGTTGTAAGTCCCACGTCCTCCCTAGGTTTGATTTGCTAGATGGATTCACATGATTCAATATACAGTTGTACTCAAGGCTAAAAATTGTTACAGTGAAAGAATATAGAGCAAAATTAGCAAAAAGAAAAGGAGCAAAATCTGAAGGAATCCAGTTGCAAGCTTCCAAGAATCCTCTCCATCTGGAGTCACACAGTATGCAGTTAATTCCTGTCAGTGAGTTGTGATAACACTTGTGAAGTATTGTCTACTAGGCAAGCTCATTAGAAATGCACTACCCAAGGTTTTTATTGGAGCTGGTCACAGAGGCACCCTCCCTCTGCCTAGCAAGTGCCAAATTCCAGACTCCCAGAAGGAAAGCAAATAAAACCATGTTGTTTATACAAACAATTCAGGCACAGTGAACCACACTTACTGTTTTAAGAAAAGTCAGTGTAGGGAACCATTTACAATCATTCAAATTTCCAGGCACCGGCCAAGGGACAGCCTTGCAAGCAAAACCACCTAAAGATAACAGTCTCAGGCCTGCTATGTTAACTCTTCTGTACATTTTTGTTTTATAAGTCCTGATTATAGAAGGAAAACCTCCAAGATTGCACCATGATGTTTGCTCTTAAATTTTTTCTAGATTAAATGTGATGTCTAGATTATAGAGGTTCTAGTCCTAGTTTGCTATCAGATTTTATTATGAAGGGTGGTTATATTTTATCAAGTGCTTTTTCTGTATTTGATTATTTCATTTTTGTTCTTTTAATCTATAATTTTCTAATATGAGCAATCTTTTAATTCGTTTTCTATTTTAAGCTAAATTTGCATGGTGTGTTATTATCATATCATGCTTTTTATACTCTGCAGAATTCATGTGAATTATATGGGTGTGTTCGCCTTATCCATGCTCTCATTTTGTATTTCTCTTCATGAGTGAGATTAACCTTTAATTTTCCTTTTTGGTATTTTCAGGTTTCCATATCAAAATAATTCCAGTTTCATAAAATTATTTGGGAATGTTCCCATTTTATTCTTGGATGCATTCACTAATATTGGAATTACTTCTTCCTTGGGAGTTTGGTAAAATTATTAAGGAACCAGTATGGGCTTAGAGTTTGGGCCACTGAGGTATAGTCTTTACTGTTTGTGGGATTCTGCAGGTTTTCTCTGTCTTCTTGAGTTAATGTTACTAGATTACATTTTTCTAAGAATTTGTCCATTTGACCTAAGTTTTCAAGTTTATTGACATAAAGTTCTTCATGAACCTCTCCTTTACAGCTCTATAGGAATTGTAGTAATTTCATTTGTGATATTGGTTACTTATGTCTTTTTTTCTTAGATCAGTTGCTGTTATGTGTTTTCTCTGTTTTCTTAATGCAACTTTTATTAATCTTTCTTTTTTATGTTCAGCTTAATTGCACTGCGGTCAGAGAACATTCCTTTAAAATACATCAGTACTTGTGTTTGTGGCCCAGTATATGGTCAGATTTTGTAATGTTCTCTGTTTGCTTGAAAAAAAGAATATTCTGCAGTTGCTTAATATAGTACTCTATATACCTGTTATAGGTCAGGTTTATTAATTATGTTCAAATTGTTTATATTTACTGACTTTTTTTGTGTATGTGTTTCTTCTGTAACTTTCAAAAAGAAGTATGTTAACATTTCCCAGTAGATAAACAGACCTGTTTGATTTGTTTCCCCTTGTGGTTCAGTTTGTTTTGCTTTATATGTTTTAAGGCTAAATTATTAAATGCCTGCCTCAGGAAATACATCTTCTTGGTGTATTTATCCTTTGGCATTATGAGGTGACCCTCTTTGTCTCTAGCTTTTTGTGTGCTTTGACCAACACTTATAAAGTATTACTTCTATCAGTCTTTGTTTGGTATTTGCATGGTCTCTTTTTTCCTTACTTAAGGCCTTTCTGTGTCCTTATGTTCTGATATTTCCATTTCTTCCATGTGATAGTCTGTAACTTTTAACTAAATCATTAAGTTTATTTACATTTTAATAAAATTACCTATATATTTGACTTTAAATGTGTCGCATTATTTTTGCTATTTGTACCAGTTTTTTTTTTCTTCTTATCTTTTGGACTTTTTTATTTTTAGTTATTTGATTTTTTTCTCTTTATCAGTTTAGAAGTTATACACCCTTTTTCTGTCCTTCCATTGGTTAAGCTAGACATTACAACATGCATGCTTAATTTGCCAGTATCTAAAGTTAAGTAGTACCCGAACCCTGTGCCTAAACAACGCAAAAGACCTTAGAACAGGAGTTGGCAAACTTTTTCTGTAAAGGGTCAAATAGTCAATTTTTTTTCCAGGCCATATGGTCATAAACAACATATAAATGAATGGGTGGGGCTGCATTCCAACATAATTTGTTTATAAAGGTAAGTAGCAGGCAATAACAGTTTACCAGCAGTTACCTTAAATTCCATTTAACGTTATTTGAGAGAGAGCGCGCACAACCAGGGGGAGGAACAAAGGGAGTGGGAGAAGCAGAGTCCCCATTGAGTGTGGAGCCGGACACCAGGCTGGATCATGACCTGAGCCCAAGTCAGACAACCCACTGAGCCACCCAGGCGCCCCTTGAGTTTATCTTTATATAGCCCACTTTCTTTGCTCTTTATTCCTTCTGTCATCATCTTAAATCTTATATCTGAAAGATCACTTTTTTCCTGCTTCAAGTACATCCTTCAGAATTTCCTTTAGAGAGGGTTTGCTCTTTTGCCATGTCTTGGGTTCCTCTGTCGGGTTTTTGGGTTTTTTTGTTTGGTTGGGTTTTTTTGAATTTCTATTTATTTGCCATTCTTCATTTTGAAATGATTTTTCTGTATGGAATTCTGGTTTAGAATTAGTGTTCCAGTGTCTTACGGCTTCCATTGTTATTGTTGCAGTCACCTGGAATTTTAACTGCCCCCCCCCTTTTTTTTTGATAATAAAAAGGGTTGGTTTTTTTTCATTCAATCAGGATCATTTTTATATTTTTTCAGTCAGTATATATTTGAATATATTTAGGTAAAATTTTTTTTTTCAGATTTATTTTTTTTTTAAATTTTGTTTTATTTTATATTAATCACCATACATTACATCATTAGTTTTTGATATAGTGTTCCATGATTCATTGCTTGCGTATAACACCCAGTGCTCCATTCAATACGTGCCCTCTTTAATACCCATCACCACGCTAGCCCATCCCCCACCCCCTCCCCTCTAGAACCCTCAATTTGTTTCTCAGAGTCCATAGTCTCTTATGGTTCGTCTCCCCCTCCGATTTCCCCCCTTTCATTTTTCCCTTCCTACTGTCTTCTTTTTTTTTTTTTTTAACATACAATGTATTATTTGTTTTAGAGGTACAGGTCAGTGATTCATCAGTCTTACACAATTCACAGCGCTCACCCTAGCACATACCCTCCCCAATGTCTATCACCCAGCCACCCCATCCCTCCCACCCCCCACCACTCAGCAACCCTCATTTTGTTTCCTGAGATTAAGAATTCCTCATATCAGTGAGATCATATGATACATGTCTTTCTCTGATTGACTTATTTCGCTTAGCGTAATACCCTCTAGTTCCATCCACGTCGTTGCAAATGGCAAGATTTTGGGGTTTTTTTGATGGCTGCATAGTATTCCATTTGTGTGTGTGTGTGTGTGTGTGTGTGTGTGTGTGTGTATACACACCACACCTTCTTTATCCATTCATCTGTTGATGGACATCTTGGCTCTTTCCATAGTTTGGCTGTTGTGGACACTGCTGCTATAAACACTGGGGTGCATGTACCCCTTTGGATCACTACATTTGTATCTTTGGGGTAAATACCCAGTAGTGCAATTGCTGGGTTGTGGGGTAGCTCTCTTTTCAACTTTGTGAGGAACCTCCGTACTCTTTTCCAGAGTGGCTGCACCAGCTTGCATTCCCACCAACAGTGTAGGAGAGTTCCCCTTTCTCCACATCCCCGCCAACATCTTTGTTTCCTAACTTGTTAATTTTAGCCATTCTGACTGGTGTGAGGTGGTATCTCATTGAGGTTTTGATTTGGATTTCCCTGATGCCGAGCGATGTTGAGCACTTTTTCATGTGTCTGTTGGCCATTTGGATGTCTTCTGTGGAAAAATGTCTGTTCATGTCTTCCACCCATTTCTTGATTGGATTATTCTTTGGGTGTTGAGTTTGATAAGTTCTTTATAGATTTTGGATACTAGTCCTTTATCTGATATGTCATTTGCAAATATCTTCTCCCATTCTGTCGGTTGTCTTTTGGTTTTGTTGACTGTTTCCTTTGCTGTGCAAAAGCTTTTTATTTTGATGAAGTCCCAATAGTTCATTTTTGCCCTTGCTTCCCTTGCCTTTGGCGATGTTTCTAGGAAGAAGTTGCTGCAGCTGAGGTCAAAGAGGTTGCTGCCTGTGTTCTCCTCTAGGATGTTGATGGACTCCTGTCTCACATTTAGGTCTTTCAGCCATTTTGAGTTTGTTTTTGTGTGTGTTGTAAGGAAATGGTCCAGTTTCATTCTTCTGCATGTGGCTGTCCAATTTTCCCAACACCATTTGTTGAAGAGACTGTCTTTTTTCCATTGGACATTCTTTCCTGCTTTGTCGAAGATGAGTTGACCATAGAGTTGAGGGTCCATATCTGGGCTCTCTATTCTGTTCCATTGATCTATGTGTCTGTTTTTGTGCCAGTGCCATACTATACTGTCTTGATGATGACAGCTTTGTAATAGAGCTTGAAGTCTGGAATTGTGATGCCACCAGCTTTGTTTTTCTTTTTCAACATTCCTCTAGCTATTTGGGGTCTTTTCTGATTCCATACAAATTTTGGGATTATTTGTTCCATTTCTTTGAAAAAAGTTGATGGTATTTTGATAGGGATTGCATTGAATGTGTAGATTGCTCGAGGTAGCAATGACATCTTCACAATATTTGTTCTTCCAATCCATGAGCATGGAACGTTTTTCCATTTCTTTGTGTCTTCCTCAGTTTGTTTCATGAGTATTCTATAGTTTTCTGCGTACAGATTCTTTGCCTCTTTGGTTAGATTTAGTCCTAGGTATTTTATGGTTTTGGGTGCAATTGTAAATGGGATCGACGCCTTAATTTCTCTTTCTTCTGTCTTGTTGGTGTATAGAAATGCCACTGATTTCTGTGCTTTGATTTTATATCCTACCACTTTACTGAATTCCTGTATGAGTTCTAGCAGTTTTGGTGTGGAGTCTTTTGGGTTTTCCACATAAAGTATCATATCATCTGCAAAGAGTGAGAGTTTGACCCCTTCTTTGCCTATTTGGATGCCTTTTATTTCTTTTTCTGGTCTGATTGCTGTGGCTAGGTCTTTTAGTACTCTGTTGAATAGCAGTGGTGATAGTGGGCATCCCTGCTGTGTTCCTGACCTTAGGGGGAAAGCTCTCAGTTTTTCCCCATTGAGAATGATATTCGCTGTGGGTTTTTCATCGGTGGCTTTTATGATACTGAAGTATGTACCCTCTATCCCTACACTCTGAAGAGTTTTAATCAAGAAAGGATGCTGTACTTTGTCAAATGCTTTTTCTGTATCTATTGAGAGGATCATATGGTTCTTGTTCTTTCTTTTATTAATGTATTGTATCACATTGATTGATTTACGGATGTTGAACCAACCTTGCAGCCCAGGAATAAGTCCCACTTGGTCTTTAATTGCTTTTAAAATCTTTTAATCTGGCTGCATTTTTTTCTCTTTGGTATTCTGTATTTGTGCTATAATACGAAAATGCAAATTTCTTTTTTTCATCTTAACTTGAGAATTGTTAGATTTCTTGAATCTGTGGCATATCTTCCATCAGTTCTGGGATATTTTCAGCCCATTTCTATTAAAAGATTACCTCTGCCTTATTCCTTCTCTTCTTCTAAAACTACCATTGAAAGTGAGTTAAGTCTTCTCCCCATATCTTACCTACCTTTTAACGTCTCTAATTTTTTAAATCTTTTTTGTCTCTGTAATATATTCTGGAAATGTTCTAGTTTTATTTAGTTCTTTGAAAAAATCTCCTGAGTCAGTTTTTATAGTTTCTCTTCACTGCACGTATTTTCAAGCTGTTATGTTTTTAAATTTTGCAGAGCTGTTCTACAGTCTGTGTATGATCCTTTTAGTGTCTGAATATATGGGGAATTCTCAGTTACCTCTTTTTTCTCTTTCGGTTCTTGCCCACTGACCTTTGTTTTCTTGCATTATTTATGCTTCTTTATTTTTTATTGAATACTCCTTTTTTTTCTTAAATTATTTGTGAGAACTTTTTGAAGAGTAGGACGCAGACCTTCTTTTATTCTGCCAGGTACTGGGGAATATTGCAAATCTGGACCTATCTTAAACCAAGTTGAAAGTTTAAGATTCCCTTGACTACACAAGCAAGGCAAATCATTTCAAATCTTAGCAAGAGCTGGCCCATGGCCACAGGTTCTGATGAATTGTTTTTCCTTTTTCCCCTCTGTTCCAGTCATTCCAATATAAATTTCCTCGCATGCTCTGGGGACAGGGTTTATTTCTGGTTCATCCTTATCTTTATTGCCTAATAGGCATATTCTGTTACTGAGGTTCATTTGAGGAGGAGTTCCTAGAAGATTACAGGATCTTAACTCTAACCCTCTTACTGAGAAGGCTGTTGAAAGGGAAAGCCTATATTTGCCAGAATTTGCAAAAGTGGCTTTTGCTTTTCACTAAATAATGGCTTGTATTTTCCTGGTTTTTTTTTTTTTTCAGCTCTTCAATGCTTTTAAGGTGATTTTTAAATATATTTTATTTCATGTATTTATTTCCTCCATTATCTGTAATGCTTAGATGTTTTCATTGGGAGGATTGGTCCTTATAATCATTGCCATTACTGAAACCAAAGTCCCATGAGTTATAAAATTGCATGTAATTTCTTAAATTATTTCCCTTCTTAATAAATGATAACTGACTCTTCCTTTCCCTTGGCTTATGATTTAATTGTCTAACTCTTTGCATTGCCAATTCTAGATTCCCATTCACTTAACCAAAAACATGCATTTATACTTTGCCATTTGAGAGATCAAGGAAGAAGTCTTGATGATACTACTTCCTTCACTACTCTCTGGAGTTGACTAGTTCAGCTCAGCCAACGCAGATGGTCAGTGGAGTAACACATTTCAGAGCCAGATTATTCACATATCCCATTTTGTATATTCTACAGCAGTGACTTCTTTAAGTTGGGCCTTGTACTAGGCAATGCCATGGTCCCCTCCCGAGTGTGACTACCTGTCTAATAATCAGAGCAGGCATATATACAGCTACGTATGGTATAAACCCTTCAGTAAAAGAAAAGGCACGGTACAGGTAGCCCCTGTGAATTGCCAGATGACCTATATTTTTAAAAATCCCATTACATCCTTCTTTTGGCTTATAGAATGTACGGTTAAAAACACAGGCTCTAGAATTAGATATACCTGAGTATACCCAGGCTCACTCTCTCAGGAAATAGCTATATAATGTTGGCATCTCATTAACTTTCGTTCCTGGATTGGGGGTAGTAATAGTGCCTATCTGATAGTATTGTGAGGATTAAATGAGATACTGCTGTTTAGTGCAGTCTGTGAAACATAAATACCCAATAAATCTTAACTGTTATATTTTGAACATTGTTTTTTCACTTCTGAAACTTAAGGCATTTTAAAATTAGTCTATTTATTTATTTTTGGTTATTAGATGTACTTTATGAAAAATCGTGCCAGAAGACAAGGTATTAACTTAAAGCTTCTACCCAATGGATTCACCAAGAGAAAAGAAAATTCAACATTTTTTGATAAGAAGTAAGTTTCTAACTGCATTCTTAGTATATTGGGTATTCTGATTTGATCAGGAACATCTTTTAAGGTTTGGTTTGCTATAGAGCATAGTTACTCAAAGTGTGGTCTGTAAGCTTTTTGTTATTGGTCTATGCCAAGATAATTGCACAATTTGAAAATAAGCACTTATGGGCACCTGGGTGGCTCAGTTGGTTAAGGAACTGCCTTCGGCTCAGGTCATGATCCTGGAGTCCTGGGATGGAATCCCACATCGGGCTCGAGTCTGCTTCTCCCTCTGACTCTACTCGGGCTCGAGTCTGCTTCTCCCTCTGACTCTACCCCCTCTTGTGCACTCTCTCACTCTTTCTCTCTCAAATAAGTAAATAAAATCTTTAAAAAAAAAAAAAGAAAAGCATTTAGAAACTTAAACCAATTTTACGTCATGTGACTAATAAAAATTTGGGCTTATGGTATGTGTGTGTATATATGTATATCTGAAACCTAAGGTACCGTGGAAGTATTTCAGAGGTTACAAGGACAAAATGGTAAATTAAAGCAGGACCCCTGTACAATTTTTACTGGAGCAATTTGGTTTTTATATCGCTTCCACTTTGGGGTTCCAGTAAGATTCACTTGAAAGCCAATGTTGGAAAAGAGAGGCTTGGAAAACATTTATTCTATAGTAAATCTGTGAGTACGGATAATACAGTAGAGATTAGTCTGCTGCTTTCTGTCAGTGCTAGGTCTAAAAGGTCCCATTAGTACAGAGGAGAACGGGATCCCAAAATACTGTAAGCCCACTAAATTATTAGGTAATACTTTTCAAACGTCAAGATTCTGGATTTAGAGTAAAAAATCCTGAGTGAGTTTTACCTTTTTCAGCCTCGTAGTAACTGCAAGGCCTTCAGCAGATTACTTTCTCTGGGTCTCATCTGTATGATGTGGGGGTTGTAATAGGTAAACTAAGGTTCCCTCCCAGTTCTGTTGCTTCATAAACTGAAAAGGCAAAACCATCAGAATAATCATTATTCCAATAAACTTTCCACCTTTTCAAAAGAAGTTATATTAGAAGATAGTGTTATCCATTTATTTTATATGTTTCAAGACAAGTATTTGTAAAAGTGGTTTTCCTTTTTCTTGGGTAGCTTTCAGAAATAAAGTAGTGTTTTCATTTATCAAATATGAGATGATTCCAGTGTGCATTTTGAAACCGACATATTTAGAAATTGACATAATTTATTTGAAATTTAAGGTAACTGGTTTGTGTCTTCTCAAATATAAAATGTATTCCTGTGTTATGAAGGAAACCATTCAGATTACCATCAGAGCTTAGTTCTTAGTACTAAAAAGCATATACCCTCAAATGTAAAATTTTGGGGTCTCTAGATACATGAATGTATGTAGGAAGTTTTTGTTTTGTTTTGTTTCCAAAAATAAACATTCAGTATATTTCTTTTTTTTTTTTTTAAGATTTTATTTATTTATTTTTTTGACAGAGAGACAGCGAGAGTGGGAACACAAGCAGGGGGAGTGGGAGAGGGAGAAGCAGGCTCCCCACTGAGCAGGGAGCCCAATGTGGGGCTCGATCCCAGGACCCTGGGATCATGACCTGAGCCGAAGGCAGATGCTTAATGACTGAGCCACCCAGGCACCCCTAACTTTCAGTATATTTCTTGGGTTTAGAACCCAAATTTATAGTTGGTTATTTTGGAACACCTCAGATCTCTGAAGTAGCAAATTGGACTCCTTTTACATTATGCCTTTTGCTCATAAATTTATAGTTATTTGGAGTTGGTTTTCTTAAAATTTTTTAGTGTTTTCACATGGGAGATTAGCAGCATAGTTCATAATAGGCTTTATAGTCAATTTCTTTGCTGTTTTCGCATCTGTAAAATGGAGCTGATGATAGTTATTATGTAGAGTTGTGACCTTTTTTTTTTAAGACTATTTATTTGAGATCGGGAGAGAAAGCACACAGGTGCGGGGAGGGGCAATGGGAGAGGGAGAAGAAGACTCCCCACTGAGCAGGGTGACCAGTGCGGGGCTCAGTCCCAGGACCTGGGGATCATGACCTGAGCCAGAGGCAAACGCTTAACTGACTGAGCCACCCAAGCTCCCTGAGTTGTGACCTTTAATGTATTAATTTACCTAATCACTAACTGGAGTGTAGGAAGGAATCAGTGTATGTAGCAACTGTAAAAAATAATATAGCCTCATCATTAAAAAGTTTAAAGGAAAAATAGCACCTATAATTCCATTATGTAGAGATGACCACTGATAACGCTTCATGTTTCCTTCAATCATGTTTTCTTCTTTTTTCCATTAATAAAATAAAACAATATTGAATACATAGGAGTATACAAAGTTACATGACTCTTTTTAAGTTAAACATTACTAAATTTTTATAAATAAAAGAATACTTTTTTCTGCAGCTAGGAGCTCTTTTCTTGTTAATGCAAATCTGTCTTATTTCTAAGTAGTATATTCCAGCTATGGCTGCTGTATTTTAATTTATTTAATTATTCCCATATTCATGAACATTTAGCTTATTTTAGTTTCTAATTATTAGAAATGATGCCATAATAAACATTACATTAAATAATAATTCTTGAAGAAATTGTTTTGTGTGTTTACATGACTTTTTCTGTACAATCAGTCCCTAGAAAGTAGACTTACTGGATCAGAGAATACAGAGATTACATCTAATTATTGGAAAGGGTGAGCTCTTGAATTTTTTTTTTTAAGATGGCCCTGTTTATAGCTCATCTTACTCTGTTCCATACATAGAGAATATTTTCACCAGTCTGTTTATCCTTTAATTTGGTCTTACAACCATTTTTGATGCATTTTAAATAGTTGTAAAAAGTCTCTACAACATAGAGATAGTAAGATGGAGTAGTTAAGAGCAGAAACTGGAGCCAGGCTGCCTATATTCAAATTTATAACCAGCCTCCTCCTAGCTATGTGATACTAAGCTAAACCACCTAACTTCTTTTTGCCTCAGTTTCCTCATCTGTGAAGTGTGACTTTTAATAATAAACTGGGACTAAACCAGTTTTCATTTCCATTTGTAGTATATGAGAATACCCGTTTAAACGTCCCTACCACTGAGTTTTCTCTTTAAAGAAAAAATGTTGCTAATTTGAAAGGTTGAAATGACATTTTTTAAATTTGCTTTTTATTTAATTCTACTGAGATATGGAATATTTAAATGTTTCAGAGTGTAAAGTTTGACTTAATCCAATCCATTATGGTAAGATGATCTTTCATTCATAGGACCGTTTTGGGGGTCAGTTCAGTGAAAAAAAATAATAATAAATTATAAATAATAATAATAATCCAAAATCTATGTAACTAAATTTTCCATATGTTTTGTTGTTAAATTGCCCATTATTATTTTTAAATGAAAATGGTTTTGCTACTAACTGAATTTAAAATGTCTGTATTCAGATGTTAGATGAATAAAGCATTAAGATGAGTTCCCAGTTAGATGAAAGCCATACTGAATATTGAGAATATTGCTAGTTAGTTAATTGATAATCAGCTTGGAAATCTCTTTAGTGTGTCCCAGTATTTTGTTTATTCTTCTTCAGCATTTCCATCAGTGATTTAGATCGTGATTTCTCATCTTGGCCCTGCTGACATTTTGAGCTGGAGAATTCTTTGTTGTGGGGGGCTATTTTGTGCATTTTAGGATGTTTAGTAGCATCCCTGGCCTCTACCCACTAGATGTTGGTAACACACACACACACACACACACACACACACACACACACACACACACACACACACACACACACACACACACACCCCTCTCTACCCACCCGGGGGGCTATTTTGTGCATTTTAGGATGTTTAGTAGCATCCCTGGCCTCTACCCACTAGATGTTGGTAACACACACACACACACACACACACACCCCTCTCTACCCACCCGGGGGGCTATTTTGTGCATTTTAGGATGTTTAGTAGCATCCCTGGCCTCTACCCACTAGATGTTGGTAACACACACACACACACACACACACACACACCCCTCTCTACCCACCCACCCTATTTTGTGCATTTTAGGATGTTTAGTAGCATCCCTGGCCTCTACCCACTAGATGTTGGTAACACACACACACACACACACACACACACACACACACACACACACACACACACACACACACACACACCCCTCTCTACCCACCCACCCACCTTTCTTGTGGCAACAGGAAATGTCCCCGGAGATTACCAGATGTTTCCTGGAGTTGGGGCAAAGGGGAGAGACAAAATTACCCCTACTTGAGAACCAATGATTTAGATTAATACAGAAGACCTACTTCTTGAACTTAATGTATAGTAGAATCAGGATTGCAAAAAATTTCTATTGCTCAAAGGTGGTGTATAAGTAGCAAGATAAATATATAAAGTCCTGAACTTCAGTTGTAGGAGAAAAAAATGGAACAAAATTTAGAAAATTTAGAAGTACCTTCTTTAGGATACCTTTGTTTTCTTAGCCATTCATATGAAAATGACTAGGTTTTAATGATTTTAAGTGTTACTTCATGATTTAGTGTTACTTTATGATTTAGTGTTATTAGATTAGTGTTATTAGTATTAAGATGATTGCTGGAAGGAGGGAAGGGGGGATACTAAATCTTTTCAAAGGATTATTTTCACTTCCCATGCCCCAATATTCTATTTTTAAGAGGTTCATTTTCCGTACTTTTTTTCAACTTTCAAAAGTGATTAATGCTTTGACTCAGATAAACCTGAATTTGAATATTGCCTCTACCAGGGCGCCTGGTTGGTTCAGTTGGTTGGGCGACTGCCTTCGGCTCAGGTCATGATCTCAGGGTCCTGGGATCGAGCCCCACATCGGGCTCCCTGCTCGGCGGGAGGCCTGCTTCTCCCTTTCCCACTCCCCCTGCTTGTGTTCCCTCTCTCACTGTCTCTTTCTGTGTCAAATAAATAAAATCTTTAAAATATATATATATATATTGCCTCTACCATTTAGTACACACTAGGTGATCTTCGGCAAGATTGAATTTACTGTGTTGAGAGGATTAAATGAAATTATACCTAAAGTAGTACCTGGCACTTAGTAAATAATACACAATGACAATTCAAGTCTGCTTTCTCTTATCTGAAATCCTTGGGGATGTGGTAAATTTACTATGTTATATTCACCTCTAGGAGGTCTGGAGCAGCATCACATAATCAAAGGATACTATGTCTACAGTGAAACCTACAAATGTTTACATTATAATGGGTAAATAATGATTGTGAACTGGCTCAGGCAGGTTTTGCTAGCAGAGGAGTTACTGAGAAAACTTTCAATTTCAGATATTTGGGGATTTTACTGTAACTGTTCATATGAGATTTTCGTCCTGGGTACTAAGATGATTGCTGTAACTCCCTCAATATTAAATTGTTCATTTGCTTGTTTAAGCAGCTTGAGTTACAATATAGTCAAAAACTCAAATTGAACTTGTTTAGAAGTAAACGTTCCAATGGTAATTTTTGAACAGAGTGAAGAATTCTTTGTGGGTGTTACCACACATAAATACATGTGAAGTGTGACTACTGCCCCATTGTGCCTGAATTCTCTGTAGACCTATCAGTAGGTTATATAGCAGGCGCAGTGGGTACCTTAGAAGCGAAGGTTCATTGTAAATCCAGGCATCCTTATGGCAGGAGTTTTTGACCAGTATGACTGTAAATCTCTTAAATCTCACATGCAAAATTGTGTGATGCGTGACTTTTTATAAGAATAGGAAGTGTAATTTTCATTTTATAGTCAAAGTGGGGTATAACACTAATCAATCTGTGAGATCAAAAATGTATTCAATAGTGGGGCCACCTGGGTGGCTTGCTCAGTTAAGCGCCTGACTCTTGATTTTGGCTCAGGTCACGATCTCGAGGTCATGAGATCAAGCTCCACGTGGAGTCAGGCTCCATGCTGGGCTGGAGCCTGCTTAAGATTCTCTCTTTCTCACTCCCCTCCCGCCCTCCCCCACTCACTTTCTCTATATATAAAAATAAAATAAAATAAATTTTTTAAATGTATTTAATAGTGATGAATTTTAGAGGACTAGTGAATTTGTAGGAATGTCCTAATGGGTAACTTTAATGAACAAAGAAAAGTTAAGGGATGCTTATATTAAGAATAAATTGAGCCAAAACAATATTGACCTTCTCTTTCAAAAAATAGAGGACCCTGATAAGGAAATGTGTCCAGTAGAAGGCTTCCCTACTTACTTTGGAGCAGATCCCAGACTATTCCTTAAAATAGTGATGCTTTCAGAGGTAACTCCTTTACCTCATCTCTTTGTGAGATGTATAACTTATGTTCACTTTCACCCAATGCTAATCAAAAACTATGGAGGAAATATGAAAGATCTGTATAAAGAAAACCTAAACTCTACTGAATAACTTAAAAGATTAGAACAAATGGAAAAAGGTACCTGTGCTTAGGAGATTCAGTATTATAGAAATAACATTTCTTAATGATGTGATCCTAATCAAAATACTAATTTTGTTTGGTTTTGATTTTGAGAATTTTTTTCTTTTTTGAGAAGAAGGAAAGAGTTTATGACAAAATGACCTAAGTTCATTTTGAAGAATAAACATGGAAGAAGCACCAGGAAAAACCTGAAAAAGAGGAGTAACGAGGCTGGACTCATTAAAATTTATGAAATTCTAGTAAAATTTTTTGGTGTTGACATAGAAATCCACAGGTAGCTTAAATTATAGAAAGTAGATGAAGGCTATTTGGTACTCTAGCATATGACGAAGATAGCACTTCAAATTAATACAGATAATTAATAAATGGGGTTGAGTCAGCTTGCTGTTTATCAGGGAAAAGCTGGAATTTTGACTAGAATTTCAGGTGGATCAAAATCCTAAACTTGAAATAAGAAATACGGGTGTATTTTTATAATCTTGAAGAGAGGAAATACCTCATCCAAAGCCATAAAGGAAAAAAAAATAACTAAACATAAAATTTTTAAAAATGGTATGGTAAAAAAAGACTGTAGTAAGCTCAAAAGACTAATTAGACAAAAAAAATCTTTAGCATATATGACAGTGTTTATGCGCTAATAAGAAAAAAGACTAGTACCTAATTAGGAAAAAGATAGGAATAGATGGTCATAGAAAGTTTTATATATATATATATATCATAGAAAGATATATACATATAAATACATGGCCTATAAGTATATATTGATAATATCTAATGAAGGTCTGGGTTAGCCAGACCAATTTGCTTTTCCATTGTTACTGAGAATATACATTAGTGGTCATTTTAGAATGCAATTTGGTATTATTTCTCAAAATATTACATATGCATACTCAAGTAATTTAGCCCACAAATGTATTCGTACAGTTTACAGAATTACACATATCTATTCCAGCATTAATTTTAATAGTGTAAAAACTGGCAACAACTCAAGTGTCACTACTATGGGACTGAGGTAAATTGATGGTATGTTCCCAAGGTGGAAGTCTAGGTAGCCATGAAACAAAAACAAATTAGATGTGGAAGAATTGTCATGAAATGACATTATGATATGTTCAATGAAAGAGAAAACAGTTTAAACAGTTATCTGAAAGATAGGAAGCTCACTTTTCCTATTGATATAAAATTTGCATGCAGTGAAATGCACAAATCTTAAGTGTACACTTGTTGAGTTTTGACAAATGCATAATACCTTTTTTTGTTGCACTTCACTTTATTGTGCTTTGGAGATACTGTGTTTTTTACAAGTCGAAGTTTTGTGGCAACCCTGCGTCAAGCAGGGCGTTTCGTGCCTCTATGTCACATTATGGTAATAGTCACAGTATTTCACACTTTTTCGTTATTATTTGTCACGGTGATCAGTGATCAGTGATCTTTGATGTTACTATTTTTTTTTTAAAGATTTTATTTACTTATTTGAGAGAGAGAATGAGAGATAGAGAGCACGAGAGGGAAGAGGGTCAGAGGGAGAAGCAGACTCCCTGCTGAGCAGGGAGCCCGATGTGGGACTCGATCCCAGGACTCCAGGATCATGACTTGAGCCGAAGGCAGTCGCTTAACCAATTGAGCCATCCAGGCGCCCTGATGTTACTATTGTAATTGTTTTGGGGTGCCATGAACTGCACTCATATGAGACAGTCAACTTAATTGATAAATGTTGTGTGGGTTCTGACTGTTCCACCGACTGGCCATTACCCATCTTTCTCCCTCTCTTCAGGCCTTCCCTGAAATACAACAGTATTGAAATTGGCCAATTAATAATGCTATAGTGACCTCCTAAGTGTTCAGATGTAAGAGTCTCATGTCTCTTACTTTAAAGCAAAAGCTAGAAATGATTAAGCTTAATGAAGAAGGCATGTCACAGCCAAGATAGGCCTAAAGCTAGGCCTCGTGTGCTGAATAGTTAGCCAAGTTCTGAATGCAAAGGAAAAGTTCTTGAAGGAAATTAGAAGGGCTACTCTAGTGAACACAGGAATGATAAGAAAGCAGAACAGCCTATTGCTGATGTGAAGAAAGCTTAAGTGGTCTGGATAGAAGATAAACCAGTGACAACATTTCTGTAAGCCAAAGCCTAATCCAGATCAAGGCTCTAAATCTTTTCAGTTCTATGAAGGCTGAGAGAAGTGAGGACACTGCAGAAGAAAAGTCTGAAGCTAGCAGAGGTTGGTGTGTGAGGTTTAAGGAAAGAAGCCCTCCCTGCAACATAAAAGTGCAAGGTAAAGTAGCAAGTGCTGATGTAGAAGCTGCAGCAAGTTATCCAGAAGATCTAGCCAATATAATTAGAGGTGATTACACTAAACAACAGATTTTCAGTGCAGACAAAACAGCCTTATATTGGAAGAAAATGCTCTCTAGACTTTTCCTAGCTAGGGAGGAGGTCAATGCCTGGCTTCAAAGCTTCAGGGCCAGGCTGACTATCTTATTAGGGACTAATGCAGCTGGGGAGTTTAAGCTGAAGCCAAGGCTCTTTTACTGGTCCAAAAATCCTAGCATGCTAAATCTACTCAGCTTATGCTCTATAAATGGAACAACAAAACCTGGATAACAGCACATCTGTTTACAACATGGTTTACTGAATATTTTAAGCCCACTGTTGAGAACTACTGTTCAGACAAAAAAGATTTCTTTCAAAATATTGCTCATTGACAATGCATCTGGTCACCCAAGAGCTCTGATGGAGCTGGACAATAAGATGAATGTTTTCATTCCTGCTAACACAGCGTCCATTCTGCAGCCCATGGGTCAGGGAGTCATTTAGACCTTCAGGTCTTACTATTTAAGAAATATATTTCAGGGGCGCCTGGGTGGCTCAGTCAGTCGTTAAGCGTCTGCCTTTGGTTCAGGTCATGATCTCAGGGTCCTGGGATCGAGCCCCGCATCGGGCTCCCTGCTCAGCAGGAGGCCTGCTTCTCCCTCTCCCACTCCCCCTGCTTGTGTTCCCTCTCTCGCTGTGTCTCTCTCTGTCAAATAAATAACTAAAATCTTAAAAAAAAAGATTTCATAAGTCTATAACTGCCATAGATAGTGGTTCCTCTAATGGACCTGGGCAGAGTCCATTGAAAACCTTCTGGAAGGGGTCTCACCATTCTAGATGCCATGATTCATGGGAAAAAATCAAAATAGCAACATTGACAGGTGTGTTTAGAAGTGATATCAGCCCTCATGGAGGATGTTGAGGAGTTTAAGACTTTAATGGAGGCAGTAACTTACAGATGTGGTAGACATAGCAGGAGAACTAGAAGGGGACCCGGAAAATGTGACTGAATGGCTGCTGTCTCCATACTACTTTCACAGATAAGGAGTTGCTTCTTACGGATGAAGAAAGTGGTTTCTTTAGATGGAATCTACTCCGGTGTAGGTGCTCTGAAGATTGTTGAATTGACAACAAAGGATTAAGAATGTTACATAAACTTAGTTGATAAAGCAGTGGTAGGGTTTGAGAGGGTTACCTCAGTTTTGAGAGAAGTTCTGTGGGTAAAGTGCTATCAAACGGCATCACGTGCTACAGAGAAGTCATTTGTGAAAGGAAGAGTCAGTCGATGCAGCCAACTTGATTGTTGTCTTTTAAAAAATTGCCACCCTGATCAGTCAGCAGCCATCAATACTGAGGCAAGACCCTCCCCCAGCAAAAAGATTATGACTCACAGAAATCTCAGATGGTGGTTAGCCTTTTTTTTTTTTAGCAATAAAGTATTTTTTAATTAAGGTATGTACTTTTTTTAGACATAATACTGCACACTTAACAGACTGTAGTATAGTGTAAAAATAACTTTTTATCACTGGGAAACCAAAGAATTCATTTCACCGACTTTGTTGCAGTATTTACTTTCATTACAGTGGTCTGAAACTAAACCCAGGATTATCTCCAGGGTATGCCTGTATCTATTTAACACAGTCCCTATGAATATATAGAATATTACCATCACCCCAGAAAGGTCTTTCCTTATTAGCTCCTCTCCTTGCCAGGGACATCCTGTGATGTCCTGGTGATGAGTTTTTGCCTTATTTAAAATTCCATGTATGGGATCATATAGCTTACCCTCACTTTTGAATGATAGTTTAGCTGAATATGAAATATCTTGATATTTTATTTTAATACTTCTATTCAGTTATTTATTTCCTTGTCTTACATTTTTTGCCACTTTTGAGAACTTTTTTATATAGTATTTTTTTTTTCTTTCACTTGCTTTTCAGATCTTCACTTTTGTCTTTGGAGTTCTACAGTTTCAGTATGATATGGGTCTTCATGTGATTTTTTTTTTAATTTATCTTCCTTGGGATTTGTGCTTTCTGAATATGACAATTCTGGAAATTCTAAGGCATTATTTTAATCTCTTGTTTGTCTTTGTTACATTCGGGGTAATTTATTCAGTTATACAAGTCACTATCTCCTCAGCTATGTCTGATTAATCTTTAGCTCATGCACTGAGTGTTTTTCTGTTTCAGTTTTGTTTTTCATTTCTAGAACTTCTGTGTCTTTCCCAAATCTATCTGCTCTTTTAGATCAAACTGTATTCTTTTCTCATGTTTAAGTTCCCCTTTGTTTAATTTAGAACATTTATTATCTGTGTAAATAATTCCAGTATTAGACGTTCTTGGAAGTCTGTTACTGTTGTGTGCTGTTCCTGCTGACTTTTGATTATGGTGGCTGGTTTCCTTGTTTTTTTCTTCTAAAAAGTAGCTGTGAACGCAAGTTGACATAGAAGGTGGCATGCATTTGCTTATGCCAAGATACTCCATGGCGCCAATTCAGGATCCTCTTTAATTTCTCAGTCTTAAGTTTCTCAGACTATATTAGTAGGAATAATTGGAATCCCAACCAATTTGAGGAAATTACAGTTTTGCATTCTCATTTGAGATCTTTCCCTCCACCCTCTCTACCTTTCTCCCTAGAGCCCGAGCTAAGGTCCACACGTTTCCTAGTTGTCTTCCTTTGCTAGTGGGCAGGATATTTCTGGTTTACACTTTCGCTAGTTTTATGTTGTGATCCTAGTTTGAGGTCTCCAACATATGTGGGCCCAAGATCTTGTCTCCTGTCACCCCGTGGTTGTCGACAAGCCTCTCGGTATCAAAATTGGCAAAGGTTTCCAGAGCAGGTGTTGCTTCAGCATCCCTCCAGGATCTTTAGTTCCTGCTTCCTTCTGGTTCCGGAAGATAGCTCTTACTTGCTGATGAGCTCAATCTGTTTATTTTATTTCTTCAGGATTTCTTAATGTATGCTATCGAGAAGGTTTTCAGATTATCTTTTCTAAAATGTCCTAATTGTTTAAAATAAACACTGGCCCCAGGACAAAGGTAAGGTCAGTAGTGGAAAAGAGATGGATCAGGAAGACATGATAATTACTTGTTCACCTGGCAATTCCATTTCTAGAAATTTATTTGATAGATACAACCATTTAAATGGAAAATGGAATATGTACAAGGATATTGAGTGCAGTGTTGTTTGTAATAGCAAAAGACTGGTGTGACTAAGTTATTTGCCAGTAGTGGATTACTTAAATTATGGCATGTTTTTACAATGGAAAAAGAATGGAATAGGTCTGAATGTACTAATACGGAATGTCTAAGAGAGCCTAAGTCTCTTCTTAGAGTATGAAGATGGTAGAAGTGTGCCCATTATTTAACAACAGTGTGAATTAATAATTGAGCTCCAGTCCTGTTTCAGAAGCTAGCCACTAGATGTCTCTCTTGTAAAGAAATAACCTTTTACAGCTTTGCAATATTACTTTTTTTCCTTCGGATAAAATTACAGCATTCTAATTATATTGCAGTAATATACCCATCTACCTCTTTATTAGTGTCAGTAGCATTTTTTTCCTTTAAGCAGTTATGTGGTGATACACTTCATAAAGCACAGTATTTTATTTACGTGATGACCCTTAAGTAGTATAGGTTTGTCCTTTACTGCAAACTGACTTTAGAAAAGAGCAAAGGAAAAGGAAATGACGGGTATAACAGTTGTGGTCATGGGGGGACAAGTGGATTTTGCAGTGATCTAGTTTGGTGGAAGGATTTCAGAGCAACAACAGGGATTTAGAAAAAACAGTGTGAAAAAGTAGAAACTTACTGGTTCCCCAAACAGGCATTTCCTTATGGGGGCCAAGTAGGCAGTGGTGAGAAAGTTTCTGTGACAGAGCATCACAGAGGTTGTACTTTTCCATAATAGCAATTAGCCAGCATTCATGGAAATGGAAAACACCCTTGGTCATCTTGGGGTCCCCATCCTGGTTCAGTTAGAGACTTCCTTCCGCAGTCCCCGGGTCTACTACTTCTTGATATGCCTCGGGCATCTGTCCCTTTCCACTTACTTCACTGTAACATTTATCAACTGTATTCTCCCATGCAGGCCCACCTTGTCTCACCCTGGACTATTGAGGAACTTCTAAGCACCCTCCCTACCTCAGTCACTCGATACACGGCTGTCCGATACATCTTTATAAAATGTGTTTTTATTGTGATGATCACCTGTTCAAAATCAAGAAGTTCAGTGTAGGTTTAAGGATGGTCTTGTGGTGAGGATATCAGATGCAAAAGGATAAAGTAGTAAATTTAAGACAGTGTATGTAGTTTGGTGTGTCTAGAAACTAGGTTGGGAGTTTGTAAGTGGTAGGGGATGAGGTTGGAGAGAGCCCCACTGGGGCTGGGCTTTACAGGACTTTATATGCCATGCCAGGGAGTTTAGACAGTCATACTTTGAGCAGAAAATGTTTCTGTTGGTATGAGGGACCCATAACTAAATAATGAATTTTCATAGTTTGTCCCCACCTAATTTCCTAATGTATTCAACCGAGTGTACCCAGGCTGGTCACCATGCTTAATCTTAGAATGTTTTCCTCATCCATTATTTTCTAGCCATCTGTGAAAATACACATGATAGCTCATCTTCTCCATTATTTCTTTTTGCTGCAGTTCCTATAATGCATATTTTCTCCATAGTTAATATGAAACACATGCTGCATTTAGTGCTGGCATTCGGTTTTTGCTAATGCATATATATCTGCTCTCCCTTCTGCATTCTAGTGTTTCTTAGTAGGGGCTCTGTTGGCATTTTGAACAGGACAGTTTTTTGTTGTGTGGGACTTTCCCATGCATTACAGGAAGGTTAACATTTCTTGTCTCTGCCCACTAAAATGCCTAAAGTGCTTCCCAGTCTTGGAACAGTCAGAAATGCCTGGCCATTTCCAAATGTCCCCACCGCCCAGGTTGGTACAGCTCCCAGTTGAGAACTGCTTTATTAAGTGCTCAAGTATTTATCAGTTATTTGAAGCAAAATGTACTTTTTCATTTCAGTCTTCACCTGCTATATCCATTTTCTTAATATACTGTCTACTAAAGCCAGTACCACATACTTAACCTGTTTCCTATTATTATTGTGTAGTGGTGAAACTAATTTTTAAAAGAGCAAAATGTAATGTATAACTGGAACTTTTCAAAGTATTTTCATAATGATGTGAGACATATAAAATTATGGTTTTCATTCTCCCCAATTCCAGTAATTTTAATCCATGCTAAGTAACTACACAGATCCTTTTTATTCACTCTTCCAAAAACACTTATTATGGTACCATTCCTAATAAAATAGATGGATTATTTTTATGAGGAATAGTTATATTCTTGAGACTTTAAAATTTGCTCTTGAAATGTATTTTAAAAGATAAAATGCCTGTGAGTGAAGGATTATGTAGATATTTTACACATTTGTTTTTTCCTTGAAGGGTTTCAGAATTTGGTACATTTTCTTTCCCCTTTAAATTTAAATAAGGTTTTATAACTGATGTGGGACAAAATGGTTTTTTCCTGAAATTCCTTCAGGTAGTATGTGCTGCTTCCAAATTTCATAAGAGTTGACAATTTACAGATTAGTCTATCTTCCCTCTCTACTGCTTCAAAATGAAAGATGAAACCTAGAAAGAAGAAACTTTAATTCCTTATATCAAGATACTTGATGTTGCTTGAAATAAAATACCCAATTCAAACTGGTTTGAGCTATAAAAGGTACATTATTGGCCATCATAACTGAATGTCCAGAGGTAGGGTGGACTTCAGAGTTAATAGATAAAATGACTCAATTACATCATCAACCCAGTTTATTGCTGATTCTCCATTGTATCTTCAGTGGTGTCAGCTGAATCCTCAAGGTCATAGGGTGCCCCTGGTAACAGTTTGAGTTGCAGTAAACATCTAGGAGTGCTTTTCTCCCAGCATTACTGAACAGGAAGCCTGAAATTCATGATTGGACCACCTAGGTCAGCTGCCCAGTCCTGAGCCTGAGCCATTGTATCAAGGAAAATCTAGGATAGTGATTTTCTTAAGCCAGCTAGTTAAGTGCATGTCCCTAGAGGTAGGGAATGGGTTCCACTCATCAAAGTATGGTTATGGATTAGGAAGGAGGATAGTGGTAAGAGATTGCCAAGGAGGCAATTGAACTATAACTCATAAATGATTTCAAAATACGAAGGCAAATATATAAAATACAACTGAGCTGCGTTTGAATTAACAGTACATAAAAATACATGGTTTGTTATTGAACTTGCAGTTCTGGTAAGTTCATAATGGTATAGCTGATTAGAGCATAGACTCTGGAGTTACTGTACTTTCTGGGTTCAAATCCTACCTCTGCAACTTTCCAGCTGAATAATGACCTTGAAAGAGGGACTTTTCTCTATCTTAGGGTTCTCATTTGTAGAATGAAATAATGGCATTCATCTCAGAGTTATAAGAATTAAATGAATTAATACATGTAAAACATGTAGCGGGTTTCCGTAGTGTAGTGGTTAGCACGTTCGCCTAACATGTAAAACATTTAGAACAATGTCTGACATATTAAAAGCACTTAATAAACTATTTTTATTACTATTGCTACTTGCTAGTGCTCTCTGATAAAAGGATCTGCTGGTAGGTTTGATAATCTTTAGACTTTACTTAAATTAGTAAATTTTAATTTACTAAATTAATTAGTAAATAATTAATTATAATTATAATTAATAATTAAATTATTAGTGGTATAGTATTCTGAAGATTAGACATGTGGAAATTCTAGCTTTAGATTACTCCCATGGTGTCACCTGTATTTAAAAATAGAAGTAAAAATTTTAGACATATTTGAACTGACATGATCTGTCATTGTGCTTCTCAAAATTAGAGAAGTTTCCCTTAATAATTACAAACAAGGGCTGAAAAGTTAATGTCTTGAATCAGTATTACTGTAGAATATACTATAGAAATATTTACTAGGGGAGTTAAGTAGTAGGATGATGAGTCTCTCTCTAAGCCCTTTATTTCATTCTTTAAAAACCTTTGTTGTTGGTGCATTAACCACAGAATAAAATCCATAGTGTTTAGCAGAACATTCAGGGCTTTTAATAATCTAAGACGAATCCAGATGTTCAGTTTCATCTCTAGCCACTAAACACTAAATTCAGTGTAAGTGGAATTTGGTTAGGAACTTGTGGCAAAATATTCTCAGTTAAAGGACCTGTGAATATTTCTGTTCTAAGCTTCATAATTCAGAACACTGAATTGAATGTAGAATTACAACAATGGCAATAACAGTAACTAACATTTTTTATATGTTCTGAGCTCTCAACATATTTTTACTCATTTGATCCTATGATATAAATACTACTGTTATCTCCATTTTACTGTGAGAAACCTGAGTCACAGATTTTGTCTCTTGCTCAAGAATACATCAAGTTTTATAAATTGTTAAGAGCAGGATTCAAGCACAGAGTCCACTTAACTTTCGCCCTGTCCTACTTCTGGTCCATACAGCATGTAGAGTGTTCTTCCTCTGTACAGCATCCATGAAGAACAAGGTGCTTTCATATGGAAACTCTGTACTCCTCCTCTCTCAGCCATATGGAAGGGAAACACCGTGCCCAGGATTGGTGGTTGGCTTAGGCCCCAAGCAGAAGCTTTCCTTGGCCTCATTCCCTTTGTTTGCATCCTTAATGCCTAGGGAGCGCTTTGGAGGCTTTGAATAAATACTGGTTAGTCAGTGAGAGAGTGGAATGAAAATTGGTGATTTTTTTTTTAAGAACAAAAATATTCAAGCTCATTTAAATTTTATATTAGAAATCTTAGTTCTTAGAATTCAACCTTCATATATAACTCTTAGCTGTGGCATATTTCTTGAGGAAGATAACTTTGAAGCTGTCAAAATGATTAGATAAGTAACCCTAGTTCTGGTTGGGTAATAATTTCTGAGATAAAAAGGAGACCTCTTAAAAGAAATTTCGAATAAGGAATATTTTTAGGTTTAAAAGAATTAAATTAATTCTTTTTAAATTTAAGTTAATTTAATTAGTAAAAAATTAATAATTAATAATTTTATTAATTTAAAATTAATAAAATAAAATTAGTCCTGTCCTTTCTAGGACTACCATCCTGTACTGTCCAATGGAAACATTTTTTACTTTGCTGATAAAAATTAGCAAATCATTATGTCAGTGATTTAATAGAGATATATAAAGTAGGATTAAGTCCTTCCGTAATGGCAAGAAATAACCATAGTTAAAAGTTTGGGGCATGTTCTTCATACTTGTAAATACATGTATGAATATATATTTTAAGCATATATGCCCTCATTCAACACGTACATTTTTCTACCTCAGTACATATAGTTCTGCCTCATCTTTTCATTCATTATGTAGATCTGCTATAATTTATTAATCAGTTCTCTGATGATATCCAATCAGGTTGTTTTTATTTTTTTCTAGAGTGACACTGGACATGAGCATATGTCATTACTTGTCCAATTATTTCCTTGGAATAAATTCCTGGGAATAAAACTCTTGAGGCAAAAATACGTGTATTTTTTTCATTATGAATATTTATTTATAGCTTTTTTGAAATTGAACTGCCAGAAGCTTATACCAATTTATGTTCCTGTCAACAATGGAAAGTGTCCATTTCACCATACTTCTCTAGTATTTCTAATTTTAACAACATCTTTATGAATCTGACAGGTAAAAATATTTCTATTTATATTTCTTTGGTTATAAATGAGCTTGAAAATATTATTGTATCAAGAGATCAGTGCCACTTTAAAAGGATCTGATGCCTTTGTTTTCTGCCCTTTTTCCTTGGAATTATGGTAGGATTCCAGATATGAAAATTAGCAGTTTTAAGTCATGGAGTCAGAAGAATAATTACAGGCGTGGGTATAGAACTTCCATCCCCTGTAAATTTGTGTCATCATACACATACTATTTTCTTGAAACTGTGGGAGAGAATGACCCTTAACAGTTTCTAATAAGCATTAGCTGTTAGGTAAGTGCCTTGTATTACCTTATTAAAACCAAGTGTAAAATAATATTTATTTTCCTCTTTTAATACATATAAGTGTTTCTCAATCTTGTTTATTATTATTTATTTTGCCTCCCAAGGAGCCCTTTTAGACATTTTCCCTTTAATTGCTCCTCCATGATATTTGATACCATAGATACACTGTGTACTTATTTGTCTTATTTGTTTATGTACAGTGGCCCTTTGGAAGCCCACACACCATGGTATTTAAGATTTTTTTTAGCCCTTTCAAGAACAAACTTTACCCCCTTTGGGGTGATGCTGCCCGCAATTAAGAATGCATGATTGAGGGGATAGGAGAAAAAGCTTTGCTATGTATGAGTAGTTTTTTAGTTTCATGGGACTCAGAGAGAGGTCACCATTCTCTTACTTTGTCAGGTGGTCCAGAAGGGGACATTAGGTTTAACAATTCCCACCGTTTTCTAAACTAGTCTGCTATCAAATTCTAGACATAGTGCCTTGAGGTACCTAAGTTACCTAGAATATTCGGGTATAGTAATTCCATTCGTGAAAACATTGGTAATTATGGCAAGGACACAGTGACATTACTATAGTTGAAGGCATTTTGTTGAATTTAGGGAATAGTAGTCTTAATGTAGTAGGAGTAATAGTAAATGTTTTAACCTCTATCCCGTTGGTTCTCATTAAGTGGTGATTCTGCCTCCCGGAGGACATCTGCAGTAATTGGGGGCATCTTTGGCTGTCACAGCTGGAAGAGTGGGTGTTGCTAGTGGCATCTCGAGGGATGCTGTTAAACATCCTGCAGGGGAAATTGTCTCCCCTGTCTTCCCACCACCACCACCCCTTTCCCCCCTACCCCGCCGCCATAACCAAGAAGTATGTGGTCCAAAATGTCAGCACTGCCTAGGTTATGAAACCCTGTTCTAGCCCAGTGATTCTACTCCTTGGAATCTGTCTTTACGAAACAGTCTAAAATACAAAAACGTGTGTGTGCATAAAGATACTCGCCAAAGTGTTACTTTTCCCTTTGCAATGTTCTTTTAGAAAATTCACTAATACAAAAAACATAAAATTACTCACAATCCCCCTCACAAATAATGTTATTGGGATTTTGGTGTATGTGTATTTTTGTAATTGGGGCATATATTGCTATATATAATTATGAAAAGTGGGGAACGAACTTAATTCTTTGAAGAACAAATTGCTGGTTACCAGAGGGGGGAGGTGGGGGCGGGGGTGTGAAATAGATGCTAGTGCCTATCGTGAGGAGCACTGATGGGACACTGTATGTTAACTACACTGGAGTTAAAATTACGTAATAAAAAAACCTAATTCTTTGAGACTTAGAAGAGATTTGATTGCCCATGGCAGGACTACATCAGTTTCAGGAACACTAAATAATTGGCAACTACTTCAGAGATAAATTAACTCAGCCATTTCAGGAATTCTTTATACAGTACCCTTCAACCTCTCTGTGTCCATTCTTTCACTTCAATCCTCTGCTCTGAATTACTGTTTGCAAATGCTTTTACACTACTACAGAGTTGAAAGGTACAGGCAGTCTTTCAATGAAGCTAACTTAATTTTGTGTACCAGTAGAGGGAAATGATAGACCCATCCCTAGGGAGTGTCTTTTATTTTTTTCTATACTGTAATTTAATATGGAAGAACAAATGATAGAAAATTGGAAGCGGTCATAATGTCAATCAGTAGAGAATGGATAAATAGATTTTGGAATTTTTCACAAAATGAAATACTGTACAACGGTTTAAATTAATGAACTAATCTGTATGTATTATAAATCTAAAGCATAATGTAAATGAAAAGCAAGGCATAGGATATTTAGGTAGAGTATGATAACTTTGAAGTAAATGTTAATATTACACAAAATACTATATTGTTTATAGGTATGTGTGTGTGTATATATACATAAAATAAAAAACCATGGATGGCAAGAATACACACCCAGCCTCAGGAAATTAGCTACCTCTGATGACGGATGGGAAGGGAATTTGATCAAGGAACAGTAGAAATAACTTTTTATTCCATAGAAGAAAAAAATATTTCAAACAAATATGGCAATATGCAAGTTGGTTTAATCCTGAATATGAGTACATTGAGTGTTCTTTATACTCTTTTTCTTTGTTTTTGAAAAATTGCAAGGTCACATTTTTTAAAAGTAAACGTACTTTTCAAATTTGTTCATGTTTGAACTGAGACCAAATATGGAAAGATTTTTATAATAGTCCTAATTTAGCAATGTATATATAATAAAACAGTAGTGAATGAGTTCTTTACAATCACAACTAGTTAACTATAGCAAATAAAATTATTTCCAAGGGCTTTTCTTCCTTTGTTTTTGGAATGCTAAGTACTTTCTGAAGGTATTTAGGGCCTACTGAATGTTAAGAAAGATAAATGGTTCTTGAAATTACTCAAGCAATGATTGGAGTAATTGAATATGATTTACAATTCCATAAGATGACGAATTCATAATCTTTTTTCTCCCCTATAACTTAACATGGAAAAAACAAATATATTTAGAAAGAAACCATATAATACATTAAGATTAAAAAATCAGTTTATATTTCTTACTAAGAAATGTGGAATTGGGTGCCTAGGTGGCTCAGTTGGTTGAGTATCTGACTTGGTTTCGGCTCAGGTCATGATCTCAGGGTTGTGAGATGGAGTATGTGCTGACTGGAGTATGGGCTCCATACTCCAGTCAGCACAGAATCTGCTTGAGATTCTTTCTCCCTCCCTCCCCCCTGCCATGCTTGCACTCGTGCTCGCTCGCTCGCTCTCTCAAGTGAATAAATAAATAAATAAATAAAATCTTTAGAAAAAAAAGAAATGTGGAATCTCTGAGCCTCTTGATAGTGATATGATGTGATACCTGTTTGGCAGATTACGAACATTGCAGAGTGTTTTGTTTTGGAAGAATTGTTTATTTAAAACCAGGAACTGTTACATTTGCATTTAGATTTTTTTTAGAGTTTTTTCCTCTGAGATTTTAGACATCTGGTCTTTAAATTAGTAAAGGGTGCTTTATGCCTTTGTTCTATCAAAAAAACAAATACTAAATTTAACATGATTGTTTCTTATATGGTAAATGGCACTTTCAACATAAGCATAATCAAGCATATTTTTTTCTAGCTAAAGCCAAAAACTGTCTTGTTATTAAAGAAAACTTCCATAAGCAGATCTGTGATAGACTTGCCATAACAGAAGGATTTTTACTTGCTTTTATGGTTATTATCTTCTGACAAAAAGTTGACTAAATCATATAAATGTTTAGTGAGAGATACTTAGATTGTATTAAAAGAAAATTATTTGAGATTTTGGAGCCATGCTGCTAAGGGATAGATTTCTAGTGATGCTGGTCATTTGCTTGGACATGCTGTTGTCCATTAACTTGCCAGTGGGTTGTTAGAAATTTCTTCTAAGTAAGGAAAACATGTAAAACCATCATATAGTGAAAACATTTAAATTTCTCTGTTGGATTCAGTATTTTGCATTGGAAATACTAAATTTCTCTGTTGGATTCAGTAATTCAGCATTAAATTTTTTTTAAAGAAAGAATGGCATATAGTGTCACCAAATTTAGGTATGTTAAATAGAACATGTGGTCATTATGCTAAAATTAGACATTTAGTGAATTATTACTGTTGATCCTGTATCAAAAAGTTTAGACCTGAAAGCAAAAGGACTCTAGCTCAGAGTGCGTTCTGCTTAGCAACCAACTTGTTGTCCACTGTTTTGCTACTGAATGCACGTACTCATGGCTCAGAAGTGTGTCTGCAGCCAGCTGGTCGCAACCAGACAACACTTCATTCACCTAATTTCCAGACTAGTTAGGCAAAGACATCAGCTCATTGTTTTTAGAGATGAGCAGATTTGTTTGTAAACTTCAAGTAGTAACACACTGATCTCGAAAGCCCCTGAATTGTGAGAAATTGCCTTCTAATTCAGGAATGTAAAGTCCTTGTAATTCATAACTGCTGCACTTAATTTTGTTTTCCTCTTAAAAATCCTTACAGGTATGTTGTTTAAAAAACACAGCCTCTGAAATCTTAGAAAAGAGAAAATAGAAAAGATACATTAAATCATTAAATTCAAGGAATACTTTTTGAATTAGTATCTGAAAACAAAAATTCAAGAGGTTTGATCTATGCTCAAACTTTTATTGTCTACCTTAATCCTTATAAGATTATCTTCTAATTTAGAAAACAACAGTTTTGTTGGCATGTGAAGCTCCAGTTTCCTCAGAGTCAAGCTGTGTACATAGAAAAAAGGTATAGTATTACCACTATTAAGGACTTCTTTGTTCTTATTGTATTTTTGTATTTACAATAAACTGTTAACTTAAATGTGATATCGTTAAATGTATGTCAGGAGTAGAATGGATAACTAAGTTGTTATCTTTGAAGTTGTATACCAGACTAAAGTCACAGAAAGGACTTAAATTTTATGGGTAGGGATATATAGCACAATAGTATATATGAATATGCATAATTGATTGAGGAAAGTTACTCATTCAAAGCAGTGTCTTAATTTTGTTTTTACAGATTTATAGTTCTAAACATGTGCGTATTTACCGGAAAGTTGAAAAACCTGAAATCCTTTATTTCCGGGGAAAGTAGTATCAGTTTTTAACCTGGTCTTATGATTTAGAATGAATAAACTTGAACATGCACTGAAATTAGCATCATCTGCAACCTTTTTCGGATTTTATATTTCTGCAACTTTCAAATATATTTCACTCTGAGTTCTTCTCATCTGTGAGCACAGGTGTGTGTTAAAAGAGGCTTCATATTTTTATAATTGATTTATAGGGAGCTTCTCAAAATATTGCTTTTTAGGACTTTTTAAGTGTGTCCAAGAAGTCTTTTTGAGCTTTTTTCCTAAGTAATTTTTGTTTAAAAGGATGTTATATTTTGCCAAGAGTAAAATAAAAGGTCTGTGTTCAGTCATTTAAACAAAAAAGCCACAAGATTTAGTAATTTCAAGTTAACACCATTAGTAGAAACTTATAATGTAAGTTTTGTCTTTTGTTGTTGTTGTTGTTGTTGGGAAGAGTACCAGATGATAAAACTATTAATGAAATCCTAAGACCTTACATTGATCCTGAAAAGTCCGATCCTGTAATTCGTCAAAGGTATGGTTCAAAAATCTTGTAATTTTCTGACATTATTAAAAATGTTGAGGTACTGGTTATGTGTTTATTTATTATGTAAAGCTATGACTTTGTTAGAATGTGGTATGTCAGTGCAGTTTACTTTCTGTGCCATTTCCTTGGTGTTTCCCCAAAGCTTTGTCAGTCATGGGTGATGCTTTTAGATAGCGATAAAAACAGTGTGTAATACTTAGTATTTACTGTTTTCCAGATCCTCATTGAAAGAGATAATAAATATGTGTTAATTAATTTAATCTTCACAGTAACCCTTTAAGGTAGATTATTGCTATTATACCCATTTTGCAGATGGAGAAATTAAGCCTTAAAGTGGCTAAATGATTCATATAGCAAATAAGCAGGGAAGCTGGGATTTAAACCCAGGCAGTCTGGAATCCGAGTCTGCACTGTTAGCTCTCAAATAAAACTTCTTTAAAGTTGAATCAAAAACATTGAAAATTAAGAGTTTCCAAGTAACTGTTAAAGACAGGGAATTCTGTTTCAGCCAAGTCTTCATAAAACTAATTAAGATACACTCTGCCTCCTGTCCAGAAATATAGCATTAACAAAAATGGTTAACCTAGAGTAGTAGAAAGATTCAGTTATGAATATCTGGGCTAGAATAGCTCACTCTGTCCCTTTTTAGCTGTGTGATCAAGGAGTAAGTTACTTAACTTCTGGACCTTAATTTTTTCATCAGTAAAATGAGAATGATAATATCCACTAGCTAAGGTTATTTGAAGCTTCAAAAAAAAAAAAAGCATATATAAAGTTTCTAGTACAGGGCCTAGCACACAGTAGGCAGTTTCCCAAAAAGGGAAACTAATAGAGTGTGAATTAGTTTTCCTGAGCAGGAACCCCTTTGACTTTGTTTTCTCCAGATGGTACCTGCTTGGGATATGAATGCTTGGTTTGGTTCCAGAGTAACCTGGTGTTTAAATTTTAGACTGGGTGGATTCTAAAATGTCTGATCCAATTCTAGTTAAATTTCATCTTCTACTTCTAATAAAAAGGTTGCCCAGACTGAACCAGATCCATGCCCCATATCAAGTAGTGTCTTTGGCACACGTATAGTGGTTCCTTCTTATTATTCCTTCTTATTACTGATAATCCAGTTGTTATCATTGGTCATGTGTTTGGCAGTAAGACAAAGTACCTGTCACTAAATTGTATACATTTATTTAAAATAAATAAAATATCAAGTTTAACTTAATTTAACTGAAATAGATATTTTTTAATTCAAGATATTTTACAGAGAGAAGAAAGGTAATTTTTTAAAATTCAAATCCTTGGTTAGAAAATATCTTTAACCTCTTTTCTATGCTTGGATAGTTGAATTTTAAGTATTATTAGCTACTCATAAATGTTTGGTCTTCCATAGATACTATCTTGAAATATATTAAAAATCAGTTTTGCTTCCTTCAATATGACATTTTTATTTCAGGTTGAAAGCCTACATTCGCTCTCAAACTGGGGTCCAAATTTTAATGAAGGTTGAATATATGCAGCAAAATTTAGTAAGGTAAAATTGCTTCCCTCCCCATTTCTTTATATAATTTCTAATTCTGTAATATAATTAAGTAGCTTGATTAGCTTAAGTAGCTGATTATTATACTACTATGATTTTCAAATTAAAATTTTAAAATAATCACACTTATAGAATAAGTTCAATTGAAAAATTACTCTGGTTAAGATATTTTAAAATGGCATTATGTACAAGTAAAAGATTCCTAATTCCCATTTTAACTTACTTCAAGAAATACTCTCTACAACAGAGTTTGAGTGTTCATGTTTTTGCCTTTGGAAATGCAAAAATTCATGTGATAACTGAGGATTGCATGTATTGCTTTCTCTGCAGAGAAATGTAAAGAGAGCTGGGTTCTCACAAACCATATTATTTGAGAAAGTTCTTAACTTTACTAGGCTCTGTTCCTTCATTAATGGAGTGGTAAAATAGACTACACCAAACAATCTCTGGGAGTCTCTACAAAGTCTCCTTATGTGCCAGTTATGTTGTTGTTGTACTGAATTACAAAACACTGATCTTTTATGACCTTTGATGCTCTTCCATTGTTCAATTAACAAAACTACTAGAATCAATTCAGACTGTATCTGGTCGGTCTCACCTATGATTTGACTTGTTAGCATAGCGTAGAGGTTTTAGAGTCCAAGCTGTGAAACCCAGCAGAGCTGGGTTGAAATCCCAGGGGTACCTGGGTGGCTCAGTTGGTTAGCGTCTGCCTTCGGCTCAGGTCATGATCCCAGGGTCCTGGGATGGAGCCCTGAGTCGGAGCCCCCTGCTCAGCGGGGAGCCTGCTTCTCCTTCTCCCTCTGCCGCTCCCCCTGCTTGTGTGCGCGCCCCCTCCCTCCCTCTGTCTCTCTCTCTCTCTCTCTCTCTCTCTCAAATCAATAAATAAAATCTTAAAAAAAAAGGTTGTCGTGAAAGATTAAGATAGTTCATTCAGCACACGGTAAGTGCATGCTTTTTTTATAACTACTCCAGATAAATGGATTCTTACAAAATGTCTACACATAAGATTGTAACACTTGTAGCTAAGAACAGATTTAAACACCAAATCTTGACCACCTTTTACCAACATATCTCAAATACTCTCAACTTCATATCACTGATCATGGTTCAGTGATAAAAAAAATTCAAGTTTTCTATCACATAGTTTTTTCCCTAGACTTCTTAATTCAGTATATTTACATGCAGTTCATGCTTTAACTCTCCTTCCCCTGAAAGATTCGGAATCTCAAATGAGAGAGGGATAGAAGGTTTTGTGGGTTTTGCAAAGATAGTTTATCCAGTTGTAACATCCATGCTAACCAAAATCAGTATTTCTCAAATTGGTAATCAAACATTTATGTAATTAGTGAGAAATACTGATGTAAAAGGTGCATTCTTTCAGTTTTGCCTAGCAAAATCTTAAATTTCATGCAATTCGTGATTAAACAAAACAATTTGCAACATTCCCTTGGAATTTACCTCCTGTCAGTCATTAAATAATTTCTCCTCCTTTTATTATCTGTTATCTCATTCAAATTCAGTTCCTTTCTTAACATTTACTATATCTTATTTAGTTAATTCTTGTAAATGTTACTCACATTTATGTGGTGCACTCTTGATGGGTATACTGTGCCTTTAGTCTCATAAGCCTGTTAAAAGAACACCTGTGAGGGTTTTTATGAAAAATGAAATTGCTTTCTGGATAGTTGTCTCATCTCATCTTCTCTAGGCCATGGAACTAATATATACTCTCCCAAGTCTTCTCATGACAACCTGCTGATGTGTCCAACATTCTAACACTTCTGTACCACTCTGAGCATTTACCAGCTCCTGGTGCTAGACTGCCAGTGTGGGGATAACATGTAAATGGCTCCAGAAGGATTGGAAGGGAGACAGTAAAAGTGCTACCCACCCAACTGATTGCGTCATCATTTTCCTTTGTTGTACTTATCAGACTTTGAATAATTACAGATAGCAGCCATTGGCTACTATTTTAATGGCCATGAATGCAATTATTTGTTTTCTTAATAAGTATGTGTTTGAAATACCATATTGCTTTTCTAGACTTGATAAAAATATTTTGGTGAGATTGGCCATCATCTTGACCACAGTCACCCTGTTTACCTCATCTGTTTGGCAAATAATGAAATTTTTTTACCAAAGCTAAGGAAAACAACCCATTATAATTTTGGTACAACTGCTAAGAACAAAAGGTTGGGGTTTTCTTTTTCCTTTTTTGTTTTGTGTTAGTTATGATTTTTGTTTTGTTTCTTTGTTGTTTCCATTTTTATTTCCTCCATTACCAGAAAGAGAAGGTTTACTCTATTTTTATTTTAAGTCAAGGCAAACTGGGGAGTGGCCAGTAAAGAAATGTGCCAGCTCACTGAGCCAGTCAAACTTGACTCTTTGGCATTAGTATCCTCTTCTTCTAAAATTCAAGGAAACCCAAATTGTACATGTTAAAAAGGTGGATACTGAGTATTTTAAAGTTTATAATACAGGACAGGCTGTTTGGGCACAGATAGCATTCATTTTTAATTTGGAAATGTGTGCTATAAATGCTCGAAGAACAAAGAGGATAGAGATTTCGAGGTGGAGATCTCAGCATGTCCTAGCAGACCAGGGTTTTCCAGGAGAGTGGCTGGCAGAAATGCCTATAGCATGACATGATCCAGAGGGGAGCAGTTGGGAAAATCATTTCACGCAATTGCATTAGAAAGACATCAGGATAGAGAGAGACCAGAGCACAGGAAGATACCAGTCAGATTGGAAAAGTTTATTTTAACAGAGAGGGTAAACCAGGACCTAAAATAAGGTCAGAGAAGTACACTGAATGACCTAATTCTAGGCACTCAGTTTTTCTGTGTTTCATTTTCCTTTAAGGTCCTTTATCTTCTCTTATTTTATACCTTCTTTAGGAACCGATAGAGGATCAAAGTTGGGTCTTGAGTTAACCTTAATCCCCAAGGGGAAAAGAATGATAGATTAATAAAGTAAAAGGTGAGTGTTGTTCAAGGAATACCTAGAATAGGCTGTTTTGATACTAAACGTGAGCCAAAGTATTTTGGCTTTTCTCTTATTTATATAAAAAACTTGCCATCCAAATTTCCCCATTTGAGTTGTTTATTTGAACTCAGTGATCTATGAAAACATTAGGAAGAAAGGGTAGGTTACAACCTAGGTCCTCGGAAACTCTATAGTGAAGGAGTTTTTATTCTAAAGTGGGATAAGGTACATCAGATATTTGTGATTGTTAAGTCAGCTTCATGATACAGTGATCCTAATTTCTATAAAACTTCCCAGTTTTCAAGTATTTTCTAATCATGACTAATGAAATTAGATACATGAGAATACTTTCAGAAATAGATTTTCATTTGATTTTTTATATCACAGTGTTTTTCAGATAATGCATTCATAGATAGGATAAGATGAGCACTTAACGTCTGATTGTATAATTACACTTTTAATTATCATTAAACATTCAGAGAACGTCTAAGTAAGATTTTATAGGTTTTAAAGTGTTAGGCTTCTAATATAAGATAAGCATGCTAAAATAGGAGGATTTTATTATTTCCTAAAAGTACTTACAAGGCAGAAACATGTAGTTTCCTTGTAGCTGTTGATTTTAAATGTATCCTACAATTTACAGCATTCTGATGACTCCAGAGTAAAGTCTGTTTACCAAATACTTGATGTTGCCAGTTTCTACTGGTTGTGTTTTCCATTCTTGGAGGGTTTATGATAGTTGTCTCATGATATACCTGATCAGCTAGAGCAATCTTAAATGTTTCCCAGTTTTTAGCTTTGCCATACATGACTTTTATTTTTAGATCGATTATAGAATGCATGTCTAACCCTAAGGAATTTGCTGCTGATCTGTTCGGGAGTTTTCTTTCCAGAATACACAGAGTTTGAATTTGTGTTTTCTTATAAGAGCTAATATGGCTTCTTAAGTAAATTCATGTATTCATTCACTTTCAGACAGTGATACCCACTGTGGTCCAGGTGGGTATTCCAGACGTTAGGGTGATGGCAGTAAGGAGAACCATTCCTGCCCCTTTGGAGCTTACATTCTCAGTGGAGGAGAATTCATGAAAGGTGCTTGTGTTAGCAGGCCACCCTTTATCTCTTGCCACATCATTTCTTAACCAGCTCTCTATTCTCAGAAAGTAAATGAGTGGTTTTGAAACAGAAAAACCTATGTCGGTAATGCCAGGTACTATAAGAGGCAGTCATTGTATTGCTGCTCACTTAAGTTGTTACTGACTGAAGAATTCAGAATACTCCCAAGTTTGGTACTGTTCATTCAATTGTAATTTTCCAAATCTGTTTTCTGTATTGTATTTACTAATGAAACCATTTATTTCCCATAAGGAAGATGAGATACATTTTTCATTCTTTATGTTTACTTTGCTGCTTTGATGTTTATGTAAGGTCCTTTTTATTTTTGGGTTTTTTTCCTTTTTTAAGATTTATTTATTAGAGCGAGACATCGGGAGGGAGGGGCAGAGGGAAAGAGAATTCCAAGCAGACTTCACTCTGAGCACGGAGCCCAATGTGGGGCTCAGTCCCACAGCTCCTCAAGATCCAAGACCTGAGCCAAACCAAGAGTCAGGTGCTTAACCGACTGCATCACCCACACGCCCCTATAAGGTCCTACTTTTGATAAAGATGTGGTTTAAGCTATTATGGGATAATTCTTGCCAAATTTACTCAAAAACCATTAATTAAGCACATTTTATCTTTGAAGGATAGAAATAAAAACTGGGGTTTATACAAGAATGAATGGGGACAACGAACAGGAAGCAAAGGTGACTGACTAAGGTTCCTGGCATGGATCTGTTTTTGGAGAGATGCAGGTAGGACCTGGAGAGTCTTAGGGCACATTGAGTTTTCAGTAGAAGTGGCATCATTTTCTGGAACATTATTTTTAAAAACAATGGCCTTTTGGGCGCCTGGGTAGCTCAGTCGTTAAGCATCTGCCTTCGGCTCAGGTCGTGATCCCAGGGTCCTGGGATCAAGTCCTACATCGGGCTCTCTGCTCAGCAGGGAGCCCGCTTATCCCTCTCCCACTGCCTGCCACTCCCCCTGCTTGTGCGCACGCGCTCTCTCTCTCTCTGTCAAATAAATAAAATCTTTAAAAATAAATAAAAACAATGGCCTTTTTATACTACTCATTTGATATTAGGATTCCTTCAGAGTGAAATTATATCATATTCCAGTAAGTAATATTATCCTTTCAGAATACATAATTTGTGGACTAGACCTGATTTTACTTTGAGAGGTTCCAGACTAGACTTTGTAGACCAAAAGTCTCACCGTTGTAAATACTAAGCTTATTATATTAGATCACTGCTTCGCAAACCTAACCCAAATTATGAGATGTTCCACTTAATAACCTTTTTGTTTTTATGCAAGAACCTACATCAAAGTAGATTTTCTATGAAGTCAAAATAATGTTACAAATTTGGTTCAAACCTTGGAAGGTTACTAAGCCTGTTTTCCCACCTGAAAGTGGGGATCAAAACAGAAGCAATAGTGCATTGTTGTGAAGATTACTTTGTGATGTTAGCTGCTTAGCACAGTGCCTGGCACATAGCAAATCACTCTTGGTAAGTGCATACTCTTCATGTATTAAGAGTTGCCATAGGGGTGCCAGGGTGGCTCAATTTTGTTAAGCATCTGCCTTTGGCTCACTCAGGTTATGATCTAAGGGTCCTGGGATCAAGCCCAACACTGGGCTCTCTGCTCATCGGGGAGCCTGCTTGTGCTTGCTCTCCCTCTCTTTCTCAAATAAATAAAATCTTTTTAAAAAAATTATAAAAAATGAGAGTTGCGATATTGTCAACATCTTGCAGAACTGACTCAATATAAGGGTTTTATTATTGTTTTAATCCTAAAGATTACTTCCTTAGAAAAAGGAGGAAATCTGTTTAAAACAAAAAAATTCCATGTAGCCAGCAGTGGACTGTATTATGCATTACATTTTTTTTAAATAACAACTTGTTTCAACCATTTTGTATTTCTTATGCATGTGGGAACTAAGTTCAATATTAGCTATACTCTCAACATGCTCACCATTAACCACATGGGGGCAGATACCCAATCATGTTAGTTTCTGTTTCTTTTAGCATAAATTGGATATTAAGAGAATCTGAGGTTTGAGGAGCTTGTGTACTTAAGGTGTTATCAAGTACTATTTCTGTACAATGACTCCCAGATGTAGATATTTTCAGCCTTTCTCCCAAACTCCAAATCCTGGTTTGTAGCTATCTTAACACATCTCATTAAATCTTAAACTCAAACCATTTAGATCTCATCACACCACATCTGTTTCTTCCTGGTGTGTGTGTGTGTGTGTGTGTGTGTGTGTGTGTGTGTGTGTGTGTGTGTGTGTGTGTGTGTGTGTGTGTGTGTGTGTGTGTGTGTGTGAAATATAGATTAATGGGTTATGTTCCTGGCATCACCACATCTGTTTCTTCCTGGTGTGTGTGTGTGTGTGTGTGTGTGTGTGTGTGTGTGTGTGTGTGTGTGTGTGTGTGTGTGTGTGTGTGTGTGTGTGTGTGTGTGTGTGTGTGAAATATAGATTAATGGGTTATGTTCCTGGCATCACCACATCTGTTTCTTCCTGTGTGTGTGTGTGTGTGTGTGTGTGTGTGTGTGTTTTGTTTTAAATACAGATTAATGGGTTACGTTCCTGGCATCTAGTAAGCAGTCAGCAAATGTTGATACTTACTCCTTGTTATTGGCACTGTCATTCTTATAGTGAGACATAAGACCTTAGAGCCATCTTTCATTTCTCCCTTACCACCCTGGCTTACATGGTTGCCTCCGTAATGAGTCTCTCCTCTCCGTTTTTCTGAGTGACTATTGTTTATCAGTATTTGCAGTGGAGCCTATCCCTTCCCACCAACTGGATGTGATTTCCTTATCCCTTGAGCCTTAAAAAATGTGTTGTACTTCTCATAGTTTCCTGCAATCATGTCTTATTTTTCTCCCAACAAGATTTATCCTATTCGATGATAAACTCCCTTTTGAAAACAGTGACTACATTAGGCATCTTCATCTTTATATTTCCTGCAGTACTAAGTCAATGACTTTTTAATTTTTTTAGTAAGTAGTGTACTAATTCACTTAAATGTATGTATGCTTGCTATTTGCTAGGTGTTGATACCACTTTAATACCCAAAAGCAGGACTGGGACAACTTTTTCTAAAATGGCCAGAGAGTAAATGTTTTTGGCATGGTGGGCCATGCAGTCACAATTGTCAACTCTGCTATTATAGCACATAAGCATCTATAGATAATACATAAATGAATGGGTATGACTTATGTTCCAGTAAGACTTTATTTACAAAACTGACAGTGGGTTGGATTTGGCCTGCTGACCGTACTTTACCAATCTCTGCTCTGAAGGACTTTTTTTTGTTGTTGTTGTTAAGTAGGCTCTACACCCAGCATGGAGCCCAACATGGGGCTTGAACTCATAACCCTGAGATAAGACCTGAGCAGAGATCAAGAGTTGGACGCTTAACCAGCTGAGCCACTCAGGCAACCCTAAAGCATTTTTTATTGGTTATTTGTCACTATATCATTTAGTCAGTTGAGGGCTTCAATTCTCAATATGGAAAATGAGAGAGAAAAATAGAAAAAGATTGTAACAACTGCCCAGTATAATTAAAAGTCACTTCAGAAAAAGCAGTTCCTGCTCAAAAGACAGGCTTTTTGATAAATGAACTTGACCTAAAGTATCATGGAGTCCCTTTCCTATGCCAGCTCAGTGTTAAGCACTAGGGTTACACAGGCTTCTAAAAGACTAGCCTTCAAGGAGCTCACAGTCTAGGGGAGAAGGTAGATATAGGGTAAATGCTACAATAGATATGTATTTTATATATATAAGGCATAACAAGTGCCCAGTGGAAGGTGTGAGCATTTTGCATAGACATGTGAGACTTGTCATTTTTTGATGGAAGCTCACACCGGTTGCCTTCATTCTACTTCCAAAGATTGGCATATAAAGTTAAGAGTTTAGACTTTAAACCCAAGTCAAGTTAAAATATTATTTAGGCTTTGACTTAATGAGCATCGCAGAAGATTATTACTCTTGGGGATACTACCCTACTGTACTTGCACAGATTTTATTGGCTGTTTCCTACTGTGCTGGTTGTAGTTAATAATTTTTGGAGCACTTTTTTTTTCTTTTTCTTTTTTTTTGAAAAAGAAAAACGAGCAAAAATATGAGCTCTCTCTCTTAGGTTTTATTTCCATGCTGAGAGGTTTTTTTAAATAAAAACTAAAGTTACTTTACTTTCTTTTGATCTGTAACATGAAATATTTAAAAAATCATTTACAGTGAAATTAAAGAGGTAAGATACTTTTTCCTATGTTGTTTTAGAGAAACTGATTTTGCCTATGTAAAGGCCTCTAGTGAGACCCATCTGACCTCCTTTTGGCTTTCACTAACACAAATCCCTCCCCCCCTTAACTCCCCCTCCCCGCCCAGCAAGCAAAGACCTTTTCTACCTTAGAGCAGAGCTGACCTCCAGTTCATGTAACTTGCTCAGATTCTGATTTCCCTGACTCTCAGCTCTGCCTGCAAGATACCACCTCTCAGCCTTAGTTGATTCTAAGAGCCTGGTCTCTTGCCTGCCTTTCCTCATAGCCCTGCCACACCCCTCCTTGCTTTTCACCTAACCCATATCCCTACTGGCCAATTATTCCTCCTTACCTTAAACATCTCCCCAACTGAACATTTAACCTGTATTTCTTCTTTTCTCACAAAGTGCTTCTCATATTTCAGTGTCCATCATAATCATTTAGGACAGTTGTTGGAAATATAGATTTCCAGCCTACCCTCAGGGGTTCTGGTTTATCAGTTTCATATAGGACCAAGAAACCTGCATTTTTTACAGTCTCTGCTTCCTAAGTTATCCCTATGATCATACTTTGAGAAATATTGGCCAGGGTGGTAAACTCCTTGAGGACATTTTTGGTTCCCATACAGTGTTTGACATGTTTTCTGTATAATAAGTATTTGGCAGATGTTTATTCAGTTGAATTGTTGAAGATGTATAGAGAAATATATAATTTGATATTAAGATGGATTTTTTGAAATCAGATTTTTACATCTTTAAAGATATTAGTCTGTACCCTTTGCCTAATTGAACTGGAACTGGAAGATTAAATTATCTTATTTCAGGCTTATAGAAAATAATTAAAAAATATACTTTGAAGATATTCTAAGTAAGAAATTTATAGTATGCAGTTAAAAGTTAGGATTTTTAAAAATGTCCTGCCATTAGAAAACAAGGTGTTAGAAGTTATTATTTTGAGAATATTGGTACAGAATTAAATATATTATCAGACAACATTAAAGGAATTCCAGAATGTCTAAGAACAGCATTAATTACTTTCAGATGTCTTGTCTTATGAAAATTGCAGGCTCCATTGTTGCCTTTTTATTAGATCCCTTGAAAGTAACTGCTGAAGGGTTAGTAAAGACAGCAATATGTCTCTAGATGGCATTACTTAAATTTCCTTGTTTTCCTTTTGGAATTTGATTCTATTAATGAGTACTTACAATAGTAAGCAAACTTGCCTGTAATAGAAGATGCCATCACCCATGGTTGCCCATCATGAGATGCATTTCCAGTAAAAATTTTACTTCAAATGTAGTATGTTTGTGTTTTGATCAATTTTGTAGTAATAAAGTATTTTTAACATTTAAAGTATTAAGGTCATAGGTAGTAAAGTTAATTTTTTTAGCTTACATACACATTTTTGTTACAGAAAAGTATAAATGGGTAATCAATAAAAGATTTTCAAACATAAATGCATTACTCAGGGTAAAATTCTTCGGAGAATTGGAGTGGAAATACAAGTTCAAGAGGAAGAGGAAACCATATAAGATTTCTAACTGTTACGGAAGAGCTTGGAATAAAAGGAAAAAAGAGAAGAGCATTTTAAATGGATGATAATCGGTATCAAATTGCTGTGGTATTTAGATTTGAGTGAATTTACTTAAGAGTGAGGTAACATTTTCATTTTCAATCAGTATTTACACTACACAATAAATTATGTTCTTTGCATCTATTTAAACTTGTGAGTAAAGATTTTAAATGAAAGTTTAGATAATCTATTTAAAAATATACAAAAGTGGGGCACCTGGGTGGCTCAGTCCATTAAGCGTCCAACCTTGGTTTTAGCTCAGGTCGTGATCTCAGGATTGTGAGACTGAGCCCCACATTGGGCTCCTCCTCCATGCTCAGTGCGGTGTCTGCTTGAGATTCTTTCCCCTCCCTCCCCCCTCCTCCTCTACTCCTCTCCTCACTGGCGTGTCCACTCACTCTTCTCTCACTCTCTCAAATAAATAAAATCTTTAAGAAATATATATACACAAAAGTATCATTGTTTTCCAAAACTATTTTAAGTTATATATAACCAAAAAAGTGTGAAGATCCTGAATAAGTTTTCCCAAACACAAAAAAGTTTGCTGCAAGGGTGAGTTTAAAACAAGGTTAAATCTAGAGGCAAATAGGTATCTTTACGAAACATAATAACTATTAATAACAACCTCTTATTGAGTGCCTCTACTGTTTTATAGGTGCTTTGGTAAGCATTTGTATACATTATGATTATGGTACATTATACATGCATTATAAGTTTTACACATTATAATTGCATAGAGAGCCCAGCCTGCAGCTTTGTAACCACCAAATGGTGGTACCTAGATCCAAACCTAGGCCTGCCTGTCTCCCAATGCATTAGTATGTTTTCTTCAATAGAGCACATGCCGTAAATGGACATAATGCGTGTTCTTAGATTATGTAAAACCCAACCCCAGTTCTTTGTTACAGCTTTTTGGGATTGTGCTTATTTTTCAGAGTGAGAGCCATGATCAGATGAGTATGTGCTCAAAATGGTATTAACCTTTGACCACATTTCAGATCTAGACCTTAGAACAAAGAAAGCAAGAGATCATTTGAAGACTGTAAAATGTTAAAATCAACCTGAAGAACGTCCATACATATAAAGGAAATATGTAGAGTGAGGTACTAAATATTTTATCAGAGAAGACATATCCAGTGGGTTTTATGCAGGGAATTCTGCTTAAAGCAGTTTTATGATAAGAACTGTAAATTTAGCTGTAGGGAAGCTGAAGCTCAGCCAGTTGGCAAAGCTGGGTTAGTATTTACAGGACGGATGCAAGCACAACTATTAAAGTTTTAGTAGTTGTGAACTTGAGAATTTTAATTTGAGAGGCTGTACTGAAGATCCAAAGTGATATGATGGTCAGATTCTTACTAGATTCTAAGTCTACAGTTCCTATATTGATGATCTCATTTCAAATATATACTAAATTCATTACTAGTTACAGAAATTATGAGAAATATAAAGTGAGAGTTTTCTCTGAAAGCTTGAGAAATAGATTTTATTTTTTTAAAGATTTTATTTGTTTATTTGTCAGAGAGAGAGAACGGGGGAGCGTCAGGCAGAGGGAGAAGCAGGCTCCCCGCTGAGCAAGGAGCCCGATGCGGGACTCGATCCCAGGATCCTGGGATCATGACCTGAGCTGAAGGCAGACACTTAACCAACTGAGCCACCCAGGTGTCCTGGGAAATAGATTTTAATTCTCAATGTTAATGTACTAAATTTATACATTCTAGTTATACGGTAATTTGTAACCAACTTTATATACTCTTCAGTGGTAATAATCACACGATTAGTTGACATTTCTAAGTGATTTCAGGTATTTCATTTTAGCCAAAGAGCTTCAACCTCCTCCGGCCTTTCTCTTTAATTTTTTTAGAAGTACCCAAACTATGAATTCTTTTTTTTTTTAAGATTTTATTTATTTATTTGAGAGAGAGAAGCACAAGAGGGAAGAGGGTCAGAGGGAGAAGCAGACTCCCTGCTGAGCAGGGAGCCCGATGTGGGACTCGATCCCGGGACTCCAGGATCATGACCTGAGCCAAAGGCAGTCGCTTAACCAACTGAGCCACCCAGGCACCCCCCCAAACTATGAATTCTATGTATATTCCCATGTCTCCTTTCCATTTAGTCCTGTGGACACTAGCTTACTCCTGACTCTGTCTACCTTGTACATATACTTTCTTCCTGAAAAGCCTTCATCCTTGACTGAATACCTAATAGCTCACCACTATTTTCTCAGAGCCTTGAACAGTGTCTGGTACAAGGTAGACCCTCAGTAAATATGTATTGAGTGAGGAATAAGTGAACAAGCAAACAGTAGAGTGAAGGAATTCAAGATCTGCTTTCAGTAGCCCCAACCCTGCATCTCCTTGAATGACCCTGGGTAGGGTACTTAATTTCTCAGGGCTTCATTGCCCTCAGCTGGAAGACAAAAAAAAAAAAAAGAAAGACTAAATACTTGCCATTTCTAAAGTGATATAATTCTGTGGTGTAGTTAATTCATGAACTATTTAACGTTTAAGCAAAAGTTTCTCTGAGGAAACTGATCATATTTTGCAAAATGATACTTTCTAATAAAAATTGAAGATTAAGGGGCGCCTGGGTGGCTCAGTCGGCTCAGGTCACGATCACAGGGTCCTGGGATAGAGCCCTGCATCAGGCTCCCTGCTCTGAGGAGAGCTGCTTCTCCCTCTGCCTGCCACTCCCCCTGCTTGTGCTCACTCTCTCTGTCAAATAAATAAGTAAATCCTAAAAAAAATTTTTTGAAGATTGTCTGTAATCATACTCTTACAGTCAATTTAGTACCAAAAGAAATATGTTTTGTTAACAAAGAGTAAGGCTAATTAAAATTCCCTTTGTTAATTAGAAAGTCTTTGAAGGAGGAGGGATTTTAAGAACCAGTTAAGAAGTGGGAGAGGTAGCTAGGGTTAGCAAGTGAAGTACCTAGATATTGAGTGTACCGTGCAGCCTGAAAGAATATCTGCAGGTGGGTAAGGAACAAGAAAGAATGTTTTTTTGAGTATCTACTTAGCTTTAGATTTCTATCATAACACTTGTCCCAATGAAATGTGGTAATTATTTCTTTGACTGGTACCCTCAGTAAACTGGGATTTATTTCTGTGAACTTCTGTTACCTAGCAGACCACTTGTATGTGTTAGATACTAAATAAATATTTGAGGAATTAATGAATAAGTGTTTACATTTCTACATGCATTAATTGTAATGAAGTAACATACTATATCTCTACAAGATAGGAAAAGTAAGCTCAGAAATTGACCTACCCAAAAGAAACCAATTTATAGTTACAAAGCCAGGATTTGGACTTAGGTCTCTCTACAAGATATGCTTTTTCTACTAACTAGTCTCATACATCGTGAACATAATTCCTGACTAGTATGTCATTTCCCTGCTAGAGCTGCTTTATTAGAAAAAATCTTTGGAGTATAAAATCTTATTACTGATACTAGTTGGACAAGTTCCACTTTAGAAGCATTTTCGTCTGTTAAATTCACTTATTTAATCTTTACAAGCTAGCCCTTGAATAGATAACTTTTCCATCATTATACTGATGAAGAAAATGGAGTACCCTTGAGGAGTCACAGATCTTAATGATCTTAAGATTGGAACCCAAGCCTCTGGATTTAAAAATAATTGAGCTTCCAGTAAGGATCAGGAAAGACTGAACAAATGGCATCTAGAACAAGTAAGAGCCTTGTAAGGCCCTCCTTAAAGTTTTTTTTTTTTTAAGATTTTATTTCTTAGAGAGAATGAGGGAGAGAGAGCACATGAGAGGGGGGGAGGATCAGAGGGAGAAGCAGACTCCCTGCTGAGCAGGGAGCCTGATGCGGGACTCGATCCCGGGACTCCAGGATCATGACCTGAGCCGAAGGCAGTCGCTTAACCAACTGAGCCACCCAGGCGCCCCCTCCTTAAAGTTTTAAAATATGTAATTGGCCACTGTTTTACCACATCCATAGCTTTCATACCATGGATAGACTAGAATCATTTACCACTGCAGTTATGGACTGTTGAGCTTTCCTTTTGAAAGAGGAAAGCATTTATTTCTCAATCTAGATTTCACAGTTAAAAGTGCAACTAACTGATTCCAAATGTACAAGGTTGAATCTCTGGCTATTAAGAAAGTTACTGTATATGCATGTATATACAGTACTACCAGCTCATGACTGGTGCCCCATTATCAAGCACTTGTGGTCGTCAGTTACGTAGATATATTAAAGTCCCAAAACAAAGTGCAGCAAATTACTAATTCAACTACTGTTGGCTTTTTTTTTTTAATATGAAAACTAAGAGAAATTAGGTAAGAAAAATATTCAACTTTGGCAAGATCCGTTTCTAATATGACTTGGACTGTATGAATTGCAGAAATTGTGACAAAGGAGTATTATTTGGAGAAATTTTATTTTATTTTTTTTTTTTAAAGATTTTTCTTTATTTATTTGAGAGAGAGAATGAGATAGAGAGAGAGAACATGAGAGAGGGGAGGGTCAGAGGGAGAAGCAGACTCCCTGCCGAGCAGGGAGCCCGATGCGGGACTCGATCCCGGGACTCCAGGATCATGACCTGAGCTGAAGGCAGTGGCTTAACCGACTGAGCCACCCAGGCGCCCCTGGAGAAATTTTAAATAGTACCTTTTTCTTTTAAACAGAAGAATTCAAACTCTCTGACCCCTGTACTTAGTTTGGTTTTATATGTTTCAGTTTATGTATTTTCTTCTCCTACTCTGGGTCTTCTTTAACAATCTGGGTTCTTTCTTCCTTTTCATTTGGATTTTGAAAACTAGTTTGTTTCTCTAATCCATTCACTTTCTACTTTATTACATAAAGTTTAGTACTTTAAAGTTTGTATTATTTTCAAGGAATTTGATAAATGTGAATCTAAAACAATTAATTAGCAGTTGATTCAAAAACCATAATTCAGTTATGCCAGGATGAGCCATACCTTAAAAACAGTTAACTCTCAGATAACTGATTTATATTAAGGTCAATTTGGGGCGCCTGGTTGGCTCAGTCCGTAGAGCATGCGACTCTTCATCTCGGATCGTGAGTTCAAGCCCCATGCTGGGCGTAGAGCTTGCTTACAGTATACATGCATATACAGTAACTTTCTTAATAGCCAGAGATTCAACCTTGTACATTTGGAATCAGTTAGTTGCACTTTTAACTCTGAAATCTAGATTGAGAAATAAATGCAACGGTTAAGAACATAAGTGCTATAAATATCACATAAATTTCAAAACATGTAAGGAGGGGCGCCTTGGTGGCTCAGTCAGTTGAGTGCCTGCCTTTCCAGGTCCTGATCCCAGCGCCCCTAGACCAGGCCCCACACACTGGGCTCCCTGCTCAGCGGGGAGCCTGCTTCTCCCTCTGCCCCTTACCCTGCTCTTACGCTCTCTCTCTCTCTCTCAAATAAATAAATAAAATCTAAAAAAAAAAAAAAAAAAAGCCTTGTAGGGGCTCAGTCGGTTCAGTTCTGCCTTCGGCTCAGGTCATGGTCCCGGGGTCCCGGGATCGAGCCATGCGTCTGACTCCCTGCTCGGCGGGGAGCCTGCTTCTCCCTCTGCCTCGCCTGCCGCTCCCCCTGCTTGTTGCGTGCTCGCTCTCTCTGTCAAATAAGATCCTTAAAATATATATCAAAACTTGTAGAATTTTAAAGTTGGAGTCAGCTTAGTGATCACCTCATCCAGTGACTTTATTTTTTAGGGAAAAGTTCTGTGGCCTCGGGACTAAAATTAGATTATTAAATTTGGAGAATATTCATATTTAGTTTCAATATTTTTTAGGAGGGGAAAGGAAATGATCTAAGGAGTGTCAGTGATGGGAAATAAAGTGGTTTGTGACTTTTTAAAAGTCTGTCTTCTTTTGAGTTAGGAGAAATTTTTTTAAAATCCTAATTTGCAAGTAAAGTAGAGGAAGAAGTTGAGAACTTGGGCAGTTTCTTTGAAAGTTAGTAACAGAGCCAAGATTAAAAACATACCCTTGACCATCAAGACAACTTTTATTTATATAATGTCAATCACTGTAACACCTGTTTAGCCTACTGAGCCATGTTGCCCTTATAATGCCCCTGTGAAGCTGCCTGGAGCAGGGTCAGCTAGCAAGCCTGTGAGGGTGAGCAAGTAAAATAACAAGAGGAAATGTCTGAGAGGGTCCCTAAGGGTTAAAAAAAAAAGACAAATGTTGGTGTCTTAATTCTTCCAAACCTAAGTAGTTTGTCTTAGGGTAGCAGAGCCATTCTACGAATGGGAACTCCAGAGTCTGAGAAAATTTCAAACAGATAAAGGTGTCCCTTAGGATTCAGTAACTTAATGGCTTGCAAAAGAGCTAAGGTCTAAATGTTTTAGGCAGTGCCAAGCTGGACTCTACAAGTTGCCTAAAGATAATAGAAATAGAAACATTCAACGTACCTTTAGCCTCCTGGAAGGAAATGTGATCTAAAATAATAGTTTGAAAGTTGTAATTCTGTATTTAAAATGTAAAATGCATAAAAAGGCAAATATGTGTTTCCGTGCTAACATAATAAGTGCCATTCTTTGTTACTCTGAAGAAGTCCAATGACTGTCCTGAACTAAAGTTTCTATCAGAATGTGTTTTATTTTAGGTAATTATGCAAATGGAGAACTTTGTTCATGGCTTCAGTAACTGAGCTAGCAGTTTCTCTGTTCTATCATTTAACCCCACAATAACTCTCTGAAGTGACACTTGTCATTCTCCAGTTTCATGTGTGGAAACTAGGGATCAGAGAAGTAAAGTAACTTGTCCAGAATCACAGACCAGTTAAGTGATGGACTTTAACTCACAGTGTTGGGCCCCAAACCCAAGCAGCCACTAAAAGTTGCTGCTTTATTTAACTGCAAGTCACAAAATGTTACCCCATATGTGTTTGATGGCTTTTCTTTATAAACAGTTTACATAATTTTCTTTTTAAATTTACGGGCACATTTTAACGGTAGACTAAGAGTAACCATTAGTAGTAGAAAAAGAAAGAAATTCAGGATTTCAACTAAAAGATGATCTAGTGAAGTCCAACCTCTTTAACAGACTTGAAAGCTGGAGCCTAGAAGCTTACTGACACTCAGTACCAATATTGCTGTGATTAGAAGTTTGCAACATTTTAGGGTAAACACGAAATAAAATTCAGCGGTTCTAATGAAAACCATACAACATACCAGATTTTCATTGTATTTGAATATAGTATTTTAAAAATAATTCATTATAAGCTCTTACAAATTTTTGCATCCTAAGTGCTTTGTTAAAGTAGAAAAAAGGGGCCTGCTACACACATAAAACAGGGACCAAAAATTTTTTTTAACTGAACAAGTAATCATTGTAGTTTTAAGGTTGAAGTAATATATAACTTATATGGTAATTCTTAAGTATTTCTAGATGTTCCTCTGCTGGGAACCTATTTTATACTGTATCAGCAAGAGTGTAGGCTTCCAATTACCATGTGGCTTTTGAAGAATTTTTTTTTTTAAATTCAGCTTTGGAAATATAGAGAAACCTAATGAAGATTGAATATTATGAAAAGAAACAAATTACCTAAAATGTTAAGTCTACACTGAAAATTACGAAAGACTGAAATAAGTAAACATTCCCTGATTTGTGAAATGTTTCTTAATAGAAGTCTTGTGATTCATTTAAATTCACAGAAGATAAGTTACTGCAAGCATTTGTAGGATACTACTTGAAAATTTCTCATTTGAGAATTCAAGTCTTATTTTCTCCTAAGAAAAATTTGGTTATATCCATTTTATATTTTACTTTAAAAGTTAATCTTATACTTCAATATCTAATTCAATCTCATTTTTCTCTTATGTGTAATTACTGCTAACTTTAAAAAAAAAAGACACTGCTTAATTCAAAGGGAAATAATGTTTAAAAGATGTGAAGCATTTAATCCTTGAATGTTGGAACCACTTTTAAAGTATTGTAAGCACATCTGTGTTACATTACACAGGGAAAAGAATGTATGCATTCCGTGGCCTATGGGCACTGGGGTGGCTGGTTTAGGAAAACTGAGTATTTTGCATTTCATGTTTTTTTCAACATAAAAAATTTTCTTTGACTCTAAAATGAAGAATGGAATTCCAGGGGTAGGGAATGTAGTCAGGCAAACATGTCAAGTACAGTTGTTCTCTCACTTGTCACCTACTTCTGAAAAAGAAATCAGTTTCTACAGCAGGTTTGTCTTTTCATTTTGTTAAGCACTTTTTTTTCCCCTTATTTGAAAAGTATTCCATGGAACAAACTTACAGAGAGGTCACTACACCAGGAGTTCTTCAGAAGTGCACTGCATGCCTCACTCAGCTGCGAGTGACTGTACAAATAATCTCTTACTAATTAGGAAATACTGAAGTTTGTAAGTGATTTACTCTTAACAAAATTACAGCAGATTCAAATATATTCCAGTGATAACCTCACTCTTGATCACTTGGATCCAGTATGCTTTCTTGAGTAGGAGGGAAAAGGATGGAGTTACAGCTGTCAGGCTGGGTATCCCTTAGGATGTGTGTGTTGCATGTGAATATCATCTGTCATTGGTGGAGATGGAAGAAAAAAGTTGGAGAATTATGACTACACTGGTGGACATGTTCTCAACTTTTTTGTCTTTAATGTGACATGATATTCACATGCCAACACATACCCGTATGCAACTCCTAGTGAGCTAGATGAAATTCCACCTCTTTCTCTGCTACTCCAGAAAGCAAGCAAGGGGGAGGATGTTAGGGGAATGCATCTTTCATCAACTAAAAAAAAAAAAAAGTGTTGTTTTTTTTTTTTTAAGTAATGACTTGAGAGTTTCATACCTTAAGGAACATTAGCATCTAATTACCTGTGACACATTTGACAGCTATGTCATGACTGATAGCATGACTGATAAACTCCATATTCCTTAAATTTTGTGTTTTAGGCTCATCCAGAAACTCACTGTTTTGTTTTGTTTTGTTTTGTTTTAATTTCAAAATAAAGGAAGGCCAAATTTAATTGTATGGCAATGTAAATTTCTGGAAACTATTTTTATAATTAGAATTAACTTTTTACGAAAGTATTGGTAGCCAGTTATTTTAACACCATATATTACTGAAAATTATCATGGGATAGTTTTTTGTTTTTCTTTAAGGCTCAAACTAAATAAATTTGAGGAATTTGAATTTTGAACTAGTCATTGCCTGATCCAAGAAGAATTCACGACACATCAAACCATAGATATTGTATAAAAGTTAGTCTTTATTCCTTGATCTGAAAATGACTTGTTCTCAATCTTTTCTAATGTCAAATTATTTGATATGCTCTTTATTTAGCTTTAGAACCTGTATAATAATAGCACTTTTAACTTTTTTTAGAGGCACTAAACTTACTATATTATAAGGAAATAAGTATTGAATTAATGTCATTAACATTTAAAAATTTTTTAATGTAAGGGACTCTGATATATCTTATTAGTAACTTTGAATATTAAGGCTGTTTTTAATTTTTGTTTTGCTTTTTTTATTGTAAGGTATTATGAACTGGATCCTTACAAAAGTCTCCGTGACAATTTGAGGAACAAAGTGATCATTGAGTATCCAACATTACATGTGGTATTAAAGGAATCCAGTCATGACATGGAAGTTCTTCACCAAGGTAAATATAAATTTGTTCCTGTAATGCTTAGAATAACTCTAGTGAGCCTGAGCAATTACACAACTGGGTTTATTTCTTTATATATTTGTTTTCTCACTGTATTTACACACTTAACTGAATTTGCTCTATAGCTAGCTATAGTTAATGTAAAGAACCAAATGAATGAGCTACTGATTCTGTCGTGTTTGAGAGCACATAGCTTATAATATCAATTCAAAATGAATAAGTTTGGCTATAAAATGACATTCTTTGCCTTATTGGAGTTCTACAGGTTTTTGTCTTTTTTAAAGCTAATAACCTTTAAGTAACAGTCTGTCCAATATCAGATAAATTTACTCTCTAGTTAAAACTCTTTCTGAAAGAGATTCCTAAAATGAGGGATTATAAAACATTTTTAGTATCTTACCTTATAGAAAGGGATAATGTTTAAAAGAACGTCATGTTTGAAATTTGGACTGTGTTTAGAATAAGCTAGTGACATTGACTTGACCTTTATCTCCTTTTTTTAAATGCGCTGGTTTTATTTTCCTTGATGTTTGTTTCTTTGGCTATATTCCTTGTCATTTTAGTGATTCTTTAAAAGTAAGGTACTTGTCCCTCTTTGGTGCATAGTGGAATTGGAAGTATTAAAACTGGAAATGGTATATGTAAAAGTTTAGTATCTAAAATGACTCATCCATATTTGCAACTGCTGATTAGAGTAAGCTTCTTGTGTTTCTGAATGCAAATTCTAGAGGATGAATAAAATTCAGAAATTACTTTTTTTAAAAGGGAGAGAGGTGACTCAACTCAAAACCATTAGATATCTCTTTCAGCTAAGAATAATAATTACAGGCCAAGTTTCATTTTAACAGTCTCCAGATGGCCAGTGAATCCTTGGATTGGATTGAAATCTATTTTTTAAATAAAATTACTCGAAACAGGTGGTTAAGGTTTTATTGTTACACCAGCAGTATAGGCTGAAATAGGCAGTAACCTTTGTTTTAAGGTGTTCTCTTACATGTGTATAATAGGTTTTTTTCTTAGTAAAAGAGAAATTTTTTTTTCAAAGTGGCCAAAATTTTGTCAGCGTCACAATTTGAATCTAGAATGTTAGATAGCAAACGTGAAGTTTCTAGTAATTGGTTATGGGCCTCTAAATCTTTAGATTAATTATTGACTTTATATTTTTCACAATTTGAGAATATCTGATTTTCTCAAATTACAAGTGTGTTATAAATGACCAATTTCACTTTTTTTTTTTTTAGCTGTGTAAAACCTTACTTTTTCCTTATTATAATTCACATAGCTCTCTAAATGTTGGTTTCAGGGAAAGTTGTTTAGTAATGTGGGGTACTAGCCAGGGCAAACATGTCTGTGTAAATAAACAGAGCACACACAGCTCCTCTTTCACCTTGTTTAGGAATGCACACTGAAGGAAGGCTTCCTGTAATGAAGCAAAATGAAAAGGCTACTTTTGTAGTGTACTTGGAACCTGATTAAGTAAAATTTGCTATTTTTTGGTGGGTATGTGATATTTGACTTATTTACAGGAAGACAAGTGACTCATGCTTTCAGGATAGAGGATCCTTTACAGCTGCTGTGGCAAAAAACTTAGAGGGTCTGACAGGATCTTAAGGACCATATCAGTGTTGTCACATCATAAATACACTTTAAAAATAATGCCAGGTGTTTTGTACATGCATTTCTTTGTGTGAGCACTTCAAGGTGTCTGTTTTTTTGTATATTCTCATAGCTTTGGATAGTCTGCAGGGTGGTCCCTTAATGCAGGAAGAGGGTTATATAAGAACAGGGCATTTTCTTTGGAAAGCCTTGAAATTCCTTCTCTCTCTGGAGGCAAAAATGTTGGATTTTGATCTTGAGTTCATAGCACAAGGTGTCTCTCTTCTCGTTTGGGAAAAATAATGTTTCTGGGCTGGCATTCAGTAGTTTTCACACTTGATCATTGTTACAATGTTTGCTATGGTTGTAGATTGCCACAGTTTTTCAAAGGTCTGCCAGTATTGATGGGCAATAGGCAAGTTTTGTTTGTTTGCTTTTTGCTTTTTAAGCAATGTAAAAGGTTGACTATAAAAGATTGAGCCATTAAGGTAGCCCACTAGATTGAAAATGTGAAGTGCTGATCACCCATCTTGTATCAGTCCAGTGGGAAGTGCTCAGAGTGGTGTTACTTGCTTCACAGGTCCCTATTTGCCAAAGGTAGCTAGTAGATTTAGATGATTTAATAAGAGCTGCTGCTTTTCAATCTTAAGGGAAAAAAAATGGAGTGCAATAAAAGAAGAAAACAGGACAGTTTAGGAAGCAAAGAAAGAGAAGGGTTTCCCCCAAACTGCAGTAGTACAAAGCTCCATTAATTTAAAAATATCAGCAAAATGTATTTCTCTGTTGTTCTAAGGTAACTCCAATAGAAAATGCCTCTGCCTTTTGAAAAGGAATCCAACCCAAAACTGATGATTTCAATTAGTGAAAATATATAACATAGGAGCTACTTATTCATCAGTCTGATGTTGGGCCAGTATATCCTTTCATCCATTCTCTCTCCCTCTCTCCTCCCCTCATTCTTCCTTACCCCCCTTTCTCTTCCTCTTTTTCACTGTGTGTGACATATTGGGGTGGGGAGATGGGAATGGACCTCAGGCACAAGAACACACATGTAAACTTTACAGTACAATAGGTGCTATAATAAAATGTGTATACATTGCAAAGAAAGCCAGAGGAGAAAAACTGACTTGTATTATCATGGAAATACTTGAAGGACTGTGCTAGAGTTTATAAAATTCTACAAGGATCAGGACTGTATCTTGGATTGAACCTGTTTCAATCCTTTACTCATAAAAAAGGATTCAGTAAACATTTTGGTTGCTGGGACAATCTTAAATCTAGGTACCATTGACAAACCCCAAGGAACTTGGCAGTTGAATATGAGGCAAGATCTCGGTTTATGATTCTAGCATCAGCTCTTACTAAGCTGTGGGCCCTTGAGCATTTACTCTGCTTCTGAGCTTTATTTCCCTCATCTACACAATGGAAATAAAAGGCTATAAGCCTGAAGCAAAGTAATCTGTATTTTAACCTTAATTTTCATAGTGTTTTAATATATTATTTCCTTTTAGCTTCACTATGCAATGAAATAGAGCTGTTACTCTGGTTGACTTGCATTCATATTGATTCAGCAAACAGGTTACACTGGGAGGTTAGCTATAAGGAGGAAAGATCTAGTCTCTCTCCTTAAGGAACTCTCAGTTTAGTAAGTGAATCATAGTCTTGCTTGCTCCAGTCAGGACAGCTCCTTTAAAGGGGCTCCATTTCTGCTCTAAGTTATCTTTCCTATGAAAGGAAGGAGATGGCGATTAGCTAGTCTTCTCTCAGCCCACATTCACTCAACATACACTGACCCTCAATTTTAAGTTTAAAAAAAAAAAATTACGGAAAAATTTATTCCAACCACACTTGGCCAGCCTATGTGATAATAGTGATCTTTCCAGTGGTACGAATATGGGATCATAACCACACTGTGAAGTGACCATTCCCAAGTCTTCCACAGAGTCAGGAAGGATGTTGCCTCACAAACTGTAATTGCCACTCTCAGACATCGTTTCTTTATTGTGGCCAGAGCTGTATATCCTGGCCGCCTGGAACATGACATGGTTTGTCTGTCCCCATGAGCAGTGCTGTTGGTATGCATCAGAAGGGAGGAGAGAAGAAGGAAAAACAACAAGCTAAACAGAAACAGTATAAACACTTGACTGTATGTTTACTTATTTTTTTTTCAGTGAAAAGTGAATCTCCCAAGAACATTGGCAATGAAAATTGAGCACTTCTTCTGGAGGAAGAAGGCGAAAATTCCCACACAATTGCAGAGGACTGACTATGCATTGACTAGCTGTTGGATGACTGGGATGTTGTCAGTGGGTGGTTGAAATTTTTTGTTTCTCTGAGTAATTAAACAATCTAAAAGTTTCTTCGAAAAGGTGTATTTCCTAGCCTCTTGGATTGACTTGTAAGGCCCTTATTCCTAGGAATAATCCCTTTTTTGCACCTGACCAGCATAGTGCTTATTTCAGTTAGGCCCAGGGTTTTAATACGCTTAATTCCAAGGCTGAAAACTTTTTTTGTTTAGTTTGATGCAAGCCCAAACCCAAGAATCACCTGTGTCAGCCACAAAGTTGGCAGTTTCATTGGTAGAACCTCACTAAACATAAAGGCTGTGTGACACACCATTTAGCCACAGGAGGACTGACCCATCGTTGCCCATTCTTGTCTTTGGTGTTTGTTTGTAACTCACCCTCTTGAGATGACTGAGTGGGTCTTTTTTACTTGGGTAGCATCTAGTTCAGTGTCACATGTAAAGGATAAATAAATACTATTAACTATTACTTCTTATATTCAGTTCACAAAATCAATGGCCTCTCATTGTTTGAACCATCAGTGCTCACAAATTTGGCTCTCCTTGTTTGCACAGTGAGCTGTGTCTTATTATGAATTCTGTGCCTTTCATCCCGTTCCCATTCCACTCTCCTCATTACCATACAGGGGTGTTGTGATGAGCAGAAACATCCAGCAATAACTAAAGAAAGAAACACTTGGAACTCTTCAAAGTGTTACTGGAATGTATATGTGCATTTATGTACGTACATGGCTTAATTTATACCTTATGGCAGCTCTGTATACATTATGATCTCACATATTGAAATTAAAGTTTCCTAGTTTTATTGGAATTTACACAGTTATGAAATTGCAATATGTCTATAAAAGAGTAAAAGATTATTACATCTGTGTTGCATCTGTGTACTTAATGGTTAAGAAAACAATGATAAAATGGGACATTGGTGAATTCATTTTTAGTTTATAATTGGAATAAGTTTTAGACCAAAAAGAAGCCAGAGGCATTAATTAAAGAGGCTTGGGAAAAATAGAAATGAGAAGATGAGCGTAGGAGAAACTTGTAGAACACAACTATGTGTAACCTGGAGGTCAAAACTGGAGAAGCGAATCCAAAGACAATAATGCCACAAAGACCCTTAGTATATCAGTAATAGTGGAACTGTAATTCATAGAAAATAAGGTGTTGCAATTTGAGAAATAGCTACACTTCCTAAAGCAGCTTCAGGAATCTTCCTCATACGTGAAAGGTTTGTGTAGAATTAGGTTTTTCACGGTATTTCTGGGGAGACAACTAAATGGGATTTCAAAGGATTCATATTTAATCTAAAAGTGAAATTTGTTTTCTTGAAACAGGCAAGAAATAGGATGAATTGAATCAAATGTGTCACAGAATTGTCAGTGGGAAAAGTGGGATAAAGTACACAGCAGGAGCGCACGATCTGAGCATCAGGGTGGAGAGCAGTTCCTGATAATGAAATCTATTATGACACAGTCTCATTCCAAGAAAAGTATTGAGTTCCATGTCTTCTAGAATTTAAATTGAAAACTGGACAACCAAAGGATTTATCCTATACTTTCCCCCCTGCCCTATACTTTCCCCCAAAAGGGGGAAAACATTTGCGTGATGCAATGTGTCTCTGCCATCCCTATATAGTCTAGAATTCTATTAGATTTTTCAGTTATAGACTGTTCCTTAGGAAAGAATTTAGCATAGTTCCCTTAAATATAACTATCAGCTCATTTGATTAATATACATATTTATTCCCACAGGATTTACAATAAACATGTTTGAGCGAATAACTGTGACAACTACTTGGAGGGGGTGAAGTGGGAATAATTCATCAAGAGCCCTAGAAGTCCGTAGTAGTAAGACTTAATTTCTTTTTCTTTTTCTTTTTTTTTTGAGACCCTCTCCATTTGGATTCTTGATTAATTCGGATGAATAAACAAACTCCCTGACCCATGTTAAGTTCAACATCCTGCATTTTGTTCATGAATCACATTTTAAAAGGAGGAAAGCTTCACCTGGCCTTCTTTATTTTTTAAACAATGATTTCAAAGGCAAGGTAGGCCTTTCATAATTGCTAATTATTATATATGGGATTGATAGCCATAAATTACAGTAAACAAAGTTTGCACCTGTTCATATTATAAATAGGAGTTAAAGAGAGTTAGTATAATAGATATTTAAGATTCCAAAGTGTAGTTGAGCCAATTTGTTTCCCTGTAGCAAGTAGTGTGGTTCAGGTTTCACAGTGTATAGTGAAATGTTAAACGCCTAACTAATGCCAACAATTTTCTTACACATTTGGTTTAATTTGGTTGACATATACAGTGTGTTATACCTGATTTCATATTAGTCATTAAGTTTTAAGTAAAGATACCTCGTCTGCTTTTATTTAATCATACACTACTGTGTTAAAATTTATTTTCAAGTAGATACTGTATTAACCAATTGTTCTTCAGTTGCAAGTCACAGAAACTCAACTCAGGCTAGCATAAGCATGAATGGCAACTTACTGGCTCATATACAGGGAAGCCCAAGCATGACTTGGTCCAAACACCCTAGGAAGGCATCTTTCCATCTCTCATACTTAGCTCTGATTTGTGCCTTCCTGGGTTGTTTTTCTCTTTCAGGCCAACTTTCTCTTTGGGGAGGGAGGCAGTGAGGTGAGAATTGTAGATGGCAGCCATTGACGGTGTCAGCTTATGTCATAAACAAAGCATGGCAGCACGTTATACAAAATTTGGGAAAGAACTTTGATTTTGCCTACATTCAATCATATTCCATCCCTGAGCTGATCCAGAGAGGAGCTACCCCAGAGGAAGGAGAAATTATCAGAAAAAGGAAGAGGGTAGGGAACAGGAGAGGCAAGATGGTTACTGAGAATACAAAACTAACAGATGTTCGTTGTACCCTCTTTGAGTCTGAGTAGCAAGAGTCTTCCGATTTGAAATAACATAAGGAATAAAATTCAAAACTAACCTGTAAACCTTCATTGGCTTTAACTAGAGATTTTAATTCCTGCTTGATGCCATTGCTGCTTTGAGTTGCCATTATAGACTTTAAAAAAAATACTTTCCATTTGTGTTTGACATTTTGTTGCTGTTGGTTTCATCACATGCACACAGCGCCAATCTGTTGCCATCACAGATTTGGAAACTTCCAGTTTCATCAACATTTGAGAAATTTTGATATTGAAATTAGAGTTGTACTGGAGGAAAATACTTTAAAAACTGAACACTACTTAAATAAAAATAGACCCTTAAATAAATTTGGGGCGATCTTACTTCACTACAAAGTGTTTTCTTTCAACTTTGGTCGGTGAAAGCTATCTAAAGTATGTGTGCGCATGTTCTTTAAAAAGACCTATAATGTAAACATTTCCCATATTGGAGTGTGGTGACTGCGCTCATTTTGAACTTCATAACTGAATGCATCCTTTAGCCTTTGATGAGCTACTATACAAATCTATTGCCAGTTTTCTTTTTTGCTGAATAAAGTACCAAGACCCTTACCCTTTATGACTTGGCCCCAACCTCCTAGTTTTACAGCCTCCTCCCTCGGTGTCTCTCTCTCTCTGTCTCTCTCCCTTCCCTTCCTCCCTCCCCCCCTTCCCCCCCTTTCTTTCTTTTTCCAACCCTTTGCCTCAGTCACGAAACCACATAAAAGTTTTATGGACATTCCAGGTTTTTTTGCCCTTCTGTGCCTTTCTTCTGATGCATTGTCTCTCCATGAACGTATTCTACCTATTCTCTGAGACCTGGCTTGAGCAGTAATAGTTGTGATCCCCGCATATAGAAGTAATAGTTAATGTTCACCCTGGATGTGTCTCCTGATTGTCTGATGCTAATGCCATACCGGTTATTAAATGTGTTTAACATCATACTAATAATAAGAGTAATAGCTAACATGTATTAATAGCTTACAAAATACCAAGCATTATTCCAAGCACTTTATGTACTTGGATCAACATTTAAGATTTCTCACAACAGTCTAGTGAAGTAGATGTGAGAGTAAAGCCCTGAAGTAAGTGGGGTACAAAACAAAAAAATGCAGTAACGTGAAATGGGTTTGCATTGTTGCAGGCTGAAAGATAGGACAGGCTGCGTTGGTGCAACTAACTGTCCAGGAATTCCGAGCATCTAACCGTAGAGTCCCAAGTCCATTCTGTAGTTTGGCACCACATGGTGGCAGATGTCACTCAGGCTGAAATGTCGATGGGACAAATCTGAGTCAGTCCTATATCTGACTTGTACTTCTAGGATAACAGGGTGAGTCCAGCAATCTCCTGGGTAGGTGATGCCTGTTTCATCATCCTTATCTGAAATTAACCCACCCCCTGCTTCCCCACTTCCTGAGACAGCCTGCCGTTTCTTTCCCCAGCTTCACCTCCCCTCTCGTATTCCTCAACTCCACCAAGAGTTAAGAATTTGAGCCCACTTGCCACTTGTGAACAGGGGTTAGGTGGGGAATGGAAATGGTCATGTCGGCAGCATCACTGACAGGATTTACCTTAAATCCATTTTACAGGTGAAAAACCCAAGCATAGAGCTTAAAGCTTATTCTTAGGCCAAATTGCTAAATGGTAAATAATGGAGCTTGAATATTTTCCTTCTCTTGATTCCTCTCTGTACCTGGCATTATCTTTCTTCCTGTCTATATAATTATTGGTGAAATTCTTCTCGTCTTAAAGGGCCAAATCTATGGTTGATACTTGCATGAGAACGGAAGCACAGTTACTGGCATGACGTAAGCCCTCAGTGAAGGTTGGGTGTTGAGATGAGGTGGGAGGAGTAGGAAACCTCTCTAGATCAAAAGATTTTATAAAAAGTTTTAATTTTTATAGATTGATCTCCTTCAATCTGTGGCAAAATCCCTGACTGATAGGATAATATTAATAGCTAAAAACCTAGAACTTAGCATGATCTAGGCACCATTGTAAACATAACTATCAGTCACTGAATCCTCACAATCCTGTGAGGTAGGTACTGCTGTGTTTTTTTGAACCTAAAATGTCGTTAATGACACGATGTGTATTTTATGTAACACTAAGAAAGAAAAGATGGCTGCCAGTTACACTAATGATACAATGCTTTTTAAAAACTCAATTTAGACTGTTTATACTTAGCTCTTTTAGTCATTTTATTTCAACAAATCTAACACTCCGTCGATTTGTAAGACACACTATTTTGTATACCTCCAGGAACGAAAAACAGCTTAATTGTGTCACATCCTGACTTGAGATGGTAAAATATGAAATAATAGTGTAGAACTGATGTAATAGGGTATTGAGACAAGTTTTTGTATCACTCTGTGCTCATATAAAAAGAAAAACCTAAGTGAAATTACTGGGTAAGGCATTCTGAGAGCTTCCCAGCAATCAGGACAGTGATTTGTGGACCCAAATACTGAAAGGCTGCAGTTATCCACTCGTGCCACCAGAAACAGCCACCGAGTCCATGTATGTACAAGCAGTGAAAACTACCTCGTGACTGTGGCCTGGCCAAAAGCTATTTCACAACTAAAGATTTCAGAGATGTTAAAATGTGGGCTCGAGAGTCCCCTGAGTGCAGTACCATCATCCCCCTTTTGTAGGATATGGGCAGAGAAACTGAGCCACGGGTCGGTCACACGGAGAGTAAAGAGGTGAACCTGGATTCAAACCAAGGCCAGTTGGGCTTCAGAGGTCATGTTGTTAACCTTTAGGCTATATAACCTCCGGAGTGAGCTTGGTCTGGTCGTTTTTTGGAAAAGGTCAGTTTCTTCATAATTTGTGAAACTGCTTTGCTTGGAGTTTTTTCTCTTTGATGATGGACAGCAGGCTGAGTTTCTCCTAATATGTTTTGTTCCTCTCTGGGCATTTCATCCATAGTACTCACATATTTCGCTGGTTTGGGCATAAAAACTTCAGTCACTTCAGTTGGTTTGAAAGCAGCTGTTAATGCTTATGCCAGTTTCTTTCAGTGGATTCCAGGGTATTAGCCTCAAGTCTGTTTTGCTGGCCATTATGAATTGTGTACTGCCAATTTGAGCACTGCTCGAAGCAGTTGCAACAGACCTCAGGGCACATGGCTCTCCAGGACTCCTTGGGATACGGCCCACGGGGAAAGGGCCCACAGGGAAAGGACATAAGGATGCAAAGACAACTGTTAATGATTGTCATGTTGCAGAAGGGACATGTGCTAGGCATGCTGGGGACTCCAGCTGAGAGCGATTAAGCTTTGCCTCTGGACAGGACAGGCTTGCGGGGGGGGGGGGGGGGGGGGGGGTCAGGCTGGGGTGTAGTTAGGACAACCCATGGGAGGAAGTATCATTTCAGGACCTGTTGGGAATTGGGAATGGCTTCGGAAGTGGAAATGGGATGGTAGGAGGAAACCCATGAAAAGACCAGAGCAGACAAATGAAAGGCCTTGTAAACAGGGAAATGTGAGTTTTCATTCTTAATTCCATAGAACTCAAGCCACTTCTCATGCTTGAAACTATATAACCAAGGAGAGAAGTACATTAAACCACTTGATTTTTAAAGGGGGAATTTTCTATCTCCCTGGGGTATGTCATGCAGGGACTCTCGAATGGTGGTTTTGCTCTTAACTTCAGAAAGACCTCCCTTCTCCCAGGTTTCTGCTAAGCACTCAGAGTTATTTCTACTGTGAGAAGAGACCGTCACACACCACCTCTTGGTATCATGATTCCTTTTGGCTCCTTGAACAGTTGATTCTAGTTTAAGTCCATATGGTATAAATCCGTGGTGCAAAGACAGTCCCAAATGCCCAGTAACTTCTTAGTTTTCCTAGAAAACTAGAAGCCCTGTGGTCCTACTCTTGACCGCTGCTCTGTGTTCCTAAAGAAAAACAGTAGGGTCCAACCTCTTTTGAAGTTTCGGTGGCTGGTTAACCAGGTGCTGGGATGCTGTGCTTTTGGGCCCCCGCCAACACAGAAGAGACAGCATTTTCCATGTTCCTGACAGATTGGAAGGTGTTTTTTCACACCCTCTGCTTCAGATCTCTCCCTGGAAAGGTTGGTCAGTTGTTCGGCCAACGTCTTTGGCCTCTGCCGCTAGTGCAGCTTAGAAGCCTGTAAATAGTTTCTGCCACAGTTGGACCCTCACAAACAAAACTTCTAAGCATTAGAAATGGAAAACGAGGTGCTGAGGAGAGCCAAGTAGGAGCCGGCATCCGGTCTCCCCGGGAATGAATTCATGGGACTCTGTAAGAAGGAAGCCACTGTTTGTGGCTGACCTGTGTGTGGACAGTCAAAGGGAGAACATGATCCAGAGGTTCTTTTCTCACTTTCTAAGTGGCAAGGGGAGCAGTTGTGAGATTTGGCTTGGTTTTCTTTCTAAGCAATCAGATTCTCTTTCCTACCAAACTTGGGTGCCCCTTAGCAGTGAGAGGATAAGCAAGTTATTTCTCAGCTTATATCACACATCAAAAAGTACTTGATTTGGAATTCTGTAATGTAGCCCACCCAGAAGTACTTCATTATCATCTGAAATCTCCTACAGTCCCATTTTGTCGTTCTCCAAAGAGTAGTAGGAATCTAGAAAGCTGAGGCCAAGTGATGGTACAAGTGTGGATTATATTAAAAGGTATAGTAAAAATCTGTTGTTTGCTCCCTGACAGGCATCCCCCTTCTTTCTGGTAACCATGCCTTGAGTTCCTCTGGGAAACTACCAGCTCCTCTTTGTTCTCAGCCATCTGGTTTGGATGGGATTAAGCCCAACCCTAGCTCCTGGGTGGGTTTTCATCAGCCTAAACAGATCAGAGTATCCCACTCCTCTGACCACATGTTTGGTTCCAACTGTGCAGGTGGCCTAAGCTGGTGCATTCTGAGGGAACTACAAAACAGGCAGGGCATGGACTCTCCCCTGCTGTAAAAATGTAAGGCTGAAAGTGGGTTAGCCTATTTTGCTACTGTAAGGAGAGCCAGCCTGAAGCCAAGCCATATATCCCCATGGAGTGTTCAGTTGCACTGGCCAATACATTCCTTTCTTTTTCCTTATTCAAGTATTTGTAGGTTGGATTTTCTGTCAACTATATCAGAATTTGAAACCAGGAAATGAAGTGTGGCAAGTTATAGGCCCTTGATTATGGAATTGGCTGAATCAAGATCGTGAGGAGAGCCTCTGTCCTAGACTAGAGTGTCTAGTTGGTAGGGACAACATTTGTCCATAAAGGAAAAATAATCTTAACTTTCCCTTTAAGGACATTTTATGGCAGTTGCACACAGCACTTCTGTGACATCCCATGTATAGAACTTGGCCTTGTGGCCACACCTGCTTACAAGGAAACCAAAGAAAGTTTTGACACTGGGTGGCAATGTGATTGACTAAAAGTTGTGGACCTCCTCTGAGGAGGAGAATTAAATGGGTGTTGGAGGAAAAGTACTATAGTTGACCATTAGCAATTCTTGCTTTGTGGTACTGGAATAGTTGGTTTTTCCATTGTCTAATGTATATTGGGACCTTCAGTTCATATGTCTCCCTGGGGTGCCAAATTAAGAGACTTGGACAAAAGTTCAGGCTGTAGGATGGATTGATTATAAGGTGAAGCCTTTGTAAATCTTATAAGAGAGATTTACCTTGAAACTAATGCCTCTAAAAAACAAGAAAGCATAAAATAGAGCCTTGCTATAAGAAATGCTTTCTGCTTGTGATGGGTAGTCCCAAGTAGAGGCAGTAGTTTGGGATCTTCGACTGAATGGAAAAGCCAGATTCCTTCCTACGGTTGTTAGTTTGAGCAAAATAAGGGAGAAGGGAAAGATTAGGACCTGGAATAAGTGGGATCTCCCAAGCCTCTTCTAGAATCCTCTTGTTATACCCTTCCAACCTGTCCAAAGGGACATCCATGCCTTTTGAAAAGATGCAGCTGGTGTGCAGCCCTCTGGGAAAGGGGCTCTTCCTCCCCTCTCTAGGTCATTGCTTTGTATTGCCCCCAGACGGAGGCCAATATGGAAGCAGAAGCCCTTAATTATAACCATCCCAAACCCGTACTCTAAATGAAAAGCTATTATAATCAACTAGATCTCTACTTTTATTACTAACCCACGGAATTGACCAGTGTATTAATCAGGGTTCTCTAACCAGAACCAAAAGGGTTTATATATAGAAAGAGAAATTTAATATTTTTTTCTTGTCTTTTTAAAAATTCTTTCATTTTTATTTAAATTCAGTTAGCCAACTTATGGTACATCATTAATTTCAGGTGTAGTGTTCAGTAATTTATCAGTTGTATATAGCACCCATTGGTCATCACATCACGTGCTCTCCTTCATGCCCATCACCCAATTATCCCATCATCCCATCCACTTCCCCTCGAGCAATCCTCAGTTTGTTTCCATAGTTAAGAGTCTCTCATGGGTTTTCTCCCTCTCTGATGACTTCCCATTCTGTTTTCCCTCCCTTCCCTACAGTCCTCTGCCCTGTTTCTTATGTTCCACAAATGAGGGAAACCATATGATAATTGTCTTTCTCTGATTGACTTATTTCACTCAGCATAATACCCTCCAGTTCGAAATAGATTTATTATATGGAATTGGCTCATGTGATTTTAGAGTCTGACAATTCTAGATCTGCAAGGTGAGACAGCAAGCTAGGAACCCAGGAGAGCTAATGTTTCAGTTCAAGTCTGAAGGAATGTCCTAATTCAAAGGTGGTCAGGAAGAGGAATTCTTACTCTGGGAAGGGTCAGCCTTTTTGTTCTTTTCAGGCCTTCATTTGATTGGCTGCGACCCACCTACATTTGGGAGAGCAATCTACTTTCCTCAGTCTTCTAATTTAAATGTTAATCTCATCCAAAATATCATCACAGAAACATCTAGAATAATGTTTGCCCAAATATCTGGGCACTACCTGGCCCAGTCAAGTTGACACATAAACATCACAACCAAAAACACACAGATGGGAGCCAACTAAAGTCATGAGGGGGTTGCCTGGGTGGCTCAGTCAGTTAAGCGTCTGCCTTCGGCTCGGGTCACGATCCCAGGGGCCTGGGATCCAGTCCCACATCCGGCTCCCTGCTCTGCAGGGAGTCGGCTGCTCCCTCTGCTCCTCCCCCACTCGTTCTCTCTCTCTCTCTCTCTCTCTCTCTCTCTCTCTCTCGCTCACTCTCAAATAAATAAAATCCTTAAAAAAAAAAGTCATGAGGGATTTATATCACAGAGAAATCCCCAATGACCAAAATGATTGCCCAACCCCTAAATCAGTCCTCAGAGCCCCATCCCCCACCACTCATACACTCTAGTGTTAAACCAACCAGCAGTGGCTGCTAAAGCTGTATGGTCCTCTAAAGAGGTTGGACAAGGGAGATCCTCTTGGAGAGTGAACTTGAGGCAACCCCAGACCTTCACTTCACTGCAAGATAGGGAGTCTTTGCCATCTCTGCCCAAAAAGATTGTAATATGTGTGAGGACTGATGGCCACCGGATGTTTCACATTCTCCCCTCTGCTATTTGAAATTTTTATTGCAGTTCTGTTTTCTCTTTCCTATTATATATAGGGTGTGGTTAAACTTACTATTTACCCACAGATCACTGAACCATGAAGAGTTACTTGACATGATTTGCACATTGACTTAAATATTGGACTTGGATCTAGCTTTAGTAACTGGATGAGCTTTTATATTATCTCCTTTTGGGAAGGGAATGTGGCCTGTATGTTTGGAAGCTGTGGGATGATGTTAGGTGGCCAGAGCTTGGACTATCCAACATTGCTTAGTCCTATCTAATACTCCATATTTCCTTTGAGAGCTACTTCTCCTCATTCTCAGCTGTATGGTTTGGCTGAGATTGATACCCCTCTCCCCATTCCACCCTCTCAGCCGAAGTAATTTGGTTCAGGAATGGGCATGTCAATCCATACCAGAGTGAGCCTCTGGATTTTCACTAAGAATGCTAGAACTCCATCTCTCTTCCTCATTGGGCTAACTTACATGGGGATGCGTACCCATATATGGTGACATAGGGGAAGCGAGCCTGAGAATCAAACTAGAAGTGGAGTTGAGAGGTGATCCTAGTAACATTTTCCTGTCATTCTGCAGTCCTTCTGGCATGCTTCCTTTACTCTCGTTCGCAACTGCAGCAGTAACAATTTCCCAAGTGATGATAGAGAGAATGTGAGGAAGTTTAAATGAGCACCTCCTGTTAGTGGTCTTGTCATCTTTTCCAAACAGCTCTCCTCTCTGATCACCTCCAACATGTCAAGTCTGCAGAACCATAGAATCTTGGCATCTGACACCCAAAAGGATCATAGAGATCAGCTAGTCCAGGGCCTTCCAAGGTGCCTCAGGAGGTAAGCAAGGTGATTTTTAGGTGATTCATGAATATTTTTTATTTTCATAAATATAATTATTGTGATGAATCCTAGTAAAATATAACTAGCACTTTCACATCAAACTTGTGATTTCACAGGTTTTATGTAATGCTTTTACTAAAGGGGAAATTGAAGCTTTGAGAGATTAATAGCTTTTTTAGGGATTGCCCAGATGGTGAGAGATACTAAGTGTGGCATCTGATAACTGGGAGGGATCCTGAAGATCATGGAGTCACTTCCGCACCCTCACCCACCTCCAATGTCAGAATTCCCTCAACAGCATCTCTCACAAATGGTCATTCAGCCTCAATTTGAATACCCCCACAGATGGGAAGCTTATCACCATTTGAGGTGGCACATTCTATTTTAGCAGTTCTGAGAGTTAGAAAATTCTCCCTTACACTGCACCAAAATCAGCCCTTTGCAATTTCTTTCCATTTGGTTCCAGTTCTTCCCTCTGAATCCACTCCCCACCTTCAAATGTTCATGTCAGTTACTCTGCCCCCCTCCACTTCTTCCTCAACACGACCAATACACGTACATACACTCACACTCATGGAATGTGGTTTTGAATCACTCTCATTTTCTCATCATTCTTGTTTAACACTCAAATGTCTTTGTTGTTATTAAACCTGTGTCTAGAACATGACTTACTATACATGCAGTGAAGACTAAACCAGAGTAATCCTACCCTTTGTCCTGGACCTCATGTTTCTCTTCAGGCAGCCTGAGATTACCACATCCTGTGGCTGACCACTGAGTGACAATGTCCATCTTCTTTTTTAACCATCATTCCGTAGTCAACAGGCTGACTGATGGAACCACAGTTCATGATTTATAATTTTTTCTTACTCCTTTTCATTCCAGTCTTTTGAGATTTTTTTTTTTTATCTTGATTCTATCAGCAATTTTATTAAATCTGGGAATACTAGGGCGCCTGGGTGGCTCAGTCCATTGAGCATCTGCCTTCGGCTCAGGTCATGATCCCAGGGTCCTAGGACTGAGCCCCATGTTAGGCTCCCTGCTCAGTGGGGAGTCTGCTTCTTCCTCTCCCTCTGCCCCTCACCCTTGCTTGTGCGCTCTCACTCTCACTACCTCTCTCTCTTGCTCGCTCACTCTCAAATAAATAAAATATTTTAAATAAATCTGGGAATACTAGAGCATGAGGGCTTCCCTTGAAACTTAACAAAAGTAGTTTCAGGAGACAAAAATATAGTGAATGAATAAAATGATAAAGTTATAGAACTTAGTATCCAAGAGATTTATGTAGACTGAAAACATTAATGGATTTAACATAGATTAATGAGCAATAAAAAGGTATTTAGATTATTCGACTTGTTTAATACAGTATCCTAGCCTTGCCTACCCAATGTCCTTGCTGTTCAATATCAGAGGCAGAACATTGAGTTAGTTATACTAGTCAAAGGTCTCACCATGGAATTTCTTACTGGTTTCTCCCTGCTACAGAAATAAAACTATCTTTGCCCCTGGAGCCAGTCTAGTATACTGATTAAAGGAACTGGTTGGGGTATTAAATAGAACTGAGTTCAAACTATGACTCTATGATTTACTAGTTGTATAACCTCTCACAAGCTATATAGCCTCTTTGAGCCTCAGTTAACCAAGGAAACAATATGGTACCCATTTCAGGCTTATAAGAATTATACAAGATATATATGTAGCATCTGGCACATGGTAAACATTCAGTATACCCTGGCTATAATTGTTTCTAAATCTATTGATACACAAAATAATAAGAAAAATTGAAAATAAAAATTAGCCCATGAAGAATGGAGCTATCCATCATGACCTTGTATACTTTGCTTTGGTTAGTTTCTGTCCTAAAGTACATCAATCAGGATACTCTGTTAATTTGGTGAAGACAATTCCTAACCCTCTTAGGGCTTCCATGTTGGAAGGAGTGGAGCTTTGAGAGGTTCAAGGAGCCGCTTTGATGAAGGAGCCAGCAGAAACCACCTAGAGTTGTTTCCTTCACCAGTGGGCTAAACACAGTGCAATCTGGAAGGCCCAGGGGTATCTCCTGCATGAGGAGGCCACTCACCCTGAGTGTCACCTCTAGAGGCATCAAAGTCCTTCTAGACTTGCCATCCTAAGTGACTTTGAGGGACTAAAGGACTTAGGAGTGCAGAGACAGAGAAGAAGCGATAGATGGGTTGTTTCTCTCCCAATTTTTTTTTTTTTTTCAACCTGGGATTTGCCATTCTACCTGAACGCAGTTTTGAATCTAAGAAGTTACTGGATGCATGTGTCTGGGCAGGCACAGGCTTCTAAGGATTGTGCTTTCAAACACTGGCAGGGCTTACCAGAGTTGGGCGAGGGTAGCTTCATCTGATCTGAGGATTATTGTCAGGCAGGAGGGTTTTAAAAATTTAAATCCTGGTTTTTTAACACGCAGGAAAACACCTGGCTTCCTACCTTGTGAAATAGATGGCTTCAGTTGGCTTCCTTGGTTTTTTGGGGTTTTTTTAAGAGTTTTTAGATGTAGTGGTTTTTTTTTTTTTTCTTCAACAAAAGAGCAGTCAGTGCCTAGCTTATCCATCTACTAGCCCCACTTTTAAGACTTGCAAAGGTTCCCAGATTTATACCTTCTGGTGACCCCATGATTTACACCAACTCCCCCACTCGCTGCCATTCCTTTAGCATTCAGTGCTGCCTTCTTGAGACAGGATTACTGACAGACTCTTGGAGTCTTACAGCATTTAGTCATTTATCTCTAGATATTCAAAGCTGGAGGTGTGTGTGTGTGTGCGCGTGCGTGCATGGGCACGCATGGGCACATTTTGCCCTTTGCCACATTGGTTGTTGTGTTTCTTTTCCATTTGCACAAAGTCACATTCAGAGTTCTTCCTCCCTGAGGGTAAGTTGCACATTTGTCACTTAATCTTCCTCTCATTTCCTTCTCTTAGGATCACATAGCCCTTCCTGAGGTATTACCGTTTTTCCATTTCTTCTTTGCTCCCTCCTTTCTTTTAATAACTCTAGGAGACAGGGAGGCACCTTGTAAAGTTAATTTCCTCTGAAGCGTTCAAAGAGAAGGCATCTCTCAGCCCAGACACCACCACCCCTCTCCACCCCTCAGCTGCGACACACTCCCCTCCTCAAAGCCTTAGTCACCCTGGGCTGTGCCCGCCGCCCAGGACTCTCGATGCCCAGGCTTGGTCTCAGGGGCACAGTGAATTCCTCTGTCTAGTGACTCTTTGGTCTGGGTGTGGGGACCCTAGTCGGGAAGAGTCTCCCCATTTATTTGCTCTGTTCCCTCCTCCCCTTGTTCACTTCCTCACTGCTCTCCCCCTTCTCCTTCACTGCTTTCTGCTCCTCTCTGGTACTTTGAGGACTCAGGGGCTGGCTGCCTGCCTGTCCCGGGGATGGCATTTCCTCTTCAAAGGTCTGTGGCCTCCGCCACCCAGCTCTACCAGGCACACAAGCCTTTGGGATCGCTGTGGCTTTGCTGCCGGCTTGCCTACTTGGAAGGCAAGGGCAGTTTTTTAAATGCCCCTTTGGTTTCTTGGGGTGCAGCTTTCCTCAATCCTGTTTTATTTATATGAACATGAGCTGTGGCTTTTGAATGTTTGCTTTTGAATGTTTGTGTTAATGGACTAAACTGAAAGCGTTTCCTCTTACCGGAGAGAGGGCCGGCACACAGCTGGGGGCCAGGCCGTTCAACTCAGGCAAAACTGTCCCAAGAGGAACAAGTTACCAGCCAAGGAAGTCTGGAGGCTCCAAGAGGAATTCACTGAGGCCTTCATGGGCAGCCTCAGTCAGAGCCAGGATCATGGACTAGGCCACGAGGCTCAAGCAATTCCTTGGATTAGCAGGGAGGGCTAAACTGGAGACACCTATATTTTTGCAAAAAAAAAAATTTGTTTTAAAGATTTATTTATTTGACAGAGAGAGACACAGTGAGAGAGGGAACACAAGCAGGGGAGGCGGGAGAGGAGGAAGCAGGCTTCCTGCTGAGCAGGGAGCCTGATGCAGGGCTCGATCCCAGGACCCCGGGATCATGACCCAAGCCGAAGGCAGACGCCCAACGACTGAGCCACCCAGGCGCCCCGCAAAAAAGTTTTTTAAATTGTGCATATATTTACCAAAACTCTGTGTGGTTTTCAACAACTTAGGTGTCTGATCTTTCGCCCTATTCCCAGCCTTCTGGGTCTCTCCTGGCAATATTAAGAACTCCAGCTTGATCCCTGAATCATCTGTTTGTAGGGAAGCTGTCATCTGAAAGTGTAGCACAGTCCTAGCTCAGCCTACTAATGTGCTTCCTGTGTATTTCTTTTCTCTTCATCTCTCTTTTTGGGACCTCAGACAGAAACAGAAACAAAGACCCAAAGGATCCAGCAAATGCACAGTTTTTCCATATCCAGTGACTGGCTAACCTAGCACTGAAGTGAGGGAGAGAGGCAACTGGGACCACACTGTGTGGAGGAAATGCCATCCTCAAATCTGCCATGAGGACAAAAGAACAGAGTAGAAGGCAGGGCCTCAGTCAGGGCTGGGCTCACCTCACCACTAATCCATAGCCTGTATAGCCCGGGGTCCAATGGCTTGAACCAAAGGTGGGGGACCTACCTGGACAATTCGTGTGAGAATATGGGCATGATGAGGAACACCTCTTTCTGCAAACAAGATGGAACAGAACAGAATTAGTTGGGAATCTTTCTCCAAGCTGAAGCAAATGGCGGATCCACCAGGACTGTTGCCTAAGTCATTAATCTGAGATGAAGGAGCTGGCTGTTGTTACAGTCTATAGAATAAACTGCGATGGAGAAGACTTGATGTGGACTTCCACAGGATACAGAAGTTATAATTCTTGAGGCAGAATACTCTAGGGTTTCTTCTTTAAACTATGAGTCCAATGTTGGTGACCCTCTGTGTTCAATTTACACCTTCTCCTTGGGCAGAGTCTTCCAACTCCTTGGCTTCATGTCCCTTGATAACTCCATATTCTGAATATCTCTACTGAACTTAGACCAGACACCTAACTTGAAATGCGAATCACATGTACTCAGTGTGACCCACAGCTAATTTATCCTTTTCTCCACCTGCCTCTAACCAGCTCCTCCTGGGCTACCCATTGCCATCACCAGTCATCCAGTTGCTCATACCAGAAATACCAGTTATATTTGTCTCTTTCCTATAACATTTTAATCATCTAATCCTGTTCATTCTACCTCCTAAATATCTCTTCATTCTGTGCATATCTCTGTATTCTTTGGCCACCAAACTAGTCCAGGCTACCATCTTTTCTAGCTACCTCATTGATCCTCTGTCTGGTCTCTTGGCTTCTGTTCTTGACCCTTGGAGTCCACTCTGTCTGTCTGTCCGTTTAGAATGGTGTTATCTAAAGTATAATCTGATCATGTTTCTTGCCTGCCCAAAACCTTTGAGTAACTTTCTGTTGCTTTTCAGATAAAATCCAAAGTCCAAATTCCAACCTTGCTTACTCTTTCCAGCCTTATCTATTACCAAGACAGAGACCATGTCTTTCTATTTCATTGCTGTTCCCTCAGAACCTACAACAATGTCTAGCAGAAGGTTGCTCTCTATAAATAGTGGTTGCATGGATGAATAAATGAATAAACAATTTCTGTGCATTTAAGGATAACCAAGGAGAAGGGAGAATGAGTGAAGACCAATATTAAAACCTCTCAGGGGAGGCCTGGGTGGCTTGGTTAAGCATCTGCCTTCAGCTCAGGTCATGATCCCAGGGTCCTGGGATCCAGCCCTGCATCGAGTTCCCTGCAGGGAGCCTGCTTCTTCCTCTGCCTGCCACTACCCCTGCTTGTGCTCTTTCTCTCTTTCTCTGACAAATAAATAAATAAAATCAAAAAAAAAAAAAAAAAAAAAACCTCAGGATTATTGTTCTTATTCTAAGACTTAAATATTTTAATCCCAGGGCTGGAAAAGTGGAAGGTTCTTGAACAAGCATTGCACAAAATGTAACGAATAGGATGGTCTCCATTTTTCTGCCGCATAAGCTCCCCTTTTGGATGTGAGGAGCATGCTGTCTGTCAGATTATCTGTATGACTGTGGGGACTGGGCAGGTTTATGAGGGGAAGAGAAGAAGTGGCGATTATAAAGTTGAGTGTAGGGGATAGTTTTGTTTGTTTTTTAGCTAAGGAGCATCCATTTCACTTCCTAAGGGTACTTCATTTCCTTTTGAAGAAGGATCTCTTTCCTGTTGGATTCAGTCTGTCATCCATGGGGACTGTAATTAAGAGTCTGCCCTCCCTTGAGGCCCAAGTTAAACCAATAAAATGTTTTCTTCCTAGAATTAGACTCTTGGGGGAGGGTGCCTGGGTGGCTCAGTCAGTTAAGCATCTGACTCTTGATTTTGGCTCAGATTATGATCTTGGGGTCATAAGATCGAGCCCCACATCAGGCTCCGTGCTGAGCATAGAGCCCTGCTTGAGATTCTCTCTCTCCCTCTGCCCCTTCCCCTGCTCACACGCTCTCTCGAAAGGGAAGGAAGGAAGGCAGGAAGGGAGGAAGGGAGGGAAAGAAAGAAAAAAAACAAAAGAAAAGAAAAAGATGAAAGAAAAAGAAAGAAAGAGAGAGAGAGAAAGAAAGAAAAAAGAAAGAAAGAAAGAAAAGAAAGAGAAAGAAGGAAAGAAAGAGAAAGAAAAAGAAAAGGAAAGGAAAGGAGAAAGAAAAAAGAGAATTAGGCTTGAGCACAGAGATCTAGAAACTTAAAACATTTGCTGTTTGGAGGTGACCTTCTAGCCATACCATGCCTGCTCTGAGATCACCATGGTGTTCCTGGGACCCAGTCATCCATTAATTAACTCAATAGTGGGATCCCAATAGTTGTCTAATATGTTTCTTTTTCCATAATTTGATCAGAGTTGTTTCTGTTACATATAACTGTTAGTGTGATAATGGTGGTACAAGAGAACATTATCAGAATACAGTTCTGACATCTTTTAATACTTTGGACCAAAGCCATTAAATGAATCCAAGAATAAACACCAGTTACAATTTGACCTTAGGAGTTCAATTACGATTGACTTTCCTGACATGGAAATGTGTAACATTCACATGTGGATCTTCGTAGGGATCAATAGTTCAAAATATCACTGTTTTGATGGTCATCTGTATCAAAAAGAAACCAAAACCACACCTTCAACTTTGTCTTTCATTGTAGCCATAGTAAAAAGGACTAAAAATGATGATCAGCCTTACTACTGGCAAAAGACAAATTAAAATAAGTACTGTGTTCTTGTCAATCAGTTCTGCCAAAATTTTAAAAACTGGCACTCTCCATTGTTGATGAGAATGTGAACAAAGGGTACTCTTTCATAGTTGGTAGAAGTGCAAATTGGTCAATCTTCCTGGAAGGCAATTTGGCAGTGTCTATCAAAATTTAACACATGCATACCCTTGATCCAGCAGTTCTCCTTAGAAAGAAAACAGCAAAAAGATACAAGTATAAGAATGTTCATTGTGACATTAACTTGTACTATCAAAATATTAGAAACAATGTAAATGTTCCTTAATAGACTGAATATAGTATGGTATAGTTTTCCTGATTCATGATTCATTCAGGAACCATTATAAAAAATGTGGTTGATATGTATGTAATAGAAGTAGAATCCACAATATTTTAATGAGTGCAAAAAACAAATGACAGAATAATGTGAATAAAAAATTCTTTAAAAAAACACAAAACTATACATAAACTTTATGAGTATATGTATACATATGTAAATATGTCTGAATGTGCATAGACAAGATCCAGAAGTATCCATACTGAACAGATATTGCTGGTTACTCTTGATGAATGGGGAGAAGCAATGGAATGGGAGGTAAAGAAGGGGAAGTTTGATTTTTTATTTTCCTTTTTTGATATTACTTGAATTTTTATTACCTTTGTGTTACCTTTATAATTTAAAAAAGTTGAATAACTTTGGTAATTTAAAAAAGAACAAAAAATGAATAAAAACTATTAAAATGTAAAGAAATAATCAGAAACCAGGCCAAGTAAACTTTCCAGAGGTTTTGACCCACTTGTCTAGACAAAAGCGTGGTCAATCCTAGTAGTTGAAAGCTGAGGGACCAGCTATACCCAGGACACAGCCAAGTTTCTGTAAGAGAACCACCCAGGCAGGCCAGAGGAGCTCCTCCTGGAAGCTTTACCCTGGGCTGGGTGGAAATCACCCCCTACAGGAATTAGAATTGCGTATTTGATTGTTTTTATTGGCTCTGCCCTTCTTACTTTGAATACCTCCTTCTTTTGTTCATGAATGTTTAATTTGTCATCTTGTTTATGGCTGAAGCAAGATTCCTGTCTATCTAATGAACTTAATGATTCTGACGTGAGTGTCTAACAGACAGTAATTAGAACCTCTTTGGCTCACTGGGATGGCATACTACCACCAGGTGCCTGCTTTTCATGCTGCCTTGTTTGGACAGAAATTTTATTTATTTGTATTCTACTTTATTCCAAAACACATTGTAGGTCAAATACGCTGTTTTTGTTTTTGTTTTTAAATCAGAAAATGGTGAATGAGAGAAAAATAAGAATATAAAAACAAGATTAAGGCAACAATGAAGTTGCCACACAGGCTACATGCTTACCTAAAGTTTTATGTACTTCATTTGGTTCTGAGTTTCCTAGTGGCCGAGGTAAAGTGGACATGATCAGGTACAGAATTAAAGTGATAGTCTTGGTTTTCCTGAGCAATAAAAAAAGACAAATTTCTAAGTAAGAATGGATATACACATATACATATGTGGGGGGGCAGTGCTGAGAAGGAAAGCATTCTACTATAGTCTCATGGACTTGAGAGTGAATCCTGACTAGTGTCAGTCAACTGATGGGCCTTTTCCAAGGCTGCAGTAGTTTCCTTCTTTCAAATGAACCCTGAGTCACTTTGACCCCTTGAATTTCTGCCCCTCCTCTCCAGAGGAATGCTCATCCCTTCTCTCAAAACCATAAGCCTGGGGAAGAATGCTACTTTGTTCAAGTTATTCTTGATTATTTTGGAACTTCCTAAACCTCCTGTCATGTGGTTCCAAGTTTAACCATAGCCACTTTGGACATGGTTTTGTTTCCACAGTGATGTGTGTCAGCAACCACAGAGTGAGCTTCTTGTATTTTTATATCAATATGATACCCTTTGTTTATTTGTTCCTCAGAGGTTTCACTTTCGCTTGTGTAATGGGCTATGGCACTTTACAGTCATTACCTCATGCTGGGATCTCCTTTTTCTTTGTACCTCCTGATGCGTCATATTCTTGACTCTACTCCCTTGGATCTCTTAGATACAATGCTCTGAGCTGGTGGGTGGGAGTGGGTGGGAGCCAGATTATCTGATGACTTCTCCACCCTTGCTCACACCAGAGCCGCTTAGGATTGTCACCACACCGTTTCTGTACTCAGTCTTTTGGCATCTTTCAGACTGCACACTGGCTTAAAACTACAGCCACTACCAAAAGCAATGAGTTTAGATGGGGCTGGAAGACTCCAGGCTCCCCTCTGGGTTGGACACTGGGCAGGCAGAGTCTTCTGAACTCTGGAGCTACATTGACTATTCCCACAGGGTCTGCAGCTGGAAGTGGTCAGTCTCCTATGTGTACCCCTGTCCAAGCCTACACTATTAAGAAGATCTTGAAGGAAACCTACATCTTAATATATGACCGTTCCTTCACTTGGGGCTCATTTTCCTGAGCTCCTCCATATTCTTATATACAGCTGTTTACTTAGATGTCTGATAAGCTTCTCAAGCTTAACATGCCCAAAACAGAACTCCTGCTTCATGTTCCCACCTCACCCCCACCCAAGTGTTAGAGAAGAGTAGAACTCTTCTCCATCTTGGAAAATGGCACTACCCTTCACCTAAATGCTCAATCAAAAAATAGGAATTATGCATGATTCCTCCTTTTCTTTCCTTCACCTTTTACATCAAAAAATAGCTAAATCCAAACAATTTTCTCCATATGCACAGCAATCATCCTGGTCTGAGTTTCTGTCATCTCATGCCTGGACAACTGAAATCACCAATGAGGCTCCTTGCTTCCATTCTTTTCCCACTACAGTCCATTCCCACACCACACAGTGGCCAAGGTAACAGAGCACACTGCTTCCTACACTTAAAATCTTCCAATGACTTCCTACTGCTCTCAGGAAAAAAAAAAAAAAAATCCCATTTCTCCTGCCCACCTCTCAGATCACATCTCATATCACTCTCCATGTCACTCATGGAACTCCAGACACACTGGCTTCTTTCTCTTCCTTGAAAATGCCACATTATTTCTCATTCAGTGCCCTTGTACTTGCTATATTCTTTGCTTAGGATGTGTTCTTTCACTTGACTTTTTATCATTGAGGTCTCACTTCTTCAATGAAATCCTCGTCCAGATATATCTACTGAATAACCCTTTTACTTCTTCATATCACTTCTTATAATCAAAAAGGATCTTGAGTATTAGTTTGTTCACTTGTTTATTTGCCTTCTTCATCCAGAACACAAGGTCAATAAAGACAAGGATTTTGTCTATTTCATTCACAACTGTATCTCTGGTGAATTTTTTAAATAAATAGGTGTATGAAGTAATGGACAAGCAAATGCTATAGCACATGTGTCAGTTCAACTTAACAAACATTTATTGGGCATCAACTATGTACCAGGCACTTTGCCAGATGCTTTAGATTCAAAGATGCCTTCGGCTCAGGTCATGATCCTGGAGTCCTGGGATCGAGTCCCACATTGGGCTCCCTGCTCGGCGAGGGGCCTGCTTCTCCCTCTAACCCTCCCCACTCTCATGTGCTCTCTCTCTCTCTCTCTCATTCTCACTCTCTCAAATAAATAAATAAATCTTTAAAAAAAATAGATTCAAAGATTAAACAAGCCTACTTCTTTCCCTTAATTCTGGAAATATTTTAGCCCCTTTTCTCTAAATACTGCCTTTCTCACGTTTCTATTTTTTTTCTTCCTGACCTCTTTAATATCTTGTTTCCCATTTCTTTGCCTTCCCCTTTTTTGCTTCAGTAATGGCTTCAGATTTATCTTCCAGTTCTCTAATTCTCTCTTTATCTGTATCTATTGTACTTGCTTCCTGTTTCTAATTTTAATAATTATCCTAACTATTTTCAGAAGTAGTATTTGGCTTTTTTCTTAATTCTGCCTGGTCTTTTTAGATTCTGTTTATTCTTTTTTCATGTTTTTGTTTCCCCTTTCTTTTGCTTTAAACATTTTAAACAATTGATATTTGGTATACAAGAACTGTTATATAATGTCTAATTCTGTTCATTGTGGTTTCTACTGGTTTTCACTCAGGGTAGCTTGTGTGTTTCCTAGCGTGGTTATCATTTTAATTGTGATCTTATGTTCACTGGGACTTTATCTGTTAGACTCCTATGAAGCTTGTGGAATGTCCTTCCACAAAGGAGCTGCTTCTTCCAGGTGCCCTGGTATGCTACCAACCTAGGGCCAATTTAAACTAATTTACAGCTGAAGTTTCCCAGACAATGTAGATAGTATAAATTTCAAATCCTACACTTGTGTGAGGGAAAGATTGTGTTTTAACATCTTATGAGTCCAGGCTGAGACAGACAAAGTTTCTCATTTCTCTTCATTGCAGATAGGTAGGCTTTTTTTCTAGTCTATTCTTTCATTTAGTATGTATCCTTTTGTGAGTCTCACTTTTATGCAGAATTCTCTGTTCCAACTCTCCATCTTTTGAGGGCACTAAGCCTGGTCTCGTGTCTCCCATAATGCCCCTAAAACCAAGCCTCAAAGTCACTGGGATAGACAGGCTTCCCAAAGCAGCAGAGCTCAGTGGCAATTTACCATTTTGAATCCCAGTCCATGTGCATACACACGTGTGTGATGAGGATTTCCCTAATTTGCATGAGAGTTTGACTATGCATTTAAAAGTATATTTGTTATATTTTATCTAGGATATCCAGATGTTCTGTCTTAGAGCTAGAAACACAATACTCTGCCTTCTATGAACATGTGATATAGTTTTGGAAGACAGAAACATCCATTTATCCAACCATCAACATTTTTATTGGTTTTTCTGTATTAGACACTAATAACCAGGTACACTTAAAAATATGCTTAGAGACATGCCCACAGTGATGTTAGGATGTAAGGGTAAACAATTCTAATGGGGGATCTGGGAAGGTTTTGCAGATAAAAAGGTGTTGGAGCTGGATAATAATAATAATACCTACCTTTGGTCTCATGCTTACTCTGGACCAAGCACTGTGGCAAGTACTTAACATGTATGGTCACAATATCCTTACAAGAAAGCATAAGATAGGTACTATTCTTAGCATCTCAATTTTACAGCTGAAGCATAGAGAATTTGAGTAATGTTCCCCATCATATAGAAAGCAATTGGCAGTGCCTGGATATGAATTCAAGCAGTTTGAGTCCTGATCCAGGGCTTTTAGCTACTATGCTGTATTGTGCTTGAACAGACAGGGATTGGGGGAGGGCCTTCCATCCTGGAAGAAAATAATGCCTATATCCTAGACGACTGTGAGGATTATTTGAGATACTGTAAGGAAACCAACATGACAAGCACTCCATAAATGCCTACTTTGTTTTCTGTTTCCCTTTGTACCATCAGCTTGTCATAAATTCCTTTAGGGATGGAGCCATACTATATCCATGAAGACAGCTTCGACAGCTTCACTCCCACAGAGCCTGGTATTGACTAGTGGTTAATCCCTTGGCTGATTTGTCGATGAAACTAAATGTTACTTTGATAGTAGCTTTAGTACTTAGAATTGTATTGCAGTGCAGTTCTCAAAGCACTTTTACATCTATCAGCTCAGTTTATCAGCACATCAGTTCTCGGAGGTAGGGCACATATTTGGCTTTAGTGACAAATGAAAGTTTTACTGAGGTGGGAATAGCATAGTCTTGGGAGAAGGCTGTGTGAACTCTGTGTAACTGGATGAAAAAGACCAAAAAAGACTGACTATGGCACTCTAGATAGCCTTAGGAAGGAAGTGGTGGCAGGAGGCCAGGCTTCGATTCCTGAATGGTCTCTCTAGCTCCAATCTTGTCATCAGCCATCTGTGAGAACCATCTCTTTGAGTCTTAGCTGCCTCCTGATTCAGTCACTGCTAAATTCTTGAAGTGGGCTTCCCTTCACATGATGCCTATCACACTTTGTGGTCAGTGTTCCTCTTTAGACTGAGCTCTGTGAGAGCAGAGACTCCTTATTTACTGGTTGTAACTCCAGCATCTAGAACAGATGTGACATAGGTGATCAAATATCTAGTAAACAAATGATGAATGAATTATTTGGATAAAAAGGAAAGGAGAGAGGAGAAACAAGTTCAGCGTCATAGATTCAGATCTCAGGAATGGGGAGAGGAAGCAAGCAGGAACCATGAGAAGGTTGAGCCAGAAAGATGGTCCTGCCAGAATGCAGCACTCGATGAGCTAAGTGTGGTCATGTCTGATTACAAAGCACTTTTAAGAGTCAGGGGGCTTCCCCGGTGACTTTAATCACAGCCTGTCCTTTCCATTTGTTTGGCCCCACCTTATTTTAAAGGTAGCACACACATAAAAGGTAGCACTGGCTTTGCCCAAAGGGCCACAAATTCCAGAGAGGTGAGAAAGCTGGATTAGAGGCATGTGTATCAGTGAGATTTTACACCGGTGAGGGATTGCAGAGCACTTTGTGAACATGGCCCAAATCAGCTTTCATCTGCGAAATAAGCCTCCATTCCTCTGGGATCCCCTTTCTCTCCCTCTTCAAAGTCCTAGGTCAAAGTTCAACCTCTTGTACTGGCTTGAACATCTACGTGCATTTCTGGGTTCGCGTCTGGGGGCAGCTTGCCCTTCCTCTTCACCGTGGTACTTCCCTTTCCTTCTCCCTTGCTCAGGGTCTACTTTAGCAGACTTCCACCGACCTAAGAAGCCACAGGCCGCCAGGAAACAGCCCTTCCTTTTGTCTGGAGCATTACGATACAGGGTTAGATTTGGCCCAAGGAACAGCATAATTAGATCAGCAGATCAACCCGAAAGTTATAGAAACAAGATGTGCTTACCCACCATTACAAAGGGATGCTGTGGTTCTTTCCACTTGGTTGAATGACCTACATTAAAACTTTCAGATCTTGGGTGCAGGTAGAGTCTTTGGGATCAACAAGATGGGGATCTAAACGCACATCCCAGGAGAGAACCAGCTACCAGCTGTAGCTCATCTCACGTCTGAAGCGTCTCCTCACCCAACTAGGAAAATGACCTAATTGTGTACAGACAACAGCAATTGTACAGGGAAAATAATACAGTAATGCAAATATTCAAACCAAATTGGAAAAGCAAAGCAAGAAGGAGCCAGAAAACATTAGATCATTCAGATTGCAACCTGGCCAACTTCAGCATCTGGGCGTGCATCCTCTGTCCAGCTTTTGTTCACATACCATCCCTAATGCTTCTTTGCATTTATAGAATCATGGCTCGGTATTTGCACAAAACCCTTTGTGTGACTGCATTCTAAGGAACAAGGTTCTCACAGTGTCCCTTCAGAAGGGTCAGAGAATTCTCCAGTGGAATGCTTTAATAGGCCTCCGGTTCAGAAAGGGCCTTTCTCTCACTGGAGGGAGGGGTAGGGGAGTGATGTACCTTTGGCCAGCATATATGTTTTAATTATGTGACCAGGGCAGGCCTTGCTCATTTTCCTTCCTCACTGGGTCATTTCCACCTTAGTTCTGAAAACAAAAAACAATTGATTAAAAAAAGAGCCTTCCTGACTGAAACCCTGGATCTCCTCTTTGGATTTGGCCAAGAAGCAGGGATGTCTCCGTCTCCCCGCCCCCACCCCATATCTTAAAGCTGGTTCAAATTCGCCTGAGTCTGAGGAATAATGTGGTCTCCCTGTGCACTCTTATTTGTGTGTCTCCGATGAGCGGTCCCCATCCCCTTCTATGGGGAAGTCACAGGCTCTGGAATCTGCAGCCCTGGGCAGAACCCGGCTCTGCCATCGCAGGATCTTGGACAGGACAGATACCTCTGAAAGCTTTGGATCTCTCATGGGTTAAAGCAGAAGAATCATACTGCCTCCTGGGTTTGTGAGGATGAAATCTTCTGAAGAGCTTCTCAGAGCGCCTGGCACCTCCGAAGTATTCCAGAAGTGGCAGGCTTTCTTGTTATCACCACTTGGCTGTCCCTCAACCTCCTACCTGCCACCTCAGTAGATCATCGGGTACCTCAGCACAAGCCCAGTGAGGAAGCAGCCAAGGAACATCTTCTTCAGGTTTTAGCACCTGGTCATAAGAAGGTTCTCGGGTTCGCGAATGTGCAGCCCGGAGAATGGCATTTACCTGGTGAATTCCTTCCCCCTTCAGCTAGTGAGTGCTGGACCTTCCTATAGGAACAGGAGCCGGTCACCGCACAACCCCAACTGACTAGTTGCTTGAGATGTCTTCATCTCTGAGGCATCTGCATTTGTCAGGACAGAGGAAGCGCTTAAAAAGCCTGGGCTCCGGGGAGGAGAGAGAAGCAAAGGGGAAAGCAGGGACCGCAGACAGACAAACCCGCCTTTACCTGCATCACGGCAGCCGATGCCTCCAAACCCAGCCAGTCCCCTGGAGGCGCAACCGGGGAGTCACCGCACAGGTCGCACGGGGCTACAGATAGGTTCCCCCGCACCCTAGCCGCCAGGGGCCACGCGGAGTAGAGTAAAAGGAAAAAAAAAGTCCTGGATTCAAGTCCCTCCACTCTTCCTTTCCAGCCGTGTCACCTTGGGTCAGTGGCTGTCTTCCCGGAGGGTGGAGGCCTTCGTTGGTACAAAATGTGGGTAATCCCGCCGCGGGAGGCTGGTGCGGAGGATGAAACGGGCCGCGGCGGGCACTGCGCCTGGGCGTGCGGAGGGAGCGCGCGGGGATGGCAGGGACTGGCGGACCGCGCGGCAGCGGGCGGGCGGGGAGGGGCCAGCAGCACCCCCCCTTCCCCACAGCCACGCGCCGTCCTGCGGGGTGGGTCGCGCCCGGCCTCCCGCGGGAACCCGACCCGGCGTGGTGGCCAGCGCCGCTCTGGGTTCCACGAGGCCAGGCGCGCGGCCCCGGGGTCCCCGCGTGCCCCAGCGCCAGCGGCGGGAGCTCCTGGGCGGGGACTGGCGCTCGCGCGGAGGGCAGTAGCCGTTGTCCCGCAGGAGGCCCGCGCCGCCCCGATGGCTCATCGGTCAACCGGATGGGGGCCCTGCTTAGTCACAAGTGTTGCAACCCAGGTTCTGTTCTAAAACTATTAAAAAGGAAAGAGAAAACATTTAAAGAAAAGAACCAAGTGTATGTTTGTATTTGTTACCATGGGATTCGGTTCAACTGTATACAGATGTCGTTTTTGTTTTTTGGGGGTTTTTTGGTTTTTTTGGGTTTTCTTTCTTTCTTTCTTTTAAACCTTTCAAGCTGTGTACTGCAGTGGACAAAGATTACACCATGTTTGTGTTGCAGTGTTGCTATGGAAGTGCATATGGTTTTATTTGGTGGAAATTTGCAGAGAAATTGAAGGAAGTCAGACGCATGCATGAAAAACAAACGCGAAGTTTCAGAAAACAGGCTTCCGAACAAACACTGGAATTAAGGGGGTCTCTCGACAATAACTTAAAATCTGGAATACTGGTGCATGAGTGCAGCTCCACCTGCCTGGGTCCTAACCGAGGAGGCAGGGGAGTTAGGGTCAGACAGTGGAGTTTAATCCGATCTGCCACTAACTGGCCAGGTGTCTGGCCAAGTTGCTGGGCCATGGCTGGTCTTTTTTTCCTATGTCTGAAACAGAGAGCAGTTACCCTTACCGTGCATCGCTCTTGTTGAGCGAAAATGAGGTAAGAGGTCATGAGCACCATACATAGTAAGTGCTCATTAAACGGTAGTGGTCATTCTGGAGTGGTAACAGCATCCCATTTACGTTCCATTATGTGGGCTCATTCATCAAGCTCTCTTTTGGGCTTTGAGGTTTGGAGCACTTTGGAGGAGCCAGGGGTGTTCAATGCTGGCCAAACTTGGTTTTGTGTCGTCACAAAATTGTCGTCAGACTGGACAATTGCTGAAAAGTGTATACTTCAGCTGTCAAGGGTCACCCCCTGCAAACAATGAGGATGCTGAGTCTCAGCAAGTTGGTGACACTGTCAGCTGGACCAGTGCGTTCCTCTCAGCATTTGGCTCTGATCTCCCCACTCCATGTCACCAGCAGCTGTCAGCACAGGCCTGAGCACCTCCAAGAGAACAGAAGGCCCATCTCCAAAGTGCTCACACCTGCTTCCTACTCTGAATGAACACTTTGGAGGGCTGGATGATAATTATAATTGTAATGTTTTAAAACCTTCATTTAAATCTTCAAGTTTAATTCATGTAGATCGAAATCTTCCAGGAAAATACTCTGTATACATTTTTTTGTATGGCTTGTGTTTTGAAAGATTCACAGACCTGTTGAAAGGTTGTCTGCACCACCCTACCCCCAACCCCTTTCTCCAGTATACACACTGGAGGTTGGCAGAGTATACAGAGAGCTTGTGCTAACCTTTATCAAGTTACTGGATCTAACCGAGCCTCTGTTTTCTGATCTGGAAAATGAAGATGCTGGATTAGGTGATTTCTGAAGGCCTTCTAGACCTACGTGGCTATGACAGTATGGCATTCATCTATCTTGAATAGAATACAAGAGGTCTCTTTCAGCATTCTAGACTGTTGATGATCTAACCTACATTAGGAAACAATGAGAAAAAAGTCTGTATCCTCCCTCAACCTGAGCGCTCTAGTTTCTCTCAGCTCCTTGAAGGGCCTTTAAAAAAAAGCATCTAAAATATACTGACTCACCCATGCTTTTCACAGGCATGCTTTTCATGGGCATGGGACCTTGCCCCAAGCTGGGGACTCCACAGTTGGGCAAACTGTTCCTCACCCTCCCGGCACGTGCGTAGTGCTGATTGAATGGACTTTTGTCTTTGCGTCTGCTTTCTTAACACCTTCATTAGGACTGAAGTCACTTTTCTAAAACTAATGAATAGTAGAAAAGGGGAGGGGGACCTAACCAATTTTGTTTTTAAACTATATGCCACATAACTTTGTCTTCAGTCTGTCTATAATTCAATTGAAGTGTTTTTTTTTTCTGACAAAATTAAGGGACATATGTTCACTCACTCAGTCTACATAATAGGATGGTCAAGGTGTGTGTTTAGACAGGAAATGTGTAAATCTCTTTTTATGTATGTATTATTGCTATAATCGTAAACTTGAAAAAAAAATGTCTGCCATAAATGGTCACTGGCACCAGTCACCTGATTAGTGCAATAAGTATTGCCTCTCACATTAAACACATTAGCATGTTTCGCTGGCTAATGATGTTAACTGTGTGTCTAATGATAGGATTACTAATGACTCTCAAAGCTCATAACTTCTCCCCTTCTTTCTGCCCCACAACTGTTGTGGTCCTGTGTCACACATTGGCCGAGGCAGGGGAATGAAAGCCAGCTCACCGGCTCTGCTCCCAGCTGTGTGTCACACACCAACTGTGTGCCTCTGGACAAGCCTTTTACCCTTTCTGGTCCTGGGGTTCCTCACCTGAAAAACAAAGGACTCTGTGTTGGGCCATCTCTAAGGTACATTCTGGCATGGACAGTCGAGGATCCCGCCATCCTCCAGCCTGGAGAGGCTCTCTGCTGCCAGCTACTGTTGACTCTTGGAACTTCTATTCCCACGGGGCTGGTTCCAGTCTACTGGTTCCAGTCTATACCAGCTCTAAAAATCCTTGGCCCTTGCCCTCTACTGTTCTTCCTAGAATCAAGAGGGCAGCTTTTGCTCAGACTTGGATTCAAAACCCCAGAGTCAATAAGAACCTGCTCCCATTTAAAGACGAACTCAAGAACTGTAGTCCTTCCTGGGGTAGGTAGATCATATTTCCTGTGTGTTTGCTCTGTCACCTGATGTTTGCTTATCTTCTATTCAGTCATTCGGGGTGAACATTCCATATTTTGCCCTCTTCAGATTCCAGCCAGTTGAGCTTGTGGGCCCTTATGAAAACTTTCCCTGTGGGCATTTTTCATCTCCATTCTCTTTTTTTAGAGAAGTTTCCAAGAAGGAATGTGGAATACAGCCAAACAGGGTGGTAGATGGTTACCCAGGAGTGGCCTCCACAGGTTCCTGGGTCAGAGGAACAGCAACCTTTGGTGCCATATAGACTAAAGGTTGGCTCTGGCCTTGGCAGACCCTCCTCTGTCCTTAACTGGCCTTGGGAGTATGTGGTCCTCCCCTGTGTCTTTTCCTTTGCCTTCAGTGGGTATATAACACCTTTCAACAACTGCCAGACTGAGAAGTCACCATAAAGTAGCATGCCTTAAACAGTACTCTGTAACTCACCAGAGAAAATCTTTATAAAGCATTTAAATGGAATATTCTGTCTGGACTTGGGATAAGGTTTGTTTTCAACTTCTCCCGTAAGCTCTTTATTCTTCTGTTCCTGTGCTTATTCTTTTTTTTTTTTTTTTTTTTTCTCGCTCTCTCTCTCCTTCCACATCCTAAGTGAAAGCCAGGGGATGATTTCTGGATTATCTTGAGTTTTCAGCAAATTTTTGCTGCTAAATTACCCAAATGAGATCAGGATACCCTGGAGCCACTATACTTAATTCGTTACAGGTTGTCTCGTAAATAGAGAGGAGCTTTTCTGGGGAGGCCCATGCAGTGCAGCCTTCCAGGAGAAGGCCTCTGTGCGGAGAGGAATGCAATGGGCCAAAGCAAGGAGCATGGTATTATTCTGGTAAAGCAGAGTCTGCCATAGGGCACATCCTCTGCCTCCCCCTCTTCTGCTAGACCCCGTGCGGGCAGCATGTGGTGCTTTGGAAAGGCCTTTCTGGAAAGGCGAACCACAAGAATGCAGTCCTGTGTGTTGCCTCCTGAGCCACTCAGGGCGGTGATGACTGGCCCCACACGAATGTGCCGATGGGTTCTGCCACTTAACTGCTCATATCTGGAAATAGATACTCGTGTCATTGCTAGACTAGGGATGGACGGGGGTGAGGTTGGGGACTGATTTGACAGTTAGGGATTTCGAATTCGTAAGTGGGCAGCCCAAGCTGGATAGCATGTCCAACTCTGGCCTGTTGGTACGTTGTTCCTGCCCTGTGTGTGACAGTTCCTTTCCCAAAAAGGTATTTTGTCCTGAGTCTTAGGGCAGAAGAGAGCAAACAGATGGAATGCATCAACTACATCTCTTTTTTTAGGCCCTTTGCTGATATTAGTTAAAGCTGCTTAGCTCTTCACTTGGAAGTAGTTTTGACTCCACTTTAAAAGTAACATTTGCAAAGGGAACGCAAACCAGTGCTTTGTCATGAATCTGCATGTTCAGGGAATCCAAGATTAGAGTTCTTGGCGGAGTGAAGGAGGCCGCAAGCAGCATGTCCTCCTGAGCCGCGGCTGCAGAGGTGCTGATCCGAGGGCAGGGCTGCTGTGCCTTTCTCCCCTCTCCTTGCTCCCATGGTACTTTCTGCACAGACCTCAACCCACGGCTGCTGGTTTTCATCACTTCTTCAGCTGGAGGTGCATTCTGGCCAGCTGTGGACTCTTTAAGGCATCACAGAGCCACTGAGAGGAATTCAAGGGTCTCGAGGGCGAGGTGGAGAGACTGTGCATACCACACGCAAGACCTCCAGCCAGCGGGGACGGGGCTTTCATTGATCCAAGGATATCGTTACGTGTCCCCCAAAATTCAGTGACGTGGGTGCATCTCCCCAGCATAATGGTGAATGAAAGGAGCCAGACACAAGAGTATGGGCAGTAGGATGCTTTCCATAAAACCTGCATACACAGACGAGTCTAATCTAGTCTGTTCAGGAGTCAGAAGAGTGGTTACCCTTGGTGAGGGAATGGATCATGTCTGGAACGGTGTCGGAAAGGGACTCCCGGGGAACTGGTGACGTTCTGTTTCTTGATGGGGGTGCTGGTTATACAGGTGTGTTCAGCTTTTGAAGATTTATCCAGCTGTAAACATACTTACAGTATATGTGCTTTTCTGTATGTACATCATATTTCAATAAAAATAATTAAGAAGCAGGTCTATGTACAGTGATGTGGAACTATCTCTAAGGTATATAGTTAAGCGGGAAATGCACATAACAGAGCAATATGCAGAATATGCTACTCATTGTGTAAAAAATATTTGTGTAGGTATGTAATTGTATATGGAAGGCCACTGGAAGAGTGGTTGCCCTGTGGTGCTTGGAGACAGAGGTAGGAGGAGAACTTGCTTTTTACTCTATGTCTTTTTGTGCCTTTTGAGTTTTGTATCGTGTGTATGAGTAGAACACTAAAAAAATTTTTTTAAAGATTTTATTTATTTATTTGACAGAGAGAGACACAGTTAGAGAGGGAACACAAGCAGGGGGAGCGGGAGAGGGAGAAGCACGCTTCCCACGGAGGAGGGAGCCCGATGCGGGGCTCAATCCCAGGACCCTGGGACCATGACCTGAGCCAAAGGCAGACGCTTAACAACTGAGGCACCCAGGCGCCCCAGAACATTAAAATTATTAATAAAATTATTCATTAAAACATTAATTAAAGAAGATATTATACTAAGTGAAATAAGACACAGAAGGACAAATACTGTATGATTTCACTTATATGAGGAAATTTAGAGTAGTCAAGTTCATAGAGACAGAAAATAACATGGTGGCTGCCAGAGGCTGGGGGAAGGAGGGGATGGGGAGTTTTTGTTTAATGGGTGCAGAGTTTCAGTTTGGGAAGATGAGAAAAGTTCTGGAGTCGGATGGTGGTGGTGGTTGCACAAGAATATGTATTTACTAAATGTCTCCAAACTACACTTAAAAATGGTTAAAATGGTAAATCTCATGTTGTGTATATTAAAAATCAAAAATATATTAATTAAGGCTAAATAGTCAATTTTAAATGAAGGTAAATTTATATGTGCTGACTCTGTCATCTGCAGGCTATGTGACCTTAAGAAGTTCCTTAACCTCCCTGTGGCTCCATCTCTTGCTTTCCTCTTTAAGATAGTATTAGTACCTATCTTATGGGGTTGTTGTAAAGACCAAATGGAAGAATACACGTAAAAAGCTTAGAATAGTCCTTGCAACATAAATGCTTAAGGAATGTTAATTATTTTTATTACCATTTTGGGCAGAATTCTTTGTGTGACACCATCTGTACGTGTGTGTGCATGCACACGCCTAACGTACTCATGCGTGTGTCCGTCATATATTTATCAAATACCTTCTGTGTGCTAGACATTGTGTTAAGGGTTGGCTAGACAGTGGTGAGCATACCCTGATGGGTAGAGAATGGTGGTGTTGATAGGATTCCTTTTTATTTAGAGAGGTCACAGAAAATCTCTCCGGTAGGTGACAATTCTGAAGTAGATATTAGCAGAATAATGGAGCCAGCCTTGCAAAGACTAGAAGTGCTTTTCTGACAAAGGAATTAGAATATTATGAGATCCCAAGTTTGAAGGCCTCTTGTGGGTGAATAAGGAGGAGAGTAGTATCAGAGGAGATTGGAATGTACATAGAAAGTTCTAGAAAAATGGGGAAGAAACTATTAAAAGTGGTTTCTCCCTGGGGAGTGGGACTCAGGAAGGTGTGGGAAGGAGGGTGTGGAGTGGAGGAAAGGAATTTTACTTTTCACCTCATTTCTTTCTATCCTGAATTATTTGCCATAAGCACGTATTTTATTATTTTTTTAAAAAGCTAGTTAATAAAAAATTGAGAAATTTTAATGATTAATAGTAAGGAATCTAATAACCTTTTCTTCTTTCAAGAATCACCTCGTCTCAACTCTCTAGTCTCTTTCCATGAAACAAGAGAGTAATGTAATTTATATCTGCTCATTGGTCTGAAAATAGGACTGATGTAGCCTTCTTCTCATATCTATTCAGCCATCTTTCTCTTTGAGCCGGCAATAGTGTTTTTCAATGCCTTTCAGTGAAACCCTTGAATCCTCTCTTCCACTGGGAGTATTTTTACTTTTTGTAAAGAAAAAAAAAAAAGGCTTTCAAATTCATGTGGGATTCTTACCTTGTGGTCACTACAGTGACGGAAGCACAAGGAGGCAGGTGCCTGCCCTTTCCAGCTGAGGGGAAGAGGAGAGGCAATGCGGACTGAGGGACCGGAGTAAAAGGAAGAAATCAAGCACTGTACTGGCCAGACGTTCCCGAGGCCCCACGGGCCTGGGTGCTTACCTTCTCTGGGGCTCACTCTGTGCCCGGTGCTTTGTCTAAGTTGGGCAGGAGTGAAAGTTTCCCTGAGGAGTGTTCTGGAAGGCAGAGAGAGGTTCACCTTGTCCACACAGAATTCCAACAATGGAAACACCGCTTGGACTCAACTCTGAGTCAAGACAACCAATGATGTATTGTGGGAGAGATCTCAAAACCAGCTTGGGGGCAGTGTGGGTGGCAGTTTTGATCTAGAAGTCTCCAGGCATTTTCAGTCCTCTCAAATGACCTGGAATCAGAAAGGAGGAACACAGAGCATCTGATCTGTGCTTAGCCCGCCTTGCTGATAATTTCATTGCCTACATCGCAGCAGGAAAAATAAGGTGAATGACCAATTTGGAACTCTGCGCAGGGCTATTTGGAAGCCCAGCCCATGCTCCCGCTGTCTCTTCCCTGTCCCCTGTGTTTATTCTCTGCACATTTTGATACCCGTTTCCATCCTGGAAGAAGACTGTAGTTGAAACTTTGTCTTTGGCGTCTGGCCAGATGTGACACTTGAGTTTCTTCTCATCCAAGCTTTGGCACTGCCGTTCCCACTGTGGGTATGCTGTGGTCCAAGTCATCCTCGTCCAGACAGCTCTGTGTGCTGCAGGGGACGTCTTCCTTCCAGGTTGACTTCCTGCAGTCCTGTTCCAGGAACACTTCCTGTCCCCCATCACGTTGTGTTTAGAAAACTCACTCTTTTGCCAAGTATGAGCTATTAATAATATCAATAATAAACTAGGATTTCTCAAGTGCTTATTACTTTATGTGGATTAACTCATTTAACCATCATCACGACTCCCTGAAACAGGTGTGAATACTGTCCCTGTTTACAGATGAGAAGACCAAAGCACAGAGATAAAAGCTTGCACAGCTTCCTTTCTGCCAGGGCTCTCTGCTCCCTGCACCAGCTGGCCTGTTCCCTGTGTGTGTGGATGGCCCCTGATGAATAATCTCCCCTTGATCTCCTTTCACATCCCGAGCAAAAAATGTGTCCCCGGATTTCTCCTGCCAGCCCCATCTGTGAAGCATGTGGGCCGATGTTTGAATAAGAATGACTGAAGGAGAAAGCGATTTTATGAACTTCAGACTGTGAACTCAAGGAAGAGAGTGAGTCAGGCCTCCACATTCCTGAAATACTTTCAGGAGGCTCAGTGACCTCAGACAATAAGAACCTGAGGCCGAGCTCTCTGGACATCCTTGGGAGGCCCCCCACATGGAAGAACGTGAAGGCAGACACTCTGCACCCGGTTCCTGTGTGGGGTTGAAGATCATGAGCCACAGCAGCCCAAGACTGTCCAGAGTACGTCCTTGCTTTTGCCCAGGCTGTTCCCTCTGCCTGGAATGCCTTTCCCCAGGCCCTTGTCAGCTTGCCCTGAAGCAGAGGCTCTGCAGTCTGGCTCTGCAGGGCTTTGTTGCATGCCTCTCTCAACCCCCAAACTCCTGGCCCCTAGAGAAAATGGCTTTCAACATGTCTGCCCTGTACATAGTTACACCTGCTGAGCTTGGTGACAGCTCCAAGGTTGGGGAAAAAAATCCTGTCCTGGGAGGTGGGAGATGTGGGTTCTAGTCCCATCTCTGGCCTTGGCCATGCAATTTAACCTCCCACACTCACATTCCTCATGAATTAAAATGATTTGTTTTGATCTGCCGCTCCCATAGACAGTGACCTCCCAAAGTACAGGGACCTTTAATCCCTGGTACTGTTCTCAGTGAGAAATAGGCACACGTCTATCAAGTATGTTTCAGTAATCATGGACATACTTTTCTCTTCGGCTTATACTTCCATCCATCCCTTTCCTTACCAAGTTTCGCCCCCTAGTTGGCGTGGTGTACAAACCATTCACAAAGGGAAGTATCATCCCCTAAATCAAAAATGGGTGATTTTTTGTGTGTGCACATTTCGGGGACAGAGCAACCCAAAATCTGCACGAAGATCGGTTCTGACACCACACAGGTGAACCCTGGAAAATGACTCAAGATGAACCATGTGGTACCTCAGGAAGCCTTCCAAGATCTTTGGGCAGGGAAGGAGTAAAAGGTTGTACTTGGGGCCCATTCCGTGGATGGAAAAGCTGAGAGGAGAGTCACAGGAATGAGAATTCTCTTAATGGCTGCAGCACATTCCAGAAGGAGCAATCATTGAAGGATGGAATGAGAGCATGAAACTAAGCAGGCTGGGAATTATTGGCCTAAAGGCCGTGATTTGGATGCTCTAGTCCCCCGACTCCTTGGGAAAACTGCTTTCAACTTTTACCCCCAAACACTCATGAAACCTACGGAGATTGGCAACAGCATCAACGCCAAGGAGAAAGCCCTGACCTAGAGTTGGGAGATATGTGTTCTAGTCCCATCTCTGGAACTAACAAAGTCAGTGGCCTTGGCCATGTCACATAACCTCCCATGTCACCTCAACTATGACATGAGGAGGTTGGACTGGTAAAGAAATAAGCTGAGGTTCTATGACTCTCCTGCTCTTCCATGTCGCCTACATAAACATTCCTCCAGTGACCAATCTGGCACTTGCCCCAACCTCTACTTTTACATGGAACAAGGCTGTCACCTCGGAATTCCACAAAGTGTGGGTAAATGCAGGTACATATGGCACATATTCGATCGGGCAAATGGGATTTTTATTACCTAATGAGTTTAAAATCCATTTGCAGGCTAGACAGGGGAGGCCCTCTTCCTCCATCCCATTTTTTTTTTTTTAAGATTGATTTATTTGAGAGAGAGAGCAGGGTGGGGAGGGCCAGAGGGAGAGGGAGGGTTAATTTCAAGCAGACTCCCCACTGAAGGAGGAGTGTGACACAGGGCTCCATCCCACGACCCTGAGACCATGACCTGAGCTGAAATCAAGAGTTGGACGCTTAACCGACTGAGCCACCCAGGTGCCCCCATCCCATCCCATTCTTGCCTCCATTCTTGCCCACTCGCCCCTCCCCATCTCCCCCTGCCCGGTGGTGGTCTCTTCCTCATTCTGCCTGACCAGTGGAAGCTGCCTGAGGAAGCTGAGTTCTGCCATCCTAACTGGAGCTGCCCTGGTTCATCTTGCTGCACCTGCCAGATGCCTTCTGCAGCCTCCCAGGTGGTTAATGATCTCCCCTTGGGCAGAAGAGCCCTTTAATAATTTACTAGAGTAGATAAAGAAAAAAGCATAGTTCTCTACTTGGAGGCCAATTAGGCTGGCAATTCAGACAGTACAGATGGGGTTAAGATTGAATTCAAGTTCAAACCCAGGTTTTTTGTATAGGAATCCTGCCTTATAACTATGTATGTAAAGTCTTATCAGAACCCTCATTCAGATCCTTAAACTCTCCAGCCCTGCTGGATGAGCAGCACTTTAGGGCTCCTTCACTTCACAGGAGAATTAGCTATATTTAAAAAACAAACAAACAAACAAACAAACAAACAAAAAACACCACCACCACCAATAAAATACCCTGGGACAAAACAAGATAAACATTTAAGGAACTCTAGAGAAAGAAAAGTTATTTTGCATTTTCTGACTTTTTGGGTTCTTTATTAGAATTTAAAGAACATTTTTTGCAGGGAATTATATATTTCATTGAGTCAAAAGTACAGACTCTGAGAGACAGCATGGTACAGTGGTAAAAAAAACACATGCTTTGGAATGAGAAACCTAGGTTGAAATCTTACTTTCAACTACACATGAAACCTTGAGGAACTTACTGAGATTCTCTGAACCTCACTTATCTCTAAAATGAAACTAATACTTCTGTCCTTGGGATATTTTTCATGAATCATAAATATGAAAAGAATCACCTGGCACACAGTAGACAATAAATGATGTACCCTCCTCCTCCTCCTCATCAGGCTTGCCTATATCCAGAAAAATTTGGGATTCTGTAAAGTCATGAGAAAAAAAATACTCTCTTAAAAGTGTAACAGTGAAATTTAACAAGGATAAATAGAGTAGACTGTAAGACTGGTAGCTCCCAAGGAATCACACATCCTGGTACCCAAGACCTTGTGCAGTTCCCTCCCACATTGACTCCGGGTTTGACCATGTGACTTGTTTTGGCCAATGAGGCCTTAGTAAGTGTGAAGCACTCACGGGCGTGCTAGGTGCTTGCACACGGGGACTGTCCTCATGGAACATCTCCTCTTAGTAGTCAGCATTTTGGCTATAAAGAAGCTCAGGCTAAACTACTGAATGATGAGACGATGCAAGAAGAGAGACCGAGGGGATGAGAGGCCATCTTGGACATTTCAGTCCCAGCCCAAGTTCCTGGCTCAGTGAGTCACTGCGTGAATAACCACCCAGCTGCACCCAGTTGACAAACAAAATTGTGACAAATAATAAATCCTTGTTGTTTTAAGCCACCAAATTTTGGAAGGGTTTGTTGCACAAATGCCAGATCCTAAATTTACATTAAGGAAAGTCAATAATACAAGTAGAAGTGGCAGCTCATCCTTATAGAGGTCATATGAAATAGACCATGAGATTTCAGTTAATAATTGTTATATTAGTAAGTATTGACATACTGCTAAGAAATTAAAGGCAAGCTGAATGTGCTTTCGTTAAACAAATGAATTGGTTAATTGACCGCATAGTTATTAAGGGCGTGCTGGTTACCAGGCTTCGTGCTGGTGTCTGGGGATACTAAGAAAGTTAAGACCCAATCCTCCTGTACCATATTGTCTCTTGGATTCTGAAATTTAAGTCTGTACTTGTGTTGGAGGTTGGGAAGACAAGAGAGTAAGTGCTCATGGTTTAGTAGGGAAGGTGGATTTGTAAATAAAAGTGCACTTAGATTCCTTAAGGGAGCTGATAGGCTTCCTGGCATTGGCACTCAGGGAAGATCTAGAGGGTTCTGTGAACCCACCAATGAACCCACCAATATCCTGTTTTTAGAGGGGCCTTGACAAACTCCCAATGTATCTGGAAGCAAGCAACCAGGGAACGAAGGCCTGAAGACTAGACCATGTGAGGAATAATTTTACCCACAATAAATGTTTAAGGGGAAAAAAAACAAAAAAAAAAAAAGAAAAGAAAGGCTGGGGGTGCAGCCTGGGGATGAAGCATATAATTCAGGGGCCTTAAATATATGTGGAAGAGGATTAAATTCATTCTGAGCACTGCCAGGAGGAGAACCATTAACAGTTACTAAAAGTTATAGGGATATGGATTTCAAGGTAATATTCAGAAGAACAGCTAACACTTCTGGAGCATGAACTACAGAAAGAGGCAGAGCAGATACCATCTCTGTCCGTGAGAAAGGCTCAGGTCACTCCTTGCCAAGGACCTGAGGAGAGGGTTCTGGGGGGGTAGGTGGAGCCAGGAACCTCTAAGTCTCTCCCAAGTGTAGGGTCCCCCAGTTCACCTCTGTAGTTCTATTATTTTTATTCTGACTGAATAGTATTAAGAAATAAAACAGATGACACCTGCCCACCAGTAGTGAGTGGGAGAACTGTCCACCAATGATGACAGGAGACTGAGCCCAGAGATTAGGAACATGAGAATTAAAGCCTCAGGAACCCGTAGCGGCTGCCTCTGATGTCTCTCACCACTTTGAAGGGATCATGAGAACTTGTGTTTTCCGGGGATTATTTATCACACCGTGGGGGGCAGACTCAGAGGAGCAGGTCAAGCAAATATGAACCTGTGGATTTTGCAAGCCGTGTGGCAGTTTAGGATGAAGAAGGGAAGAGAACTAAGCAAGTGTAAGTAAGCCATCTGGCATTTCTGATCGGGTATTACAGTGTCGTGCCAGAACCATCACCAAAGACCCTCACTGGCTCACTCCCGCTTCTCTCACCCTTTAGACAGCAAAACTATAGGGGAGGAGATCTTTTCACATATGTGGGTCCCATTTCCTGTTGGTGGGTCCTGTAGCACCAACAGCACCAGGACTAGAACTACAGGTTCCTAGGTCTGTGGGAAACACAGGATCTGGGAGGTCAAGTTTAGGATTCCCTAGAGGCTTGAGATGATGGGCCCAGTCTAGGGATGTCTTTCACTTACTGTCACCAACTCTGAGTGGGAAGAAAGGGAGAGATTTGCAGAGTGTCCTCTGACCAAAAATTTCCAGGGTCTCCACGCTCTTGCGCACCTGTGCCTTTGTATGCGCTGTTGTCACTGTCTGCCTTGCCCTTTCTCCCTTCCCCTTTTCTACCAAGGCCTGACTTCCAGATTGTACCTCATGTAAAACCTTCTCCAACTCTCTCAGGCTGAGGTAGCCTCACACCTGCATTGTATTATTTGGCACAGGTTTCTGTAACTAGACTATGAGGCCAGAAGCTGAGTCTTGTTCATCTCTTTATTCTCTCAAACAAGGGGCACAGAACCTAGAATGTCTCAGATGCTCAGTACACATGGGTAAAAAGTATGAAGCTCCTCCCTTTCCCTCCCCACACGGGTGGCATGCTCACATGGGCTCTGTCCTGTGCGGGGTAGAAGGCTGCGTCATGTGTGCACTCACACGTGCTCGCTTCTGTGCCGGCTATTTGCCTGCATCATACGTGCATTCACGCGGGCTCTGTTCTTTGCGGGGCACGTGCCTGCGTCATGCATGTGCTCACGCGGGCTCTGTTCTGTGCCGGCTATGTGCCTGCATCATGCGTCCGTTCACACATGCTCTGTTCTGTGCGGGGCACGTGCCTGCGTCATGCGTGAGTTCACTCATGCTCTGTTCTGTGCCGGCTATGTGCCTGCATCATGCGTCCGTTCACACATGCTCTGTTCTGTGCGGGGCACGTGCCTGCGTCACGCATGAGTTCACGCGTGCTCTGTTCTGTGCCCCGTATGTGCCTGCGTCATGCCTGTGCTCACGCGCTCTCTGTTCTGTGCTGGGCACGTGCCTGCGTCGTGTGTGCGCCCACGCGTGCTCCGTTCTGTGCCGGGTATGCGCCTGCGTCATTCACGTGCTCACGCGTGCTCTGTTCTGAGCGGGGCAGGCGCCTGCGTCATGCATGCGCTGACGCATGAACTGTTCTGCGCAGGGCACGCGCCTGCGTCATGCGTGCGCTGACGCTTGCTGTGTTCTGCGCAGGGCACGCGCCTGCGTCATGCGTGCGCTCACACGTGCTCTGTTCTGTGCGGGGAACGCGCTTGAGTTATCGCTGTGGCCCGTCTCTCTGAAGTTGGAATGCAACTTTCTGGGCAGAAATAACTTCATTCTAAAGTAAACAAAACAAAGGAAAATGTGGTTTCCATTTGCTCCATCTACGACAGGGAAGCCCTGGCACCTGGGGGAGGGGGTTGGTCTGACTAGGACCGCCTGAGCGGACCAGGAACCCTCAAGGAAGAGAGGCTGGTCGTAGCAAAAGCGCTTTAAGCCACTGACCCAGCACAAAGACTCTACTGTGGGAAAACTCAATATAAGGGTGTGTGCCTTGCTCTACGGGAACGCGATACACAAAATACAAAGTCATACAATAGATAAACCTGGGATGGTTATTGACTTTACAAGAGAACTTGCCAGCAGGTTCCTCTAAAGATGCGGCTCCCACAGTCCACTTAAACTGTGATTTTATTTTCAGGAGTTTGATATTACACACCGGTTTTCAGGAGAAACATAAATAGGTCCCCGAGGAGCCTGGCGTCGCAGTGTGTCTGGCCAGCAGCTCCTTGACCAGGCCTTGAGGTGAGCAGGCCTTGAGCTGCTGTGAGTGCTAGAGGAGCTCCCTCCATGTCTGCTCACTGAGTCCAGCTGTTTGCAGTGTTAGGTGCCATAGGAAGAAGCAGACCCAATCTGGACCTTCTTACCTCTCCTTGAATGCACTGACAGAATGCTCAGCACCCTTTCCTGTAAGGGGGCATAGAATTTGTAGCAGCTACTCATTCATTCATTCATTCATTCACTCAAGAGTGTTTACGATGTACTTTCTATGTGCATGACACCGTGCTAGACACAGCAAAGTAGAGAAGACTGTAAGATGCGTTCCTGTCCTCTCTGAACTCGGTCCAGTTGAGAGATGAGTCCTTGGATGTCATTGGTTCTAGAAAGGACATATTTTTACCCTTTAACATCTCTGAAATCAAGGTGCATTTTACTGCAGGGGGTATGACATAGTTGGCCATATTTGGATGGATTTTTCTTAGTGGTGTGGAAAATGGTGGTGTATCTTAACAATCATCAAAGTCTTAGATGATATAGGGTATATGAAAGTGCTAAGTAATGGTTTAATGCCATAGGACTCCAAATGGGATTTGATATTTGAGGGATAAATTTGGGCCTCTATGTGAATACACCACGTGGATTTCCCTTTGCAGAGAATGTATATCATAAGTTTAAAATAATGTCCCTTTTCCATAGTTATCCAGGGAAGCTGGGCTAGAGTGGCTTTGTCCTTCCTCCGTTCTGGGAGTGAGGAGTGTGTAACCACCTAGCCCTGATTCCCTTCCATGAAGGTCGTGGGAAAACCAGAGGAGCAAAGTAGCAGGAACAGTTGTGGGTAGCAGCCCTTGAGGAATGAGGACCTAGGTTTTGATTCTGTGACTCCTAGACAGCAAGTCCTTACTGAGCTGTAGCCCCTATGGCCCAGCACTGTGCCTGGCCTATAACGAACAGGAATTATAAACAACAACTCTGTGTGTGTGTGACTGTACAATAGACACATTTAAATGTATGTGCAGATATATATATCAATGAATGAATATCTGTTACTTAGGCCAAAAATGCATTACAGAAAAAATTTGATGTGACTACTAATCTTGACTTTTTGGCCCCAGTTCAGAACTTCTTAGAGTCTGTCTAATGTTACAGGGGATTTCTTCCCTTTCTTTTTTTGGCCTCACCATTCCTCACCCAAAAAAGCAGCGGATCCTGTTGTTGGTGCTGAACGATTGCCATGTTCCATTTATTTCAATGGCTAGGTTCCCATAAGCATGCCAAGAGATCTGGTCTCCAGCGTCTGGGGGCATAAAGTGAATGTACAACTGTTAGGCAGGTGACCGTGAGGGTGACTGGTGGGGGGCGGGCTTAAACACGTCCTTAGGAGCATATGCAGATACCCAGAATGGTGTAGACCAAATGCCTGGACATAATGAAATCATCCAAATCCTCTAATTCAGCTATCATTGATGTAGCACATAAGACTGTGAATTGCTTATTAATACTCACCCATACAGAATGCAAAGACCCTTGGCTGTCTAGTTAATGCCTTTTCTTGACTTTCACTTTGATTGTGAGTGCCATTATGATAGTTCGCTCGAGTCTGCAGGAATAGATGAGGTTATGGAGCCAGCATGGAGCTGTCCCTGTGGCCTTTTGTTTCCATGTCACACTGTTGTCGACTTTAAACTCCTGTACAACAAAGCTGTGCACAGCTAGCAGTAAGTGTGAGCATTGCCCTGGGAGGAACCGGAAACCATTAAGGGGCTGGCCTCCTACAAGAATCTGACCTGTGGCACAAACACAGGAGCGTCAGGTGGCAGTAACCAAGTTTTCCAGGCCACTTCTCTCTGGGCTTTTTGCCTTTGCCACTGGGTCCAAGTCGGCACTGGGGCAGCCTTGGGTGACCCACCAGTGATCCTGTCATATTGAGGCTGCCATGTGGAGAAGCAGACGGCTGTTATCTCCTGCTGGTGTGGTGCAGTGGCTGCATGCCACCATTTCCAGCTCATATCTGGGGGTGTCAGTGCTAATTCACCCTCTGCAGGCCAGCAGCCCTGATTCCTGGGGCAGCGGGGGATTTCCAGAGCTAACTCCCGTGGAAGGAACAGGCCTGTCCCCATCACCAGGGCGTGTCTCCGACAGGTCCCTGCTGAGGGCTGCTTTTCCTCTTATCAGCCATTAAGTGCAAAAGTGAAAATGCAAAATGGCTTTTACTGCTCAGGTCTTGTCTGAGGCCATAAATTTGCTGACTTTGATAGTATTCCTAGGCTTCGAATAATTTGGTGTTTTTCAATTTGGGACGTAATTCCAAAGAGCAAACTCCTATTCATCCTTCAGAACTCTGCTCAGTTCTTTTGTCCTCTGTGAAGCTTCCTCCGACTACCCTCTATACTCTCATAGTCCTGAGTTTTTTGGCATGGTTACAACGCACCAGAATTATTTGTATATATTGCTATCTCTGCTAGATGTGACATCCTTAAGGCCAGAGGCCATGTCTCTTTATTTCCTTGTTTGTCACCCCATGTCTTGCTGGCCCATGGTCTATCAAGTGCTATATACTTAGTAATGTTAAATAAATAACTGAAAGTTTTACTCCTGCCAAATAGTTGTTTCTCGGTTTATTCACTCACATCTAAAAGTACTTTCTTCTCCTTTGGAAATGGTTATTGCAATGCTATTTATAAAGCCCATAGACATCAGTTAGGATGATTTTAGCTATAAGGGACATTTGGCTTAACAAAAATGGCTTAAATAATAGGAGATTTATCATCACACCAAACAAGAGATCTGGCTGTCAGGTGAGGCCAGGGTTGGGTGATTCAGCAGCTTAGTGATCTCTTCAGAGACTCGGGGGCTTTTCCCCTTTCTGCTTTGCCATCGTCAGGGTGTCAATGATGCCTCCTTCCTGGGCTCAAGAGGAGTGATGTCCAGCAAAGAGGAAAGGTATTTCCTCTTCCAGTCTCCTTTTATTATCAAGGACCCCTTTCTCAGAACCTTTCCCTACCCCCACAAGATTGGTGAATCACCTGTTAGGGCCTCTCACTGATAAGGGAAGAAGGCTCAAGCTGGCTGAAGCCAGGCCTGATGCAAACCCTGGCGTTAGAGTGGAGACAGGATTTCCTTTGTCAAATGGGAGAGAGAACACCTGAACAAAATTGGGGCTCTGGTAGCAAGGAGTCAAGGAAACGGGGGAATGGCTGTTGGATGGGCATCCAGTAGTGTCTGTCACATCAAGTATTTAAATAAATTATGGCACATCAGTAATATAATGAACGTCTATAAAACCATTATAGCAACTAAGGGAGAACTGCATAAAGCAACATTAATTGACTTCCAAGGTATAGTAAATGTAAAGCTCTATGTACGGCCTAATCTTTTTTTAATACATGCAAGTTAGGAACTCCCCCATATCTGTGAATAATGAGCACAATGCGCTTAAAAGTAGCTGTGTGTATGAGCGTGTGTGCACAGGCACATGCGTTTACTAAAGGGGAATGTTTCCTAGGAACCTTCATTTTTGACATTCTGTATTTCTTATAATGTTCTTGTATAAGTATGCCTTCCTCTTGTTAAGAAAAACCCCCAGACATTAAAGAGAACACTGTAAATAGCTAAGTATCATTCTGAATGAAGTCAATTAAAAGACGTGGGCTCCTTTCCAAGAACAAATTAATTTGGAATATAGGAAGGACCTCTATGAAGGTTTTGCTCATGAGCCCAGAATTTAAACTCCCTCCATGAATGAGCAACTTTTTTTTTTTTTTAGCGAGCAAATCTCCTTAATGGAAGATCCAAATTTTTACCGCGCTGAATCATTCTCTGTTTGCTGGAGAAGGGCGTCATCCTTGCTATGGAATGCTGACTTCGCGTCATTTAAAAGGAAGAAGGAAGGACTTCGCATCATTTAAAAAAAAAAAATTCTAGAGCAAACTCCCGGCTATCTGTTGTGATGCCCCTCTGAAGGCTCTTTGGTTACTACAAAAATAGGTGGTTAGATTCAGTGGCGGTTCAGGATGCAGTGTTTATCTTTGATCAGCTTATCCAGTGTCTGTTGGAAAATGTGACATGATATTATAAATGGAATAGGTGTATACTTCTACTCAAAAATACACAGACTGTTATTGTACAAGGAAGCTGGGAAGTGAGGCCATGTTTACAGCCCCACAGGCATTTGAAATGAATGCAGCAGTCTCTATTCTTTGCTGGGCTTATGACAACAGTGTTTCCATGCCAAAAATTATTTTTCTAAGCACTCTCATAGTAAAAGTAGTGCTCTAGGTTGTGCCATTTTAAGAAAGAACCTGAATTTTTAGAGATCATCTCGTCCTGCCCTTCAGCCCCCCAGCCACCCGCCATACACACACGGCTCTTCTCCTTCAGTCTGTGCTGGGGAACGGCAGAGCACTCGCTCTGAGGAGGCTGTAACTCCGCTCCCACCATGTAGCAACCGTCAGTCCACTGCTGCCAGATCTATGAAGTTTTCAAAGGAAGCCAGAGATTTGGATTTCTCAGAAAACTTCTCAGCTTTCAAATCTTGGCAACAGATCTCAGTTTTTATAAACCCTGTGCCAGTTGAACAAAACATGTGTATTAGCCCAATCCTGCCCAAGCCCCCAGCCTGGGAACTCTGCCCTGGGGCGTTGTAGAACACATTTGCTTTCTCTTCTCCATAAAGATCTGGAGATGTTGGAAGATAGTTCTGATACCCCTTTCAATTTATTCTTAGTTGGTGCTCACTCATTGACAAAACTCTTCAAGCTTAAACAGTCAGTCGCAATACAGTGGTGTCAGTGCTATGGTGAGGATCTGCGTAAAGGGCCAGAGGAAGGAGTACTATTTGTCTGTCTTGGGGTGTGTGCAAGTGATGGGTTCAGTCCTGCTGTGTCCGTGCAGATTTAGGCAAAGCCTTTCTCTACAGCTCTTATAAGGATCTCTCTCCGCTCCCCCCATCCCATAGCCATCTCGACTAAAGTAGATCCTGCCAGCTCTGTAAGGAGCTTGGGGGTCAGTGTGCCCAGAGCGTTTTTGAGATGCCCGCGAATCTGGTCGATGCAAAATAAATGCTGGCCCCCTTCCCCACACATGCACAAGCACAATGACAGCCTGGGGGCATCTTGGGTATAACTAGCAAAGCTTTTGCTTTTTCTGACTCTGCTCAAATTTGTTCCATTTTAGAGAGTGGACATGAGTTTCTTGCCCCCAAAAGGTTCTACTACATAGGTATTATGATGGCTACTTTTATGTGTCATCTTTACTAGGCTATGATATGACCATTTATTTGTTTGGTCAAACATGAGTCTAGATGTGCCGTAATGGTATCTTATTTTTAATTTTTTTTAAAGATTTTATTTATTTGTCAGAGAGATAGAGAGAGAGGGAGAGAGCAAGCAGAAACGGGGATCGGCAGGCAGAGGGAGAAGCAGACTTCCTGCTGAGCAAGGAGCCCAATGCGGGACTTGATCCCAGGACCCTGGGATCATGTCCTGAGCCGAAGGCAGATGCTTAACCGACTGAGCTACCCAGGTGTCCCGCCATGATGGTTTTTTAAAGATGTGATTGACTTTGAGTAAAGCAGATTACCCTCCATTATGTGGGTGGGCCTCATCTAATGAGTTGAAGGCCTTAAGAGAAAAGACTGAGGTTTCCCAAAGAAAAAGGAATCTGGCCTCAAGACTGGACAATAGGAACCCTGCCTTGTTTCCAGCCTTCCTGGCCTGACCTATAGATTTAACTTTTACCTGGGGTGCCTGGGTGGCTCAGTTGGTTAAGCGACTGCCTTCGGCTCAGGTCATGATCCTGGAGTCCCTGGATCGAGTCCCGTATCGGGCTCCCTGCTCAACAGGGAGTCTTCTTCTCCCTTGACCCTCCCCCCTCTCATGTGCTCTCAGTCTCTCTCTCAAATAAAAAAAAAAAAAAAAAAAGATTTAACTTTTACCTGAATTTCCAACCTGCTGGCTTCCCCTAAGGATTCTGGGCTTGCCAACCCCCATAATCCCATGAGCCAATTCCATAAAATAAATATCTCTTTTTCTCTTTGTGTGTGTGTGTGTGTGTGTGTGTGTGTGTGTGTGTACACATACATATATCCTATTTCCTATTGGTTCTCTTTCTCTAGAGAACTGTAACGTGGGTACCCTCTTCATGATACTTCTGAACCCAAAGCAAAAAATACAAGCAGCTTCAAATACTAACGGTCTATAAGACTCCAAACCCAGGTAGTGCAGATGTCTTTGACTTCTCTTAATGGCTGAGATGAGGAAGATATCATGAATTATTTCAGAAATTTCCACCTCAAGCATCAAGGCCTTTGAATAGTTTCCAGCCTGTATATCTTTGAAAACACTACTGAAGTGACAACTTCTCCAAGAAGCCCTCTTTCATCCCAGCTTCAAAGAGTTTGTAGCTTTCTCCTCAACCATCCTCTGTACTCTATTATACTTATTACAACATATTTTGGGCTATGTGGTATAGACTACTAGTTCTCTCCTCTGTAGTAACAGGCTCTCTGATTTTTAGCCAGTGACGTGGCAGCCCAGCATATGAACTACATTTCCCAGCCTTCCTTGCAGCTAGATGAGGTGATTTAAGGAATGGAGGCCGCACATGGTGAACAAGATAGCAGGAGCTTCAGTCCCTGAAACCTTGTGGCATCACATCAGCCCTGTACTGCCTACCTGGATTTTCACATGAGAGGGAAATAAACCTCTGTGTTCCTCAAGCCATTTTTATTTAGTTTTCTGTTACTTGCAGCTGAACCTATCCTTAACTCATTTTTGCTTATGTGCATGTCTCCTATACCACAAAGTGAAGGAACCCTGCTTCTTTGTCAACTACTGTTGACAACTACATAGCACTGTGCCCGGAATATAGTGGTGCCAAACAAGTGTCTACTGACTGGATGTATGAATGCAAGGACAGAGGAATGACTAACAGCTAGGGGAAAGCCCAAGGTGAAGTAGGAAGAACACATTGTGCCAGGGAAGGGACGCCTTCTAATTCAGCCTCAGTTTAAGACAACATTAATCTAAATTAATGAGCACCTACTTTATGCCAGGCACACTATCAAGTGGTGCTTTGACAGTGGAGAAAAACACAAAAATCTCTCCTCTCATAGAGTCTATTCTAGAAGTGGGAGGCATAATAAATACACAAGAAAATATCAGGGAGTGATGAAAACAAAATTACTTGATAGAATGAACTACTTTAGACTGCGTGGCAAGGGAAGGTCTAAGAAGGTAACATTTATGCCGAGACCTGCATGACAAGAAGAAGCATAAAGGACACTGAGGCAAGAGGGGCATTTGAGGCAGAGGAACAGCTAGTGCAAAGGCCCTGAGGAAGAACTTAACATGGCTTACTTCAGAGAGAAACAGGCAAGCGAGATTATGGTGAGGGTGATTGGGAAGAGAAGTAGGCAGGGCCCAGGACTTGTATGCTAAGTAAGGAGTTGAATGTTGTTCCAAGAGTAAAGGGCAGCCATGGAGCCTTTAAGCCAAGGATTCACATGCTCTGCTTGACATTTTTAAAGAATCACCCTGGTTCCCATAAGGAAAATGGATTTTTGCAGGAAACCAGTGATGTTTGGGTTATGTATTGCTGTGTAACAAACAACACCCAAAACTTAGGGCCTGAAAATAACCACATTAGTTTGCTCAGTATTTTATGGGTCAGGAAATCTGGGAAGGACTCAAGTGGTGTTCCATTTCTGATTCACAAGACAAACTTCAGCTTGGACAATCTGCTTCCAAGATGGTTCCCTCCTGCACATGTAGTTCCCATGAAGGTACTTCCCGGCCTTTCTCTTTCTCCACATGGCATTGTATTCTCTGGGGCCTGTCACTGTGGCATGGGCTTCTCACAGCCTGCTGGGCTTGAGAAGCTCATTTCTAAGAGAAATGAAGTAGGAGCTTCTAGCCATTGCCACAATTGGAACTGGCACCAAAGTGCATTGCCTCCTGGGTATTTGTTGGTTAAAGCAGTCAAAAAGCCCACCCAGATCCAAGAGGGTGGAAAAATAAACCCCATCTACGCAACAGGGTCACATTGCAGAAGGGCAAAGGTATTATGTGGGGTGGAAGATATTCTTTCAGCCACCTTTGGAAAAGACAGTATGTCACAAGTGAGGCCATTTCAGTAATTCAAAGGAAAAGACGATGATGGCTTCGATTTGGATGTTTGCACTGGACATGTGAAAGGGGCAGATTCAGAATATGTGAGCAGAAGATATGAGAATTGTAAAGCACTAACAAATGCATCGGAGTGCTTGTTTAATTGAATTGCACTTTATAAGATGACACGGATGAGTGTTGCCCACCACCAATAAAGTAAGTCACAAATAAGTCTCTTCTATCAATAGGACACATACATCATTGTCATGCTTCACAGTGTGCTTTGTTTTAAAGAATGAGTTATTTAGGGCAGGGATTTAATGAGGCCCAGATATTGGGGCTATACAGGGAGATGAAAGCATGGACCTATAGACTGAGATCCAGGGATTGCCACATCCTGTAACCAAGAGTACTTTAGAGAGGAAAGAGGGCCTAACAACATTACATTTTCAGAGGCTTCGTAGGGGTGAGCGCATTTGCCCACAGAAAGACCTGAGTGGTGTTCACCTCATGTATTCAGTTGCTCGAGAGACAACGTTTTTCAGGTATGGAAGTCAATGCACCAAAGAGAGCATATGAAAAAGAATATTTATGGTGACAAATATAGCTGGAAGCTATTGTGCCATTTTAGAACAGGAGAGAACCATCCAGAAACTTGCCCAGAGTCACCCACTTAATTAATGCCAGAGCTGGTGCTGAAAGACATGTCTCCCAATTCCAGTCTGGGATTCTTTCCCTTGCATCACCTGCCACCTGCCCAGGACATGGCTTAGTTCTCTACTGTGGTTCCTACTGGACCCTTGCTGTTGCTCATCTGACTTACAAAGAGTATCCAGAGGGCAGGAGAAGACTGTGAACAAAGCAAATCTAGTCTCTCCTGGAAAGATAACTCTAAAATATACTTTGCTAATTTTGACTCAGTTGCTTCTCTTTGTGAAGTGGACAACACATATGTTTAAGTGAAAATCATCACAGTGAGACCACTTACGGTGCTGCTAAATGTCCCATAGAATACTTCTTAAAATTCACTAAATTCCTAAGATTCTCAGGTCACCCAAAACAAAAACAAAACACAGCTCAAGACCACCAGGGTCTTTTGGATTGGAAAGCCAGAACAACACAAATCTTTGCTGTGCGTGGAGGGGTATATCTATATTTTGAGTGCTTATATTAAATAACCTCTGTTTCATATATGCAGGTGCATGGTGTTTGATTTTGTTTTCTCAGTACTTGAAGTAGGCAGAACTCCATGCCAGGCCTAGATAAAAGTTTTATGTTCTATTTTGTATAATTTTATTCTCAACTACTTTGAATTTATTCACTTTTTATAGTCAAATAAAATGGACATAATTTGCATCTATTCATCTTTATTAATTGAGCACTCTTATTTAAATGGAATCAGCATTTATGCATCACTCTTACTATATTTACTACAGTACGATTAATGACCCAAAGATCCAGTATTTTCCCATGTCTGGTTTTATTTCGCATTTGAGCTTCTTTGTATACATATTACCTCCCTACGCACTTAAAGGATCTATAACATACTACTCTTTGATCTCTATGTAAGAAGCGATTTGCTGGGCTTCAGTGTCAGAGGAAAAGACCTCAGGATTGCTGCCTGGGAATGTGAAAATCTTTCCTGTAAATTTAGATGTCTGTTCAACAAGACTGCACCACAAAAACCTCACACTTTTATTGTTTCACGTGTTAATATTGCACTGACAAGTTTAACTGCATCCAAGACTGCACCAGGTGGTGTTTCAGTTCCCAAATACCTTAAAATTTGAATGCCTCAGGCAAGAAAAACTGACAACTCAGTAGGCACAAGTTGTCATATTTCAGGCAAGACATTGCCAAAATCAGAAGAGCCTTTGCCCATAGATTTTTACCATCACATTTCTATTAACCTTTATGCATTTCAGTAAGGTTTTAACATAGATGCTTAGGCAGTGCATTTCTGTAGGTCTTCATTAAAGCATCGGGTATTAAACTGTTTTGAAAAATCACGAGCTGTCCCCCTCCTCCTCTTTCAAAGCACTTTCTCGATGCCTAAAAATTCAAGTACTCTCTTAACCAAGTGCAGACTGAAATATTTCACTATGGATTTGAACAAGAGCCAAGAGGGTCGATGAAAGGAAAACTCCTCTATAAAAGGTTTATTGTCAGTGCTTTCTAAAGAGGTGGATTCTTCTAAAACAGGCTACCAACATTTTCACAAACATTGACGCAGCCTTCTCAACCTCTCCTAGACCTAAGATTGAGGTCCTTTTCTTTTAGGAATGCTCTGCATCTAGCCTTTGACCTTCTGGATAGCCAACTCTATCTAACTGCTCCCTCCTCCATCAGTATAACATATATTATAAAAAGGAAAGGGGGGATGGGGTAGCTTGGTCCTCACGCTATTGGAAAAGTACTTGAAATTCCTTGCATTCCTTTGCATTTAACAGCATGTTTACCTAATCACTGGCTTATTAGGATTAACACAAGTCATTGCTTCAAGATCATTCAGTGAAAACAGACTGACTCCTATAGACTCCCCAAGATTTTTTCTCTGATCCCAACTAAGGGTGGATTTTTAAGTAGTTCACCTACGTTTTAGGAGCAATATTGGGAAAATACAAAGTTATAAACAAGTGACCTTTTATAACACATTATCCAACCTACTTAATCTTGCCCATGGATTTAGATATGGGCAGCCTGGGTTATGGACTGTATTCATTAAAGTTTCTCTCCTCTACCAAGGTGACAAGCCTAATAACCTAGTGATTAAAATGATAAATGACTCTACTATACCCACCATGCAGTGATAGGGTGATGGAGACCCTTTGGCTTTGAATTCTTATGAAAAAAAGCATTATTTATTTAAATCACAAATTTAGCTTCAGATTCCTTGTGCTTCCTACAATGCCTCATATTCAATACATGTTTTAAAAAGATTACTTTTAAATGCAAAGATTTTTCTCAACTGAAGATAAAAGCAATCATTGTCTTATTTTTGTAGGGTTAGTTCCCTGCTCTTATCCTAAGCTCCTAGAACAGTTCCTGGCACAAAGCAGGCACTCAAGTAGTTCTGTTTGAATGACTGAAAGAATGCATAAGTTAGCCTGTTCCCAATGACTCTGGGTAGTCCCTAAAAATACTGAACGCCACACACGCAGATATTAGGTAAATATTTCTTTATTAAATGATTAATTCCATAAATAAATTCTTTTCACTGAATATAAAATTAAAATCATTTACAAATTATTCCAGTATTACATTTCCCTTCCCTCCCCAAAAGCTACATTTTTGATAAATAAAAACATTCAGTCTTAGAACACCTGATTTCTGTTTGCAGTTTAGAGTGCAGATAGCTGCCTCTCACGGACACTCACAGAGTGTCACCTCCAGGAAGGGATGGAACCCCCTCCCATTTACTTCTGTCAAAAGATGAAGGCTTTAACTGATCAACTAATTTTTTTTTAACAACTGTAGAACCGAAAGGAAAAAAAGCCTAGAGAAAAATATGCTTACCAAATAATTTACAAACAGAAAACAGAACGTCATCAACAGCACAAGCTCCAAAATGAAGCAGTAATGTGTGCTCCAATATTATGAAGCGAAGTATTCTCCAATTGTGGCTGCATTAAGTGTCCATCTGCACCAGCACCCTTGGCAGTTTCAAAATACCTTAATACTACTCACGAATGAGCAGTGCATCCCTTCTACAATGAGTCCCTCACCCCCACCGCCCCCACCCATAGCTCCGTGATTCTGGCACTCTTCTCCCCAGTTCCGGTCACCCTGGTAGCAATTCCGGAAACCCGGGTAGCAATTAGTCCCTAAATTTGTGAATGTCATTGAACAGCCTGTAGAAGGGAAAGGCCGCCTCATTGGCATGCGGGCAGTTGTAGTTGCACTTGCAGGACTGGATCATCATGACGTTCTTGGAAAACGCCTCCCCGTCTTCGCAGCGGAAGCGCATCTTCACGGTGCGGGTCTGCTGGGGCGTGCAGCACCGGCCGTCCACGCACGAGCCGCAGTACTTGGGCCGGTACTTCTTCACGCTTGAACATCCAGCGTAAGTAAACTTGACAGGTTCGGGGGATTTCTTGGTCTTGCTGCATTTCTTGCCCTTCTGTAAGAGAGGAGCGAGAAGGAAAGTTATGAACGGGGGTTTCTCGTTCCTGGAAGAGAGGCCCGCATCTCGGCCCAGCTGCCTGCTGGGGACGGGGCTATTGAGCACCCCCACGAACTTACTTTCAGGCCGCTGTACATCGGCAGGCCACAAGGCCGCACTTCACAAATCCGAGTCTCCTTCACCAGGCGACATTCAAGGTTGTCATTGGTGACTCGTGTGGAGATCCCAGTGCCGCAGGTCTTTGAGCACTGGGACCACGAAGTTGTTTGAACGATACATTTCTGGCCATGTAAAGAAGGGTTGTATAGGATTCGAGGTTCCGTTCCAAAAACTAGAGACAGACAAGAGGACAAATTTCTCAGAGGCACACTGACCCCAGCACGTTCAAGTACTCATTTCTACAAAGCTCCAAACTAGGAATGTGTTTCAGTACAACATCTTTCGGGCTCAGTCTCAGCTTACCTGGGAGCCGCTTCAGGGAGCCACCTTTTCCAACAGCGATTAATTCATTGTTTCTGGTTAACTCCACCTCAGAGGCATCGAAGGCCAGCCCCTTGCCCAGGAGGCCATCCCTGTCGTCCATGGGCTCCTTGGCACCATCCTCGTCACAGACCCACTCCTCACAGCACTGCCCGGTAACTTTGACCAGCCGGGGGCTGGGACAGCCCAAGTTGGGGAGAGAGAGTTCTTGGGGACACAGAGGGATGCAGCCTACTGCGCCGTCGATACATGTGCACTGATGTTTACAGTTGGGCTGGAAACTTTCCCCATTCTGGTAGATTCTGGAGTTATATTCACAGGGTCTGCCCTCTGACTGAGCTGCAAAGAGCACCAAAAGAGAAACGGAAAATAGAATAAAGCTAAGATTCCCAACCATGGCCTGAAACGCATACCTATTTTCTGCTGTTAAATTCAATTTATGGTAAAGTTCCCTACAAATTCCTCGGGGACTCCAGACCAGAACAATAAGTTAGTCAGGAATCACTTTTCCGTATGCGCTTTTCGTTGGGCCCAGACACACTGAATTGCATTCCAGACTGCTGAAATCATGTGCCTTTCTGCCAAGCTACCAACAACAAAGCATCACCATACATGGTCTCAAAATTACTAAACTTCTTGACTACGAGGACTATTATTTTTTTAAGGGGGCCAAACCACAAGCATCTTACCTCTGCAGATCCCCTTCAGAGCGGTGGAACTGGCGCCGAAATTGCATTCCAGCCCCTTGGTGTGGTCGCAGGGCTGCATTTTGCTGCAGTCCTCGTTGAGCTGCTTGGCGCAGACCTTACAGCAGCCGCAGTCGTCCCGGACCAGCCCGACTCCTGGGGCGCACTTGGGCGCCTCCTGGGGGCAGTGGCAGGCGGCGGGGCAGGTGGAGAGCGCCTAGAGGGGGAGAAAAGGCACGCGTGAGACTCGGCGCGGTTCGCAGAGGAGCCCAGGGAAGGGAGGGGGTGGAGGAGTTCCTCCGACCCTGTCCGCACGGGGTCTCTGATCCTGTCCAGCCCGGCCGGTCCGGGCGGCTGCGTCTGCCAGCAAGGCCCCCGACGCGTCTCCGGGGGGGGGGGGGGCGCTAAAGAAAGCCCCCGAACTTTTGAGTTTAGTTTTCTCTGCCGGGGGCAATCTGGGGAAAGGAGAAGGGCCTGGGAGAGCGGATGGGGAAGCGGAGGCAAAAGAACTCACCAGCCTGGCCAAGTGGAGGAGGGTGACGGCGAAGGCGAGCGTCCTGGCCGTGCGGGAGCTCATTGTGGCGCGCAGGAGTCCAGACGAGCGCGGAAGCAAAGACGCCGACACACTGGTGCGCAGCGGACGAGGTCGGGTCCCGGGCTCCGGGCGGCGGGACGGGCTCCGGTCCGGACGGCGGGGCGGCGGGGCGGTGGGCCCGGTGGCAGGAGGGCGAGGGCCGCGGCGGCGAGCGGGCTGCAGGCGTCCTTCTGTTGAGATCTTTCCGAGGAGGCGCGAAGGGCGCGGGTGCTGCTCGGGGGCGCTCTCGCTCGCGGTCTGCCCCAGCGCCCAGAGCCCGCCTTTTATACGGGCCGGCCGCGGCGCCGCGTGTTGCAGTGACGTCGGCTCTGTCTGCGAGTTCCAGAATTCTCAAACATCTCAGGAATGCTGGTTGGCGCGGGCTGCTGCCAAGCGCCTCCCCTGGCTCCGTTGCATCTTTTTTTTTCTTTTTTTTTTTTTTTTTTTTTTTGGTCCTGGACCCGTCAAGAAAACAATCTCCCGTTTTTTCCACTTTAAAATAACTACTTCTATTGGGGAGGGCTCTTTCTGGCGTGTTGGTGGTGAAAGTGGTGGAAGGGGCGAGGGGGACGAGTTCAGAACTTTGCCTGCACTGGGAGGGTGGGAAGACCTGGGAGGAAGGAACAAAAGTGGTTTTGTTTGGTGATGCCGAGTTGACCGGGCAGCCTTGGAAGCCCTCACCCGGGAAGGCAGCGAGCTGTTTGCTTGTTTACAGAGAAGGTGAGAGTCAAGTTATCTATTGAGAGGTGAACGGGGAGGGGGATTGCGTCTGTGAGCCAGGACTCTATTTGTAGATTTCATACAGGCATGCTCGAATCAAGTCCCAAAGCTTTGGCATGGTGTTTATTAGCCAAGTTAAGTGTATTGCAAATTAATACCCGCACTGGCATTTATGAATGAGAAGAGGAAAAAAAAATCAACTTCCCCCACTGTCTGGCAGATTCCCAGGCAGAGGTCTTCCCCCTTCCGCCCCCCTCCCTTTTTTGGTATGTCGTACTTGTTTGTTTTTGGAGGTTCCCACTTTAGTTCCAGCCCACTGCCTGGGTTGGAAGTCCGAGAGGAAACGAACGCAGGGAATTCTCCGGGAGGCTGACTTCTACTTCCTCACGGATGCGGGAGACTGGGTAAGCCCTTCCAGCCTCCCTCCGCGGGCGGGAGGCGATGCTAACTTAAGCAGCCAGCCAAAAGCCGGGGGGGACCACCTTGCAGTGATTTGTCCTGAGATCATCACCTGTGTATACTGCAATGCCAAACCAGATTCCAGCACCATTGTGCCCACTGGATCTAAAGCTAAAAGTTATGTGGGGTTTTTAACACATTTCCTTGGGACCACTTAGAAGCCTCCCATTTCAAATGGATTGCAATGCTTTTCTAGTCAAGTACAAAGAAATAGATTAGAATATAATGTTCTGGATTAAAACTGTTAGCAGAATATAAGATCCTATTCTGTCTTCCACACACTCAGTAGAAGACTCCCCTGCAAAGCAATTTGCTTTAACATCATCAATATCATTAGTGTGATTGATAAATTTTCCCTTCTTGTGCAATTTTAATAAAAACATACACAAGTAATTATGCTAATCTTTCTTTTATATGTGCTCTAGAACTCTTCGGCCTTTTTAAAGTGTAGGGCTGCTCAGTCTTCACAATGTAGCAGTCTTGCTTAAGAAGTCCTTAAGTGCCAACTTTTCTGTGAATGACTCTGGTAATCACAATGAGAAGCTATTGCAGTGAAAACATCCTCCAATAAAGAGAACTGTGGCAGGAAAGAGTTAAGTTTCATTCATTCAAAAGTGCCCTTTCATAAGTCTAAGAGTCTTTTGCTAGTTAGGAGGAGGATCTCTAAGGCTTTGTTGGAGGGGGTTTGGGGTGCGGGGCTTACTTTTCAAGACTATGGCTTGTCAGGTGCTATGCAAATAAAGTGAGGAAAATCTGGGCCCTACTTCGTACTCAAGACAGTCCATCCATTATTATTTGGAAAATTTTTTTTCCTGCATTAAACCTTCATTATTGTTTCCCTCTTAGTGAAGTGACTGGGGATGGGGGTGAGTAGGCGCAGTACAGGGTGGGAGGAGGTCGTGGGGAGAGAATGGAGAGGAGTGTTCCTGGCTTCTGTTGTGGAGTCTTTTCTATTTGACTTCATGGTTGTAAGTATTTCCAGATGGTGAATCAGACACCAGACGTAACAATATTTCCATATTTGGGTATAGCAGTAGCCTGCGTTTTTAACATTTTTCTGCCGCTGTTATCCAACCACAAAGCATTCTTGACAGCTTCAAATGTTGTTAAATATAGACTTAACTTCTGTTCCCAGAGCAGGAAATTCTTTGGAATTCCTTGTTTTTCACGCAATCTGTCTATCATGATTTAAAATAAAATTATAGTGGATGATCCAACTGGCCAGTGGATATACCGTGCTCTTTTATTGAGGGGGGATGGGAGATACGCAAAAAGATTCAGTCTGCCGCACAGCTTTGAAACACAGGCCATTCCAGAGATTCCTTTAAAAATCAGATTAAAGTTTTCTAACAAGGGTGTGTGGGTTTGTTTCTGGGCTTCATTTGGGGCATCTTGGAGGATCAGTTTGCCCTAAAGGAGAAACTTAGAGAGCCTTACCATCAGCTACCCATTTAAGGCAGGGAGTATGTTGTTGGGGGGGGGGTGGCTGGAGCAAACAGGGCCAGGAGGTGGGGAGAGGGAGAGACTGGAGGAACCTATGTGCACAGCCTTTCCATATACTATGTCCTGGTGTGCCTGCTAGTAAACGAGAGCATTAGACGAGAGGAACTGCAGATCCTCACGTCCAGCTTAAGGATGGTCCAGAAACCCCAGATGTCCGGTCGCCTTCTTGCCTCCGCTGAGAGCTGCAGATCAGTTCACGTTGACAGATTAGAGGGGAAATGTGCAAATGTTTATGGGTAAGTGTCTTCGGATGCTAATTCTGCATGGCTCTTTTGCTCTTTTTCCTCACTCCCTCCCTGTACGGGCGCCCCGTGAAGGAATGATGGGCCCTCGTTGTTTCCTTGGGCTGCAAGACACAGAGAAGGAGCTGCTTGCCTTCGGCAGCTCCAAGCTTTGAGCTGAGTGATGGGGACATTTCTCACCCGCTGCTGCCAGGGAATTTTAGGTCACCAAAAGAAGGGTTCACTGGCGGCAACTGAGAATAATAATCACCCTAAAACTGCCGACTCCTGTTTCCCAGCCCTAGACCAGTCGTTCTCAAACTTTGGCGTGTCTCAGAATCACCTGGAGGGCTGATTAAGAGACTGATTGCTGGGCCCTACCCCAGCGTTTCTTATTAGCTACATTTCTAACACGTCCCGAGGTGATGCTGCAGCTGCTGGCCCGAGGAATCACACCCTGAGAACCACCGCCTTGGACCATAGGAGCGCCTCTACAGCGGTGTGTTTGCGCGGGCATGTGCCCTCTTGGTCAGGTCCTCGCCTGCACACCCAGTCTCACAACTACAGTTTTTATAGCCACTTTAATGAACAGAACAATTTATGGTGACGGCGAAAGGTCAGCTTTAAGGTGACGTCCCCGCGCCATCCTTTCCCTCCACCCCGCTCGGGGCCCCCAACCCCACCCCGTGGAGTGATGGTAGGGAGAGCCAGAGGTCATCGGGCTGGCGGCGGGATCTGGGTGGCCGGCGCGCGGGGAGGGCCTCGACTGCCCTGGGGACCCCTGCGGAAACAGCGCGCAGGGTCTCCGCGGCGGGGAGACCGGGGGCTGGAGCGGTCGGCGCGCCAGGGCCGCTTGCCGCCCGCCGCCCGCCGCCCGCCGCCCGCCGCCCGCCGCCCGCCGCCCTCCGCCCGCCGCCCGCCGCCCCCTGCCGGCCGCCCGGCCCGCGCGCCCGAAGTCGCGGCGGTGGGCAGGGCTCGAGGTTTCCGGCGGCGCGCGCCGCAGGACGCTTCCAGCCCCGGCCCATATTTGGTGAAAGTCTTTCAAGACTCCGTCATCCAGCTCCGGGGGGCGGCGGCGGCCCCCGGAGCAGGGCCTGAGACCGCGCGGCCGCCGCGCTGCCGCGGAGTGCCGGCCCCTGGGCCTCGGGCCGCGGGGCCTCAGGAGCTGCGGGCGGGCGGGTCCGAGCGCGCGCGGGAGACCGCCGCGGCCCGGCCCCAGCCCGCACCCCTGCGAGGGCCCCGGGTCCACCCCGCGCTGCGTGGGAGGCTGGCGCGGAGGGCGCCGCGGCCGGATTATGTCACTTTTCCCGTCCACCCCACTGTTGACTCGTCCTCCCAGCGGGGCAGCGAGTTGCCGCGTTGTGCCAGACTTAGAGGGTACGCCCAGGCGCGGGGGTGTGGGTGTGTGTGTGTGTCAGAGGGTGGCGTTTGCTCCGACTTCGAGCCCACCCGAGAGCAAGGACATGGAATTGACTCTGGGGAGAAGTCCCAAAGGGCTGGGTCCTTTTATCCCGAGAAGGGAGAGAGGCTAGATTCGCTCTCGGCTTCTCTGGGTCTCCCACAACCCTTTCCTCTCTTACTCATCAGCAAGTTCCAAGGGGCGGGGGCGGGGGCGCGGACCCCTGGATGGGAAGCCCTAGCTCTGCTGTCCACTAGCCTGCAGGCTCCGGTAAGCTGTTCATCGACTCTGGGCCTTGTATCTTTCACCTGTCCTTTGGGAAAGGGGACCAGTAGGTAGTAGACCAGGAGGGGCCCTTTGCAGGGCTGTTTCTTTCCATTCTCTCCTAATAATAAGAGAAGCAAACACTTACACCACTCTATGTCAGGCACCGTTTTGAATGCCTGCTGTATGTTGACTCACTGAATTCTCCAATGCCCCATTGAGGCAGAGCCTCTTGTTAACACCATTTTCTATCTAAGTGAAGAAGTGGAGGCACAGAGGGTTAAGTGGCTAAGCAAAAGACACTCAGCTAGGAGGTAGCGGAATTGGACACAGGCGTCTTGGTTCTAACAAGCCTCCTACTTAAACATTGTGCATACTGCCTATTCCCCATCTCTTCGGACATTCAGGCCTGTCCTCTCTCCTAAAACTTTACTTTATCTAACTCTATCACAGCTTACCCAGATATTCCAGGATAAATGTATCAGATAGAAAAATAGTTGATAACTGAAGCTGTGCTAACCTCCGAGAATTGCCTAATGTACTGGCTCTTGGGGAGGATGGGAGAAAGGGTGTTGCATTTTAACAGGAAAAGCCTTAATGCAAGTAAGTTTATATAGCGGACTTTTAAACAATTTGGCAGGCTGGTGGGGAAGATATCTAGGACCTTTGGGGTCCCTCTGATACCTCACCGGCCACACTGATCAAGGAGTCTCAATGTCTGGAGTAAGGCTTGAGCTGGTAGAAATTGCATATGTCACAGAGAGAAAGTTTTCAAGGTCACTTGATAGCTTATCAGTCTGAGTGTGCCTTATGGGTTGAATATGTTTTTAACCTGTTTTTTTGTGCTAGACATTATGAATATAATTATCTGTGTATCTGAGGACAAATTGTATTATCCCCTTTGAACCCCGGATTTATTCAGAACTCCTAGTGTGTCATGGCACCAGTGACATCAGAAAGAGGGCCTTAACATTGACCTTCCCCTGGAGGACTTTGCAGTCTGTTGTGGAAGTGGGTACAAAGTGCTATGTGGACACCTCTCTGCCTGGGGAGTGAGGGTGGAAATACTCTGAGTCTGAAAGGGTGAGCAAGAATCTGATACAGGGAAAGACATTTGGGACAGAGGGAAACAGAGCCTTGACCATGCATGACGAGGGTGCATCTAGTGTGTCTGGACCATAGGATTCCTTTGGGGAACTGGCAAGAGATGTTAACTAGGATGGTTTGCAAATGGCCTGACCTGTCATAACACTGGGGCTCTGGTATTTATGAGCCATGTGAGGTTTTGCCTTGGTTTCCTCATCTATAAGATAATGGGGTTGCCCCAGCTCAGGGTACATGCACTGAAGGGCTCACAGGGGTCAGGCAAGTAACAAAATGCCATTTCAAGGATTCATGGTGGCTCACACTAGGCCACAGCATTGGGGAACCATGGTGATAGTGGGGACCAACCATGGGGGTCTGAGGGGTTATTAGGTGAAAATGCAGGTCCTGTGTTTGCCTGTTTTCTCGTTTTTTAGAGGATATCAGCGATCTGGATTTTTCTGTGAAGTCCTTTAATTTTTTAAATGTTCACAATTAATTAAAACAATGTTAAAAAGCCATCTAAGTTAATTCTAGGAAAATCAAAGAGGGCAACATCTGGGGGCTGCCAGTCGTGATCTCTGGCCTGCATGACTCTAGAACCTGTCCTGCTCCAGCATTCTGTTACTCCCAACCACTCACAAACTAATAGCACCCTGGGCTCCAGGTTTTAATTTAATTGTCAGGTTGATGAGACTTTCATTTACTTAAGAATCAGGGCTGCCACTTAACTCAGTTGTAGGAGTTTATACTTTATAAACAAAATTAGAATGAGTCTTATTTTCTACTTCACTCACTCCCAGACACTACTGAGTCTCCTTCTTTCTTCTCCCCCTGAATTTATGTTATAACCAGCTGGCATTGTCTTGGCAGCATGATAGGAAACACTTTTTTTTTAGGGCATCTGTAACCAGTGGGAACTATATCTGTTTATTTCCTCCACCTGGCATTTGTCCACAGGAAGCCAGGCATTTCTAACCCCCTCACCTTACAGAACTTATTATTTGGTGATAACACAGAAACATTTCATTGGAACAGACTAGAAGGCACCTCTCCCACTCCACCCGGCAATCCATCTTCTAAACGTGATTAAGCAATATGATATATATTAATTATCAGTGACTATCAAATGGCTCCAGATGCAAACGATTAAGAATTAAAATTCTCCTCTTGTGTCTTATTTCCAGAGATACCTGTCTCTGAATTGCCTACTTAAAACCACACATACCACATTCAGAATTTAGAAAAGATTTGATTTGGGCACAGTACTTGAGCACCCAGATCCCACAGAAAAATTGAAGCAATTTATTCCTGCAGATTTTTGCTGGTCTGAGGACGAAGTACAAAAGATGATTTCGGCTGTTGGGCTGATTATGTGAAATAAGACATAAGACATGTTTAATGCTCATCAGGATGCTTGGGACATAGTAAGTGCCTAATAAATTCCAATTACTGCTACAGCTAAGCCCCATCATTATCTTCACTTTTATTACAATTAGCATAGAATGAGCTAGCCTTATCCTCTAGAGAATATTCTGCATTCTTTGCACTAAATGAACTCAAGTTATAAAAACATTTGATAAACGGTATATAGATGAAGTGATTGAAAAAGTCCATGCAGCCCAGTTCTCTGGCTTGCACTGGAGTCCCAGTGACCATTTAAGAAAGCACTTGAGCATTGCCTGTCATGGAATTGCAAATTTGCCTGCAGGCAAAGGTGAGCCCTGTGACATTTTGCCTTGGTTTCCTCATCTGTAAAAGATAATGGGGTGGCCCCAGCTCAGGGGTCATGCACTCAAGTGCCCCAGGAACCAGCCAGGTACAAAACACCATGCCTGAGGACTATTGACAGCCAACTCCTGGCCTCAGCATACGGGAGCCGTGGGGACAGTTCTATCTATGGGACCCGGATTTTGCCTGCCAAAGACTAGGGAGTTAGTATATATAGATGAGTTATTGATTTTATCTAATGTTTATACCCCTGTTGGTTATAGTATTCCATTTTATGTCCATTTAAATGATTAGAAAGCTGAGGCTTAGCTAGCTCGCATCAGTAACTGGAGCAAAGGCACAGAGCTGTTGAGGGAGAGCAGAGGGTCTGTCTCTAAAGGTTATTCTTTTAAAGAAGAACATGGGAGGGACGCCTGGGTGGCTCAGTCGGTTTAGTGTCTGCCTTCGGCTCTGGTCATGATCCCAGGGTCCTGTTTTGATGGAGTCTCATATTGGGCTCCTTGTTCAGTAGGGAGACTGCTTCTTCCTCTGCCTGCCACTTCCCTAGCTTGTGCTCTCTCTCTCTCTCTCTCTCTCTCTGACAAATAAATAAAATCTTTAAGAAAAAAACAAAGAACATGGGATTCACCCTCCATGAAATCTGCGTTAAAGTTTAGAAACTTCTTGACTTCCCCTAATAACTGACTGTGGAAGTTACTTAAATATATTTCTAAATGTTTCTTGGACTCATTTGGTTTTCAGTAATTGTGGGCCCCAGTTTCTTCACAAGAGTCTGGTAATGAATGAGTTAAACCATAAAAGAGGGTTCCCTCTGCACAAGGACCCTTGCCTAAGCTTGCTCCGATTTCCTCTGAAGAAAAAGAGATGTGTCAGAACAAAGGAGGAACTCAGAGATTGAGAGATACTTCTACTGTAACTTAGTCATCACCATCAACTTCGTTACTTGAGGCAGACAGAGCCGCCACCTCCCACAACCATCGGTCACCCTTGCAACAGTTACTAAGCACAGAGCCCTCCAGGCACCCACCTTGAACACCCTGTGTCTCTGAGACTTATGCAAGAGTCTCTCAGCCTTGGGTGCCTGGGTGGCTCAGTTGGTTAAGCGACTGCCTTCGGCTCAGGTCATGATCCTGGAGTCCCAGGATCGAGTCCCGCATCGGGCTCCCTGCTCGGTGGAGAGCCTGCTTCTCCCTCTCCCTCTGCCTGCCTCTCTGCCTACTTGTGCTCTCTCTCTATCTCTGTCAAATAAATAAAAAAATAAAAAATCTTTAAAAAAAAAAGAGTCTCTCAGCCTTGGATGTGAGGGTGGTGGTGGGGTGCCCAAGGTTAGGACAATAAATAAAAAGCAAAGAGCACTTTGGGGCTAGTCCCAGGCATTTCTTTTAAATCTTGTACCCCTTTCCTTTGAGTAGGTTTTAGCTCTCCAAAGAAAAAAAGTGTTTTTAAACAGCCAATCTGTGTGTGTGTGTGTAGTTGTTTCTAACTTTTTTTTTCTTTCTTTTAAAACTGAGATACCGTTGACATATAACATTAGTTTCAGGTATACAACATATGGTCCAATATTCGTATATATTGGGAAATGTTCACCACAATATGTTTAGTTAGCACCCATCACCACACACAGTTACAGTGTTTTTTCTTGTGAGGTGAATTTTTAGATCTACTCTCTTAGCAACTTTGAAATATACAACACAGTATTATTAACTACAGTCACCATGCTGTACATGGCATCCCCAGGACTGATTTATTTTATAACTGGAAGTTTGTACCTTTGATCACCTAAACAGTCAATTCTTAATGGACAAAGATAATATGTGTTCAGTGCTTGAATTTCTGAGACTCTGGGAAAGGCTGCTGGGGAATGATAACGTGTAGAATATATACTGAGGCATTGCAGATCCAGAAGATTGGTGATTCAGGTCAATCCTATCAATATGGTATGTGTGCCAGGCTTTGTGCTAGGTGACAACCCAAAGAGGAATAGTATCTAGACTTTGCCATCAATGTCTCTCGCAGCTGGGGGGAGATGTAGATGTTGATGCAGATAATACAATACAGTGATCTATGTTCTAGGTGCAGTGCAACCAAGAGATATCTAATTTAGAGCCCCACCCCTTAAAGATGAGAGGACTCGTTGAGTTTGTAAATTCTGGTGGACGGGAGGGGTCAGGCGCAGTTCTGCACAGGCACTTGCATACACATTCCCTCTGAAGGTGGCAGTTGTAGAGGACGTGCCCATCTTCGCGAGACATTAGGAAACACCTGAATGCGAGAACCTTAAGAGATGCATTGATTACAGACAAGAGTAGCCCTTTGGGTGCCAGTGGAAATTCTTATCGCGATGGATCCTTCTTTCTGAGAGGAGAGGGGAGGGAACTGACACTTATAGGACACCTGACACGAGCCAAATGCCTTAAAGGTGATCTCATGGGATGTTCAGGAAAATCCTCTAAGATGAACATTTTAACATCTTTCTAAGCTTAGAAAGTGGGGATTCAGAGAAGTTAAGCAACTTGCCCAAGACCAGGCAGTTAGAATGTGACCAAACAGGGATTCTAACCCAGTCCTGTCAGACTGCAAAGCCCATGCCAATTTTGCATTTCTGCGGCACTGTCCTGACTCTCTGAGTTTCCCTTTATGAGTGTTTCCTCTTTTTCCCCTTTCTTGTATTGTTACCACCTCACCTTTATAGAGCTATCCTTTCCCTTTTTCTTAGCACTTTCAGATTCATTGATGTTGACGTCTTTGAGCCACTGGCGAGTCTAGTTTCTAAAAGGAGGTGCAGACTGAAGCGAATGGGATCATTACCATCTTGTCCACATCATCACCACATCGTTATAATCAGAGAGCGGGCATGGTGACATGCATCTCCACTTACACCTGCTTCCTTGCTGGGCACTGTGGAGAATGATTTAGATGGATGTGATTTCTGTTATCTGGGGGACAGATGACAAGTTCCAGAGGATGTGGAGTTTAATGAGAAATAACAAAGGAAGCGTTATTTGGGGATTCTGTGTTTGAAAGAAGGGAAGTGCCAGGGCAGTCAAAGCCCGTAATCGAGGGCTGTGCAGGCTCCCTAAAGGCAAGGTGGTAACAGCAAAAGATAACAGAAAAAGAGCAAGTACAAAGAGAGTGGAAACTCAGAAGGAAGCTGGGGGACCGACTATACGAAGAGGGTATTGGGCCAGTGCACTGAGGCGCGAGCGCACATGCGCACATTCATATGCTCCTGTGTTGTGGAAGGTGAGGATGGGAGGGTTGGAATGAGAAGATCATAGTGAATTATGACGTCCCAATGGATTCATTTTCTTTTCTTGTTACCACGGTTGATCTAGATTTCATTTATCTTTCTTTTCTCTGGGCTTTCACCGCGTTCTAGGTCATCGTTCAACTATTTTGAGTAGAGAAATCCTTTACTCTCAGTCCAGGAAAGGGAACCAGAAAGGGCCTACTTTCATAGCTGGGCCATCAATTTTCAGGAGTTTGCAACCCTAAAAGCTGGGGCCACAGAAGGAGGTAGGGGTGAGGATGGGAATGGGAGCAAACTCGGGGAAGGCTTCTGAAGTGGCATAAACTGAGAATTGAGACAATTTCCACTTGAAGTCACCTCTCCACTTATGAGTCATTAACCATCTGGAACCAAATGCAGTTAATTTAGCACCATGTTGGAAAGCTTATAACGTGAACCACATTCCAGGGCCCGGGCATCCAGGTTTTAATCCTTTGTAAACGCCTCTCTTTTGGAACACAATTTGGTGTCAGTACATAGGAACTAAGAATTGTGCCAACTGGTGAGTCATCTCTCTCTGCTTTCTTCCAGAGCACTGTGGGAAAAGGATGGGCAGACTGGTTCAGATAAAACCCAGTCCCACCCAAACTCTCACTGAAGATTTGAAACAAATCCATTTTTTAAATGTTTTTAAAATCTAATTGAACTCAGAGAAATGATAATAAGCCTCTGTTCTTTGCTTTCAACTTGGATCTGAAGGCTTGTTTTGTTTTTCTAAGTCTCTAGAGTATCACACTGGGTTATAATCCTTTAGTTTGTGCTTGCCTTTTAAAGGACATTTAATAAATGATTGCACTGTGCAAGGTTTTTTTTTTAAGATTTTATTTATTTATTTGAGAGTGAGAGAGAGTGAGAAACAGCATGAGAGGGGAGAGGGTCAGAGGGAGAAGCAGGCTCCCCGCCGAGCAGGGAGCCCGATGCGGGACTCGATCCCAGGACTCCAGGATCATGACCTGAGCCGAAGGCAGTCGCTTAACCAACTGAGCCACCCAGGCGCCGTCACTGTGCTAGGTTTTGAGAATACAAAGATGTAGTCCCTGACTTTGAGGACCACATAGGCTAGAAGTGGTGAGAGCATGCGTAAATAATGTGTGTGAAAATACTGTGTAATAGATCCCTTCATAAAGGTACAGTGTGCACAATCTTTTCTGGACCCCTGTCTGAACATGGACCCATACTAAGGGTGAGGATCACTGCACTGGACAGTGTTGCTCTTGGAACTTCCATTGCTTCCTCTGCAAACTTGGAAGAACAAGCAGTGTTTTTCTCTGCTTGAATTTAATTGACTCTGCTTATGATATAGTATCAACATGAGCCTTGGGAGTCCTCTGACAACCTCTCATTAACAAGGGTTGGATATTTTTGTTTCAAATGCCTTTCTACTTCCCTTTGATAAGCCATCCAGGTATTTAGAACCTTTTGGGTAAACTTACATCTTCTGGTGTTCTAATGGTAACTAGGGGATATGTGAATTATATTTTTGGCCTTAGCTGAAATGGTGCATGATCAATCTCAAGATTGCTGTTTTATAGTTTTTAAGGTGATCTCAGTTATTTGGAGCTTTTTTCCTAGGCAGTTGACTACAGTGGGAGTGGACAAGGAGGGAGAGCATATTGAGTAAGAGGATTGTACTCCAGGATTCTATTACATTGGTGGCATTTTAGAGAATTGTTTAATTCAATTCCACCATTGTTTGTGGTGTGCCATCTGGTGTTGTTTCCTTTCTTCTATTTACTTTGGCTTTAGTTTTCTCTTATCTGTCAAGTTTCTTAATGTGGAGGCTGAGGTCACTGATTTAAGATTTTTTTCCTTTCTGTTATAAGCTTTTAGTGCTATAGATTTTTCTCTAACCCTGGCTTCAACTGCATCCCACAAATTTTGATATGTTGCTTTTATTTTCATTTGGTTCAAAGGACTTTCTAATTTCCTTTTTGATTTCTTTTTCACTTCCGAGTTATTTAAAAAAGTGTGTTATTTGGGATCGAACGATTTGGATAGTTTTCAAGTATTCTGTTATTTATTTCTAGTTTAGTTTAATTGTGGTCAGAAAATAAACTGTGTATGACTTGAATTCTTTTACATTTATTGAGACTTATTTTATGCCCCAGAATATGGTCTATCTTGAAAAGAATACCTGTGCTGTGTGGGTAGAGTGTTCTATAAACGGCCATTAGGCTAAGTTGTGTGAAAGTGATGTTCAAGTGTTCTGTATTCCCACTGATTTTTGTCTACCTAGTCTTTGGATAAATAAAAGAGGAGTATCGAAACCTCTAACTGCAGTTATGGATTTATCTATTTTTCCTTTTAGTTCTGTCAGGTTTTGCTTGATATATTTTAAACATCTGTTATTAGGTGCATAAACATGTAAGTTTGCTAAATTCTCTTGAAAAATTAACCCCGCTATAATTATGAAATGACCTTCTGTGATACTTAATTTTATGTGTCAACTTGACTAAGCCATGGAGTACCCAGATATTTGGTCAAACCTTATTCTGGGTGTGTCTGTGAGGGTGTTTTTGGATAAGATTAACATTTGAATTGGTAGACTGAGAAGTAGATTGCTCTCTCCATTGTGGGGGGGTTGTTGATCCAATCAGCTGAAGGCCTAAATAGAACCAAAGGCTGAGTAAGAAGAAATTCCTCCTACCTGAATGCCTTTGAGCTGGGAACATCTGTTTTTCCTGTCTTTGGACTTGAACTGAAACATCTCTTCTTCCTGGGTCTTGAGCCTGCTGGCCTTGGGACTGGAACTACACCATTTAGTTCTCCTCGATCTGCAGCTTGCCAGCTGGAGATCTTGGGTTTTGTCAGCTTCCATACTCATAGGAGCCAATTTCTTATACTAAACTTCTTTTTTTTTTAAGGGGGAGGGGCAAAGGGAGAGGGAAAGAGAAAATCTTAAGCAGGCTCCACACCCAGCTTGGCTTGGCGGGATCTCACAACCCTGAGATGCTGACCTGAGCCAAAATCAAGAGTTGGACGCTTAACCAACTGAGTCACCCAGGCACCCCTAAACTTCTATATGTATATGATTGTTTATATTATATTCATATAATATATATTATATATATGTATGTATTTATATGTATATATATTTCCTATTGCTTCTGTTTCCCTGGAGAACTCTAATACATTCTCTTTATCCCTACTGATATTCTTTGCTCTGAAATCTACTCCCAACTCCAGTTTTCTTTTGGTTAGTGTTAGCATGTTATATTTTTTCATCTCTTACTTTTAATCTATGTGTGTCTTTACACTTAAAGTGGGTTTCTTGGGTGCCTGGGTGGCTCAGTGGTGAAGTATCTGCCTTTGGCTCAGGTCATGATCCCAGGATCCTGGGATCGAGTCCACATCTGGCTCCCTGCTCAATGGAGAACCTGCTTCTCCCTCTCCCTCTGCAGCTCCCCCTGCTTGTGCTCTCTCTCGCTCTCTGTCTCTGTCTCTCTGTGTGTGTGTGTGTGTGTGTGTGTGTGTAAAATAAATAAATAAAATCTTTTTAAAAATAAATAAATAAAGTGGGTTTCTTGTTTTGCTTGTTTATCCAATATAACAGTCTCTATCTTTTAATTGAGGTGTTTAGACCATTCACACTTAATGTGATTATTGATGTAGTTAGGATTAATCTATCATCTTGCTGTTTTCTACTTGTCCCATCTATTCTTTATTCCTCTTTAACATTTTTCTTTCTTTTTCAGACTGTGTTTTTTTATTTTTATTTTTTTTAAGGATTTTATTTATTTATTTGACAGAGAGAGAGACAGCGAGAGAGGGAACACAAGCAGGGGGAGTAGGAGAGGGAGAAGCAGGCTTCCTACTGAGGAGGGAACCCGATGAGGGGTTCGATCCCAAGACCCCGGGATCATGACCTGAGCCGAAGACAGATGCTCAACAACCAAGCCACTCAGGCACCCCTCAGACTGTTTTTTTTTTTTTAATAATTCTATTTTACTCCTTTTATTGGCTTATGGGCTATAACTCTTTGTTAATTTCAGCGGTTGCTTTAGGGTTTACAGTATACATTTTAAATCTATCACAGACTACCTTCAAGTGATTTTATACTGTTTCACATAATGTAAGTACCTTACGACAGTACAACAGTACTTCTCCCTGAAGCACTTCTTTTAATGTTTCTTGTGCAGGTGTGCTGGTGATGAATTCTCTCGGGTTTTCTGTATTTAGAAAAGAATTTGTCGCATTTTCCTTTTTAAAACTTTTTTATTTTGAAATAATGTAGACTCCAGGAAGTTGCAAAAAAAAGTATTAGAGTCAGTCCCATGAACCTTTTACTGACCTTTCTCTAATGGTGGCATCTTATAACTGTAGTACAGTAAAACTGGGAAATTGACGTGAGTACAGTACTGTTAACTAGCCTACTTACCTTATTCAGTTTTCACCAGTTGTTTCATGACTCACTTGTGCATTTTACCTTCATATTTGAAAGTTATTTTTACTGGGTATTGGACTTCTATGTTGCCAGTCTTTTCTTCCATTAAAAGATGTCTCACTGCTCTGGCTTGTGTTGTTTCTGATGAGAAGTCTTCTGATATTCTTATCTTTATTCTTCCCTATGTAATGTATCATTTCTGTGGCTTCTTTTAAGAATTTTCTCTTTATCACCAGTTTTAAGCAATTTGATTGTGATGTGCCTTGTGTAGTTTTCCTATATTTCTTTAGCTTGGGATTCTAGGATCAATGGGTTTATAATTTTCATCGAATTTGTAAAAATTTTTCAGCTATTATCCTCAAATATTTTTTGGTCTCACATCACACTCCCTCTCTGCATTTAGGAGACTCCATATTAGGTCACTTGAAGTTTTTCCCAACTCACTGGACTCTTTATTTTACTTTTAGTCTTTTTATTCCTCTATGTGTTTTATCCTGGATAATTTTTAATGTTATATCTCAAGTTCATTAATCTTTTCTTTTATGATAGACATATAATCTGCTGTTAATCACATTTATTGTATTTTTTTTACATTTATTATATTTTTCATCTCAGACATTCTATTTTCAACTCTAGAAGCTTGATTTGGGTCTTGAAAATATCTCCATGTAGCTACACAGCAGTTAATCTTTTTATGACCTGACCTTGTTGAGTATATGGTATGTAGTTATAATAACTCTTTTAATGTCCTTTTCTGAGAATTCTATCATATGTGTCATTCCTGGGTCTGTTTCTACTGAATGCTTTTTCTCCTCAATATGGATCATATTTTCTTATTCATTTGAAAGCTTGGCAATTTTTGATTGGATGTCAGATATTGTGACTTTTATCTTCTTGGGTGCTAAATATATTTATATCCCTAAAATTATTCTTAGATTTTATTCTGGAACATAGTTAGGTTACTTGGAAACAATTGAATCCTTTCAAGTCTTGTTTTTAAGCTTTATTATGGATCAGAGAGCATTTAGTCTAGGCTGAATTTGTCCCCACTACTGAGGCTAAACCTTTCTGAGTACTTCAACTGCTGTCCCCTGACTTAAGAAGTTTTTCACTCTGGCTGGTAGAAACACAAACTATTTCCAATTCTATGTGTGTTCCAATAATTGTTCCCTCCACTCCTTTTAGACAGTTCTTTCCCCAGCCTTGGATATTTCCTTACCTGGATGAACCATTCATTCAGTACTTAGTTGATGACACGAAGACTGTGCTTTTCAGATCTTTTCTGTGCAGCTCTTCCCTGTTCAGGACTTTGCCCTATTTTCTCTAGACACTTTGGCTTCTCTAGACACCTATCTCTGTCAGATCAACTCAGGGAGACTGCTGGACTCTGACAGGGTCCCCCTGCCTGTGCTGAGCCTGGATATTCTTTTCAGGCAATGAGCCGGGGTAATTGTAGGTCTCATCTCTTTTATTTTCCCACTCTAAGCAGTCACTAGACTGTACTCTTTAATGTCCTATGTCTATGAAATGTTTCCTATATTTTGTCTGGCTTTTTTATTTGTTGCAGGTGGGAAAGTAAATACGGTCATTGTTTCTCCATTTTAGCAGATAATAGAAGTCCTTCAACTGGAATTTTGCTGAAGAAACTTTATTGTCTCCCTAGGGCTGCTGTAACAAAGTATCACAAACTGGATGACTTAAAACAAAAGAAGTATATTCTCTCACGGTTCTACAGGCTCTAAGTCCAAACTCAAGGTGTCAATAGTGCCGTGCTCCTTCCAAAGACTCTTCCTTGCCTCTCTTAGCTTTTGGTGGTTGGCTGCAACCCTCGGCATTCCTTGGCTGTAGATGCATCACTCCATTCTCTGCTTTCATCTTCACATGGCCTTCTCCCTGGTGTGCCTATGTCTCTGTGTCCAAATTTCCTCTTCTTATAAAGGCACCAGTCATTGGATTAGTGGTGCCTTTGGTCCATTGGTGGACCCTAATGCAACCCAATCCAGTATAATCTCTTCTTAACTTGATTACATCTGTGTCTTAGTTTGGGGTGCTGTAACAGAGTATCATAGACTGGGTAGCTTAAAAAAACAAACATTTATTTCTCACAGTTCTGGAGGCTGGCAAGTCCAAGATCAAGGTCCCAAGAGACCCAGTGTCTGGTGAGACCACTATTCCTGGTTTGCAGATAACTGTCTTCACTGTGTCCTCACTGCAAAGAGAGCAGAAAGGTATTCATCTCTCTCATGTCTCTTCTTATAAGAACACTGATCCCATCCATAAGGACTCCACACTCATGACTTAATTATATCTCAGAGGCTCCATTTTCATATATCACCCACACTGGCAATTTACAACATGAATTTGTGGGGATGGGGGACATAAACATTCAAACATTCAGTCCATAGCAATCTACAAACACCCTACATCAAATAAGGTCACATTCACAGGTACCAGGAGTTAGCATTTTAACATATCCTTTAGGGGGGGACACAGTTTAACTCGTAATAGAAATATGTATTCTTCTTTGTTTGTTTTTTTTTAATATCTCTTTTTTTTAAAGTAAGCTGTACACCCAATGTGGAGCTTGACTCATGACCCCAAGATCAAGAGTTGCGTGTTCTACCAACTGAGCCAGCCAGGCATCCCTTTCTTCATTTTTTTATGTTTTATTAAGTTTTTTTATTTTAATTTCAGTGGCATTAACGTACAGTGTTATATTAGTTTCAGGTATATAAATATAGCGATTCAACAATTTTTACATTGTTCATTGCTCATCACCTTTAGTCCCTGTCACTTATTTTTCCCATCCCCCACCCTATGCTTCTTGATTAAAGTATATTTTAAATAAAACAAAGGTGACTGCTCCTCTCTTGATGATTCTTCTTCCTGAGCGGCTCTAGTGATGAGCAAAGGTGACTGATCTTTTGGGGACACTGTTAAAATATTCTGCATTATTAGTTTATCTTTAGATATCCTCAAATATTTATGATAGTTTCTTTTTTTTTCCTTTAAGAAGGAAATCAGTTTTATTTTATTTTTTAATAAGATCTTCTTTATTATAAAAGTGATACAAACCACATTACAGCTGATACAGAAAATAGAGGGAATAATCAGCTATAATTTTATGATAGTTTCTAAATCAATTCCATATTTTTCTTAATTATGATTTGTTAATACAATGAAATTATTGCTTTAAAACCATATTGGCTTTTTTAAAAAAATAAAGCCATTATATATTTTTTGGTCTTCTGTTACACCCTGAACCAAAGGGATTATTAGGGATTAACGGGGTTCAAACTGGAAATTGTAGGAATCAGCTGCTGTGATGTTATTTTAAGAGTAGCTTCTTGCCTGAGTATTAAAATATGTAGTCAATTAAATCTTCATTATTTGGAGGGATTAGAGGAAATGCTGCCAAATAGGCTGACCCTTGGTTTCATTTACAAATTCTTTTTAAAGGAAAGCCAGAAAGGAATCACTCACATACTCATCCAATCTCTAATAAAGTTTAATTCCATAAGCTAATATCATCAATGACAGAACCATGGTCAAAATTAGAACAGGACTCATAGAGGTCTACATTCTAAAGAGCCTTCCCTTAGGGTGATAATAAGTGTTTAATCATCCATGTGCCCACAGATCCACAAGCTTTCTTTTTTTTTTCTTTTTAAAGATTTTATTTATTTGAGAGAAAGAATAAGAGAAAGAGGGAGAGAGCACAAGAGGGAGGAGGGTCAGAGGGAGAAGCAGACTCCCTGCTGAGCAGGGAGCCCAGTGTGGGACTCGATCCCAGGACTCCAGAATCATGACCTGAGCCGAAGGCAGTCACTTAACCAACTGAGCCACCCAGGTGCCCCCATAGGCTTTCTGAAATGGAAGGGAATTCTGACATCTCCATCATCATACTTATAGTGTACTATTTTAATTGTCTGTTTATGTGACTTTCTCCCCCAGAAAACCATGAGACAACAAATACCTTGGTACTTACTTAACACAGTATAATGTACTAGGTTTTCAGTAAATATTTGTACAAGAGATGACAACAGGAAATGAGGAAGGAAGGACCAAGCAAGTGAATGAATAAGGCCCAAATAAGTTTAGCATCATGTCAATGGCTACACAGATAATGATAGGGTAGAACTAAAACTTGCTTTCCCAGTTTTCAAGTAGTTTTCTTTACCAAATCTCCTAAATTTATTATCTCTTTAAAACTTAATTCTTTATCTACATTTTACTAATTTTTGTGAGTAATAATAGATAGCACTCTTACAGTACTTAGTGTCTTCCTGGTATTTTTCTAAGTGTTTTCAATATATTAAGTCACTTGATCTTTATAACAACCCTATAAGATAGGCACTATTTTCCCTACATTACAGGAAACTAAAATACAGAGATGTTAAGTAATATGCTCAAGGTCACATGTCTAGTAATTGGTAAAGCCGAGATTGGAACCCAGGTAGTCAAACACTAGAGTCTATGTATAAAACCACTGTGATACATTCCCTGAAATAGAGTCACATTATCTTTTCGTTAAAGTTGTGTGAGGAAAAGTAATACTTAACAATACAAAATAGCATAATACAAATTTTATTGCACAAAGAACATATATGTTTTAAAATGTCAGTTGATTTTATGTTTAAGATGCTCATTATTTTTTATTTTCCATTGAAAGATACAGAAGCAGTAGTAAAAATAATGCTTGTAAACTAAAATTATTGAGAAGTAAATTAAAGATATTCCTTAGGTAGTAGTTTGACAGGGTTTTTATAAACAATATCCAAAAAGCCAGAATTGATTCTTTGTTTCTCCAAGGAAGTTAAGACTTACTCTTTTTAACCTTTTCTGTATAGTTCTAAAGTGAAAGCCATTCTAGTGCTATTCATTTTGTTTAATTGATTGCTCTAGGGTTTGCAATATACATAGTTAAACTTATCACAGTCTTCCTTCAAATATTATTATGTGGCTTCATGCATAATGTAAGAACCTTACAACAGTATAATTCCATTTCCCTCTCTGATCCTTGTGCTATTGTATTATATATTTTACTTCTATGTATGTTTTAAGCTCCACATGCCTGGTAATTCTTTTTGCTTCAGTCAACTATCTTTTAAGGAAATTTTAAAATGAGAAGAAAAGTACTTCAAATTTATTCACATATTTATCATTTCTGATACTCATTATTCCTTTGTATCGTCCAAATTTCCATCTGATATGATTTTCCTTTTGCTGGAGAAACTTCCTTGAACGTAATTTTGTAGCTCAGGTATGCTGATGATAAGTTCTCTCTGCTTTTGTTTATATAAGACAGTTTTTATTTTGCCTTAATTTTTGAAATTTTTTTGCTTCCCCATCCCCCTTTGGCATTTAGAAGATTTCATTCCATTGGCCTTTGGCCTGCATATTTCTGAAAAGAAGTCAGCTGTCATTCATATTTTTTTGTTGCCTCTAGGTAATCAGTCTTTTCCTCTGGCTGGTTTTAATTTTTCTCTTTATCATTGGTTTTCAACAGTTTGGTATTCATGTGCCTTGGAGCTGGTTTTTTTGTTGTTGTTGTTTGTTTTTGTTTTTAGCCTGTTTGAGATTTATAAAATTTCTTGGATCTGTGGGTTTATAGTTTTTGTCAAATTGGAGAAATTTCTCACTATATAATGCCTTCACATATTTTTCTGTTTTCCTACTCCTCTCCTGGGACTTCAATTTCACAGCTATCAGACTGTTTGCTATCATTCCACAAGTCATGAAAGTTCTGTTTGTTTTTTTCTTCTTTTTTGAAGCCTTTTTTTTTTCCCTCGGTGCTTACTTTTGGATACATTCTAAATTGTTATACCCTCAAATTCACTATTTTTTTTTCTTCTGCGGTGTCTTCTTTGTTATCAACCTCATCTGTGAAATTTTCATTTCAGATAGTATAGTCTTCATCCCTAGAAGTTCTATTTGATTCTTTTAAAAATATCTTTCACTTCTCATTATATTTATGTTTTCCTTTAAATACTTGTACATAGCTGTAATAGTTGTTTTAATGTGATTAAAACACATTACCTAGGATCATAATCTCTGTCATTTTTAGGTCTGTTTCTATTGATTAATTTTTCTCCTGATTCTGAATCACACTTTCCTGCTTCTTGCCATGTCTAGTAATTTGCTTTTGGAAGCTGAGTACTATAAATATTATGTTGTTGAGTTTCTGTATTTGTTCTTTCTTTGGATAGTGCGGCTTTGTTTTGGCAAGTGGTTAAGTTACATGCAGATTAGTTTGACCCATGGAAGGCCTTATACTTTTCTAAGGCACATATAGAGTAGCCTTCTACTAAGATGTGACTCTACTGTGTCTGTACTGAATGATCTAGAATCACTGAGGTGATTCTAGACTAGTAGTCACTGAGGTCTCTACTAGTCAAAATTAAACATCAAGGATGCAATTTAAAAGAAGCTGGTCAGGATGGCTTCACTGAAAAGGTGATGGTTTACACATAAATGCTATTCTTTTGCTTTTCATTGCTGGAGCAGTGGATGTGAATTATTCTGATAATATTGATATATAATATGAAACTGCTTTGCAGGTCATAACATTTTATACTTTTACCAACAGTTTAGGAGAATGCCTGCTTCACAATATCCTTGCCAAGTGTTTCCATAGTGTAGTGGTTATCACATTTGCCTCACAATATCCTTGCCAGCATTGAGTATTATGTTTAATATATTATAGTATGATCTCTTGGAAGGAATATTATGCAATCATTAGGATCATGTTTTTTGGAAACTAATGACTTGGGGGAAGAACTCTCAAACCAATGTCAATTGAACAAAAATAGGATAAAAAATTTTATATACATCAAACTCTCACTATTAAATAAAGATCATATATATTTTTGTTAATAGCATTTATCTGTAGATAATAGGGTTATGAGAGATTTTTATATTCTCTTTTTTTTAGTATAATCTTGATATTAAAACTTTAAAATGTGAGGTATCTGATAAATGGGTTACTCTGAACATGGAAATACTTGAGAGCAAGAAAGTCGACACATGTAGAAACTATATGCCCCCAACAAACTATAACTGGAGTCACATCTTTCAGTCTCTGGATTCATCAGGAATCCTCTGATAACGGAGCTGTCTGTCTGAGCTATCAAAAGGAATGTCCTGACAGCACCTCCCACCTAATTGTGAATTTACAAAAGTTATGTAATTGGTCAACTCTCTGTTTTGGATTGGTTTTATTTGTTTTGACTAATCTGGTCTAAATGCATTTTCCTCGTCTCCCATTTTATACCTTAACACTGAATGTATTAGTTTGCTAGAACTGCCATAACAAAAGATCACAGATTAGTTGGTTTAAACAACAGAAATTTATTCTCTTACAATTCTGGAGGCTGAAGTCCAAGATCAACATATACTGCCAGGGTTTGTTTCTTCTGAGACATCTTCCCTTGGCTTGCAGAGACCATCTCCCTGTGCCTTCATATGGTCTTTACTTTGTACATGCCTGTGTCCAAATTTCTTCTTGTAAGGACACCAGACATATTGGATTAGGGCCTACCCTAATGACCTCATTTTACATTAATTACTTCTTTAATTACCTCTTTATATTTCTAAATATAGTCACCCTAGGAGTACTGGGGTTTGGGGCATCAGCATATGAATTTTGAGGGGACACAATTCAGCCCATAATACTGAGTAAGTTTAGCTCTTCAAACTCCTCATGGATGTAGCAAAAGCAGAAGACCCATTTCTTTGCTCTCCAAGCATAAGCTCTAGATCCCAAAGTGCGTAGTGTTGAATTCTGGCTCTCTCACTTTAGAGCTATTTGATGTGAGACAAGATATCTAACCTCTTTGCACTTAAGTATCCTCATCTCTCAAATGGGGACAATGCCAGCATGTCCTCATAGGTTTATTGTAGCACTCAGTGATTTAATTTATGCAGATTTGTTTGTCTCAAAGCTGTACACTAAGTGCTCAATAAAGGTTAGCTGTTGTTATATCAAATTATCTAATTAATATAGCTGTCTAACACTGTATTTGACACAGAAATATAGTGATGAACACAAAAAATACTCTCTTCACTGAGGGGAGATTTTCCTCTGGATCTATGTGTTATTCTTATTTCCGGTGATGCAACTTTTGTTCTCCTTTTAAAAATTCTATGTAGAAAGACTTTTCTAAGGGATAATGAACAGTCAAAGCATACTTGATCTCTGTCCTTCCCTCATTGTGGGCACTGACTCTTATATATGGTTTATAGATTTAGGGAGAGGTAAAGTCTGAAAAAGAAACCTGTGTTGATAAATCCTATATTTTATTTATGATTATCTCCTCTTTCTCTACTCCTTAAACAACACACACACACACACACACACACACACACACACACACACTTATAACCTGTTAGCTGTGCTGGACACATTTTCTAAACCCACGTGCCCAGATTCTATACCTAGATAATGCTATCTTGTGAGGTTGTGGCATCTACTCCATTAAGCAGTCCTTCTAGAATGCTTTGATGACTAAAAATATGGATGATGTATCTGTCCTTTGTACACCAGCTCCTCACCCTTCTGTGGGAACATGTGCTTTGGGTGCTTTTTCAAGCAAGGACTTGGGCTGATCTACCTCATACATTAATTCTAGCTGTAGTAATACTTTGAGAAAGGAATATGATCCCCAAAATAACCACAAGGAGAAGTGTGTCATGAAAGGTCATGGCAGTGGGGCAGAGGATATTGGACAGAAGAGTTCTAAAAATAGGGAGCAAGAGATCAAAGAACCAGCAGCAGTGAGGAACTGTTTTTGGCTTTGAGTCACCGAAGGAGGAGGCAATACTCTCTGGACTGCTCGTGCCTTCTGCTCCACCTGCCACTCACACCCGAATTGTAGAACTGCAGGGGGTGGGGGGATGCTGAGCATATTTTTCTCCCCTGGGAGCTGACTGCCTTTAAATCATCTTGATGAAAAGTGTATTTAAATAATACTTTAAAACATGTCAAAATAAGTCACATTTTGGAGAATTTTATGTTACTGCCATATTCCTAATATTGCAGGGAAAATCTAAGCATTCTGATCAAGAAGACTGAATTTCAGCTTTCTTCTGGACCAGATCTTTGGATTTTACAACTTAACATAGATTTTTTATTGTCTCCCTACTTTGTACCTGATGATTAATTATTTTCAAAGCCAAGCACCAAATTTTATGTGCACACACCACGCATTGGGTAGGTAGGATCAGCCACATCAGATTCCATCAGCCACTCTTTGTGTTCAATGAGAATGGGGTATGGGAGTATCAGGCTGCAACTGAAGAAACTGATTTTAGATATGCTGTCCAATGCCCTCCCCTTGTATATATAATGCAATATTTATATATACAATTATTTCACAATAATGAGTTGGGTAGGTTAAGCCAGGTTAAAAAGCCCTCTTTGAATGAATTTTGACAGATGATGGTATTTGTGTGTGGGGGGGTGGAGTTGTTTTCTAAGTTCATAAACTAGAGAATCAGAAAATTTGTGATGAGTCCCATAATCTCTCTAACGGTCAATTTCTTCAAAAGTAAAATGAGCTTATTGGCACTTGGTTTAGAGACAATATATGTGTGGAGGTGCTTGCAAACTATACAGTGCTATACAAATACTCCTTTTAAACTGCATAGTTGTCAGAGACTCAGTCTGTGCATTCAGATGGAATCCACCCTTTCCTATTCAAAGAGGCTTCTTTTTATTCATTTCAAAACTATTTGCCTCACTCTAGTGTGCAAAGGCACCATGCCAGGCACCAAGACACATTCAGAGATGAATCATACCCAGAGCTTGCCCTCAAGGGAACTTAGGGTACAAGGAAGCAGATAACACATTGAAAAATGCACTGCTTGATTTTAAAAATTTAGCTTCAAATGACTGCATATTTGAACATTATATCACATTTTAAAAGTGATTTAGCAATCCCTCTTAAATATTTAAATAGTAATGTACATGTTAATCAACATACATTAGTCTGCTAATAGACTAATTAACATGTATGCCATTAGTCAAGAATATTGAGAAATGCAGGTGAAAACAAAGTGTTTTGACTCAAGACAGGCAATTTGGGCTCCTGCAGTGGTTAATGATGACTGACAGCCCACTAATCCTGGGTCCTGTTGAGAGATCAGTTTCAGTAGGCTTCCCAAACCCAAATTGACCCAAAAACAATTGATTCTGTCTGGTCCTAAAGCCAGTTTCTCCATTCGTTTAGATTCGAGGCTTTCTTAGCCTGAATCCATGAGTGAAAGGCCCTTTTGTTTAAAATTTTAGTTGCAGTTAACAAATCTCTGACTTTATTCTAAAAAAGAAAAAAGAAAAAGAAAGTTGAGATTTCTCCAGGAGACGAGGATTCCTAATGTTTGTACAAGGGAAATACACAGTTATGATCTGAAAATTAAGTAATTTGTTGTTGATTTAATGAAAATAAGATATTTGGCTAATAAAATTTCCAGTTATCTGAACACCATCACAAAATCTGACTTTTGTAAAAATCTAGCTTACACATTCACATTCAGAATTACGCTTTCAAAAATATTCCTTGAATAAGAAGATTATAGGACTTCTGAAAATATAGGACTTCATTCTGATCTCTTCTAGTAGAAGAAAGCTGCTTCAGAGATCAGAAATCTCACCATTTCCTTTTCAGGATAACTATAAGGGCCTGTACACTGGTCTGGAGTAGGCCTCTCCTTCAGGCATTAATAGGTTTAAATCAGTGTGAGAGATCTTAAATATGGTCTTTAGGAAAAAGAAGCTATTGTAAGCTCAGAAAAGAGGAATGTTTCATTTAGTGCTCAGAATAATGGTTGAAAAGTATTATGAACAAGGGGATCTGTGGGTGTTAACACTTAGCTAATGAGTTCCACAGAATGGTGGGAAGAGAAATAGAAGTACTGTGTAAGCAACAAGTGTAACCTTCAAGTGAAGATGCTCCTGGCAAGCACAGAAGCCTGGGTTTCATGAGGAGGACAAGACATACAACTCCCAGCCAGGATCCTTGGAAAGTCCCTCCACAGAGAGTCCAGCAGGCTGGCCCCAACTTTTCAACCTGTGAGCCTCTGACTCAAATGCCTCAAAAAGAGAGCCCAGCTCAGTATCATATTTCCAATTAAGATCATTAGGGAGACCTGTGATGCCTCAGTTGCACATTGCCCCTCAGTAAACAGTCCTACCAGTATCACTGCCAGTACCTAGATTCAGTCAATTCATACAACGGGGATTTATCAAGCATCTAGTCTCTACCAATCTTCCAGGCACAAAGAATCTTCTCATACCACCACCCTCCAATTTGTGTTTCAATAAAGTGCAGTGAGCTTCTGCAGACCTATGATGGGATGCCTTCTACTGGTCAGATCAGCAACACAGCCCTTTGCTGGTAGCCTCTGGGCCCCCAATGGCTTCTGGCCTCATGTTGACAGTTAGGACCCAAGTCACTCACTGGTTCTCACCAAGCACCCTAAATGTTTCCAGGAGACTCTAGAATCTTTCATCTTGAATTGGCCAGTGATTATCACTCTTTCAGAAGACTAATCAGCTTTCAGAATAAAAGTAAGGGTCAGGATTTATTCCCTGGCTTTTCTGGTATTTACTACTGTGTACCAAATGACTCTAAAACTTAGTATCTTAAGACAGTTCCCATTACCTAAAACTAATATTACACTGCATGTTAACTAACTAGAATTTAAATAAAAACTTAAAAACAAACAAAAAAACAGTATCCATTAAATTATGTCTTATAGATTCTGCGAGTCAGGAACTTGGACAGGACTTAGCTGGGAGATTTTTCTCCTCCTTCTGAGATGGCTGAAGCTATTCATTGGTACTTAGCTGGCAGATGGGCTGCTTGAGAGGGTCACCAAGAGATTATTTTATGTCTAACACCTTGGTGGGGATGGCTGGAAGTATGGGCTCAGCTGGGACTGTCTACTGGAGCACATACACGTGGTGTTTCTAGCACCACAGTCTCAGGGTGGTTGGACATCTTCTACGGAGGTTGAGCAAGCATCTCAATAGAACCAGGAGGAAGCTGAATGGCCTTTCCTGACCTAGCGTCAGAAGCATTACCTCTGCAGCAATCTATTGGTTGCAAGTGGTCATAAGGTCATCTCAGATTCAAGGGGAGAAAAATGGGCTCCCTTTTTTGATGAGAGGTTACATTTTAGGAGAGCTTGGGAAATATTTTTGCCACCATCTTTGGAAAATGCAGTCTTCCACCTTAGCCTCTGTGTCTCATTTATTGCTCAACTGCCTCTGAATACCTGATACTGGTCTAGGAGTCAGTTACTATATCTACTCAGAAACCAACCTCCCTCCCTCCCTTGTTTTCCCTCTCCCTAGACAAGATGCCCACTCCAAAGAAACTTCCCAAAGACTACCTAAAAGACAAGGCGGAGTGAATAGGTGCTTAGTTGGAACCAGCAAGATAACATGGGTCAAAGAGGAAGGAATAATCATGATGAGAAGAATTAAAGGAGGCTTCATTGAGGAGGTGGCCATTATATTGCACTTTGATAGGAAAATAGAATTTTGACAGATTGAGGACAGTAGAGAAAGGCATGTCATTCCCACCTGAGCATAAGCACAGAAGCGTAGAAAGGAATGTTTATGAGGAAAAGCTAAGACTGCTAAAGAATTTGAGCTTCAGATTCTGTAGCCACTGAGAAGCCAGGTTTTTGTTTTTGTTTTTGTTTTTAAAGACTTTATTTATTTATTTGACAGAGAGAGAGTTAGCGAGAGCAGGAACACAAGCCGGGGGAGTGGGAGAAGGAGAAGCAGGCTTCCCAGTGAGCGGGAGCCCGATGCGGAGCTCGATCCCAGGACCCTGGGATCATGACCCGAACCGAAGGCAGACACTTAATGGCTGAGCCGCCCAGGCGTCCCGAGAAGCCAGGTTTTTAGCTGTGTTTTAGGAAGACGACTCTGGCAGTAGTGTGACCAGAGGTGAGATTTGTTGGGGGCGGGGGGAAGATGGCCAGTGCGTGCGGAATAGTGTCCTGCAGTGTATAGTATCCTTTTATGAGGAAAGGAGACAGCTTTCTTTCTCTCCTGATCTATGAGAGAAACAGTAATAGTGACTCTTTAACCAGAAATGATGGCTTAAAAACTGGTACAGTCCATCACTATGCTTGGACCTTCTGTCAGCAGAGGCTTGTCTAGATGTGTTTGGATGGGATACTTCGTCAGACTAGTCATCCCCTTGGGATTTCATCCCACTCACGCCGCCCCCCACACCATCCCAGTGAAGCTGTGCCTCTGCAGACCTGCCTTCAGATTCCCAGGATCACCTCACACCTTTGTCCCAGCTAAGAAGGTCTAGCTAGACTTTTCTGCTGTTTCTCCCCTCATTCCCTCAAACTCTTGGCTGCAACCACATAGAAATTCTTATCATTCCCTGGCATGCTGTGGCCCATCTCACTGCCACATCTCTGCATATGATTTTCTCTCTGCCTAAAGAATTCTTTCTATCACCCTTTCTCCACCAGGCAAATTCCTAGTCGTCAGTTCATACCCAACTGAAACATCATCTCTGTGAAGCATGATGCACTAGGCTGCTACCTTCTGGTCTCCACGATGCTCTGGCTTCTGTTATAACATTTGTCCCTTTATAGTGTCATGTGCATTTCATGTATATTTTGTAGATTAGACTGAGGCCTTTTGAGGGAACAAAGACTGTGTCTTATCTTTGTATCAGTAGCCTCTCTCATAGGATTAGGTAGTCAATAAATATTACATGAAGGAAGGAAGGAAAGTGAGAACTTCATTTGACTCTTGTTGATGTAAATGTTGTAAACTTTGGTCTGTGTTTTCCATCTAGAAATTCAAAGTCTGACACTGAATGAGCAAATAGTTGGTACCATTCTTTGCAGAACAGCAGGTGTTTAAGTTTGCTCATAAGAAGCTAGGTTTCTGTTGGCATAAGGTTACTGAAGTAATCTAGAAAATCAACCACAGAAAGCCAGGAGATAGATCCTGGAGTAGTAGAGCTCTATTCACAAACCTTGTTAATTTCTAACAAAGTGTTTCCCAGAGGTCTCATGAGCAGCCCAACTGCGGTATCTTTCATGCCCCAGTAACTGTTAACACTGGCAATGTCTTGCATGGTTTCAGAGCTTCGGAGCAGCCCTGGATTCATCAATAACATTCTTTTCAATGAAAGGCTAACATTCACAGGTAGTTGAGGTCATTGTCAACTTCTGTGGTCTCCTTTTAAAACCTAAGGTCACACATTCATAAAATCCTTCCTGACATAGTGAGGATAATAGTGGGGAACTCAGCTTACACATATACTAAGCCCTAAAGAATGCGCTGTGGGCAGAGCTCAGCTTACTTGGGAGAATTTTGTTTGCACAGGGTTTCAGAGCCTGGGTAGCTTCCGAGCCAGGGTAGATGGGCTGTTTTCCCTTTCACCAAGAACCCTGCCATGAAGGGCTTTATATAACCAAGGCAGCGCTCACAAGGTGGTGGTGGTGCTGGTGTTTTCACTCTAGCTAGCAGTGCTGCATGTGCCTTCTTAAGTCTCAGATTAATGTAAACATACTCATGGAGAACTTTTACATTCTACCTTTTTTATTACACCCTTGGGGTGTTTGCTGGGCTTATTAAACAACAGTCTGTAAAGCTGTAATGTTTTGTATCCTTCTGAGTACAACGTTTTGATTTCCTTTTATCCATTAGTTAGCACCCACCCTGCCTCTCTCCCTTAATTTCACTTTCAGGTGTTTTCACCTCTAAGGTGACCCCTATGTGAAAATGATCTTTTTAAAGCATATGGATTATGGGTAATTCATCCCAACACAGACTAATTCTCCCCTACAGTTGTCCTTTAAAGAGGGAGCTCCCTATTCCATCAAGGGATCGCTTGGGATTTGAAGCAGGTGAAGTTGGGGAGGTGCAGTGTAGGGAGAGGGGACTCTGGTTTGCTCTCGCTGGCCTGTGTCCTAATGCTGCCATTTATCCATGTGACTGGTCCCTTCTTGGGGGTGCCTTGGCTCTTCTTGGAAATGATTCTTCATCAGACGTTTGAAATAGATGAAATGACGTAGCCCTTAGAAGATATGCAGTAAGATTGGTGTCTATCCTTTCTTCCTTGACAGGTCAGTAGGGCTGGAGAGGGCAAAAGAATCAGAAACTTCCCACTGAAGAGTTAGGAACTGGTGTCAATTGGGCGCATCTAAAATTAGAATATGTAAATATGTAAAGAGGATCCAACTGACAGTAATTTGACTTGCAATTTTCGAGGAACACATATATTATACCAGGCAGTGCCAATTTGTGATTCGGTAGCTACATTTATAATCACCATTATTTTAAAGGGCCCCTTGATTCTAAAGCTTCTTTGGCATCATAAAAATTTCTATTACAGAAATTAAAGGTCTAGAAATAAAGGTCCGCAGGTTCCAGTGAATGGAGCCCCAGCCCAAGTGCCAGTAATGTAAAACTTGTCTATATTTACAAAACACTACTTAGTCTTTCCTCCAAGGAGATGAGAAAAAGTTCACATTACTGAAATTTAATCCATATAATTAAATGAGAAATAAGAGATTTAGCTCTTAAATATATTAATATCTTCTATTAAAGCTTGCTCAAAGACATTCTCTATTTTCCTAACTCCTTTCTTTGATTCCTGAAGCTTTTGAAACTTGCAAGTAGACAATGTGAAGTACAACAAAAATGCTGTCAATATTTGGCTAAATATTCAAGAGTCAAACTTACAGAAGCAAGAGAAAAGATAACAGGTCTTGATGATGGAAGCAGAGACCACACATTTTCATGTTCTACTTCAAGGTCTAAATCTAATAGAAGAGGTCTAGATAAGTAACATAGGCCCCAGACCAGCAACATTGGCCCCACCTGGGAACTTGTTGGTCCTGTAAATTCTTCAGCCTCATTCCAGATCTACTGAATGAGAAACTCTGAGGTGGACTCAGCAATCCTTGTTTTAACACACTCTCCAGGTGATTCTGATGATGGTAAATTTGAGAACCATTAGACAGAATAGATTTTGAAGAATAGAGGAACATGATCTTCAGAGTGTCATTATAAAAATTTCGCTCCATGCTTGAAGAGAAACAAACAAAAATTACTGAGCTGTATGGTGCTTAGAGTAAATAGCTTTCTGGAAGCCAACACTACTACAGAATAACAGTTTTGGGACGATTCAAAAGGTCATCTTTTATAGCCTACCTCATTAATTCAGAAATGTTTTAACTGCCAAAGTTGGGTTATAACCTATGAATGGTCTTGGAACTAATTTCATGAAATAGTTATTATGTACAGAGGAGATTGATGCCCAAATATTCTTAGGGTACTCTGGGTTACACAGAATGAAAAGGTTTCCTTGTTGAGAAGTGCTACAAGAGGAGAACATGTTTAATTTTGTGTAATCCAGTGCTCTGCAGGACTTCTCAGAGCTTTTAATATGTGAAGGTGTAATTGTGGGTGTCCAAAAGAAGATATTCTCTTTTGTATATGGATGGTTCTTTAGTTTATGGTGTTTCTCAAACTGTTGGACTGTGAAAAACCTTTTACTGTGGAATGTCCCTTGGGACCAGAGTTGTTGAGAATGTATTTTGGGAAATGCTGAGTTGAATTATAGAATGATAGAATTTCTTGCTTGGAGCTGTATCGAGATATCAACCAGTCAAATCCCTTCATTCTAAGCACCTGGCTTGTCTAAAGTCACAGAAACTAATTATTCTGGAGCACTTTTAACTTCCATTTTGTGCTGTTACCAATCTTTGCAGATATGAGAATCTTTTTTAAAACATCAGATTTCATGGATAGACACCCACCTCCTACATGGATGAAAATAAGTATAATGTTTTACACCCATCAATTAGATAGTGACCCAACAATAGGTAAAACCACAGGCTTTGGAGCCCAATTCCAGCTCCATTATTTATAGTAAAACCAAAGGATGAGTTACTTAAACTCTACAAATCTATTTCTTGTGTAAAATGGTGACAACAATTGTACCTCCCTTCTGGGTGCTAATAAGAGGCAAACAACATAATTTCTATTACATGGTTAGCACTCTGCTTGCCACACTGTAAATGCTCAATAAACGTTAGTCACTGTTTCATTGATTGATTAAAAATTTATATAATGGACAGAAGTTACAATCAAATCCACAATGCTCTTAAAGAATTTGTATTATATTAAACCAAAATAGACTGCACATGCATTTGGGGGGAAATATTGTATAGAGGTACAAGACATTATTTACTCTACAAAGTCTGATGTGCAAATCAATTTGCAGATTCTTTTTTTTAAAGATTTTATTTATTTATTATAGGGAGAGCTCTAAGCAGGGGGAGGCAGAGGGACAGAGGGACAAGCAGACTCCCACTGAGCGCCGAGTCCAATCCCAAGACCCCAAGATGACAACCTGAGCCAAAGTCAGATGCTTAACCTACTGAGCCACCCAGGCGCCCCTGAAGATTCTTTGCAGTAACTACAACATTTGAGGTTTACACCTTAGGAACCAATGGCCTGTGTTAACCTATTTTTGTCTAAAAATAGACTGTCTATTTTTAAAACATTTACATGAGGAGAGAACTGTCTGCCTCCTTTGTTCCGTTATCCTGTGTTTAAATTCCCTTGCAGTCAATTTTTATGTGTCTCTTTGGGCATGTTCAAAATCCATTTCCTCTGATCTAATCTTCTGCAGACCTGAACACCTGGTCAGCATCTTCCTCACAGTAACATTTTACTCAGAGTAAAACCTCTTCCTAAAAAAACCACTGTCAATCGGTTAACGATATCATGTGCCTGGCCCTTACACAGACACCTTTGGACAGTTAGAAGACATCTGAAGCCTCTGCTGTCACGTCAAAGAACCTATGATGTAGTTGAGGGAACAGATTTATCATCTGAGAGTGTTCAAGTGTTATCCTGAGAGTACTGATTGGAAATGCTGTTGATGTTCAGAAAAAGGTAAAATCAATGTGGGAGAATATTTGCAAAGCTCCATGGAAGCAGAAGCATGTTTAGTGCAAAAATGCTGAATTAGGAATCAGGATTTAGGCTCTAATCCAGGCTTTTTTTTTTTTTTAAGATTCTATCTATCTATTTATTTATTTGTGAGAGAGAGAGAGAGAGAGAGCACAAGCAGGGGAGCAAGAGGGAGAGGGAAAAGCCCGATGCGGGACTCGATCCCGGGACTCTGGGATCATGACTTGAGCTGAAGGCAGATGCTTAACCAACTGAGCCACCCAGGTGCCCACTAACCCAGGCTTTGAAAGAACTCACTGTGTGACCTAGGGCTAGATCTTAACATCTCTAGATCTTCTTATCTGTAAAATGAACGACTGGAGTGGGCTCTGCCTACTGCCCCTTCATGGTGGGAGACCTTTATCCCCAGTCCACGTTTTCACACTGAATGCTCACACAGACCCTGAGATAGGTACTGTTAGTAGTCCCATTTTTCAGATAAGGACACTGAGGCTTAGCAAGGTTATGTAACCTACAACTGCTTAGCTAGTAACCGGTTCCAGTACTCCGGCTGCTTTTTTCTTAATCACAATGCCAAACTTTTTTGAGGGGATGGGAAAGGGTTTAAGCTGGACCTTCTGAGATGGGTGAGGGCAGAGATTGAGTTTCACTGTGGGTCCAACTCAGTCCCCAGAGTACGTGGTAATTTATAATACAACTTCCTCCAGAAAACCTGTAACATGAGGTTATTTCTATCCCCAAACACCAGTATTATTATAGAGATTAGCTGAACATGAAGTTAGTTTGTTGCTTATTCATTAACCTTTTCTTTTGTAGGCATTCTTTTCTTTTTCTCTTTTCTGAATTCACCATTTTTAAATTGCTTTTTTCTAAGTTCTTAATTTCTTAAATAAAGCTCTTCCTATCATCATGTATATAGAAAAACCATTTGCTCCCCACCTCTTAAAAATGATTAGCCTGTAAATAATCACAAGTATAATATAGCGTTCAGAATTTTAATAAATTTATTTATTTATTATTTGAGAGAGAGAGAACGCATGCAAACAGGGGGAGAGGCAGAGGGAGAGGATCTCAGGCAGACTCTGCACTGAGCTGGGAGCCCGAAGTGAGGCTCAGGTGGGGCTCCCGCGGGGCTTGATCTCACAGCCCTGAGCCGAAATCAAGTCGGGCACTTAATCAACTGAGCCACCCAGGCACCCCACGTTTGAACTTTTAATAAAAGAATGACAACATTGACTTTCATCTGCTTCTGCACCACTAAGAGTTGAGAATTCTGTGACTTTTTCAATCTCTAATTAGCGTTGTTTGCTTTTGTCTTTGCTTGAATCTGACCTTGTAGGGGTGGAAGAGCGAGTGATAGGAATCTTGAACTTCTGCTGAGTGCTTACTTTGTTTCAGCTACTGTTCAAGGTGTATTATATTTGATCTGCACACAAACCCCAGAAGTTAGGAACTGCTAATTGTTCCCATTTCACAAATAAGAAAATTGAGATGAAAGTAATTTGTCCTAGTCACGTATTCATTGAGCAGAGCCAAGAGTCAGACTCAAGAGTTTGGCACCCAAACGTAAGCCCTTAAACTTGAGACTACACTTTTGTCTCCTCCAAAGGAAAGACGTGGGACATATGGGGGAGGATCAGTTACCTTTTCTTCTTCTTTAGGTTGAGCTGATTTAGATGGAGTTTATTTGAGCGATGTAGGAAGATTAATTACTTAGGCTAGGAGAAAATTAGCAGCAAGGGAAGGAAATTAAGAGAGGGAACATCGTGGATATACATTTATGTCTCATACACGCTTCCTTCCCGAAAGGAGAGTTTTTCCTGACCAGTTTTCCTAGTGAAAGAGGTCATTCACAGCTCAGAAAAGCAGGCCCCATGGCTGGCAGGATTCGACTGTCACTGTGATCACAGTTAGTAGTGAGTTGGAGAAATTAAGAGCTCACCATCATTCCTAAGGTGTTTTAATAATCAACAGAATGAAAATTGACCCTTACCTTTAGAAAAGCAAGAAGGGCTCCAGGAAATTACCCCCTCTACTTTATCACCTCTGCTTTGTCTTATTGTCATGCTAAAATCACACGTCTGATTTTTTTCTTTTCCCTTGCTAATAGCAAGACTTTCAATTATTCAAGGAAAAGAATGTTAAGGCCTCTGCTTTGCTGCTTCTCTCCTCTCTGCCCTGAGAGTTGGTTCACTTTTTGAGCTTCCTCTCTCTGCCTTGGAAAGGTTCCTTTTCCACTGGGAGTCCTGTCCCAGCCCCACTTCAGGCCTGTGAACGTGAAGGACAGCGTCTGGGCTGTGGAATGAAGCAGAGGAATGTTTGAGTGGCAGGGGAAGGGGGCTGTTGACTTTACTTAAAATATTTTTTGAAAATATTTCATATAATGTTGGGTTTTGTAGCTCCCCTAGCTCTGCTCCGACCCCCCACTTTTAAATAAACGTGTAGAATTATAGTGTGTACAGAGGAAGTTAGAAAATGAACCCCACTGTTCCTATCTCCACAGGCATCTGTGCGGGTGTGCCTGGGTGAATGGGCCCTTTGGGAGTTCTAAGGGGCATCCTCTGGAGCCAAATTCTTCAACAGGGCAAACCTCCATCAGCTGTGTAAATAGTGTGGCAATGCGTGGAGGCCACAGGCAGTTTCCTGATAGTTGGCTACTGTGCCCAGGTAGTTAAAAGGAGTCCTGTTCCGTCCTGAGGCTTGCAGGATGTGAGTTGAGTCTTGTAGGCCCTGATGAGTGGGTGGGTAGACATTTCCTTTTCATTTTATTCAGGGCGAAGGAAGGCAGTCTGATGAAGATAGGAAGGGCTGGTCGCTAAAACCACACCTAACAGAAAGCTGCTGGGTGTGTGACTGAAGAAAGAGTTGTGACTGCCAACTGAGGACACAATGGGGCACACACTGGCTTGTTCATCCCAGCTCCAGAAATTCCTGGGACCCGTCAGAGGACCTGGTGCTCTGAGGACATCGTGCTCTGAGGTTGTTTATGTAGCGGCTCTTTAGAATGTAAAATTCAATGCAATTCATGTATGTAGTTTCTTCGCCCCACACCACCTGAAAGCAGGCAGCAACCCCAAAGGCTTTCCATCTGTCAAGCCGTCCGGCCTGTGCACGCCCATGCCTCTGCTGGAGGTTGGCCCGCAGATGCATTCACCTCGGGCTCTTCCTCAGGTGGAAATCGGGATGCTGGCCCCAGCTCCTGGATCTCAAGTCCTCTTCTTTTTAGTTTGTGTATTCTGCGGTCTTCATCACTCTGACATCCAATTTTTTTGTTTGGCTTAGACGAATGGGCATGGAGACAAAACAACGAGGTACAGGTGGTCCTCTTGTGTACTTCTGTACATAACGCCTTCCTGAAAATAGGTACAGATCTGCAAGGCTCAAATAATAGATTTGCCTATTGTAAGCAGCATCCCAGTACCAAAGAGCTCAAAATGCCATAAGGTCCCTAAATACATCTTGGTTTTTAGAAATAGTCTTTCATCATGTATTTCTAGAATTTGGTTTGTGCTCCTGAATTCTTTCCCTTCACCACTGGACACTTGGAGTACTGGCTCAAGTCCAGCTATCATCCGATTGAGGCCAAGGTTTCTCTGCTTTTGCCTTGGCCACTGTTTGACCATCTTCATCTTAATCGTGTTAAGTGTATGAGACTTAATTCTTATCAACAGTATCGATATTTACCTTTCCATTTTCAGCCCCACTTTTACAGATGTATGTGGTTACAACCCATCAAAATGTTCAAATAATGACTTAAACAAGTACTCTTTGGCAAAGATGGCATCCCAGCGCCCAAACAGAACAACTGTACCCTCTATCATCCAGTTTCACCATGACCAGTCGAAGTGCTAAGCTTCTCCTTTCTTTAGTGTCCTCTCAACTTGCCTAAACCATTCTGGGAATTACTAGAAAACAGGATCACATGCTATTGTGGGTAAGTTTTCTTGAAGTGATCAACTTTTTGGCATTGGTGAATCGTCCAGAACCGCAGGAATTGATGGAAGACAGGTTTACAGGCAGTTGCTTGTTCCCTGTGTGCACAATGAGTGAGTCGGCCTCGTATCAGTCTGGGAGAAGCCCGTCACCCAGCTAGCTCTCAGAATGCCCTTCAGATATTGTTGTTTTCTTCAAAATAATAGAATGTCTGAGCTGTTGTGTTTTTTTTTGTTTGTTTGTTTTTATGGTTCAATGTGTAAGCACGTGTATACGTTGTGGTGACTAAGAATTTAAGAGTAATTCCAGAGAGGGGGTGCCTGGGTGGCTCAGTCAGTTAAGCATCTACCTTTGGCTCAGGTCATGATCCCAGGGTCCTGGGATCAAGCTCCACGTTGGTCTCCCTGCTCAGCAGAGAGCCTGCTTCTCCCTCTCCCTCTGCCTCTTCCCCTGGCTTGTGCTCTCTCTTACTGTCTCTCTCAAATAAATAAATAAAATCTTTAAAGAAACAAAAAGAGTAATTCCAGAGAGGAGGGAGGAAATGGAAACGGGGGGCTGGAGGGAGGGGGGCTGGATTGTTCTATGTCTTTTGTTACCATATTTACTGGCTCCTTGTGAAGACAGTCTGGTGAAGTATTATATTGGATTTCATCTCTATCTTAATATCACATAAAAATAGACCTGAGAAGCAGCGTAGTGGAATCATTAACAGCATAGACTGTGAAGGAAGAAAGAGTTTGGATCCCAACTTCATCACTTTCTAGCTGTGTGATCTTACGTGAGTAACGTTGCTGAGCCTCAAGGTATGCCCATCTCTCAAGGTCATTATAAAGATTAAACATATTTCATAAATTTTTGTGAAATTATCCAGTGTTAGTCAACCAACATCGGTTTGTTTCAAAGATTTTCTTGGTGTGGTCTGAAAACCTGTGTTTCCCCATTTCATCTTTCACAATTATTAGCCAAGTAACAGTATTAATCATGGTAAAAGGGGAATAGAAGACAGCTGGCCGGGGCGGGGGGGCATGTAAGTGTACTTGGCCGTAGACAAGGTGGGCCTGAGTATTGGTGCCGTCATTTTCTCCCTGTTTGTGGGTGACTTTTCAAAAGTCAACATGTTGGTTGAGGGTATGGCTAGATGGAGAACTGTTTCCTTTAAAAGAATGAAAAACCATTGATTGAGCCCTTGTCTCACAGCTTATCACCATTTATCTGGATTTGTGATATTGAAAGATTTTCAGAAATTGAGCTACGACATGACACAAACTGCCTGTTTGCTTGTGACAGAAATTCTAAGCCAGATAGCTGGAAATAGGAGAACTTGGAGAGGAGATTTGAGAGGGTAGAGAATTCTGATTTCCTCAGAATCTAAGCAGATTTGGGCTGAGGTAACATTTTAAAATTACATGGATTCCTGCAGGTATGCACTTAGAATTTTAGGATTATTCACTCTTGGTGTCTTTTCAGAGGTCAGGACATACCAGCAGTTTGTCAGACGCTTCCATAAGTGGTCTCATGTTTAAAAACACCAGTTTCGGGGCGCCTGGGTGGCTCAGTCAGTTGTCTGCCTTCAGTTCAGGTCGTGATCCCAGGGTCCTGGGATGGAGCCCCACATCAGGCTCCCTGCTCAGTGGGGAGTCTGCTTCTCCCTCTCCCTCTGTCTGCCGCTCCCCGTTCGTGCTCTCTTTGTCTCTGTCAAAAAATAAATAAGTAAAATCTCTAAAAAAATAAAATGCCAGTTTCTCATCTGCGCTCCCTTGTAGAATTATGAACAATATGCAGGCCCTGGAGTGAGGGGATCTGGATTCAACCCTAACCTCTGCCATTATTAGCTATATGACCTTGGGTGAAAGGATTCTTTAACAATTCTGATCCTCAGTTGACCCATTCCTAAAATGTGTATATTAAGACCTACCTCAGGAGTACATGGGTGGCACAGTCTGTTGGAAGCCAGACTCTTGGTTTTGGCTCAGGTCACGATCTCATGGGTCATGGGGTGGAGCCGAGCACGTCTCCTTGAGATTCTTTGTCTCTGCCCCTCCCCACCCCCATGCACATGCACATGCACACAGGGACATGCGCAGGCATGCGAGCACTCTCTCTCTCTAAATAAATAAAATTAAAAAAAATACCTACATCAAGGAGTTTGGGGAACTAAATAAGAAAGTGTGTTTAAAATTTTTTGCAAGCTCTACCACTGAAATGAGGAGTTTTAGTAGTAGATGGTCATAGGATTCTGCTATATCCTATAAAACATTAACAAATACAAATCTATTACAAAATCATTTACCCATTTCTGAGACTATAACAATGAGGAATGCAAACAAATGCCTGTGAAATTCTTTTTCTTTTTTCCTGTAATACTTCCCTGTGAAATGCCAAAGCAAGGGCCAAGAGCAAGGAATATTTAGGGTTCCCACAACAGCCTTCCCTCCAAGCAATGGCAAGAACAAAATAACCAAAAATTTCAACTTCAGCACACAGGGAATTTCTTCTGTTTTTCCTTCGGAAGATTTTATATATTTTTTTTAAATTTTATTTATTTATTAGAGAAAGAGAGAGAACGAGCGGGGGGGGGCAGAGGGAGAGAGAGAGAAGCAGACTCCCTGATGGGCCGGGAGTCCGTTGCGGGGCTTGATCCCAGGACCCTGAGATCATGACCTGAACCAGTTAATCAACTGAGCCACCCAGGCACCCTGAAGATTTTATAATTTTAAAAGGAAGGTGGGTGTAGCCTGAGTTCTAAAGAGCCTCCTTCAAAAAAAATTTTTTTAATCTTGGAGAAATGAAAAGGCTATCACTTAGGAAAAGGGCAGCTGTGTAGGCCTGTCAGATTGTGACTTGATTATGGCAGGAGAATTAACTCTTCTTGAAGCCCTACACCTCAATTCTTGGCTAAGCAGTGGCAAAATTCTTGGGGACCATCAGTCTTCATTTGGTCATAATGAATGATAAAGGAGAATCACTAAATGTGCTCTGATTAGACATCCAATTGATAAATATCTTCTAAGAGCCTATTATATGCAAGAAATTACTGAATGTTATAGGGAGGACAGGAGGATGGCTTTGAGAGTAATTGTTTATTTTATGTTTGTTTGTTTATTTATTTATTTTTAAAGATTTTATTTATTAGAGAGAGAGCACAAGCGGGGCGGGGCCGGGGGAAGAGAGGGACAAAGAGACTCTGCACTGAGCACAGAGCCCAGTGCAGGGCTTAATCCCAAGACCCTGAGGTCGTGTTCTGAACTGAAATCAAGAGTCATAGGCTCTACCGACTGAGCCACCCAGGTGCCCCTGAGGGTAATTGTTTAAAGATACATGAATTATAGTCTGGATCTCAAAAAAACTTTATATTCTAGCAGAGAGATCAAGGACACACAGCTCAGTCACAAGGTACAAAGAGTAGATTCATATGAGAGTGAAAAATGTATGATAGTTCAGAAGAATAAGAGGTCATTTTCATTTAGGGAATCAGGAAAGAGTTAATAAGGAGAGATTGCTTGAGCCAGAATGCTTGGACATATGAAGTAAGGAGGAATGCAGTCCCTGGTACAGGAGAAATGAAGGTCAAGGTACAGGAATGGATAAATGTTAAGGAACATCAAGAGAAAGGAGGGAAATGAGACTAAAATGTTGAAGCCTGGGCCAAAGAAAAGGGGACCACAGTATACTGGAAAGAGCATTGGCTAGGTACAAACTGGAATGATATTTCCTTTTTTTTTCAAAGATTCACATTTTTTGGTCATTTTAATGTTTTCGAAATCAAGAAAAACCTTACAGTTGATATGTACATTTAGTGTAATATTCTTTATCACCTAAAAGAGGTTATTGAATCAATGGTATATTCACAATTGATGGAAATATTTTAATATTCCATAATTGTAATTCTCTATTTCATACACAAACACCCACTTTATAAGCTTTCTAGAGAAATAAGAAAATGACACAAAGCGCTGCTCACACAGTGTGCTCAGTAAACTATTTTTATAAAAGTAGAGTTGAACCACGTTTGATAGGCAATGGAGAAGTCCATAAGGATTTCAAAAAGGAGAGAGAGGATGAATCAAAACATGATTCATCTTCCAATAATTTCAAAACCAGTTAGGAATGGAACCCACTTGGGACGCTATTCGAATAGTCTAGACAAGAGTTAATGAAGGGTCAATCTAGGCATGAACAGGTGAGAGTGAATGTGACCCGTGTCCTACCTGAGAGATGCTATCAACAGGACTTGCTAACCCTTCGAGTACATCAAAAGGAGAAGTAGTCATGACTGAGAGGATTGTACTATTAACGGAAATAAAAGACATGGGAGGTGATAGTGTACTTTTTAAGAAAAGCTAAATTTGCTCATCTAAATGACCACATATGTACTTTTTTCCTGTAGTTGGTCTGCAGGATTCCTGACTCACAGCTCTCCATACCTTTGGGATTTCCTGTGTTGAGAGAGACAGAGGTGTTTCTTGTTATGTTAATGAAATGACTTTTGGGGGCACCTGGGTGGCTCAGTCATAAGCATCTGATTCTTGGTTTCAGCTCAGGTCATGATCTCAGGGTAATGAGATCAAGCCCTGCTTTGGGCTCCACGCTTAGCTGGGAGTGTGCTGGAGATTCTCTGCCTCTCCCTCGCCCCCCCTTCCCGCTCATGCACTCTCTGTCTCTCTGTCTCTCTCAGATAAAGATCTTAAAAAAAAGAAAAAAAGAAATGACTTTTGGATGTCATCTAAGGAGGGGGGCTGGTTGCCAGGAGAATCAACCTTGTGATTAGAAGCTTGGAACTTTCAGTCCCACCCCCAACCTCTGGGGAGGGGGAAATCAAGAGCTCGAATGAGTCACCAATGGCCAGTGATTTAATCAATTGTGACTAGGTAATGAAGCCTCCACAAAAAACCAAAGAGGGGAGGGTTTGGAGAGCTTCTGGATTGGTGAACACTTGGGCACCCAGAAGAGTGCACACCAGGAGAGGGCATGGAAGCTCCTCACCCTTTACTCGTACCTTGCCCTCCCCATCTCTTCCATCTGGCTGTTCCTGTATTCTTGTATAGTAAACCTATAATCTAGTAAATGAAATGTTTCTCTGAGTTCTGTGAGCCACTCTAGCAAATTAATGGAACCCAAGGAGGGGGGGTTGTGGGAACCTCTGATTTAGAGCCAGTTGGTCGGAAATATAGACAACAATCTGGACTTGCGATTGTCATCTGAAGTCCAAGGTGGGGCGGTCAAGGGAACCTCCAATCCATAGCTGGTTGGTCAGAAGCACAGGTAACCTGGACTTGCAACGCACCTCCGAAGTGGTGGGGGACGGAGGGAGTGCAGTCTTGTAGGACTGAGCACTTAACCTGTGGAATCTGATGCTGTCTCTGGGTAGATAGTTAATTTGAGATGTTTGATTTGAGACACGTTGAACCCAGCTCCAGATGGAGACGTCTAAGAGGCATTTAGAAATTCTTGATTTCATTTTGGGAACGAGAGGGGACTAAAGATGTCATTTTTAGAGTCACGTTCATTCAGGTAACATTTGAATCCAGGCATGCAGATAAGATTTTTAAACAAAGGGACTATAGAGGGAAAAGAAGAAAATTAAAGAATGGAGACTCTAGAGAAAAACAACAAGTAAACAAGTCATTGAAAAGAAAACAGGAACCAGAGAAAGAAGAATTTGAGCATTTGGAAAAGAACTAGAACAGGACCATGATCCTGAATCCAAAGAGAAACAGGGTTAAGCATGAGCACACATTCCTAGATAAATTGGTACAAATGGATACCTCTTTTTTTTCTTTTTCCTTGTAACTGAGATATAATTGACATATAACATTAGTTCCAGGTGTTGTACAGCATAATGATCTGACATTTGCATATATAATGTACAGCATGTTAACTATAATAATATTGTATTGTATATTTGAAAGTTGCTAAACAAATATATTAAGAGCTTTCATCACAAGAGATGCCTCTTTTGAACACCTGAATTGTCTTTGAGTATTTCTTGGCATTTGTCTGTCATCTTTTTGCCGCTTTCACTTCTTTCCTTTTGCTTCAATTTCTGAGCCCTTTTTATTTTGACCTGCATTTCTGTGGTTACTTTAGTAGCTTTGAGGGGTTTTATTATTTTTTTTCCCCTCTTGCCCATGTGCTTATGGGAAAATGCAGAGCACAGACTATCTTAGGCAGCCTCATGGGGTAATTCAATACTGATGCTTAAGAATGTCATAGAAATGAAACTAAGCCCACCTGGGCAAATCATGGAGGCAGGCCCCCAGTGTTCCTCTTTTATGGCAAGCCAACCCTAATAATAATAATAATAATAATAATAATAATACCATATGGTTTAGGATCCACGCACAGACCTACCCTGATTCACTTTAAAATTTTCTGGAAAAGATACTCTCGCTTGTTGCACAGAACCTACCAACTCCGTTTAGCTCTTCCCATTATGTTGATAATTCTATTTCCATGTTATTTTATATACAGTAATCGGTTCTTTCTTTACCTTGCCATTCAGTGTCCTTTAAATGAGCACATATCCAGAGAACCCCGCTCAAATTGAGCAATTTTGAGCAAGTTACCCCATCTTATGCTGAATGTCTTATATACTTGTAGACAGTGGGGTAGTCTGTATTTGCCATAACCACCACATTTTCATGTGATAAAGTATCATATACATCAACAGCCTGTTGGCAGTGCATTTAGTTCTAGTGTCGGAAACTTGTAGGCATAAATTAGGTTTGTTTTTGATTTTCCGGCTAATGGGGATTGTGATATCAATGTTCAGTGCAGCATCAAATATTTGACTCTGTTAATGTATCAGTTTTAAGTGCAAAAGCAGAATTGGCTTTATCAAAAGGAAAGAGAACACAGTTTTTTTTTGTGGTTTTTTGTTTTGTTTGTTTCTTCCTATTTTAATAATGAGCTTGATAACTTAAAAAAAAATGTTCTGTTGACTCAACCCAATTAAAACTTTCGAATGAGAGCAACTGAAAGATGTCAGGCCCTAAAGATTATAATTTACTGAGTCTGGGCTAAGACTGGGGCATCTTATTTTTAAAAAGCTTCCCAGATTTTCTAAAGCACACCAAAGTTTGATGATCACTGTTTTTCTAAAATAAGTTCTAGAATAAGTTAACAGAAAACTGAGCATAAGTAGGGAACTATCTAGTAAAAAAGAAATTTAAATCAGCTACATATACTAAAATCTGCAATTACTTATAGCTTATATAGATATGCACTAAAATAATTGAGTAAAGCCTGTAAAAGAGGGACAGGTTTTTCTGAAAATTTGTGGAAGAATGGAGAACTTTCAGAAAACTGAAAAAGAGCCAATATCATATCTAAATATTTTTGAAGGAATAGAAGAGATCCAGCCAACTGCAGGCTGTGTGTTTAATTTCCATTGCTGAAAAAAATTACACAGCACTGGGAATGTTCTCATAATGTTGGTTTGGTAAGTGAGCGACTGTTCTCCAACCCGACTTAGGCAGAGCAAAAGGAAGTGGACTGAAACCAGAACGTGAGGGATTTAGGTTAGAATGTAAGTTTTACGACTGGGAGGAATATTGGAATAACTTCCTAAGAAACATTGTGCAACCTCTTTCTCTAGAGGTCTTTAAAAATAGGATAGATTTTCATGTCTGGTTTAAATCTGGTGCTGCCCAAAGGTGAAGGAAAGTCAAAGTGCTTTATTTTATGCCTCATATATATTTTGAAGACATTTTAAAGTCTATTTCCTCATTTCAAATATTGGAAACTAAGGATTTGTGTTATAATATGGCTTATCGTTAATTTTTTTTAAACATTTTATTTATTTTGAGAGAGAGAGAGCACGAGTCGGGGGAAGGACAGAGGCAGAGGGAGAGGGAGAAGCAGGCTTCCCAATGAGCAAGGAGCCCAATGCGGGACTTGATCCCAGGATCCTGAGATCATGACCTGAGCCAAAGGCAGACACTTAACCGACTAAGCCACCCAGGCGCCCCAGCATCATTTAAAATACTCTTCCACCTTAAGTAAATTTTGCTTTACAGATATATATGTGTGTCATATATATATATATATATATATATGACTTTCATCTCCCTTCCCTGGAGAGAAAACATTGCACATCCGCTCCCCATCCCACCTCCTTTTTTTCTTTTGCTTTGGTATACTTTGTTTTCGGTCACATGTATACACAACAGGGTTCAGATGAGTAGTCCCGGGAAACTTTTCTGGCAGGCTTTGGCAAATCACGTATATGCTATATAATGTATAATAATTTTACATGGAGAAAAGAGGCAGAGGGCCCAGAAGCTCTTGGCAGCTGTGCTGTCTGGTTAGCAAAGGAAGCAAGTTACAGAGTTTGGACATTCAGTTCTGAGACGTTATTCCTGAGTCAACAGGATTTTAATTATGTATGTGGCTTAGAAGAGACATTTACGCAAGAGGAACATATTGTCGAATGTGTTTGTGATTTTGCTCCTGGTTCAGAATTGGAGAGAAGCCGAAAGTAATTTCTAAAGGTACATAACTGAATTGAAGGAAAACAGAATAATGATGCCTCCCCTAGTGACAGGAAAATAACCCAAATCCTGGTCCTCCCTTCACACTCCCTCGCTCAGCACACTCCCTTTTCTTTTATAGCTATCCTTTTGCAAAAAACAACAACAATTAAAATAGATATATTTTCACTCTGTTTCAGATCACACCTATTGAGACAAATTAAGGGTGCGTTAAATATAACCTCACCTTTGACCTTCTTTTTCTCCTCTCGTGAGGCTGAGGTTTTTTAAAGAGTTTCTAAGTTCATTGTGTCCCAGTGTATATTTTACTCTAGTTTTGGAAAAAGTTGAAAATTTACTGCACTGAAACTGAACTGCTGCCTGGGGAATAGGAAGACTCCTCTGAATTACTCTCTTATGGGTAGAGTAGAGGGGGGTAAAGGGGCCTGCAGAAGGCAAAGAATTTCGCTTTTCGGAAAGTAAGCTTTCCTTCCTGGGACTCTATTCATTGATTCATTCACTGATTGATTGATTGATTGATTTGTTCATTCAGTATTTGGTGAGCGCCTACAATATGTTGATTCTCTCATTTAGGTTTACAGCAGTAGACCTATGATTATCCATGTTTTATTTTAACTTCTTACCTTACCTTCTCCACGCCCATTCATGGGCGCAGGAATAATAATGGCATTTTCTGCTTTTAATAGCTAACAGTTCTTGAGCAATTACCAGACATTGTCCTAAGGGCATTTTATAAATTATCTTACTTAATTTTCACAGCAAGCAACCTTATGAGATAGGTCTCGTTAACAACCTCATTTAAATAGGAAGGAACTAAACCCAGGGAGGAGAGCTGTCTTGCACAAGGTCACATACCTAATGAGTGAAACCTAGGCTGTTGGAATCTGAGCCTTTTTCTTAACCCCATGCTGTACTGCCTCCCAGGATTATTTATTCTGTGATTTTTTTGACTTAGCAATTTTTCCTTAAGTGCACATTCTCAAGGCTGCCTCCATGCCTCACTGAATGACCATTTCTACCTTCTGGTTTCGTCTCTTTACCGCTTGAAAATCCCTCTGTAGTTGTTTTTTAAAAAACAATCAACTGCGTGAGTTCCCAGTTATTTTAGATGAATTTTCAACGCTTCATGCAGTCTCGATTCTCTCTGAAAGCCTTATAAAGTAACCAAATCAATGGGGCACGTTTGTAAAGGTTAATGTAAAATAAATTATTTTCGAATAGAAAGTGACTTTTTCCTCTAATGTCCATATAGAGGAAAACACTCAATGTTTTGATTGCTCCGAGTAACTAAAAATACTTAAAACCCTGTGAGTTTCTTTTGGAAAGGGAAGAAAAGTGCAGAATGTATCAATGTCTGTACAGTATTGGTTTCCTCTAACTTAGTAAGGGATAACAAGACAGTCTTCAGCAAACCTAGAAATGACAACTATGATTTTATAAGCATAAGAACTCGAATCATGTTTCTTTAATGCCATATTATTCAGTTATACCTTCCAAAAAAACTTCCTTTTAAGATGAGCCAGATCTGCCAAACCAACATATCATCTTGGAGCAATGAAAGGTTTTAGGGTTTCCCCCACTGGAATCCTATTTCCAGTTGACAGATTTTGAAGTTCCCCCAGGGTTTTAGTAGATGTTATGTACCTTTTAATGTAGGGCTTGCAAAAAGCAAATGATCACTTTGTTAGAAACTGGGGGTTCCTATTTGGCTCTGCTCTGTGCGCCCCCGAGTTAATGTCTAAAATGGCTCGGGACATTTAAACACTAGGTTCTCTATTTCACATCCTGGCTCCACCACTTGCTAGATAATTGTGTGATCTTGGGCTAGCTGCTTAAACTCCTCGTACCTTGGGTTTTGCTTCTGTAGGATGAGAATAACGTCAGTATTTATCTCGTAAAGTTGTTGCAAAATAAGACAATCTATGGAAAGCGCATGGCAGAGTGCCTGGCCCATAATAAATACCCAATAAACGTTATATTTTATCCATCCCAACAGTGGTGAAATTGACAGTGATGTGTTGAACTCAGTTCTTTTACACGACCTTCATGGAATTATTTGATATTCACACTGTAATTCATAGCTTCACGGCTCTAGAGACCTCGAGGGTTTTTAGTATTTTTAGTTGCTCAAAGCAGAAAAGATTGTTTTTCTCCGTATGGACATTGGCGGTAAAAGTCACTTTCTATTCTAAAATAATTTATTTTACATTAACCTTTACAAACGTGCTGTATTGCTTTGGCCACATTACAAGGCTTTTAGAGAGAATCAAGAGTGCAAATGGACAGATTTTGACATCTAGCCTCTACAGCCAGGAGATTTGGTTAGTGAGGTATGCAGATGGAGAGACCCTGGGGTCTTTAAGAGGCAGGCAGAGCACAGTGGTGAAGGGCACAGACTCTGGATTGGGAGAGGCCAGAGGGCCTGGGTCAAGCGGAGGAAGGTGGACCTGTGATTCCCAAACTGTGTTTTCCCAAGTTGTTAACAGTCATAACAGGTACAACTTACAGATGGTTCCCTAGTCAAACAAGTTTGGAAAGTACTGGGTCAAATGTGGTTAAATGGCTTTCTTTATTATAGAACAAGACATGGAACCAGCCTTGGCCTGAGTTCCAGCCCCGTCTCTTGCTTTCTATGTGACTGAGGCAGGTTGGTTAACTTCTTCGCCCAGTTTGCCCAGTTGTACAGCACCTGCATTGGCTTATTATGGGTGAAATGAGTTAACACTCGGTGCCTGGCTCATAGTAGGCTCTCTATAAGTGTCGAGTCTTATTACTGTGGTGGAGGGAGCAGAGAACTTGGTGTCATTAAGTCCCAGCTGAGGATGTTAGGCCACACAATTTAACATCTTTGAGGCACTACGTAGTGTCTGTAAAATGAAGGAGCAAAAATACCTACTTCCTCAGCTCGTTGTGAGCAGGGTAATTGTACACACAAGAGATACTGAAAATGTGAAGTATAGTACAGTGCAAAAAATACATGGTAGGAATACCATAAATGGCAGGTATTATTATTCCCTAAGTCTCTATTAATATCATGCACTAAAATACATAAACTCTGGGTTGATGGCATTGGAGACCTGCATAAATCAGCAGAAAGCAACTTGTGTATTGCTGTGTGGAGTATCCTGAGCCTCTGCCTTTTCCCCGTTGCTCAGAAACACGAGAAGCTGAAATGGATCTCTGGTATGCCATTCAGGCTTTCTTGTTAGCCTCAGGATTCAGCCTTGACTTGTTTCTAGCCATGGCTCTTTTAAAACCTGTAGTAGGTCCAACGATACAATGATGCTATTTGCTTGTCTTTGACCCACTGGAATGACAGGTTCATATGGTGCAGACTCATCGGAGAGTGACTGCAAATGCCATTTGTGGCCACCTGGCTCAGGAACCCTTCCTAACACTACCAGAAGGAGGGTAATTAGTGTCTTGGGACTGGATCCTTCTGCTTTGTACCTTCACTGAATAAATCCTCACAGAAAGCCTTTTACAGCTGACCCTTGAACGACATGGGTTTGAAATGTGCGGGTCCACTTATACACAGATTTTTTTCGATATATACAATGTAGGACTGTAAATGTATTTTCTCTTTCTTACAGTTTCCTTAACATTTTCTTTTCTCTAGCTTACTTTATTGTAAGAATACAGTATGTGATACATATAACATACAAAATGTGTTCATCTATGTTATCTGTAAGGCCACAGTTGACAGTAGACTATTAGTAGTTAAGGTTTGGGGGCAGTAAACATTATATGTGGATTTTCAACTGTACGGTTGGTCATTGCCCCTAACCTCTATGTTGTTCAAGGGTCAACAACAGTATATGCCCTAGACAGTGCTATCCCTAGCAACTGCTCTATAAAATGTTAACTTCCTCCCTCTTATTTTACCTGGAGGGGGCTGGACACCCCCTGGAAGTGAGCTGCCTGCTGGACTTCGGGATGGGTACTCCCCTGAAGAGTGCTTGGCCCTTGCTTCACACGAGGCTGGGTGTATAGAGAAGGCTGACTCTTGAAGGGGCTATAGGTTAAAGTGGATGATTAATTCAAAATTCAGTTATTCCTCTGTTCTTTATCTCACTCCATTGTTATGGAATGCCCAGTCTGCCTGGTTCATTGTACTAGTTTAGAGATGCAACAGTGGATAGGATGACACCCCTGTCCGCCTTCTGCACACGAGTCTAGAGGGAAGCAGAAATCAATAGCACTTATGATCGGGTGTGGTGGGCAAGCCAGCGGAGGCCCTGTGAAGAAAGCCAGGTGGGGGGTGGGGGCCGGGAGGGCACGTTGAGAGTTCTGTAATCAAAATTCTCTGCTCTGGGTGGGAAGAAGTTTGTACGGTGTTTCCACCCCACCTGCCACTAACGAGGGGTTCTGGGTCAGTAAGGCAATTCTCCAAGGGTGACTCTTAAAAAAAGAGTCTGCCTGTCTTGATGTCCAGGGAATCACATTGTGGTATTTGGGGTTTTAACATACCTCTCTCTCAACACCAATTTGTGAACTCTATAGGCATCAACAAGAACAAGAACAAGGAGGGTCCATTTTAACTCACATTATGCAAAAATCTAAATTTACAACCCAGATATGTTAAAGGGGAATATACAGTCTATTTCAAATTTTAATGACAATTTTATTGACAAGTAGAGGATCTCTGTGTCATTACTCACACTACAGAGTGAATCTCCATATTCACAGGTAGAGTTACCACAAAGTTTCTTTAAGAATTATCCTTTTTTGGTAATTAAAGTCTGATTTTATCTTCAAAAGTTGAATTTACAGTTCAATTCTAAGGAATCATAAAGTGCCCAGAGCCAGATTATACATTTATCCTCATGCTGCATATGGCCTTTTTATTATTCTAAAATGAGGGCACCTGCTGGGTGGCTCAGCTGGTTAAGAGTCTGCCTTTGGCTCAGGTCATGATCTCAAGGTTCTGGCATCAAGACCCATATGGGGTCCCTGCTCCCTGCTCAGCAGGGGGGAGTCAGCTTCTTCTTCTCCCTGTACCCTTCTGCCCCTCCACAAGCTCATGCTCTCTCTCTCCCAAACAAATAAAATATTTAAATATATATATTTATAAAAATATACATACATATAAAAATATATATACATATACATATATATAATTCTAAAATGAGCTTGTAGAACTCTTTATGGTAAAACCTAGACTTTTACTCTTAATTTTGTATTCTCTTAAATATCATTATCTTTTCTTTAAAAAAGAGGAGGCGGAATGGGGAGGGGTGGGAAGCCTAAAGAAAGGCAATAGATTAATTTTTAAATTTGCAAGGTTGTAAAAAATCTTATTCAAAAAGAAGAAAGGGATTATGTGATTATTCTCATTTTTAAGAAAGTAATATTCTCTAAAATGAGATAACATAATAATGATCATAATTAACTTAAATTAAAGATACAGCCCTTTTATTAGCACTCACTTGTTTCCTTAAATCATTTCAAATAGATGCCCATATTATTGCATTATAACATTTTATTTTCTTTAATAGAATTATGAAATTATTTGAAGGGCCAGGTAGAACAATGTTAATCAAACTCCAGGTTACGACCCGCTAGTGGGTAGAAAAATTAATAAAATGAGTCATGACTGATATTTTGTACAAATGAAGAAACAGAATAGAACAGAAAATACCAGAAATGTATCATACTTTGTAAGGGCAGGCTTTGTTTCATGAAATTATGGGGTGGGGTGTGTTGTGTGTGTGTGTGTGTGTACATTTATGCATGCTTATATATATATATAAATAGCATATAGACATATACATGTGAGTGTACTGAATCAAAATTTTAAATATATTTCTGACTGTGCAATGCAGACAAAAAGCTTAGGAGAAATCCTGTGGAGAATATTCAAAATAAAAAGTAAAAAAATAAATGGCCATGGTACCCTAGAAACTAAATATGATTTTAAATGCTAAATATCTTTATTAAAGCAATTCCTTTCAGCCTTAGCACGTTTATAGTTCTAATAAACAAAAAAGGCATTCAGGCAAAATATATTTTCATATATCTGTGTCTGTGTATACATGCATACAGACACCTACCTATAAATGGAATCTTTAAACCTTTAAATATATTTAAAACCTTTACAATCTATTTAGAAAGAGAACTTCCTGATTTGTGAATAACTGTTGTTAATAACATAAAATCAAAGGTGCAGTTATGCTGATATTTTAACAAGTTCGTTCATTCATATACTAAGCCAAAGGCCAGTATGAAAAAATTGCAGGTAGTTGCTACTTTTTTCGCTGATAATTGATAGCCTATTTAGCACCTACCCTCTCATTAGCCTGGAAGGGTAGTGGGTGGTCTGTGTGATGCAGTTGGAATCCAGAAAGAAATTCTGAAACTGCATTTAATGGTTGAGAAGAGGCAGTCTTATCTTTCCTCTTAGGATTCCCCCCCCTCCCCGATCTGTCTCTGATCTGAATTGGTCTTGCTGCACGTGGTTAATACTGCTCTGCCCATTCTTCAGCGTGGACCATATCGGAACTCTCAGGACCAGAAACATTCCAGACATTCCTTAACACAACGTTCCTCAAAAGGTTGTCTTAGGATCCTGTGGGAAGGACTGCCTTCATGGTTCCCAAAGATGGCAGCACAGCCTTTCAGGAGCAGATGGGCCAGCCCGGGGCAACGGCCTCTCTGCTCTGAAAGACTTGCTTTACTCAAATGGAGTCCATCAAACTCGGCTTTGGAGGGGTAAATGAGGACACTGGGATTCTCAGTAAAGAAGAATCAGTCAGTGGGGCCAAGTTTCTAGCAGCACAACGAAGCTACACATAGATTGTATATCTTGGTATGAAGTGTGTTTTCTTTGGAAAGAGGAGTTTAAATGAAGTTTCCTATAGCAAAGTCTTGGCCCCCCAAATCCAAGAGTCTCAGAGTTACTTTTAATGAATTCAAGAACCAGAAATTCTACACTGGAACTCTTATTAGCTGCCTTTCCTACACAAATAATTACAGGACACACCATTTCCCTCTTTTTCCCTATTAATAATTTCCAACTCGGCCTCTCTCTCTGCCCTCCCTCCCCCTCTTCTCCTTAGGCTTCTCATACACTTCACTGGAAGCTAATTCTCTTTTTAGACCAGGACAAATGATATCAAATGTTCCAGGGTTGAAGGTTTTTTAAGAATGAAAAGACAAAAACCAAAAAACATCTTTCACCTATGACAGGGTCCCTTCACATTCTTTCTGGCTGATGGGCTCTTCACAACCAACATCGTGGGTTCCATTTGCCTTCAATTCTCCTTACCCCCTTCGTCCCAACTCAGCCCCTCTGGGTTTCCACATTCCTTCATAAATACAGCCAAACCCAGCATCTTTCTCAGAAACACAAAACCCTACTGCAACCTCTTACACACAACTCTCCATGAAATATGAGTTCTTGAGTATTGTAGTCTGGGCTCACACACCTGGATCTGGGTGATCTGAGCAGAGTTTGCCCTCCGGCTCCATTCTCTCTCAGTGACCCATGAGATGCTGAACAAATTAGAGGTGCTCTATATTCAGCATGCAATTGACTGCCAATGAGATAATGACTCAGAGCCCAGAGGTGCAGCACAGACCGGGGTGATTAAGAAGCTGAGGGATCATTTCACATTCCAAATGTATAGTATGATAGCTGGAGGAAATAGTATTAGCCTCGGGCTAAGCATTTTTCTCTCTTCATCTCTTCCCTCCATGCAGCTGTGGGCTGAGGCTCCCAGAAAATGTTGCTAAGATGAGAGTAAGGAGGGCAGTTCTTTTCCCTCTAGCATGTAGAAGACTTCATTTCCATGTCCTTTGTTGCCGTATTTGTTAATCACTTTCCTGGGTCATTTAACCAGAAAGGCCTCCAGACTTTGGAATCTGTGGCAGAATTTTCTTTTTCTTAAGACTTTATTTATTTGACAGAGAGAGAGAGACCACAAGCAGGGGCGGTGGCAGGCAGAGGGAGAGGGAGAAGCAGACTCCCCGCTGAGCAGGGAGCCTGACGAGGGACTCGATCCCAGAACCCTGGGATCATGACCTGAGCTGAAGGCAGACGCTTAACGACTGAGCCACCCAGGCGCCCCGTGGCAGAATTTTCATCAGCCAGTTCTCAGACAGAGAAATGCACCTAGACAAATCCTGTAAGATGTTGTCATCTAAAAATACTCTTTAGTGGGTTATTGGGAGCAGGAAATGAAGCAGAGATAGCAAGTTCACACTGACTCTTTAAAGTCACTATGGAACGCTTACAAGGATCCCACAGATGACTAAAATTAGTTTATTCTGCACAGCATTATCCACTGCTGACTCAAGATGGTGATACAAACAGTGTTAAGCTGTGAGCTCACCAGGAAGCTCATTCCCTAAAATTATTCTCTGGCTGGGAAAGGCCCCTAGTTCACATCAGTGGTTGGAAGATGGGGCATTAATGGCACCTTGTTTCACCACCACTCAGAAGCTGTGTTTTCCACTTGCCTCCAGTTCTCTGTTTCTTGCAGATGGAAGAGCCTCCTGATCTGCCTGTTGTCTCTCAATGCTCAAGGGTATAGGGTGTGTGTGTGTGTGTGTGTGTGTGTGTGAGAGAGAGAGAGAGAGAGAGAGAGAGAGAGAGAGAGAGAAAGAGAATATCATTCTTTTGGTTGTATAATACAATAATTAGAAAACATGGAGGCTGGGGCACCTGGATGGTTCAGTCTGTTAAGCGGCTACCTTCGGCTCAGGTCATGATCCCAGGGTCCTGGAATCTAGTCCCGCATTGGGCTCCCTGCTCAATGGGGAGTCTGCTTCTCCCTCTCGCTCTGCTCCTCCCCGCCCAGGCTCTGCTCCTCCCTGCCCTGCTGACTTGTACTCTCTCCCTCTCTCTCAAATAAATAAATAAATAACTAAATCTTCAAAAAAAGAAAGAAAAGAAAACAGGGAGGCTAAGTGATCTGGTAAGGACCATCCAGCAATTCATGGACATTCAACACTAGGTGTCTATAATTTCGATCCAATAATTTTCAAAGACTTTTAAAACATACTGAGGCTTTGCCATTTCTCCTACAAGGAAAAATACAGGCCCTATGAGCTACCTTCGTGTAGGTGGTCAGCTGATTAGAAACACGTTCAGGTACATGTAGGCAGAGAATATGCAGACATGTGCTGTTGCGATGGTTTTTCTGTTGTGAGAATAGGTTTTCTGTTTAAGGGCAAATTTGTTAGAATAAAGCTGCATCCACACTCTACTAAAAATTACTGTTTTGGTTGATCCACTTAAGAAGTCAGTTCAATAAAAAAAGTCATACAAATCAACTATTTAACTCAGTTGGTTAATCAATCTTATAAAAAAGTAGCTCCAGCATTTCTATATCAGCCCATATCCTGTTATGTTCTCTCTTCATGGCTGATTTTATATTCCTTTTCATACAGATTTTTTATAATGTTCATTTCAGGACCCAAATAGATATTCTTTCGTGTATGCCAGAGTTATTTTGGTTCTAAATCATTCTGTTACCCTGTAGGTGCCCATTCTCTGCCACTGATAACTTTGCCCCATCTCTTTAAACCATTTTTTGGTTTATTAAGCACTGGGATTATTTCTTTGGTGACAAAGCCCTCAAACTATGCATCACTGATTTTCTATTTTTGAAGCCCTGGAATTTTCCTTGTTGGGACATTGAGTGCTTCATTTCTAATTAGGCTTTCCTTCTTACTCATATTTGGCTTTGCTTTATCAATAAATTACACAACCAATAATTGGGAACAGGATTTCAGAGTGTGCTGCAAACATGAATCCCAGTGGTTTGTGGGAAAGAAGGAGCATTCAGGGAGAAATGGGATTGGAATTGTGCTACAGGCCAAGAGGACGATCGAGCTTGATAATGTCATGGGAGGTGGTTAATTTTTGAAGAAACAGCTGGACCCTTGCTCAGGTTGGTAGTAGTTCTATCTTGTAGCCAGATGAAAGATTTTAGTAGAAACTATCCCTTGTGTTGGCTATTTCCTTTAAAATAGCTTTTCTAGGGGCGCCTGGGTGGCTCAGTCAGTTAAGCGTCTGCCTTCGGCTCTGGTCATGATCCTAGGGTTCTGGGATTGAGCCCCGTGTGGGCTCCCTGCTCGGCGGGAAGCCTGCTTCTCCCTCTCCCACTCCCCCTGCTTGTGTTCCCTCTCTCGCTGACTCTCTCTCTCTGCCAATTAAATAAATAAATAAAATCTTAAAAAGAAATAATAAAATAGCCTTTCTACCAAGAAGCACCTTTAGAAAAAGCCATGGGACCTGTTCCATTATAAAACCTGGGTGAAGCATAATGCTCCAGAAGTATTTTCCAAGATCCTGTTCTAAGGCTTCCACCTCCATGATGTTTTTCCTGATCCCCTCAGCTCAGAACCATGATTCCATCCTCTCACCTCCCAGGCCCTCGGGGGTAATGCATGGAGCACAGAGCCTGGTGTAGAGAAGGCTTTGCACAGGTGTTCGTTATTAAAACCTCTGCTTCTTTCTAGCATGTATCACCTTCTGCGGGAGGACCCAGGTCATCATTTTATCCTAATCACCAGTGATCTGCACTTTCTGCAGACTTGCTAAGCATATACTGAATGAGTAGTAGATTTTCAGACCTACTCAGGTATCCTTGTTCGGCCCAGGCCTGACATTTCAGTGGACACTCAGTAAGTGTGGGGGATAATGAACGTTCAATGAATGGTGATAAACAAAAAATTCCATTGCAACTTTTGAAAGGCAGCCAAAGGTCAGTCCTTGTGTTCACAGGGTTAACTTTTCTAATCTCCGTTAGTGCCAAAGACATTAAACAACAGCAGCGTTACTTCTGAGCCCAGTCCTATAAATGACATGCTGGTTATTAAAATAACCAGCGAACTGGCTTCATTGGCACTTCCCATGTGTGGAGTAGAATAATTATGGCTAATACTTACTGGGCGTTTGTTCTGTACCAAGCTCTGTTCTGAGCACTTTACGTACACTCACTTTTGTCCTGCTGCAAATTTTTGTAAAGACGAGTCACCGAGGCACAATGGGGTGAAATCCCTTGCCCCGGGTCATGCTCTTGCCAAATAGGGACTCACAGCCAGAGCTGAGCCACAGTTACAAAGTTATGGTTTGATGGCGCCTATTGCCCTACTTTGTGCAAAATGTCAAAGTAAGTGCAAAGGCCAGAGTCAGTTCAGCCAAGATGCCACTGCACAGATTTAAAACTTCTCTCAAATATATCTGAACTCTCAGCTGTCCTGTTTCTGGTAGGTGTCCCAGGTGGGGAGGGGAAGGAGGACCCCAGAAGCGGCTGCTTGCGTTGTTGGCACAGAGCATTTTTAGTTAGAGTCTCAGATCCCATATCTTTGCAAATACCTGCCCTGCCCTATCAATGAGCACCGTCCTGCCTCGTCTTCTCCCACATTCCCTTGTGATCTCGTCTCTCCCAGCTCTTCCCCAGGCTGTGAATTTTCCACCTCTCTGCCCTCCTTCAACAGTCTGGGCCCTTTAGGTCATTTGAGATGCGGCTTAGATGGCACTTCCAGCCCTTGCTGACTGTCCCAGTCAGAGCCCCTGTAACTCTGAGTCCCTCCCCCCCCCCCCCCCCCCCCCCCCCCCCCGCCCACCGCCACCCCGGCCTGGCTTCTTATTCTATATTGTAATTGTGGGGTTAATTGTCTGCTGCGACACTGTGAATTCATCAAGGGTGGGGACCCTATCTTGTTCACTTGTATGCTGAGAGCCCAGCACAATTCTGGGCACACAGGTTGGCAGACAAATGTTTGTTGAATGAACAAACAAACGAGTAAATGAAAGTGTTCCCATGCATGTCCATTCCACTCTCGAGTATCCCATAAATCAACTATGGGGACCATGCATCTCCGCATTCAGGTGCTCAAGATTGGCTGGAAGGACACAGCCAAGAAAAACAAGTTAGAGATATTATTTCTTTGTCCCTACATATGAGAGAAAAAATATCCCACTGTCATCCAACCTAAGGCCATAGGAGTAAATAATCTCTGATGGGGCGGGGGGAGAAAGATGCCTGAAAAATTTGTGGCTGGAAAAAAAATGTCGCAAACAGCATTTTATTTTTCCCCACTGTGGGCTTATTGTATAAATTATGTGTGAGACAAATATGTGATAGATTCAGTGGTAATTGCTTGTTCTCAAATGTTTGGTTAACCACACCTCTTAATCCTATATACAGTAGTTTAGCACAGAATTAAATTCTGCCCTTTAGGCAGGATTAGCATTTGGAATTTCTTGTTTCTGTAGTTTAAATGTTTTTATCCCAATATTTGTACTTTTCCACTTAGAATAAATCCACTGAGTGTGTGTGGGGAAATATAAATAGCATGGAATTCTTATGATTCAACTCATCATCCTTATTGGTTTGCGGTCGATCTTTATGGATACTAATTTTTTTAAATTACTCATCTGTAATTAGTTACAGGAACAGAGAAAGAATTGCTTCTGATGAATCTGGTGTCCTCTCTTTGCCAATAATCAAGGCCTTTAATGTTATAACGGATAAAAATTTCTTTCAGCCTTTATTCTCAAAATGCAAAGACTTCATGCGACAGTGTTTTTGACATAATTAGGAAGAAAGGTTTTTCCCCTGCTGCCACATATAGCAGGAATGGGGGGAAAATGTTGATTTAATTATTTGGGGGAATCTCTTTTCCCCATATCAGTGGTAGTACTAATTTTTTCATTCAACATCCATTAATGTTCACTGTGTGCCTATAATGAATATACTAGAAGCTGCTATTTACTGACTATGTAAAAAAACTACGGGCATCTGGGTGGCTCAGTTGGTTGAGCATCTGACTCTTGGTTTTGGCTCAGGTCATGATCTCAGGGTGGTGAGATTGGGCCCCAAGTCAGGCTGTGTGCTCAATGGGGAGTCTGCTTGAGATTCTTTCTCTCCCTCTCCCCACCCCCCACTTGTGCTCTTGTTCTCTCTCTCAAGTAAATAAATAAATCTTAAAAAAAAACAAAAAACACTAAGACGTGTTCCCTGTCTTCAAGGAGCTTAATAAATAATTGCAATCAAACAAGACAAGTCTTATGTGAAAATCTACACAAAGCCCAGCAAGGCTTTAGGAGAAGGATATGAGCCAGCTGGGGAAGTCAAAACTATGGATTCATGCAGGAGAAAGCATCTGAGCTGAGACCTGCAGGAACAGGAGTCTGCCAGGCAACAGAGCCAGTGACTGAGCGATGGGGACAGCATTCTAGACAAGGGCTAAGACAACTGCATCATTGGAATCTTTGGGGCTTTACTATCAGTAATACATGGCCTGTGACCCAACTCACAACTCAGAGAGATAACAGTGAGGCATCCCCACTGTGAGGCCAACTTTAAGCATGGCACAAATCTGTTCAAGTTGTCAGAGAGAGAGAGAGAGTATTCACTCTGGTCACAGTATGGTGCGGAGACTCTGGGGAAACTGCCCCAGTATTTGGGCAAACTGAGGTGAGGCTACATCTGGAACAACAGTGGTGGGAATCAGGATGTGAGCAGTGATGATGAGGCAGGGGCAGGGGGACCTGGTGATTGACCAGATGGGCCATAGGGTGCCCTCTGCGCTGGAAGCCACAAATCTGGACTGACTCAAATTTTCTGTTAGTGGTCATAGCCATCTACAACCCCCCAACAGAAATTAGGGTGAGCCTTTCACTCAAATTAATTTGAAGGCAGAAAGGTGAATTTAGCCCAATATTAGAATACTTTGATAGCATTAAATGGGATATTTTCAAAATAGATTGTCCTTTTGGGGGGGAGGATATTTGTCCATGTTAATCTATTCAATAATTATATCTAACCCTAGAGAGATAATTCTAACACTTCCAACAGAGAATGAAGGGAGGCTAACTCATGGTCTCCATCAGCATTCCCCTTTTCTTTTTCAAAGCTGTTCACAAATATCAGCTTCACACTTTACATTTTTACCATGGCTCCAGCAAATATAGGGAATATAGGGAAGACGGTAATTGTCACAGTCAATGTAAATCTGTGATGTCGAGTTGGTTTTGCTGGTAGCCTAAATCTTCTATTTAATTGTCTTTGACATTTTTCTGTGCATATGTTCATGTAAATACCGGTATCTGTTCTCATGACTCTTCAGAATTTGGAGAAGGAAATTCTGCTCCAGCCACCTTAATCTACTACTGCTTCCCGCAATCTGCTGACAAGGCCCCTTTGTGACTCATCATAGTCCAGTTTCCTATTTGAATTGTTTCTTCTTAGAAATTTCTGGGGGCGCCTGGGTGCCTCGGTCAGTTAAGTATCTGACTCTTGGTTTCGGCTCAGGTCATGATCTCAGGGTCGTGAGATCAAGCCCTGCGTCAGCCCTTCCTGGGCATAGAGCCTGCTTAAGAGTCTCTCTCTCTCTCCCTCTCCCTTTGCCCCTCCCCCACACCACTCTTGTGCACATGCGCATGCTCTCTCAAAAAAAAAAGAAAGAAATTTCTGAACCTCTCCTTCAGAATCTGTCTCAAAATTAAATTTCTCTACAAAATGTAACCACTATTCCAATTCTTTGTTTCTTGACAACATTATGGACTGTATTAAATTTATACACATATTTTTGCTTAAGTCTTCTTAAATATTTTCATACATATTTTGGGCATTTTCAAACCATATCATCCTTAACTGTTCCACTGTTCAATGGGTGTTAACCTTAACTGATGGACAGAAAGTGAAATACATTTTCATCTGTCTGCCCTAATTTTATGTTTACCTCTAAAACTTTAGATTTTTTTTTCTAGAACCCAAAATATATGTACCATCAGCACAGCATCCCTATTTTCTGACTTCTCCATGCATTCTTTAAAAAACTTTTAAACATTTTATATACACAGAAAAGTACAGACTGTAAAAAGCCAGAACCTTAAAAGGCAAATATCCTGGGGTGCCTAGCTGGCTCAGTCAGTGGAGCGTGCAACTCTTGATCTTGAGGTTGTAAGTTCAAGCACCACGCTGGGCATAGAGATTACTTAAAAAAAAAAAAAAAGGCAAATATCCTGTCACATATATGTCTCAGATGTCTTCTTTTTGTTAGAAAGAAAGTATTACAGATATAGTTGGTATCCCTTTTGTAAACTTCTTTTGGTATCCACCTGTTTTTCCCCTTTGTAAGTACAACTAACAGTTGTTTATCTTTTTTCCTTTCTTCTTCTTTAAAAGAGTCGTTATATTGTACACACTTTTCTATAGCTGATTATTCTCAAATATATCTTTTGAACATCTTTCTGTATCAGTAATATGGTTCTGTCTCCTATTTTTTTAGTGGCTACATAACAGTGGTGGTGATAGCTAACATTTGCTGAGTGATTTCTGTGTGCCAAGAGTCTGTCTCATCTGTAGTTTACAAGAAGCATGGGTGGAAGAAACTCCATTTTGGAGATGAGGAATCTGGGGCTTAGAGAGAAGTGATAGGTAAAATAATGGCCCCCAAAGATGTCTAAATCCCTGGAACCGAGAATGTGTTACCTTACACAGCAAAATGGACTTCGCAAATGTGATTAAGGGTAAGACCTTGAGATGGGGAGTTTCATCTGGACTGTCGGGTGGGCCCAGTTAAATCCCTTGAGTCCCTAAAAGTGGAACCTCTCTCAGTTGAGTTAGAGAGAGATGTGATGACAGTAGGAGGGGTGTTAGAGAGATGGCAGCATGAAGATTCCATGGTCTGTTGCTGTTTTTGAGATGTAGGCATCTACATGCAAAGACCAGGAAAAAGACTCTAGGAGCTAAGGGCAGGCCTCAGCTAACAGCACGCAAGGAAACAGAGACCTCAGTCCTACAACCACGTGGGTGGGACTGAATTTTGCCAATACCTGCATGAGCAAGGAGAGGGATTCCCTCCTAGACTCTACAAGAAGGACATCAGCACTACCAACACATCGGTTTTAGCCCAGTGAGACCCATACTGGAATTCTGACCTATCAAACTATAAGATAATAAATTTGTGTTGTTTTACACCTCTAAAACTGTGGCAATTTATTATGGCAGCAATAGAAGATAAATACAAAAGGCCACAACTAATAAGTTGTAGTGAAATGGGAACTCAACTCAGGTGGTCTGACTCCAGGGTGTGCGTATAGCCAAACCATTATTAATTCAACCAGTCCATATTAATGGGCATTTAGATTGCTTTCAGTTTACGGTATGTTAGACAATGGGATAGATTTCCTCATATCTAAGTAAGCTGTACTCCTAACGTGGGACTTGAACTCATGACCCTGAGATCAAAAGTCATATGCTCTACTGACTGAGCCAGCTGGGTACCCCAATTTTCTCATATCTATGTTTTCAAACACTTTAGTTAGAATTTCTGTAGGAAGACTTCCTAATTGTGAAATTTTTGGGTCAAAAGATAATCATATTAAATATTTTTATAAATTCTGCCAAATTGCCTTGCAGAATGTTCCCAGTGCAGCTCTTAAACAAGAACTGAAATTAGCAGGAAAAGAGTGAACAAAAAATACGGAAGGATCTGGCTCATCAGTAACCATTTAAGCAAAGCAAAGAACTGAAGTGACCACATAACTGAAAGTGCCTTTCTCCTTCATTTTAAGCAGAGAACCTATAGATATCTCTTCCAGAAGAGTCCCTCTGGCTTTTTCTTCTTTATGTGCATTGTGGATAAATCCATTTTGTGCTTTTATTTCTGGGTCTTGCTTTGGCCTTTGAGGCAATAAAGACTGACAAAAATAAATAGTCTTTTTAGTAGGTATCTCTTGGGCTACTGATCTATTTTAAAATGCTCTATTACTTCAACTGAGACTAGATTTTTCCCTTGTGCATAATTAGGTACTTGAAAATAGTAATAGCGTTTCATTACTTTTTGACTGATAGGCTTCCCAGCAGGGTCCTGGAACCCAACTTTTGGGAAAAAATTACTGATTAAAGAAAATTAACATAGCAACCTGTTCAAGTGTGTGGGCTCTGTGACTAGATGGTGTTTTATGGGAGTCACCGCAGCAGGCCCCATCAGGATTTAAAGGTCAGTTCCTCGTGTGATTCTGCATGAGAACAAAGCTCTTCACATTGTTCACATTAAGAGATCCTGGGCTCTGAAAAACAAGAAGTCTTTCTTGCTGAAGATGACTTTTACTTTCTTTGGGCATCTTAATTCCGTTCTTTGATCTGGAAAGTGGCCTCTGTCACTCTTGGCTTGTACCAATGCTTTTGTTGAGCTTACAGACGAGATAGCACCTTTTCTTTTTTTCCCAGGCTCTTTCTTTTGTCTCAGAACTCTGCTGCCTTGGAGATTTTGGTCTTCTCCTTAGGCTGTGATTTTTTATCTTCAAAGTTGTGAAACTTGACTCAATTGTTGATGCTTGTTTTTTGCCCTGGTGCTCAACTGCTTAATCCCAAGGCATTGTAATAAACATCCTCTTGGCTGTGAAATGGAAACATGTCTAACAATGATGTTCGTTTGTTTACTTATTTATTTTTGCTTCATTTTTGCCTAGGAAACCAGAATGGAAATTTTGAATTCTGATAGATGTTAGGGAATTCTAATGAATAATAGCATCTCTTATTAACACTTACCATGTGCCTAACACTACCAATTTTTTGGTAAATGGGTTCAAGTCCTCAAGGGCCATTCTGTGAGGTAGGTGCTATTATTATCCCCATTCCACTATTGAGGAAATTGAGGCTTTAAGCAGTTAGACAGCCTGCTCAAAGCTATAGAGTAGTGAATGATAAAGCTGAGGTTCAAACACAGACTTGTTTGACCAGTCTGGATTCTTAACCACTATCCAGAATGTTCTTTGGCATTTCAAATCATTCATAAGCAATACTTCCAAGGATGTTTTAAAACAGAAAAAAATAAACCAGAGCTAAAGAGCTATTTACTTTGTGGTGAAGTAAAAAGAACACGGGGATAGGAGTCAAAAGGCTGTGTCCTTACTAGCCGAGCTGGTCCCCCGGCAGGTCATCAAGTCAGTCACCAGCTCCTCCTTTCACCTTTGTTTTTCCCATCTGTAAACGTGCCAATCTTCCAGCATCCTTAAAACACAAACAAACAAAAAAAGCGAACCTTGACTTCCTCTTTACTTTTCCCTCTTCTAAGCTAGATGAAACCTGCCGCTCCCATATCATTTGTGACAGTTAAGGCTGGTATCGGATGAGTCAGTTGGCACAGAGCTACTTGTCCTGAAAAAGAAGGAAAAAGCAATGATTAAATGCCACCCCCCCCCACACACACCCTGGCAGAGAGCGAAGCTAAGCATAATGACTCAAGTTCAAAGCCTAGAAAATCTTGGCGGAAGCAGGGTGGATATATTCTTCTGTCTCCAATTTTCTCTGTATATTCATCGTTGACCATAGAAATGTGGATGAATGTGTGGTTCATCATGTAATCATCATCTCAAACTTGCTCAAGCTGTTGTGGAGTAATAATGCTACCACACTGTCCTTGGCCAGTCAGACATGAGACCTAGCCATAGAGAAGACTTGCTAACTTTCTCAAGCATATATCTTTATTCTATCACATAGCTTTTTTCTGTCCTATATGTTCCGGACTGAATTGTGTCCTCTTAAAATTAATATTTTGATGTCCTAATCCCCAGTACCTCAGAATGTGACTATATGGGGAGATAGGGCCTTTAAAGAGGTAATTAAGGTAAAATGAGGTCATATGGGCTCTACTCCAATGTGACCAGTATCCTCATAAGAAGAGATTAGAACACACAAACACAGATGAAAGAATGAACAACCCTGCAACCATGTGAGGGTACAGGGAGAAAGCGGCCATCAGCAAGCCAAGGAGAGAGGACTCAGAAGAAAACAAACCTGTTAACACCTTGATCTTGGACTAGTAGCCTCCAGACTGTGAGAAAATAAATTTCTGTTGTTTAAGCACCCAATCTCAATCTCCGGTATTTTGTTATGGCAGCCCTAGCAAACTAATACAGCATATTTTAAATCTAGGGTTGTTTTAAGGTTTCTCCTTTATGTCTCAGAATTTCTTTACCTTTATTTACATTTCTTTTCTCTTCTGCGTGATCTTGATTTTCTTGCCCTAATAAGTTGTACTTGGGTATCAAGCTTCATCCATTTCACAGATGCTTGAAGAATACCCAGTGTTAGATTAATATTGACTGATACTTTGTGTTTTGGGGTTATTTTTTAAAGATTTATTAATTTATTTGAGAGAGGGTGCACTCAAGTAGGGGAGAGGCAGAGGGAGAGGAGAGAGAGAATCCCAACCAGACTCTGTGTTGAGTGTGGATCCCAACACGGGGCTTGATCCTACAACCCATGAGATCATGACCTGAGCTGAAACCAAGAGTCAGACGCTTAACCGACTGAGCCACCCCGGTGCCCCTTGACCAATACTTTGAATATAGCTTACATTTCTACACCTAGGTAAAATCCTTGTCACTGACTTACCTGTGTGTGTCAGTTCTTAAATTATTTAATTTTACAACTAGTATAATAAAACACTGAACTATGTACAACTGATTTCACATCCCTCACCCACACCCCAGGAATTTTTCTATTTTTTCTTACTTCCTATCTTGATGATATGGCAGCAGCAGTGCCATCCATCCAGACTCAGATTCTTAGTCTAAGAACTTAGGGAGTCCTTCTTGTTTCTTTTTGTTGCCTCACACATCCAACTCCTTATCCACTTCTGTTAATTTGTACTTTAAAACATCTAATAGGAGAATGCTTGTAATATTATAGTTTAAATTTGAATTTAAAATTTTATATTTTATAAACTATAAAAATATAGTTTAATATTTGAATTTAAAATATCAATATGGACTTATGAATTCAAGATACATATGTATGTGTATCTATCTATCCATCCTAGCTCTGTCTACTAAAAGAATATAGAAGCAATGACATCCCTTGAGCAATAAACACATCTAGAATCCACATTTTGGTTTCTACTCATCATTACATACTAAAAAAAATAATGATGTTTGGAGAAATAGCTGATTCTAATTGTTCAGCAGGGAAACTACAAGGTGGAGCTTAGGATATCTTGTTATGCCTAAAACCAGGAAGGGCTCAGTGATTTATAGGGGCATGTTAAAAGGACCCAAGAGCTAGTTTTAAAGGGCTTCCGCTAGACAGATTTGGACAACTTGAAGCAAATTGATTTAAAAATCTATGAGTCTGTGGTGATACCCAAAAAAGTAATGGAAAGAAGAAATAAAATCATTTGCATCATTAAAGGTAACAAATCCTTACTCTGAAATTGATAGTAAAAGGGAAAGAACTAAATATTTACCTGACCTTTTTAGGAAGAACTGTATATCAGTATATCATCCTAGTTGATGAGGGAAAACTCATATTTAGAAAACAAGGCCAAAGAAGAAGTGATGATATTTGAAAGTCACTATTTTGCAACCCCCCAATGAAATAATTGATTCAAGCAAGATCACCACTGGTGAGAGAGTATTGCAGAACAGGATATTCACACAGTGACAAAGTGTCATCACACGGGTGATTTACCGGTTGCAAAGGAACAATCTGGTAGTCACTACTTTGACTCTACCAATTATATGGGATAACCTTGAATTGTGTTCCTTCTGACATGATGTGGATGAAATTCACAAAATCATTTATGAACTATTCTTGCCAAAAGTGTTAAATTGAATCTAATTAAGCCTTTAGACCTAACCTCAAATATTTAGGAATTACAGGGAATCACAGAACAACCAAATTACAAGGAAACCCACAGAGGAATCCCTAACATGAGATATTCTATAAGACAACTTTTTTGGATTCTTCCAAAAGTCATTATCATCAGGGGAAAAAGAGTAGGGAGAACTATTCTAGATTAAAAGAGACTAAGGAGACATAACAACCAAATACAATATATGAACCTTGATTCACCCTTGGCTTGATAAAAACAGCTAAACATTTTGGGGACAATTGGAGAAAATTTCCATATGAGCTATATGTTAAAGGACATATTATTTAGTATTAAGAAACTAATATTAATTTTCTTAGATGTGATAATGACACTGTGGTGATATATAAGAAAGTTCTTACCTTTAGGAGATGCATATTTGAGTGTTAATATTTAGGTGTGAAGTGTCACGACATCTACAACTTTCTTTCAAAATACACACACGTATATGTGTGCATGTATAAAAATAAAGCACATGTGTCAAAATGATAACAGTTATTGAGTTGAAGTTGAATCTGGGTAGAGGTTGGTATTTATTGTACTATTCTTTCAATTTTTGTAGATGTTTAAACATTTTTATTTCAATAATCTGAGGGATGCCTGGGTGGCTCAGTCAGTTAAGCGTCTGACTCTTGCTTTCAGCTCAGGTCATGATCTCAGGGTAGTGAGATCAAGCCCTCTGTCAGACTCCGCGCTGAGCATGGACCCTGCTTAGGATTCTCTCTCTCTCCCTCTCTCCCTCTGCCCTCCTCTGCACCACCCCACACACACACTTATGTGTGCTCTCTTTCTCTCTCTTAGAGAAAAACCAACAAAACCAATTTGGGAACATTTTTATGCCTCTACTCCTTTTATGCCTCTGCCCCTTGCCTCCATCCTCATCACCACTCTTCTACTACAAGTCCTTATCTCTTCCCTGAACTATTGTGGTGGCTTCCTAAGTAGTTTCCATATTCAGTCTAAATGCCCCCCAAGCCGTCTGCCAAAGACCACCTCCTAAAAATCAGCTCTTAACCATTTTCCTACCCTGCTTTACCCTCCCCCTCACCCACATGGTAAAATCTGAAAATGCTTGGCAAGCAAGGCTCCAAACTTGTCACACCACATTCTCATTCAAGGCTTTCTCCTGTCACCTCATCGCCTGTTCTCTGCCAGGATTCACAACCACAAATGCCCATGGGGAGGGCTGGGAATAAAACAATAGAGGGTGTGGGGTCTGGATGGGCTGGGGAGAAGGATCTCCCTCTAAAGGGGTGTAGCTATTACTCAAGATCAGTTGAATGTGGGCCCAGTGTTGCTAAATCTTTGCATTTCCTTTTTTTTTTTTTTTTTTAAGATTTTATTTATTTGAGAGAGAGAGAATGAGCGGGGGGCGGGGGGGGGGGGCGGGTAACAGAGCGGCAGAGAGAAGCAGACTCTCCACTGGGCAGGGAGCCCGATGCGGGACTCAATCCCAGGACCCTGAGATTATGACGTTAGCCGAAGGCAGACCCTTAACCAAACGAGCCACCCACATGCCCCTATATCTTTGCATTTCCAGTAAGTCAAAAGTAAAGGTTTGTATACAAACTCTCCCCCATTTTAAACACTGACAAGTAATTTTTTTAAAAAACACTCTGCAGACTGAAAAAAAAAAAATTGTGGGCTGAAGTGTGTGACTCCTCCATGACTGAATGCTTGCTTTTTCATACTGACCTTTGTGTCATTCTTCCAGTATTCCAGAACTTTCTCCATCCTTTTCTCTCAAAATCCTGTGAATCCTCCAAAACCCAGCAAGCAAGGCCCTTCACCTTCCCTCACTCCCCCATGCAGAGCCAGCGCTCCCCCTGTAGAGTGCCTGACCATTTGTACAAACCTCCATTCTCGGACTTGTAATGGAATTACATATTTGGTTGTCTGTCTTCTCCCACTGGGTTCTGAACTCCCACGATTAAGAGCCACATTTTACTTATTGTCTCCCCAGTGATGCTCATGGGGTCTGATGTATTTCAGCATTTGATGAGCATCTGTTGATTGAGTTGCAGCCTGTTAAAAGTAATGCTGTAGAAGAATTGAGGACATGGCTTCTATGGCACCCCGTTGGAATTGTACTTAAGAATGTCTATGAATCGGGGCACCTGGGTGGCTCAGTCAGTCAAGAGTCTGCCTTCAGCTCAGGTCATGATTCTGGGTCCTGGGATCAAGCCCTGCATCAGGCTTCCTGCTCAGTGGGGAGCCTGCTTCTCCCTCTCCTCTGCCTGCCGCTCCCCCTGCTTGTGCTCTCTCTCCCTCTGTCAAATAAGTAAATAAAATATTAAAAAAAGAGACTGTCTATGATATCAATAAAAGAAAAATTATTATTATATTCCAAGTAAGGTTGTCTTCTGGGATCATTTGTCTATTGTAGGATGTCAAGTAAATACGTTTAGTTTTTAAAAAATAATTCTGAAAAACAGGATTCTTTCTGACCTTTTAACCCAAGAGAATGATAATTGGGTTTTGTTTCAAGGATTGCCTTTCTAGGGCAACAATGGCCAAGATCAGGCCAATGATCTAGGCAGCTTTGGTAACCTACAAATAATCTAAACCTGCTTAAATTCTTATAAACAGAACTGAGTGGCAGGGTGTGTGCTGAATCAAGTCACCTCCTCTCCTTGGGACATCAGTTTTTATCAGTGCCCTACACACCCAATTCTCTCCTTTTTGTCTGTTTCATGCCTTTCTTTCCTGCAATGCTTTTATTTAGCATTCCTTTCAAAATCTAGCCAAAAACTTCTTCCAAGGAGTCGCTGATAAATGCCACTGGTCTTGATTCTTCCTTTATTTTATATAGTCCATTTATTCTTTATGTTGGGTATGGCCTATTCCAGTGTAGGCTATATAATTAGAATAATTATACTATTAAGAATAAGATAGTAAGAGTCATTTGAAGGCCATTGTTAAAGGTAACAGCTTCCCAGACTCCTCCCTGGAGATTCTCATTTGGTGGGCCTGGCATGAAGTGGGGGATGGGTACAGGTTATTTGTATCTGTAAAAACAGCCACAGATAATTCCTGTTATCAGGCAACTTTGGGAAACATTAGCCTCATCTTTATAAGCTTGGATTTGGGGTCAGACTGATTAGGATTTTAGGCAGGGCTCTAATTCTTGTAGCTCTGTGTAACATTAGGCAAGTTACTGTGTCCAATAACCATGTTTTTTTAATCCAGAAAATGGGGATAATAATCACTATTATAGTCCTATTCTGGAGGAATCAAATGATTCATGTAGACATTAGCACAGTGCCTGGAACAGTCTAAGTGCTCAGTAAATGTTGACAATTATGGTTATATTTGCTTGTAATGTGCTTGGTTGTGTAAGTATGATTCAAGGTTTGGATGATGGTTTCTTTGGTTCTTCTGTAACACTGTGGTGATTTAGGTTAGGGTGACCCGGAAGATTTTACTCTAGCCAGAGATTATTGTCAAGAGCCTACTAACCTCTGCCAATTTTTTATTGCCCCAACAAGGTTTCATCCTTTGTTCTCTTTTAATTTTACCCGTCAACTCCATTAAATTATAGAAAGATCTTTGAGGCCATTGACCTTGTCATCTACTTTTGTCACATAGTAGATCCAGTATCCTGCATGATGGGCTATCAGCAGAGAGCACTATCTAATAGAATACACATTTATTTCATGGCATTATAGAACCATCATTTCTTACTTAGGTTGTGATAGCTCCTAGCTTGTCTTGGGGTCTTCTATTCCTGCTACCTTCCAATCAGTCCTCACACAGCACCAAAATGATCTTTTCACAATGTGATCACAGAATGTCATTCCCTTTTGAAATTTCCCAGCATTTCCCACTGCATTTAGAATAAAATACAAACTCCTTACCATAGCTTTGAAAGTGCTACCTGACCTGGGCTGGATTGTCTGTCTTACCTCATTTCCTGTCATTCACTATGTAAGTCATTACATTCCTATAGATTTGCTGTCCCCTGCCTGGACTGTCTTTTCCCTAGATCTTCATGTCATTCAGCCCAGATGTCACTTTCTCAGAGACCTTCCTTCACCTCCCTATCCAATATTTTTAACTCTCATTAGTTTCTATCCATTTACCCTGCTTTATTTTCTCCAGATTACTTCCACTATCTGATATTGTATTTACCAGTAACTGGTATTATTTGTTTATTCTAAACTCCATGAGATCGGGTATCTTGTCTATCTTATATTCTTAGCACTGGAAACAGAACCTCGTACATTTCATGTTCTCGGTAGATATTTGTCAAATCGATTGATGAAATTTACAGACAGACTAATGAACATCTATAGAGTTCAGTAGATTTCAACTTTTTACAACAGAGGACTCTTATCAAAACGTAATATTTGGCTTTAAATCATTCATTTGTGTGTTTGTTTAGTTCTTTTTGCTTATCGCTTGACAAGCAATAGGATTCTGTACACATAACAAGTTCTTAGCAAATACTTAGCAATTTAGCGAATCTTTGTTGAACAAGAGCTACCACCAGGGGGAAATCCATCCTCTGACCAGTAGCTGTAGATGGTGAGAAAATCTGGCTGGAGGAGAAACAGACCTGAGCTCAGGGGACAGGGGCAGGCAGGGGGCAGCTCCTTGGGGGCTTCTGCACAGCTTTGCAGAGAGAGGCAGTAGGAAGCAGGAGAGGCAGGGCCATCATTTGGAGCACGCAGAGGAGAAGCAGCAAGACATGTTGCCAGCCTGGGCTGTGGTGAAAAGCTGCCTGGCCTAGAGCAGCGCTGAGCCAGTGGCTGCAGCACTGAACACAAGATGGCAGTGGGGGCGGCGGGAGCAATGGTGGTACCCAAAGAACATCTCAGAGAGGTACCGACGTGTAAAGCCGCCTCCCGCTGGGACTAACCATAAGGGATCAGGAAGGAGGCAACGAACGAGTGCAGTGACAAGCAAGTGGCAGTGAAGAGGGCATTTGACTCCTTACTCTCTCCCAGGTGACAGGAAGGGATTCGGGGACATGGGATTCCAGCAGTTGAGCATGTGTGATCTTGGACAGAACTAGTGGTTTTGTTGTTATTTGTGTTTTATTTATTGCTCTTTCAGTATCATCTTCAGGGATTCAACATAACCAGAGATGACAGAGATATTGGAAATAACAAGCAAGGACTTTAACACAGTTCTCATAAATGTGTTTGAGGATTTACAAGAAAATAAAGGCTCTCATGAGTAGAGGAGAGATCTCACTAGAGAACTGGAAACAATGAAAGAAACCCAATTAGAAATTCTAGACTGAAGGGGCGCCTGGGTGGCTCAGTCGTTAAGCGTCTGCCTTCGGCTCAGGTCATGATCCCAGGGTCCTGGGATCGAGCCCCGTGTCAGGCTCCCTGCGCAGCGGGAAGCCTGCTTCTCCCTCTCCCACTCCCCCTGCTTGTGTTTCCCCTCTCGCTGTGTCTCTCTCTGTCAAATAAATAAATAAAATCTTTAAAAAAATGTAAATACTTTAAAAAAAATAAATTCTAGACTGAAAAATAAAATATCTGAAATGAAGAAAAAAAAAATCCCTAGATGGGCTTAACAGTAAATTGCATTCTACAGAAGAAAAAAAATAGTGAACTTGAAGATAGGGTAACGTAAACTATGCAAACTGAAACACACACAGAGAAAAAGGGCTAGAAAAAAATGAGCAGGGTCTCATTGACTTGTAGGGTAGTATGAGGTGGCCTGACATTTGTGAACTGGAGTTCCAGAAGAGGAGGAGAGGGTGACTGGGATAAATAAATAAATATATACATATACATATACATACACACACATATATATATATATATATATGTATATATATATATGGGTTTTTTCCCAAGAAAAATAGCTGGAAAAAAATCCAAATTTGATTAAAATTGTTAACCCCTGAGTTTTATAAGCTCAACGAACTACAAGCAGGATAAAAATGAAGAAAACCACTTTCAGGTACATCATAGTCAAATATCTAAAAACCAAGGACCGAAGAGAAACACCTTAATAGCAGCCAGAGGGAAAACCTCATTCTGCGCAAGACCTTAGGGGAGCAATCATCTGACTTTTCTGCAAGCCAGAAGACAACGCAATAACATCTTTAAAGTGCTGAAAGAAATAAAACCTGTTAACCTGCAATTAGAAACCTGGTGAAAAGATCCTTCAAAGATGAAGGGAATAAGACATGTTAAAGTCTTCAGGGGTGAAGGAAGTGATACCAGATGGAAACTCAGATCAACATGAGAAATGAAGAGTACGGAAATAGTAGATCTGTGGATCAATAGAAATTTGTTTTTCCTTGCTTATTATTGAATGAGTGTCACTCTTAATTATGGAGTTAAGTTCTTGGTGGGCATTGCAGTTTTCTGGGAATCAGGAAATCTGGGGCCTGGTCCATTTCTGTGACTTTAATAAGTGCTTTTAATCTCTTACCTTGGTTGGATCATGGGCCAAGTAGAATTCTAATACTTGATATTTTTCTCTTTTTGGTAAGCATTTAATGAATGTTTCCTTTTAGCACTGCCAAACACCTCACAAGGGCTATCTACCCATTGTGTCTCAAATTTAGTGTGCATCATATGCGTCACCTGGGAAGTATGTGAAGTCCTTTTCAGCCCCATCTGCTGGGTTGGGTGAAGCAACCCTTCGGGAAAGTCACCTTTGCCATCCCACTGGCTATTTCCTCAGAATTTCTTCAAAATTCACACTAGAAAAAGAGGAGAGCAGGATGCTTCAAGGAGAGGGTGAATACTGGCCAGGTCATGAGGAGGATAAACCCCTTTAAGTCCGTATTTTAAAATCTCATTAAGCTTCACTTTTTATGAAGTATAATTTGAAGAGATAGATTTCTTTTTAGAAAGCAAGTTGTGAGGCACTTGGTGGTTAGTTCACCCAGGGGGATGTTGAAAATTATATTTGAATTGTCAGTAATTCCAGAAAGCAAAATGCAGATACTAAAGAGCGAGTCTGTAATTGAAATCCCTAGGCAAAGAAAAACCTTTGCTTCCTCCCAAGGTCATCTGGTATTGGAGTAAGGAGGTTTGAAGAAGATGTGTCATTGATGATTTAATAATATTTGACATGAGAGATTGCACTTTTGTAATTTTAGTTTTTTTACATAGAATACGGAAACTGCCTTAAATCTGCTGGTGACATTTTTGGGTTAAAATTGCTGTGAACAACATTCCATACACTTCCTAATCCCCTCAACGTCCCCGTTAAAATATATGTTTGCACTGTACTTTAAACTTATATTTCCTTTGGACATTCTCATGTTTGACATGAAAGCTTTGACAAGAAAGCTTGTCGGAGGCTTCTCTATGATGGGAATAGAAACCCTGTTAATATCTGAGTCACGCTGAGCATAAAAAAGAAAATTGGGGCCATCTTCACACTCAGTACCCTTTCCTGGCATAGAATGCTGGCATAAAATGACAGAGTATTGATATAAAAAGGACTGCTTTTTTTTTTTTTAATATTCAAAGTGTTCCTAAGTACCCTAGTCCTTCATCTTTGGAAATACTGTGGTTTTCAGGGTCACTGGCTGTGTGTCATATCCCCATAGAGAGCACACCTCATAGACTGTGGATATTCTTTGCATTCTTGGTGTTGTTCATGGCTGTTTTACCTCATGAGCTGTATGACACCTTTCATTTTAAAAAGGCCCTCAGGTTTGTGATGACGGTGTGTCAAGTTATTGGGTCTGTGGCTGGGCTTGCCGCTGTCCACCAGCTTGAGCTCGCATGCAAGTGGACACAGTTGTCAGTGTCATGATTCAGGTTAATCAAAATTTAAAAACCGGTGATATCCCAAAAACATCTGGTATAAGGATTTTTTTGTTTGTTTGTTTTGAATTAATGAAGCAGAAATACATGCTGTGAATAATGACCATGAATAGTCTTGGTTTTTCTGTGAGGAGTGTCCTCAATGTTAGCACCTGCAGGAAGATAGCATGTGTCATATTTGTTTTATAATATTAGTATTTGTACAGAATGATGGCAGGGAGACAAACTGGGTTTTCTTCCTTGCTGGTTATTATTGGTTGATGATAATCCTGTGGGGGCTTATGATATTAGGTGAAACCATGTGAAATTGCTGTTTATGTAGGCAATTTTATATGGCTCTAGGAAACAAGAAGTATTTTAATTAGTTTTCTCTACATCATTGTGCGTCTGCCACAAATATTTTAAATTAATACATATATTTAAAAATTGAAACTTGAAAGGCAAGATTCGTTTGTTCTCACTCTTGCTGTGTTTTTACTCTTTGTCATTGCCTTCTTGCTCTTGAGGAAATGGAAATTCTATATACAGAAAATCTGACATTTGTCATTCTGTAGCCCCTTGAAAGGTAAACAAGTAAAAATAAGAATATTACTTACTCAGTCATGGGTTAAAGTCATCTTTCGATCCTTCTAACAATAATTTAAACTTGCAGCAGTTCCTTTATGAATTTTTATGAATTCTTTTTTCTATAGAGAAGACAATTGCATCACGGGAATATATTACAAGTCTTGAAATGTCTTTCCCCTCCCCCTGCTTCCATATTTCTCCATTTGCAGTTTCATCTGTACAAAAAAAGGAGCTCTGTTATCTTCTGCTGAGACTTTCAGTAGAAAATGCTTCAAAAGAGAAAAGAAAGAAAATAAAGAAGCAGCTATTTTGAAAGCCGACTTTCTAAAATTATATTTAGGTAAGTTAAATTTTAGATGTCATCCCTTAGAGCTGAAAGTAAACACATTTGATTTAATCATGTTAATCAAAATGTATTTGCATTCAAGTGTTCTTATATATCAGTACTTCTGGATGGATTTAAATTATATTGACAGAAAACATCCATTTCCTCACATTTTCAAATACCAAGCAGGTTTTAGAACCTGGTCTACAGCATGGTTGTTTTTGGAAAAAAACGTAATTCAGCCAAGGCTGATCTTGTTTTTCCTTTATTCTTTAAGCCAGAAGCAATTACTTTTCATTTCAGGATTAAGCTGCTGTAACATTGCCATTCGTCGCCGAGGCTCCTGGTTTCAGCATGTCTCCTTGGTTCCCAGCCAGTCCTGGGTGTTCAGGTAGCAGCTGGAGCTGGGAGTGCCTCTCCAGCCCGCATTCCTTGGCTATGAATTTTGCAGCCCTGTTTATCTGATGAAGACCTCCCCACAGCAAGTTGCTCATGACACTGTCACACAGACCTTAATGAGTGATTTGGAAAGATACTGAATATTTTTCCTCCAGGAATGCCAGCTGATCCTGCATGCCAACCAGTCCCCTCACTTTGGCTGATCACTGCAAAGAGCCTGGTGCTGAGATCGGATGGGACCTGTCCCACATAAACCAAATTCTAACAGGATGCTTACAAGTCCTCTCCATGAGACTGTCACCCAGGCCTGTTCAGAGAATTTTCAACAGTTACATTTGCATAGACATTGATTCTCACTTCTCTGCACTAATTATTTACTTCAGTTTATACTTTCAATCTATATATGTTATCACCAGCTTCAGCACACAAAGACCTGTCTTCCTTCTCTTGGAACCATGACTTTACGTGAGATAGCGTGGGGTGGCTTTAGAGCCTGACTTTCTCACTATTTCATGTGTCTTCATTTTGCCTTCCCAAACCAGACTGTAAATTCCTTGAGAGAGGAGACCTGAAAACTGACAATAATACCTTATATAGACAGAAGGACAGAAAGCAACAACAACAAAAACAACATTTGGACAAAAAGACCACTGTTGCTCTTAGTAATTGAGAAAATTTGCCTTAACATGTTCAGAAGACTCTAGATCATTTGCTCTAACATATGTCTCTTCTCCTTTCCCCTGCCTGCCCTCTGCTGGAACTGCTAATGAGCAATAAGGAGGCCAAAGGAGGAAGGACATGGTGTGGGAAACAGGGAAAATAGGGGCTTGTCTGATTGAAAAGCAAGTTGAATAACCGTGATTTGTGAGTTCACAACCTAGATCTTTGAAGCTCCTCGTTATTTGCCGTCGGGTAACTAACTAGCAGTCTCATTACAAGACCCTTTATTGGTTCAGCGGTCGTTGGGGATGTGATTCTGCCTACTGGCATGAGATGGACCAAATGACCTTGTGTGTTCCACTCTTCTATGCTTCTTTCACCTCTCTCTCTCTTGCAACCTTCCAATCGATGGCAGATAGCTGAGCCAGGTAGTGCCCTGTCCCAAACATAAATGCCCTCCTCTTTACCAGTCCCCCAAAACCCTCAGCACCTTCATATATAATGGGCATTTTTAAGGATCTGGCAAGACTGCCAGTTTGGTAACGCAAGGCAGAAGGTAAGTGTGAAACTCTAGACTGGTTTCCTGTTTCAAAGAGGAGCAGGATGTGACAGCTGCTGAGGCAGCCCATTTGCCCTTGGAGAGAAGAAGCAAGAGTGTCTGATCACTAGATGACCTCTCCCTCTTGCTGGCTCAGGGATGGTGTGAGCAGTCCCACTCCCCCTCCTGCTCTTGGTCAGATAGCTGGCTACATGTTATGAAAACAGGGAGGAAAAGCATGGTTTTTTGCTGTTGTTTTATTATTAAAAGAGGCAGTCTCTGGAGAGGCAGAATCCATTAGCTGAATCCATTTCGGTATCTATGGTTAATTAATTTAGGCAGCTTTAATGCACTTTTATCATGTAGCCTTTAAGAGCAATTCTGGTAAATGTCCATCCCATAAATACCAGCACCACTTTATATGTATGATGTCCTTTTTGGAAGGGTAAGTCTGAATTATTATACAGATACTAATTTGCACACAGCACTGACCAGACAATGCAAAAGTGCTTCCTCATAGTTTGAACATTGTTCGATACATTTTGAAGTGGGAAAAACTGTCAGATATGACACTGTGTTTTAAGTCAGTGACTCAGTCTGGTTGCCTCCCAAAACGTAACTTTGAGAAGCAGTTTTGTTATTCTATGAACTGAATAATTGATTTCCGCATTTCATTCTATAAATTAAACACTAGACTTTTGAGTTACTAGAAGAAATAGCACAGTTAGCCAATAAACCTTTCTTATAAAATGACAGCATTTTAATTTATTGTATGCATTAGCACTTATTCATGGCTAAGATTTCATCAATCAATTTCCCATTTAAAAAAGATGTCTCTGAAAACAACAGTGAAGAAATGCTGAGTTCCAAAAGCAATGTTGTGGAAGGCAGCAGCAGGTCTAGCATTTGGGGAACGTGTTTAACTCAATCATTATAGTCAATAATCATGCGCCTCCACGTTTTTTAAGTATCTACCTTATGAACTGATGTTCTTGGAATGTTAAGAGTTTAAAAAAGAAAATATTTAAATTATTTAAGAGGTGTGCTGCATTTGTTCAAAATTATAACAATGTCTGATATTATTTTTGAATATTTATTTTTCTACTTTGATCTGCTTCTATGCTGCTTTGGGTTTTTACTTTTTTTACAGAAGTACATTTCAACAGTTGGCATCAGATTAAATGAATATTAGTATCTTTTGATATTTTTATTAATTAGTTGCTTTTTGAAAATATTTTAAACTGAAAATTACTCCAAAATAGAAGCTTTAAGAATCACTACCACCAGATAAACATTAATTTTAAATCATTTATTCATTTCATTCATTCAACAAAACTGAATGTAACACATAATAGGACTGACTTATCCATACGCAGGATAGGCGTAGTACCTGGAGCCCACAATACTTTTAGGGGCCTGTGTAAAATGTTTTAATTTTTTTTTACTTTATTTTTTAAAAGATTTTATTTATTTATTTGAGAGAGAGAACATGAGCTGGGGGAGGGGCAGAGGAAGAAACAGACTGCCAGCTGAGCAGGGAGCCAGATGGTGGGGCTGGATCCCAGGACCCTGGAATCATGACCCAATACAAAGAAAGATGCCTAACTGACTGAGCCACCCAGGCTCCCCTGTTTTAATTTCTTTTAAAGTCAGAAGGAAAAAAAAAATTTTTAGGTCAAAGAAAATGTTTAAATGTATAATACTAATATATTCATCTTTTTACCAACATGGTCATAAAATATAATATTTTTTATGGAGGAAAAGGTCCATGCAGGCTACTAAAGTTCCCAGAACCCCCCAAGGTCCTATGCCAACCAACCTATGCAAAATTTCACTACACTAGAATCTAGAGATAAGAAGATGAGTAAGACACAACTTCTATGCCCAAAGTATTCACAGTCTAATGAAGAAAATGGACATAAAACAGGGAGTTCACAATGTGGTTTCCTTGAAGTTGTTTGAAATAGTTATATAATATATAAAAGAGTTATACCTTGAGGAACACACGTGTTTTACTACAAAAGGTCCTTGTTTGAAATAGTTATAGCTTGAGGAACACAAATGTTTTACTACAAAAGGTCATTTAACATATAGACTTGGTCTTCTCCTTTTTTCAGTTAAACTTCTACAAAAATAGGATTTGCATATACTTTAATGGTATGTAGACATCATGACTAAACGTTTGTTCATTTTAAATACCACTGATATTGCCATCCAGATCTTTACCTGAAAATGTTCATATTTTACAAGGAACTTCATTAACAGGGCCACAAAGGAAATGCCAGGGCCTCCATATTGATGGTTCAATAAGGAAAATTAGAAATGTCTCCCTAGCTTAGCAAGGCTTACTTATGTCTTTTGGAATTTTATTGAGGCTTCAGAAATGGAACAGAATCTTGGCTGTACTTTCTCTTTTCATAAAATTTCTCGTTCATATGAGATTCATCATTTATTTTTCAGTTACTGTTTCTAATGCCATAATTGGGGTAGTCAGAATGTCCTAAACCTAAATCTTCCTTGTTAATATTTGGGCCCACTTCCACATTTTTTATTGTCAATTGGAGAACGAATTTTGATCGCTTTTTATTTTTAGAGCAATTGTACCTGCATTATCTTATTACACACACAAAAGCTTTTAGAATAAGTAGGGCATCATAGGACATTGGAAAGAGCACAGGCTCACGCAAACCTCGATGTGAATCAGAATTCTGTCCCTCAAGCTGTATGAGCTTGGTCAATTCATTTAAGCTCATTGCATCTCAGCTTCCCCATCTATAAAATGAGGATCATTATGCACATGTTACAAAGTGGCTGTAGGAACTAGAATAATGCATCTTAAGCATTAGGCCAGTACTTGGAATATAGTAGATGCTAAATAAGTAGCTGCTATTATTATTTGCCATATTTTACAGATTAGGAAACTGAAACACAGACATATTAAATGGCCTTGGCCAGCTTCGGGTTATTCCCCGTAATTACCAGAAAATTGCAACCTTACCTTTGATCAAGCCTCACTGAGAGAGAGGTTATAGGACACAAAAAAAGTACAGAAGCAAAATGTATAGAAAAATCAGTAATACTGAAGCAACCAGATAATCAATATCTATTTATTGAGCACCTTGTAAGTATAAGGTATTCTGTGCACAAGTTGGGGTACTTTGGGTTGCAAATGCAAACTCCCAACTTGTCCACACAAAAAGTAGAATTTATGGGTTGGTGTAACCCAAACACAGGATGTAGGGAACTGGTCCTGGAGATGGCTGGATTCAGTGTCAGGAATGCTTTTAGGGCTTATACTCTCTATTTCTGACTTGTGTTTCTGGTTCTCTTTGCAGATAGCTTTCTCCGTGCGATGAAAAGCACGACTCCTAGTAGCTTTGGTTTCTCATCTCATCCTAGCAGCCCTTTTACCAGCAAAGAAAGAAGACTTCTTCCCCTTTGGCTCCAGCCTGTAAACAATCGCAAGAATGACTTGCTTTGGATCAACGGAGGTTGCATACTCCTTCCCAAATCAAACACCAAGCCAGGAAGATGGGGTAATATCCCAATGTATTAGCTCATAGAGTACAAACTTAAATTTATTTCTTAACATGCATGCCTTTTAATGGAGAAAGTTATAAACACTTGGGTACTGTCTTAGAAAAAGCAGAACTCTCTAAAGAGGGTGATTGGAAGCTGACACAGACAGACATCCTGTTGTATGAAAAAGTCCTGGGGGAATGCACTATTCTAACAGCTTGCTTAATGCTTTTGCTTCCTGTAGAGTGGCCTGGGGGTGGGAACTCAAAGCAGACTTATAAATTGATTTCTGTGGTGGAGGAACTTCTCTTAAAATCTCTGCTGGGGTTATTTAAGACATTGAACTATTGGGGCGCCTGGGTGACTCAGTCGTTTAAGCGTCCAACTCTTGATTTTGGCTCAGGTCATGATCTCAGGGTCCTGGGATTGAGCCCCACGTTGGGCTCCATGCTCAGCAGGGAGTCTGCTTGAAGATTCTCTCCCTCTGCCCCTCTGCCGCCTCTCTCCCTCAAAGAAATAAATACATCTTAAAAAAAGAAAAAAAGACATTGAACAGTTTGCTCTTGGGTCCATTACTTCAGTGTCCACTCACCATTACATTCGTGGGTGAACATGGTATTACATTAGAGATCTGGAGAGCTCATGACTGGGTACGGATCCAGGGTTTTGACTTTTTACGCCAACATCAGCATTTCCCCATTTGTTTGACATTTCTCCTGTCAGTTGGGCCCTCAATTCAAGGTCAATTCAAATCAAGGTTACCTTGATTACTTTCAGGTCTTTTTAGTCATGAATTTTTCTTAACTAGTTTTACCTCAAAATGGTGTCTCTTACCTGATGTAGTTTTCGGAATAAATAGGTGAGGCTTGGTGGGGTCTGGAGCCCATGGCCAAGAAAGAATTCTTGAGACGTCTTTGGTGCAAAATTGTGGTTTTTTTTTTTTTTTTTTTTAAAGATTTTATTTATTTATTTGAGAGAGAGCACGAGAGGGAAGCGGGTCAGAGGGAGAAGCAGACTCCCCGCTGAGCAGGGAGCCCGATGCGGGACTCTATCCCGGGACTCCAGGATCATGACCTGAGCCGAAGGCAGTCGCTTAACCAACTGAGCCAACCAGGCGCCCCAAAATTGTGGTTTTATTAAAGCACAAGGACGGGACCTGTGGGTAGAAGGAGCTGCTGCTGCCCCCGCTGCCCCCTGCTCCCCATTGCTGCCCCGGGATTATGAGGAGCAACTAATTATATACTTTGGGGTTGGGGGAATTAAAGGTAAAGGAAGTGCCAAAAGGATTTTCATGTGCTAAAGAAGACACAGGATACAGGAGGCCATGCTATTGTCAAACTAAGGTTGTTTTTCCCTCTGGCAGGGCATTAACATTCAGACATTATACTCTGCCTGCCTCAGGTATTTGTCAATGGGCTGCAGGTTATATGAACATTTAATTTTATCTACATTTCCTTCTGCCTTTGTTTCCCACATCATTACCCACTACTCTTCTCCAGCACTAAATTTTTTCCTCTTTTACCTCCCTAAGAAACTAACTCCATCCAATACTCCAACTTCTTTTATTTAATTTATTTTATTTTATTTATTTATTTGACAGAGAGAGACACAGCGAGAGAGGGAACACAAGCAGGGGGAGCGGGAGAGGGAGAAGCAGGCTTCCCGCCAAGCAGGAGCCCGATGCGGGGCTCAATCCCAGGACCCCGGGACCACAACCTGAGCTGAAGGCAGACGCCCAACCACTGAGCCACCCAGGTGCCCCCAATACTCCAACTTCTATTTACATCTTCGATTACCCTCTCCACTGCATCTTTCTCTACACATCTACCTACAGGACTATCCCCTTGAGATATCATCAAAAGAAAGAATATATGTGGAAGGACTCTATGATTTTGAAGTGGAATAAAAATATGGAATAAGATTGTTATCCTATCTTCACAATCATCTCAAAAAATTACCAATGTAATGCATCTTTTGAGTTTACTTTCTCAGCATTCAGCTCATTACTTAATGTCTTAAAATCTCTGTCTCCTAACATATTTTGGGGAGGGGGTCCATATCTTTGTTGACCCTTCTTCCAGCACATGGCACATTTGACTTTGCCCTCCTCTTTTGGTGTCTGCAACTCACTACCTTGATTCACCTTCTCTCTCTCTGACTACTCTTCTCTCTCCTTTAATGCCCATCTGTTTCTTTCTACCTCTGAATGCGAGTGGTCTCCATCATCTGTCCTGGCTCCTTCTCGTCCCTCCCCTCTCTCATTCTCATAAATACTTCTTGAAACAAATCCCCGATCTCTCTCTTCCCTTCAGCATGTTAAATGCCTTTTGATAATGATATCTCATTAACCCCCAAACATAAGGTATATAAAATAAACTCTCATTCCATCCTAAATATCTTTCACCCTCTCTCAGCCAACAGTGTTACTTTTCTACCCAGTCACCAAGGCTTGAAACCTTGGTTCTCTCTTTGATTCCTTGCTCTCTTATCCCTGAATCCAATTTAAGCTATATTTTAAGAACACATTGTTCTGTTCACCTACCTTCTGTTCACTACTCTGTCTCTCCCTTCTGCCTTCTCTTTATTCGGGCAGTGATGGTTCAGGCTGCTGGAAGAGCACACAGTCTATTATCTTGCTTTCAGTAAGGTTGTCCAGAAGTATTTTGTGGCCATACTTTTTTCTCTTCCTCATTCTTGATTCTTTCCCTTTTCTGAACTGAATAACCATTCGAATTTTATTCATAAAGATCATTAAATCTTCTTCTACACAAATACCTTTCTCAAAACCTAAATATACACTAAGATGTTTAGAATGGCCTATATAACATGTCTAGTTAAGTCATGGTCAGGTGTAAGCTGACTGTTGTCTACAAGCATTGACATGAAAAAATACATTTCATGGCTATGTTTTGTTAATATAATTCGCATCTTCAAGTTAGTAACTTCATCTTAGGATAACATTTCAACCATATTTGATTTAGAAAGCTAAAGTTTTGATGAGCTAACAAATGTGCATTAAACATATTACTGAAGTTTTGATACATTTCCAGCAATCATCAGCATATAATTCCAGTTTAGGTGTAAACTCACCAGAAACCTCACCTCAATCTCTAGGACTCATGTCATCTTGCTGTATTTCTGCAGATCCTATTAATAAAGAATGATTAAGGACAGCTTTATTTTTCCCAGCTTCAATATTAAAGATGTATGTTGTAACAGTAACATACTGTGCAGCTATAAAAAAAAAAATAAACTAGAGAAGTTCTTTATATGTTTATATGGAAAGATCTCTGTTATAAACTAAATGTGTCCCCCCCCACCTAAATTCATATGTTGAAGCCTTAACCCCCAATGTTATGGTATCTGGGGAGTGATTAGGGTTAGATGAGGTCATGAAGGTGGGATCACGTGGTGGTGGGATCACTGCTCTTATAATAAGAGACACTGGAAGACTTGCTGTCTCTTTCTGCCCAGTAAGAACACAGTGAGAAGGGGCCATCTGCAAGCCAGGAAGAGAGCTCTCACCAGAACCCAACCATGGCTGGCACCCTGACCTCGGATTTCCAGTGTCCAGAAATGTGAGAAAATAAATTTCTGTTGTTTAAGCCACCTAATCTATGGGGTTTTGGTATGGCAGCCCAAGCTGATTAATATAATCTCCAAGATTTATTTTTAGGTAGGGAACAAAGGGTGCCAAAACAGTGTCCTGTTGGGGTGAAAGAAAAAAAAAAAGGAAAAGAATCTATCCTTGTACTGGCTTGTATATACATTCTAAAACTCCTGGGACTAACTGAGAAACTAATAATGTTGGTTACTTGTTTTGGGGGTATGGGAACTTGGCAAATAGAGGGCAGGCGTGGAAAGGAGACATTGCTGTATATCTTTCTATATTTCTTGATGCTTGAACTATGTGAATGTGCCACCACTTCAAAAAATTAAATAAGTAAAATTTATTAAAAATAATAAATCCATTTGGAAAAACAAGATTATATTGAAATAAAGAAAATATTGATTATATTGAAAGAAAATTGCTGATTGGCAGAATAATTATGACAGAAGTTGACATTTGAAGATGAAGGACTATGAGCAGTTATATTAAATTGCTCTCTGGGTCAGTTATTTCATGATTGCTGTGATTATGTGGACAGTTCTGATTGCCTACTGCCCTTTCCTGGGATCTGCATTGGTTACTGACAGCAGAGCTTGAAGTGCCCCATGTAACATGCATTTGACTGAAGGGTGATGGCCACGGGTTCTCAAGTACTCTCTCAGTAATGTCCAGATGGGCTCTCTGAAAGTAAAGGCTTCTTCACCTCCCCTCAGTTGGTTGTCCTATATTCAAAGACAACAACTGCTGAGAAAAGGACCAACCCATTCATTTGAAAGAGGTCAGTGTCTTTTCTGTGGACAAAGATGTGACTTCTCTCACAACTTACCTTGGCCAATTAAACGTCCAATTGTTTTAGCAACATTATATCATACTACCCCAGAGCATTGTCCTTAAATGTAGTTCTGATCATTTTCTTGCTTTTAACTTCCATCAAAGATTTCTTCTCCATTGGTCACCTGGCCTAGCTCCCCATTGACTCTTTTTTTTTTTAAGTAAGCTGTACGCCCAACATGGGACTTGAACTCATGACCCTGATGTCAAGAGTCACATGCTGTATCGACTGAATCAGCCAGGCACCCGTTCCGTCCATCAGTTCATTTTGAGCTGTTTTGCCATGACCCCAAATTGCCTTTGTTTCTGTCCCCACACCATCATAAATGTCATTTCCATTGCCTGGACTACCCTTCTATTTGTTCCTTTTGAGGAAGCTCCCCCAAAGGGAGGTGAGTGTCTTTCCTGACATCACTCTAAATTTTTGAACAGCATTGATATTCTCAATGAGCTTTTTACTTCTTGTCCAATTCAAGAAGTTCAGGGGCTACATAGCATTTTCATTTTACATCCCCAATGCTGGCATCCAGTAGGCACTTGATGGTTGAATGAATGAATAAATGTACACTCTGGTTGACATGTTAAAGACAAAAATATCGTAGTAGCCTATAATAAAATCCTAACCAATGCTTAGGGAAATGCTTCACAGGAGGAGTCTAACTCTCTGCATTGCAATTGTGTTATTCAAGTCCTAATTGACTTATAAGAGCTGAATTCTGTCAGGACAATTCTCCATGAGCCTTTTGATTTGGGGGGGAAGCTTTCAATTTTGTAGATATTTTGTGTGTGTTTTGAAAACTCTGCTGGGCATCCCCTTACTAAGGCATCTCTTTGAGGAGCTCCTCAGTTTAAGAGCATTTTATTTCTAACATTTTAAAGTATAGATACAGCTCTCAATCCAGTGGATTTTCATCCTTATCTCCAGAAAACCACATTTTTTATGCTTTGTAGTAAAGTAAGTTGTGTATCTATAGAAATCACCCTGTGTAAGTGAACCTTTGGCTAGAACCTCAGATCCGCAGTGGCTTGCCAGAGAGCAAGAATGATAGCAGGGTGATTTCTGTCACTGTAGAAGTTACCTTTCTCACATGTCTTTCTCAAAGATGTTCTTTTAAAATATTGTGATATATGCAGAAAACAAATCATTAATATTTTTTAGCTGAAAGAATTCACTTGCCACTTTTTGGAGGGTTTCAGCTGCATCAATAAGGCACTAGTGAGACAGATATTAGAATGAGGCCCATTATCTTTTATTAATTCAGTTTACCCTGAACAAAGTAGATAAAATAAAGGCTTGAACTCCAGCTCTTCAGACGTGGTTGTATAAACATGGCCTCATATAATTTGTTTTCAAAGTTCATTGACTTTAACTGTCTTAGTGATGTTGTCTGTGAAAATGTGTCCATTTGTATATCTAATGTATTAGCATTTCTTTTCTTTTTTAAAATTTTGTATCATTCGTTTCAGATGTAATGTTCAATAATACATCAGTTGCGTATAACACCCAGTGCTTATCATATCACATGCCCTCCTTAATGCCTGTCACCCAATTACCCCATCACCCCGCCCACCTCCCCTCCAGCAACCCTCAGTTTGTTTCCTAGAGTTGAGGATCTCTCATGGTTTTTCTCCATCTCTGATGACTTCCCATTCAGTTTTCCCTCCCTTCCCCTATGATCCTCTGCACTGTTTATTATATTCCACATATGAGTGAAACCATATGATCATTGTTTGTCTCTGATTGACTTACTTCACTTAGCATAATCCCCTCCAGTTCCATCTACCTCAATGTAAATGGTAAGTATTCATCCTTTCTGATGGCTGAGTAATATTCCATTGAATATATGAACCACATCTTCTTTATCCATTCATCCATCGATGGACATCTAGGCTCTTTCCACAGTTTGGCTATTGTGGACATTGCTGCTATAAATATTGGGCTGCAGGTGCCTCTTCAGATCAATACATTTGTATCTTTGGGGTAAATACCTAATAGTGCAATTGCTGGGTCATAGGGTAACTCTATTTTTAACTTCTTGAGGAACGTCCATACTGTTTTCCAGAGTGGCTGTACCAACTTGCATTCCCACCAACAGTGTAAGAGGGTTCCCCTTTCTCCGCATCCTCACCAACATGTGTTATTTCCTGACTTGTTAATTTTAGCCATTCTGACCAGTGTGAGGTGGTATCTCATTGTGGTTTTGATTTGTATTTCCCTGATGCCGAGTGATGTGGAGCATTTTTTCATGTGTCTGTTGGCCATTGTTTTATCTTCTTTAGAGAAATGTCTGTTCATGTCTTCTACCCATTTCTTGACGGGATTATGTATTTTTTGGGTGTTTAGTTTGATAAGTTCTTTATAGATTTTGGATACTAGCCCTTTATCTGATATGTCATTTGCAAATATCTTCTCCCATTCTATCGGTTGTCTTCTGGTTTTGTCAACTGTTTCCTTTGCTGTGCAAAAGCTTTTTATCTTGATGAAGTCCCAGTGGTTCCTTTTTGCTTTTGTTTCCCTTGCCTTTGGAGAAGTGTCGTCTAGCAAAAAGTTGCTGTGGCTGAGGTGGAAGAGGTTACTGCCTCTGTTCTCCTCTGGGATTTTGATGGATTCCTGTCTCACATTTAGGTTTTTCGTCTCTTTTGAGTTTATCTTTGTGTATGCTATAAGAAAATGGTCCAGTTTCATTCTTCTACATGGGCTGCTTCATTTTCCCAGTACCATTTGTTGAAGAGACTGTCTCTTTTCCATTGGATATTCTTTCCTGCTTTGTCGAAGATTAATTGACCATAGAGTTGAGGATCCATTTCTGGGTTTTCTATTCTGTTCCATTGATCTGTGTCTGTTTTTGTGCCAGTACCATACTATCTTGATGATTACAGATTTGTAACATAGCTTCAAGTCTGGTATTGTGATGCCACCACCTTTGGTTTTCTTTTTCAACATTCCTCTGGCTATTCAGAGTCTTTTCTGGTTCCATACAAATTCTAGGATTATTTGTTCCAGCTCTGTGAAAAATGTCAATGGTATTTTGATAGGGATTGCACTGAATGTGTAGAGTGCTCTGGGTAGCATAGACATTTTAACAATATTTATTCTTCCAATCCACGAGCATGGAATGTTTTTCCATTTCTTTGTGTCTTCCTCAATTTCTTTCATAAGTGTTCTGTAGTTTTCAGAGTACAGATCCTTTACCTCTTTGGTTAGGTTTATTCCTAGGTATCTTACAGTTTTTGGTGCAATTGTAAGTGGGATTGATTCCTTAATTTCTCTTTCATCTCATTGTTAGTGTATAGAAATGCAACTGATTCCTGTGCATTGATTTTATAGCCTGCCACATTGCTGTATTCCTGTATGAGTTCTAGCAATTTGGGGATGGAGTCTTTTGGGTTTTCCACATAAAGTATCATGTCAGCTGCGAAGAGTGAGAGTTTGACTTCGTCTTTGCCAATTTGAATGCCTTTATTTCTTTTTGTTGTCTGATTGCTGAGGTTAGGACTTCTAGTCCTATGTTTAACAACAGTGGTGAGTGGGCATCCCTGCCGTGTTCCTGACCTTAGGGGAAAAGCTCTCAGTTTTTCCCCATTGAGAATATTAATCACTGTGGGCTTTTCCTATATGGCTTTGATGATATTGAAGTATGCTCCCTCTATTCCTACACTGTGGAGAGTTTTTTTTTTTAAAGATTTTATTTATTTATTCATGAGAGACAGAGAGAGAAGCAGAGGGAGAAGCAGAGGGAGAAGCAGACTTCCCCACTGAGCAGGGAGCCCGATGCGGGACTCGATCCCAGAATCCTGGGATCATGACCTGAGCTGAAGGCAGACACCTAACCCTCTGAGCCACCCAGGCGCCCCCACTGTGGAGAGTTTTAATCAAGAAAGGATGCTGAATTTTGTCAAATGCTTTTTCTGCATCAATTGAGAGGATCATATGGTTCTTGCCCTTTCTTTTATTAATGTGATGTATCATGTTGATTGATTTGCAAAAGTTGAAGTACCCTTGCAGCCCAGGAATAAATCCCACTTGGTTGTGGTGAATAATCCTTTTAATGTACTGTTGGATCCTATTGGCTATATTTTGGCGAGAGTTTTGACATCCATGTCCATCAGGGCTATTGGTCTATAATTCTCCTTTCTGGTGGGGTCTTTGTCTGGTTTGGGGATCAAGGCAATGCTGGCCTCATAAAAAGAGTTTGGAAGTTTGCCTTAGATTTCGATTTTTTGAAACAGCTTCAGAAGAATAGGTATTAATTCTTCTTTAAATGTTTGGTAGAATTCCCCTGGGAAGCCATCTGCCCTGGACTCTTATTTATTGGGAGGTTTTTGATTACCGTTTCAAATTCCTTGCTGGTTATGGGTCTGTTCAGGTTTTCTATTTCTTCCTGGTTTAGTTTTGGTAGTCTGTGTCTCTAGGAATGCATCCATTTCTTCCAGATTGCCTAATTTGTCAGCATATAGTTGCTCATCATATGTTCTTTTAATTATTTGTATTTCTTTGGTATTGGTTGTGGTCTCTCTTTCATTCATGATTTTATTAATTTGGGTCCTTTCTCCTTTTGATAAATCCGGCTAGGGGCTTATCAATCTGATTCTTTCAAAGAACCAGTTTCTAGTTTCATTGATTTGTTCTACTGGTTTTTTGTTTGTTTGTTTGTTATTTTTGGTTTCTATTTCATTGATTTTTGCCCTAATCTTTATTATTTCTCTTCTCCTGCTTGGTTTAGGCTTTATTGGCTGTTCTCTCTCTAGCTCCTTTAGGTGTAAGTTTACCTTGTGCATTTGAGACTTTTTTAATTTTTTGAGAAAGGCTGGTATTGCTATGTACTTCCCTCTTAGGACCACCTTTGCTGTATCCCAAACATTTTGAACAGTTGTGTTTTCATTTTCATTTGTTTCCATGAATTTTTTAAATTCTTCTTTAATTTCCTGGTTGACCCATTTATTCTTTAGAAGCTGGCTCTTTAACCTCCAAGTGTTTGAGTTCCTTCCAAATTTCCTCTTGTGATTGAGTTCTGAAAATATGCAGGAAATAATCCCAATCTCTTGGTACCAGTTGAGACCTGATTGTGACCCAGTATGTGGTCTGTTCTGGAGAATGTTCCTTGTGCACTCAAGAAGAATGTGTATTATGTTGCTTTAGGATGGAATGCTCTGTATATATCTGTGAAGTTTATCTGGTCCTGTGTGTCATTCAAAGCCCTTGTTTCCTTGTTGATCTTCTGCTTAGATGATTTGTCCATTGCTGTGAGTGGGATGTTGAAGTCCCCTACAATCTTTGTATTATTATCAATGTGTTTCTTTAATTTGGTTATTAATTTGTTTATATAATTGGCTGCTCCCAAGTTAGTAGCATAAATATTTACAATTGTTAGATCTTCTTGTTGGACAGACCCTTTAAGTATGATATAGTGTTCCTCTTCATCCCTTACTACAGTCTTTGGTTTAAAATCTAATTTGTCTGATAAGAGGATTGCTACCCCAGCTTTCTTTTGATGTCCATTAGCATGATAAATAGTTCTCCACTGCCTCACTTTCAATCTGATCTAAATGAATCTCTTGTAGACAGCATGTGGATGGGTCTTGCTTTTTTATCCAGTCTGATACTCTGTGTCTTTTGATTGGAGCATTTAGCCAATTTACATTCAGAGTAACTATTGAAAGATATGAATTTAGTGCTATTGTATTTCCTGTAAAGTCCCTCTTCCTGTAGATTGTCTCTGTTTCTTTCTGGTCTATGTTGCTTTTGGGCTTTCTCTTCTCTTACAAGATCCCCTTTAATACTTCTTGCAGGGCTGGTTTAGTGATCACAAATTCTTTTAGTTTTTCTTTGTCCTGGAAGCTCTGTATCTCTCCTTCCATTCTGATTGACAGCCTTACTGGATACGGTATTCTTGGCCACATGTTTTTCTCATTTAGTACCCTGAATATATCATGCCCGCCCTTTCTGGCCTGCCAGGTCTCTGTGGATAGGTCTGCTGCCAGTCTAATGTTCCTACCCCTGTAGTTTAAGGAGTTCTTGTCTTGAGCTTCTTTCAGGATTTTCTCTTTATCTCTGAAATTTGCAAGCTTCACTATTATATGTCAGGGTGTTGATCTATTTTTAATGATTTTGAGAGGGGTTCTCTCTACCCTGCTGGACTTGAATGCCTGTTTCCTTCCCCAGATTAGGGAATTTCTCAGCTATGATTTGCTCAAATATACCTTCTGTCCCTCTCTTTCTTCTTCCTCTGGGACCCCAATAATTCTAATATTATTTTGCTTTATGGTATCACTGATTTCTTGAAGCTTCCCCTCATGGTCCATTAGTTGTTTTTCTCTCTTTTCCTCAGCTTCCTTCCTTTCTATCATCTTGTCTTCTATGACACTGACTCTCTCTTCTGCCTCATTTACCCTAGCTGTTAGAGCATCCATTTTGACTGCATCTCTGTTAAAGCATTTTTTATTTCAGCCTGATTAGATTTTATTTCTGCACTAAGAGATTCTCTAGTGTCTTTGATGCTTTTTTTCAAGCCCAGCTAGTAACTTTATAATCATTATCCTGAATTCCACCTCTGATACTTTACTTATATCCATATCGATTAGATCTGTGGCAGGGTATTACCTCTGGTTCTTTCTTTTGTTGTGAATTTCTCCTTCTAGTCATTTTGCCCAGAGATAAATGGATGAATGAGAACAAAATCAAAAACATCAATCACAACCCAAGTAAAATACACACTAGACAAATCTGAAGAGGTCAGAAACCAAAAAAGAAAAGAAAAAGAAAAAAAAATGATAAAAGGAGAGAATATAATCTCCCAGGTAGACAAAACAGGGTAATCCACTTGGTCTTAGGTGTATTTTAGTCTGTTTGTTAGAAGACACTAAATCCCAAAATTGTAAAGAAAGCAAAATATATATATATATATATATACACAAAAATAAAATTGAATACAGTGAAAGGAAACCAAAAATGAAGAATACATCTATAAAATGTAAATGTAAAAATGAAAGTTAAAAAAAGACTTAAAAACAAGAGTTAATAAAATAAGAAACTAGTTGAAAAGGAAAAAAAAGAAAAGGGAAATTTTAAACTGAAAGATAAATGAATCAAGAAAAAAACCTTGAATTCTACATACCATTTTCTCCTAGCACTGGAGTTTTGCAGGTCTGTGTGCTCAGTAAACTCGGTATTTTCCTGATGTTCCAGCTGGTCTTCTGGGGGAGGAGCCTGCTGTGCTGATTCTCAGGTGTCTTTGCCTGGATGAAGTTGCACTGCCCCTTCCCAGGGGCGGGGCTCAGTGTAAGCTGCTTCTGGTTGCTCTATGTGGCTTTTGTTCCCTGAAGGCTTTCCCCACCACTTTAGAGGATGAAAATAAAAATAGCAGCGCCCCAATCTCCAGCCCTGGAGCTGAAAAATCCCAGTCCCCTCTCTTCAGTAAACTCTCAGGGAAAAGCAGTCTCCACTTTTGTGTGAGCCAAACTCTGCAGGGTCCTGCTGTCCACACCCCTCCTCACAGGGAAAGGAGGAGGATCACCCTGTTTCTGCCCTTTGCAGGGCCCCTGCACAGAGAGCAGTCTCCAGATCCTGCTGCAGTTCACGGTTTATGGCAAACTGAGCAGAGAGCCACTCCCAGGCTCACTGAACCTCACCGGGTTCCCCACTCCAATGCATGGGAACTCTGCCGGCCCAGACACCCCCGTTCTTTCTGTGATTCTAGGGATCCTGAAACCACACTGTCCCACGTAGGATTCTGTCCGCTTCACCACCTGAGCACCTTTCAGGCAGGGACATCTCTCACTGGAACAGACTTCTAAAAATTCTCATTTTGCACTCCGGGGCTATATCACTTTCCAGTAGCCAGCTTAAAGAGGCTCCCTCCACCCCCCGCCATTTATCTTCCTATATATCCCCTCAGATTCACTTCTCTGCACCCCCTACTTTGCAAAAAGTGGCCATTTTTCTATTTGTAGAATTCCAATTATTTTCTTACATCTTAAGTTGAATTCATAGATGTTTAAAATGATTTGATAGATATCTAGCTAAATTCAAGGGACCAGATGAAACGGGGTCCCCTACTCTTCCATTTTGCCTCCCTCTAACGTTTATTTTCTATAGTATCTTGAGACCTAATGTACAGCATAATGAGTGTAGTTAATAAAACTATATTGTATACTGGAAATTTGCTAAGAGAGTAGATTCTTGCCACACACACAAAAAAGAAAATGTGTTTGGAGATGGATATGTTGTTAATCAGCTTGACTGTAATAATTATTTCACTATGTATATGTGTATCAAACATCATGTTGTACTCTTTAAATATATATAATCATTATTCTTTTAAAAAAAAAAACAAGATTTGCAGTAGATTGCAGAAGATATGAGAATCCAGCTGTCCTCCATTTTGCAAAAATGTAAAATAATGCCACTCAGTACATATGGTTATTTTTTTCATAAAAAATAAATTTGTCTTCACCTAAAAAAATCCAAAACATTTTCTATGTAATGAGCACTACCAAAGCCAGAGTTCGATATACATTTGAGCACAATCCTTATACTTTTCTCAGTATAAATAGCACATCTGTTCTTAGTGACATGTGGCTGAAGGCAAAACTTAAATCCAACAGAATTTGCCGGACCTTAGTTCTGATGCCATGTCTTGCAAGGTTTGAATATAAAAATGACAGGAATCTTGGAATATTTCTACCACTCCAGAATTTTAGTTATTTTGCACTCACCAAATCTGCAAAATCTCCAGATTTTCCATCCTCCAGGAAAGAGTGTCTAAATTAAATAATTAATTAAGCCCTTTAAAAAACCAGCAGTTCCCTGTGGGTTGCTTTTATAATTGCCTCTACACTCACCAGCTAAAGGTCTGACAAAGTTAACTGTTTGACTTGTTCTCAATATAACATTTACCTACCTAATTCATGCAATTGTTTATTCTGTAACTCATGTGTCTTTCTCTGTTGTCATCATCTGTTCAAAATTGTAAGGTCCCAGAAAAGAAGACCTGACTATCCTTAATTTATTTTCTGTGGGGCCTAAACAGCACTATATGATATTAAACAGGTAATAATTATCTTTAGTGTGATGACAATGAAGACAGGAATCTAAAGCAGGCTGATAAAATGTGAATTTAACATGAAAACAGAAATTTAGTGAAGCTCTAGTGCTATTTATAGTGCACAGTAGTCTATCAGCTGCTGAAAACAGTGATGAAAATGTTCAAAATAGCCAACCCCCAATAATTCATAGGATACATGTCTCTTAAGTTGCCCTACGGCCATGTTTCCATTTTTGTGACTCCAGCCAGAGCTGAGAAGGCACACAGGAGGTCAAATAAATGAGTTTTCTAAATATTGACATTTCTGATAATAAGGTTACCAGAGAGAAGGTGGTAACCATTGCTGAATCATTATTTTGAGGGATTATTGTAGAATTTAGATCTTGCTGGTCAACTTGCAGTAATAAAGCAACATTCATTGAGTGCATGGTTGGTAGAAACATGGAGAAATTCTTTTTTCTATCAGGAGCTCTGTATGGCAAGTCTAACTATGGAAGATCTTGTATCCACAGGAGAAAATCAAACTGCACATCTTGATGAACTAGCAGAGCTTGGAGCAGCAAGCCAAAGACAAAGCAGTTTCCTAGAACTGAAGAATTTAACCTTTGTTCTAGTCCTCCCTTTTGTCAGCAAGAAAACTGTTGAGGTTGATTTCAAATGAATCATCCTTGGCATTTTTTCACCCTAAAACTGCTTATCTGTCACTTCACAGAAATTGCTACTTGTCCTTAATGGTTTGCAGTACTAGCTCAGACATTGCACGCAATTCATTATACCACAGAAGTTGGAAAAAAAACCCACATTATTTACATAATATATATTAAATGTATTAAATAAATAAATAAAATTTCGCTTGAACTGGCTATGTATCAATAAACTCAGTAGTTTTAGAGTTAAGATCTGAAACCACGCCATTTTGTCACTTAGCCGTCAGTGTTCTTCCAAGAGCGATTAGGAAATGTTTGGCTTAGAGACAACCTTTAAAAAATACCAAGAAATGCTTTTTGCCAGCTCTATTAATATTACTTCTACTTAGAACATCACAATTCTTCACATTTTTTACATGTTTGTAAAGTGTGCTTACAATAACATTTCTTTCACCTTTCAAGCAGCCCCAGACCCCTTAAGCACGTGTGTCTTCAAGACACACTTAGAGCATTTTCACTCCTGGAGCGCATATATCTATGATCAACTACGATCACATGCTCTGATGTGAATCAAAATCAGTTTTATGACTCCTACAATTAGAGCAAGTGTTGGGCTTAGTGAACCGGGAGCTGAGAAGTAGATAATGAACGCCACCCTGCACAGGCTTTAGGGCTGAGTCCCCACATTACCCATCCAGGTCACAGCCTGTAATGCAGAAATCCAAATGGCTCTGCAACGCAGGACTTTTTAGTAACAGATTTGGTGGCCTAGACTGATGGGAAGCTTTATAATCCTTATTTTAATAGTTCCATCTCACTACATGGGAAGATTAACATGTTAGATTATGGGGCACTGGCCCAGGCCTACTGGGGGTGTTCTGTAAATACATACACTCACCATATTACCTTTCTTTTTTTTTTAAGATTTTATTTATTTATTTGTCAGAAAGAGAGCACAAGCAGGGGGAGCAGCAGGGGGAGAGAGAGAAGCAGGCTCCCCCTGCTGAGCAGGGGCCCAATGCGGGACTCGATCCCGGGACCCTGGGATCATGACTTGAGCCGAAGGCAGACGCCTAACCGACTGAGCCACCCAGGTGCCCCTACCATATTACCTTTCTCAAAACCACCCCCAAAACCAAAAGAGTCTTAAGTTTTGAAATACATCGGGCACTAAAGATTTGTATAAGGAATTTGTTTGGGCTAAAGACTTTAACACAGAATCATTGTGGACAGTAGCTGTTAAATCTTCCATCACCTATGTGTATGGATGGTTAGTTGTTCTCATAACACCTTATACAAAACTGTAACACTTATCATAACATAATGTTTGTTTTCAATCTGGTATTTTCTGGACTAGACTGACAACTCTTCCAGAGAGAAACTGCCTTCCCAAAAAAATGTTTATTGTTGTTTTTCTCATTATAACACAAGTACATGCTCCTGGAAGAAAATTTGGGAAGTACATAAAAATGTGCAGAAAATAAAAATGACATATAATTCTACATATCAAAGACAACCAAAGTTGCTATGCAAAAAAAGTGTTTTTCCTATGCACATTTTTAAAACAAAACTGGGATTACGCTAAAGCATTATTTTCCTTTTTCCTCCAGTTTCATTGATATAATTGATATACAACACTGCATAGCTTTAAGTTGTACGACATAATGTCGTACATAGAGATCATGAAGTGATTACCGCACTATGTTTAGTTAACGTCCACAATGGATGGAAGCCTTATTTTGAAAAGCTTTATTTCTAGTGGCTACAGGGTATCCCACAGGTATGGAGTGCCATGATTTATTTAACTACTGCTTTATTGTAGAGCTTTCTAGTTGTTCCCAATTTTTTAAATGAACAGAGTTTCCTAAGCAGATTGTTAGCCACAATGCCTAGCACTTGGTCACTCAATAAAAAAGTATAGAATTGATTGAAGTTATTTTCATCTACTAAGGTCCTAGCACAAATAGGTTTACTAGGTTTACTTAGGCACTTAGGAGGAATCTGAAAGAATGAACTCCAGAGCGAATATATCTTGATTATGAAGGGGGCAGTTTAAGGTAGGCTGAGAGAGGCAGTGGGGATGGAGTTGCTAAAAGTGTGTGGGGTGGGGAGAGGGAGCTTTGAAGAACTTCTAAGATGAATTTTGACTATGTCACAGTTTGACTTACTGAAGGAAGTGTTTCAAGGACAATGGCTTCATTCTCCCATGCTTCTGAAGAAGTAGCTGTTTTGTCACGTGATTCTGTTTTCTTTTTTAATTGCTTGCAGCCCTTCCTTTGAGAGCAGACATGTGCTCTTTGAATTTACTTGAATGTCTGATTTAGACTAATGTGATGAGGAGATATCATATTCTTAGATTCCAGTGTGTGTTAGGACGGGTATAGTCATTTCTGGAAATTCCAAAATCAGATCTATGTGAACTCTTCCAGGAAATGTGACTAGGCCAGCCCAACAGAACTCTCCCCCAAGCAGAGACAAGCAGATGTAAGCTGGAAGTACCATTTTCACCCTAACAGAATTAAGACAAGGCCCAGCAAACTGAACTAGCAATATTTAATTGTCTGGTGTTCTGATGATATTCACATGGGCTCCTCCAGAATGCCTGTTCCCAGACCATGTAGAACTAACACTGCCTGTTTTGATTTATGACCAAACCTATTCCACTTTCAGACTCTGTGAAAATTGTCATAATACTCAAATAAGCAATTAATGGTGCAAACACTAGTCGGTAATATTAGAGTTCTGCATATTTGTTTAATTTAATTAAGCATTTAATTTCCTTCTGGTGTTTTTTATAAAAGAAAAACAAGAGGGAGGAAAAATAATCTCAGTTATTAACTTCTTTCAGCTTTTCAGTTACTACCTCTTGGGCTATAGCAAACCGGGAGTCTTTTAAAAGCAAAACACAATTTAAAGTAAAATAAAAATTATGTTTAAACTTTCAAAAGGCAGTGGAAATATAATTCCAATTAAAGGGTATATTACTTTCACCATATTTCTTAGAATAAATATTATAAAGTAATATTATACAATATTATAGAGTGATATAAGTCCTGAAGACTATTCCCCAAAATGTTAGCCCATTCTTCATCAGTTAACATTCATCAGTGTTTCCTGACAATGCCCAACCTCTTCTGATCTCCTTCTTACCAGTCAATGACCATTTCTGATGATCACCAGAATATTACAATGAGGCAGACAATATTGGAAAGCTCAAAAAAATTGCGCAAGACTGTTGAATCACAGATCTGTACCTCTGAAACAAATAATACATGTTAAAAAAAAAAAAAAAAAGAAGAAGATAGCAGGAGGGGAAGAATGAAAGGGGAAAATCGGAGGGGGAGACAAACCATGAGAGACGATGGACTCTGAGAATCAAACTGAGGGTTCAAGGGGGGAGGGGGTGGGGGGGATGGGTTAGCCTGGTGATGGGTATTAAAGAGGGCACGTTCTGCGTGGAGCACTGTGTGTTATACGAAACAATGAATCATGGAACACTACATCCAAAACTAATGATGTAATGTATGGTGATTAACATAACAATAAAAATTTTTTTAAAAAACACAATGAGTTATCATCTCACATCTTTTAGGGTGGCTATTATTAAAAAGAAAAAAAAATATTACTAAGTTGAAAGGAAGGATATAACTGAAAGGATAATCCCTAAAATTAATTAGGATGTCAGAAAGAGTTCTTGGCACAAAAAGTAAATTAGAGTTGAAACATCTTTCTTTTCTTCTTAAAAATGCATAAAAGTACGATTCTGGTTTTTCTACATAATATTCTTATCCCTTTTCCCCCTAAAATGATGTAGCTATCACAGAATGCCAACAGGGTGGAAAAATTGCTTTCCAAGGTAATCTTCCTGTTTTTGTTTTTCTTTCTGTATTTTTGAGGAAAATCTTTCTCTAAAGGCCTTTTTAATTTTTTCTGCTTTTGAGTTGGCAGATGACATAGTTAATTAATTTTTTCTCAGTTATAATAAATACATTAAAAGTAATTTAAAAACTGAATGGAAAATTGAAGTCCATATGTTAGGATATAAAAGCATAAAATATCCTAGACTAGTAAATTATTGATAATCTGTGCAGCATTTTATACTGATGCATATTGATTTGCTGGGATGTTTAAATAAAATTATCAGGAAAATTTAATAAGTAGCTACATATATGACCTGTATGAACACAAATTTCCATTTTTCTCTAGCTTTCACAAAGAAGTTGAGATATAGATATATATATATATATATATATATATATATATATATATAATGGAGATACTAATGTGAATCATAAATCGCATTTAAAGAGTTAGATAATCTTGGCATGAATTAGTCTTGATTTACATTTAAAACTATACTCCTATCTGTGATACCACCAAGAAGTATTATATTTTCCGCAGATAGTGTTTTCTTAAGGTAGTTTTTCATGTTGATTTCTCTGAGTCTAGGTGACTCTCAATGTAGGACATCATTCGGTTTGTAGGGGATGCTTTTCTAGTTGTAAAAAGCTACAAAAGAGGCCTGCAGGCAGGCGGCAAATCATTTGCAAACTCCCTATTATTGGGGGAAACACATTTGGTGGAGCCCTTACCTTGTATGAGGCTCTCAGATGGGCACTGACACTCAGTTTCCTCACTTTTAAAATGAGTTAGCAATATCACCCACATTCCAGCTGTAGTACATGGATTTTTCTTTCCTTTCCTCAAACACATTAAGCTCCCTCTCACTTTTTGTCTTTGCTAATATGCTCCCTTAGTTTGGAATGTTCTCTCCAATCTTAGTTAGTACTTACCCATCCTTCAAGTCTCAGCTCAAAAGTCACCTCCTCAGGGGCGCCTGGGTGGCTCAGTCGTTAAGCGTCTGCCTTCAGCTCAGGTCATGATCCCAGGGTCCTGGGATGGAGCCCCGTATCAGGCTCCCTGCTATGCAGGAAGCATTCTTTGGGAAGCCTGCTTCTCCCTGTCCTGCTCCCCCTGCTTGTGTTCCCTCTCTTGCTGTGTGTCTCTGTCAAATAAATAAATACAATCTTTAAAAAAAAAAAAAAGTCACCTCCTCAGGGAAGTCTTCCTTGATCCCCCAGACATATGTGATTTCTATCATTATAAGTTCAGGGTACCCAGTCCTCTTCCTGTATAGCACTTAGTTTATAAGTATTTAATTATATGATTAATAGCTGCCTTCCCTGCCAGACAATACTAGTGCCCAGCACTAGTCAGTAAACAGTGCTAGTTGTGTAAATAAATCTATATGTACAGACCCTGATTTTAATTCAGGAAGTTAACAAAACTTCAGGAAATTGAAGGCAAATTCTCTGAAAAAGTTATATAAATACTTCACTGGAATAACAGAGCTTGGAGAATAAAAGCATGGCTGATTAATGATGGGCACTCCTTCCATGAAGAGGTCGTGTCTATTTCTGCTCTCTTTGATCTGGACAGGCCTGTGACAGCTTTGACCAATACAGGATGACAGAAATGAGGCCATGCTGGTTCCATGTGTAGCCCTTAAATGGCTCAGCAATCTCCACTTCTCACCTCTAGGAAACCAACCATCAATTAAGAATTGAGACTACTCTGAGTCCACCATTCTGTGAGAAGCCCAGGCTACAGGGAGAGGCCCTGGAGGAAGAGACTCAGTGGGGGGAGAGGCCAAGGAACACTGAAGCACTAAAGATGTGAGTGAGGAAGCCATCTTGGAAGTACATCCTCCAGCTCCAACTGCCTCAACCAATTCCACATGGATCAGACATGAACCACCTAGACAAATCCTTCTCAAATTCCTGATTTACAAATAATTGGCAAAATAAAATTATTGTTTTAAGCCATTAGGTTTTGAGGTAATTTGTCATGCAGCAATAAATAACTGGAATAAAGAGCAAGAAAAGTAAATTCATGATGAGGAGCTGAGGAAAGATGATTCAGAGGAGAAAATACAGAAAGGGTGACAAGCACCTCAGAGGTAAGAGTTCAGGTAATAGAGATGGTGAGGCTTTCTCCATAAAAACCACTAGAAGTTTGCAAGCTACCCATTTATGCATAATGCTGGTCCCAATTTAAAGGACCATCCACTATAATTTTATAATGGTGCAGGCAAGAAAAAAAGTGTGGGGAAAGAACCTGACACCATTTTTTTACATGACTTTATTTATAAGAGTCGTCCCTGTACATTGTCAAGCATATGGAATATAAATAACCTAATTTATTTAAGATGCAGTAGATTTTTCACCCAATACTCAGTACAAGAAGGTTCCCATTTGGCAGGGAAGTTGGACGACAATTTTGTTATAATGAGATTTGGCCCAGAACGGGTATGTAAAGCTTTACCCAATGATGAAGGGAATGAGAAAAAGAAAAGGGAGTAACTTTCATTGAAAGCCTGTTACTGTCAGGGTTTGCATATTTTCTTCTTCTCCTTCAACTTCCCCTCCTTGTTCTTCATCATCATCATCGTCACAGAAGCTGATAACATTGTTGAGTGCTTACTCTAACTATATGCTATAAGACTTTATTTACATGGATCATCTCAGTCTTTATAACACCATAAGGTAGGTGTTATAAAGGTAGGTGTTTCATTTTACAAATGAAAAACTCAAAGCTCTGTGTATTAAGTTGATGATCAGGATTGTATAGAAGCCAAGATTTGACCGAAGGGCTGTCTGAATACTGACTAAACCAGTGAGAGGACAGGCCCCACATGTGTCATATTTGTTTAAGATAATTTTATTTAATCCTTTTAATGCCCATCTTAGGTGGGTATTACTATTCCTGTTTCGCATACAAAGGTCTTAGGGTCGGAAAGATTAGGCAAATTGTACAAGATCACACACCTGCGACAGAGTCAGGATTCAAACCCAGACCCTGAACTCTACTAGTGCACAGCAATGAACAGGTATTTGGAGCAATAGAAACATAGACTCTCAGCCTACTATAATCCTCTTATTTTATAAGAACTGAAATCCATTCTTATGAAGGTGGGCTGATGAGAGTACAGAAAGGTGCATGCTATCCATTGCTTTAATAAATTATTCTCTAAACACCTGAATTGACGATTCAGCAATAAAAAGATATGTCTGTCTGCCAAGAGCTCCTCAACTAGCAAGTAATACAGCACTGTGATGGGAGTGAAAATGGATACAGGTGCACCACATCCAGCTTAGGGCACTTGGGGAAGTCTTCTTAGAAGGGGTGATGCTTTCACTGAGTCTTAAAGGAGTCCTAGGAGTTACCCAAGCAGGGATGGGATCAAGCACATCCCAGGTGATAGAACACCAAGTGCAGAGGTCCATGTAAGACAGACGATGGGGAAGTGACCAGAATGAGGATGTGAAGGGGTGTCTTGCAGGCCATGATAAGACATTTGGACTGCATTCTGAGCATGGGAGAAGCCACTGGAGGATTTAAGCAAGAGAGTGTCATGGTCAGATTTGCAGTTTAGAAATACCACTCTGGATAGGAGGGCTGTTGCAATAATCCAGGAGACCAGTAATTATATTCTGGACCAGGTAGTGGCAGAGTAGTTGGAGAGACATGGATGGATTTGAGCCATTGTAGGAGGATTATCTGTCAGGACGTGATGATTGATTAAATGTGGAAGCAAAGGAGAAAGCTAAGCTAAAGATAATGTTCAGATTACTGGCTTGAGCAGCTCTCAATGGAATGGAAGGAGAGAAGGATCCTGGGAGTGAATGGAAGGGGAAAAGGATCCTGGGAGGAACAGGATGTGTTCCTGTGGGCATGTTGACTTTGGAGTTTCTGTGGGACAGCCAAACAGGGGTGTCTTCTAGGCAGCTCTGATGCACTGGGGAGATTGCCAGACCAGAAATGAAAGTCTGGGCATTGTGGGCGTTGAGAAGGTATTTGAGTCATGGGCCTAGATTAGTTCACCACAGGAGGAAACATGTAAAGTTGGAAGAAAAGAGAACGAGGCTAGATAGCTCTGGGAAACACTACCATTTTAAAAGCAGTGGGACAGGGCGCCTGGGTGGCTCAGTTGGTTAAGCGTCTGCCTTCGGCTCGGGTCATGATCCCAGGGTCCTGGGATGGAGCCTCGCATCGGGCTCCCTGCTCAGTGGAGAGCCTGCTTCTCCCTTTCCCTCTGCCTGCCACTCTGCCTACTTGTGCTGTCTATCTCTCTGTCAAATAAATAAATTTAAAAAAAATTCTTTAAAAGCAGTGGGACAAGGGGCCCCTGGGTGGCTCAGTCGGTTAAGCATCTGCCTTCGGCTCAGGTCGTGGTCCCGGGGTCCTGGGATGGAGTTCTGTGTCAGGCTCCTTGCTCCGCGGGAAGCCTGCTTCTCCCTCTCCCACTGCCCCCTCCCCCGATCATGCGCTCTCTCGCGTTCTCTCGCAAATAAATAAAATCTATAAAAGCAGTGGGGTAGAGGAAGGGAAGGGGGAAGAGGAGTGGAGGAGGAGGAGAAGGGGAAGAAGAAGAAGCAGCAGCCCGGGGAGAGCAGCACCACTGATGCAGAGGGGGAAGCAGGAAGGAGGATTCCTAGGGCATGTGTGCTCTGACGCCATGCTAAAACCGTGTGGACTGTTACCACAAGAGCAAACATGACAATTCCCTGGAATGACAACACTGGCAGTTCATTGTTTTTCATAAAGAAATGAAGGGGGCTCATCAAAGCCCAGGAGCATGTACACACACACACACACACACACACCAGTTTCAACTACAGAGAAAGGTTTTTCTTTTCTACAACATTTAGATTACCTAAAATTTGAAAAGGTTTTTCCCACAATCTATTTCTGCCCCACAAACATACCTTTAAGTAAGAAAGAACCATACAAAATAGTTCTGGAAAGACAATGTTGTTAAAAGCTCTAAGAAACTGAAAATAAAAACAATTCTAAAATGTCAGGGCCACAGTAACCTTTGCAGGTCATCATAGAACTTCACGACTTGTTCAAACTCGATACATTTATGTCGTATTCTGTACTGTTCAGGATACTTTGATTATCTCATTAGCTGCTAATGTGGTTGTAATGAAGTAGGTGACACTGTCATCAATGGGTTATTACAATGCTAGGAGAAAATAATAAGCAGCATAAGAGAGGAACAGAAAGGGGTACAGAGGTCTAGAAAGGGGAAATATTCCTTGTATGGGTGGGGGTAGGGAGAAGAAAAAGCTGAGCTTTGAAGAACCAAGAGCACTTATTGAGCGCTTATGGCATCCTCGTTACTGAGGTAAGACTTTATATGTTATCTCATTTGAAGGACTTGGGTGTGTTACATGGTGGAAATGGGCATTTTACACAAAGGCAGATGGAAACTTTGGTATTCATCACAGTGCCTGGTACAAGAGCACAACACTATTAATATTAGGGGTTATTAATGGAAGACTTCATGGTGCCAGGCACGATAAGAACCTTTGTCCATGCTATCACATTTCAGCCTCAAAACAACCTAGAGATTAAGGTATTATAACTCCCACTTTACATATAGCTCTCATTTACATATAAATTTAAGTGAGTCACCCAAGTAAGCTCCCTGGTGAAAAAACAAATGGCATGCTCAACTACGAATTTTGAAGAGAAGGTTTTTAGAGGTATGGGCAGGGTAAAGACAATGAGCAAGGGATGTGGAGGTACCCAGAGACTAGCAAAAACAGGAAGCCATTGCCACCCCCAGATGTAGATAATTTGAGGAATACCATTAAGCAGTTCAGCTGACCTGCAGCAAATCAGCTGCTTCCTTCCAGAACATGGGGGTTAGGAATTCTAACTTTGCTGCTTTCATTGACATCTTTACATTAAACACACCTGTGATGATTATTATGTTGGATCTGCCAGTACCTTCTACAGCTACTCTGATAACATTCCAATGCCAGGAAACACTTGGAGAAACCAGAGAAAGTGGATGGCCCTAAACACAGCCTCCTTATACATTGAATATTGCCAAACACTCTTTCTGAAAATGCTGAATTGACCTTTTTTTGGCCTCTTTTTTTTAAATATTTTATTTATTTATTTGATAGAGAGAGACACAGCGTGAGAGGGAACACAAGCAGGGGGAGTGGCCCGATGCTGAGCCAAAGACAGTCGCGTAACCAACTAAGCCACCCAGGCACCCCTTTGGCATCTTGCTTTTAAAAAATATTCAATGTCATGTACTTAAAACTGGGTTTTGGAATGTGTGCTGTTTATTACTTCCATGTAAGTAGTTATCAGAGCCCAGGCAGAAGCTGGAATCACCCAAAAGGGGCCACCAGACAGAAGCTATGATTATAGAAGGGTGTGGATGTTGTAGAACCATGAAAAAGTGGGAAAGGAGTGAGAGGAATAAATATGTTGACCTCTTACCCCCTCTTGCCCTCCAGTCTCTGGCAATTACCTCCCACTGGCCAAAGCCAACAATAATGGGATCCCAGGTGGTGCAGTCCATGAAGATCAGTCCTCCTGGACTTCAAGCAAGACAGAAAATGGCGAAGCATGGGTCTAGGGCACACCAAGGTTACACAACTAGAATGCAGGAAGGCCAGGAGCCAAAGTCAGGTTTATCATGCCTTAGTTACTGCTTATATATATATTCCTCTACCATATACATTGTAGGTTCTTGATAAATATTTGTTTAGTGAATGAATTCCCATATGAAAGTTGAAGAAACTGAAGTTAGGAAGCTACACATCCTGACTTTAGAAACCAGAGCCCTGACTACCCCCAAAACCATCTTCTAGTCTAAAACCTACTGCCTGCCCATTCAACCAAACATCATTTACTCCTTGGATGTCAAGGAAACTCTGTAACAATGGGTGTCTTCCACTATAAATTGTTTTTGCATCAAATTTAATGATTGTTATGTGGAAACACTCAGGACTTATTGTCAGAATGCGTACCTATGGTACTTACTTGATCCAGTATTTCTAGCACTGAGATGGATGAGGACAGACTTGACCTCCTCATTCATTTTAGGATTCCCACCCCCACCCCCAAACACCCATTCCCCAATGAAAGTAAATAGTTAATCTTCTAAAAATAGAGTAAGAAAGGACTAAGGCAGGAATGTCTATTTTAATCCTGAAATAATTGCTATCTAAAACTGCCTCCAAATGTAAGTACCAGCAATATTATCAACGGAAAAGAAAAGTTGCCTTTGTATCAGTGTCCACCCAGGAGAATAGAAACAGCTCTAGGTCTTTCAAATGGAGGAAATTTAAACAGGGAATTGGTTGTAAAGATCTTAAAATGTGTGGAAGAGCAAAAGAGCAATTTGACCATAATAAACCCTACATTATTGGGGCACCTGGGTGGCTCAGTTGGTTAAGCATCCAACTCTTGATTTTGGCTCAGGTCATGATCTCTAGGTCATGAGATCAAATCCTACGTTGGCCTCCCTGCTGAGCATGGAGCCTGCTTGGGATTCTTCTCCCTCTCTCTTTGCCCCCGCCCCAATGCATGTGTGCTCTAAATAAATAAATAAATAAACCCTACAGTGTCATTCATGATTGCATCCCCAGTGCCTAGCATAGTACGTAGCATGTAGCAAGGGTTTAACAAATATGTATTGAATCTTTGATTACATCTGTGGGTGAGATTTGGTCTCTCAGTCTAGGAAAGCCATAGGTTCTGTTAGAAAGCATTAGGATACCTGTATGAGTCTGATAATTTGGTGAATGTGGATATGTGGTTTGACCTTTGGTAGGAAATCACATTCAGAGCCTTCTGTTCACATCCTGTCAATGGATAATATTTATTGAACTAGTTGCTAGGTACTATTCTGGGCACTTTTCTAAGTACCTTGTATTACTAACTTAACCTTCATAGTAACCCTATGATAATGGATTCATCGTTTCCCATTTTACAGATGAGGATGAAACTGAGGCAAAGAGCTCTTAAGAAACAGGTCTAAGATCATACAAGAAAACAGCAGAGCCATGCTTCCACCCACAGTTTGGCTCTAGAGGCTACACTCAGTCTCCACGCCATTTGTGTCTTCATTGTTCAAGTGAGGAAAGCTTAACCTACCTTTCTACCTTTATTTCCTGTTTTTCCCATTGTACTCTAGGGCAGAACTCTGTTGGCTGTCTCTGTGACCTGTTGCCTCTTCTTCCTGGGCCCACAGAAGACAGTATTTCTCAACTCTTCCCTGTGATTATTGTAGCTGTGGGACTGAGTTCCAGCCAGAGGAATGTGAGCAGGGATGACATGCATCACTTCTGGGCCTGGCCCATTAAGCCTCTCACACATGGTGCTGTATGTTCTTTCCCTTTCTTTCAGCTTTAGGAAGGTGAGCATGGTGAGCTTGGGTGCCATATTTTGAAGTGTTGGAGCCACAAAATGGAAGAAGGCTGGATCCCTGCATATTTCTGGGAGAAGAGTCAGGAACCAATCAGGACCATCTGTATTAGACTTTAAGCAAACAAAAGATAAACTTATACCAATTTTATGCCACTATATTTGTTGGGGTTGTTTATGGTAGCAGCTAGAGTTTTCTCAACCAATATATGTGTGTACTGAATTGGTCTATTATCCCTGGAACACGTGTCTGGCTTTTGCACAAACTTTTCCTTAGAATTCTCATTCTCTCCTTCCAATTATTCACATCCTAAAAATTATTCAAGGCCTAAACCAAGTCCATTCACCTCCAAGCAGCTCTCTTCCACACCCATCAGCCACAATGATATCTCTTTCCCTCAATTCCTATAGCACTTTGTTGTCTATGCCTTTCATGTGCCCTTGTCATAGCTTCAATTTTGGATGTCTTGTTTTCCCAGGGAGGTTGTAAACTCTTGAAGGTTTTTATGCTTCTTGTATGTCTCTGAAGTATGTAATACGGTGTTGTGCCTTGGGAATTTTCAATAAATATTTGTGGGAAAAATGAATTTATAAATGTATTAGGCTCAATAAAATCTATTTTCCTAAAAACAGTCCTTGATAACTCAAGGAAGCCATGTAAACTATAATTTACTGGAGTTGGTGTTCTTATTATTCTTTTCACTGACCTATACATTCTAATGCTTTTTGACAACTGCTTAGAGGAGACAGACGGTATGCTTATCAAATTTCAAATGACACAAAACTAGAGGTAATAAATAATGCACAAGACGACAGAATCAAAACTAGGCAAGTGGGAATGAAGCAGATAGCATTTAATAAGGCTAACTACAAGATTAAATTTTTAAAAACCAACGGCCCAATTTCAGTATGGAAATTTTAAGAAAAAACTTTCAAGTTTTAATTGGCTGCTGGGCTGACATGAGCCCAGAGTGGTACAGGACCCCACTCAAAGTTAGGCTCAGTACACTGAGTGGCAGGCAAAATATTTAGACTCTAAAAGGGTACCAGCATGAATTAAGGTCGCTAGGTAGAGGCCAATTGGAGGTGGATGGAACCTTAATGTTGGGTAAAGGGGGGAAACAAAGTCCCATATTTTAGCCAGGTCAAGCTCAGCACATGGGTTGGCTTTCAGCTGTAGCATTAGTGGGAATCCCTGCCAGAGGCCACCGTTAAGTGATTTCTGACACTACCTTAGTACTGGTAGGGCAGCCTGGGTCCCCTGAGTGTTTTGCCTCAGAAGTAGAACAAAGTAGGTCTTAAAGGTTTGCTATTTTAATTTCGGCCCCACTCTCCTGTGTCAGGGTCAGACCCCTCACTTTTGAAGCTGAGAAATGCCATGTCATCCAGCATTGACATTCAAGTTACCTTTGAGACCGAGGCAGGGGGGCGGGGGGGGGGGGTGGGACGGAAATCACATCTTCTCTGGCTCAGTTGGGACAATCATTCCAGGATCCTCAGATAGATCTGCTCCTAGAAACCCACATTTCCTAAAAACTGGGATCAGAATTCTGGCAAGAAGCCTGTGGCCTAGGCCTTGGCACTGGATCATCAAAAAAGTGAATACAGTCTTAGGCGGTGTGAATAGAAGCCTAGCATCTGGAACAAGGGTCCTGCTGTCGGTCTGTGCTGGTCATAACACACAGGAAGAATTCTTTCTATTCTGGATACCGTGATTTAAAGGGATACAGGCAAACTGGTGTATGTCAAAAGGAAGATGATCAGAATGTTGGAAACCAAATCACTAGTTACTTTTTGATGGTTCAGGCTCAAGGCCTAGAAGGGGTCAAGATGGTGGGTGGGAGGGTGGTGTCAGGCAGCCTAGATATGAGAACTGTCTTCAGATAACATGAACGCAATCTTGTGAAAGAATATGAGCTTGTTAGGTAATGCTGGAAGACAGAATTTGGACCAGTGGGTTTTAAGCCCAAAATGAAGATTTTAACCATTATAGCTCTTCAAGAGTAGAATATGATTTTTAAGTAAGAGAGGTTTAAAATGTTCAAGTAAAGATCTTATGACTGTCATATTTGTTTTAGCTGGAATTCAGGACCTTTGGATGGGAAGCTAGAGGATTTCTAAGGTCTCATTCAAATCTAATGTTTCATGATCTAATCAATCTTTAACTTAGAAATGTGCTCTAGAATCTGAGGAAAGATTATTGCCTGAGATTATTTTGGAGTTATGGTTTGGTTTTTGAAGTGGATCTTCTCAAAAGAAACAGAACCCATGGATTATTTAATCTGCGATATGTGAGGGGAGAAAAATAGTGCCATTAAGGAGGGAAAGGCACTCCCTGAGGTGTATGGGAAAAAGAAACATTCAACACATACCACGGGAATTGCACCGAGTCTGTACAGGCGTGAAGAGAATGCCAGGGAGAAGGTTGGAAACCTTTTTTCCTAGTGCGGAGAAGTTGTGATGCTATGTTTGTCTGACACTGCGCAAGGTGAGCGCTTGTCTAGAGTGGGGAAAACACGTTTGGTCTTTACCTCCCTACATCTGCGGGCCCTGGACACAAACACACCAGAATCACAGTGTTCATTACAACTGATTGTCTTTGAAATACTGTGTTTCTATACCTCTGTTCTTCTCTCTACGTATGTTTTTGGACTCTTCCTCTTTCTCACAGACGGGAAGAAATACGTTCTTTTTATAATCTCTTGTCTCACCTGGGGTGAGGGGTCATTTGCAGACCTGGGTAGGAAAACAGATTCTCACGCTAGGAACTGGGGGTGGTACCACGTGCTGGGCAACCTGGGACGGAGAGAGGTCAAAGTATTTATCCACAAAGGAATCATCCCATCCTTTGCCTCTTGACCACCAAGAAGCCTTCCAGTCACTCTGCTCAAACCATTGCACGCTCTTCACGTGCACCTGCCGCGGAATACAGGTAACCTCAGGTCCGGGTCCACCGAGGTCCCCCACCTGCGCACAACTCTGGCGCTCCTCGCTTCCTCGGCCCACTCCTCGCGCGGTGCTCGCCGCTACAACTCCCGTCTCGGCCGCAGCAAACCCGAAAGCGCCGGGGTGGACGTGCGGGTTGCGCGCGGGCCGGCGCCGGGAGCTCTGGGCATGCTCAGTCGCTCGGGCAGGGCTCCGGGCGCGAGCCGGGCTCCGTCTGCACCACATTCATCTGCTGCCAAGGGGAGCCGCCGGGCGCTCGCAGGCTCGGCGCGCGCTGCCCGCGGGAGGACCCGGCCGTCGCGCCCCCGCCGCCTCCCCGCCGCCTCCCGGAGCCATGGCAGCGCTCGGCCACCCCGCCGCCTTCGGCCGGGCCACCCATGCCGTGGTGCGGGCGCTGCCGGAGTCCCTCTGCCAGCACGCACTGAGGCGCGCCAAGGGCGACGAGGTGGATTTCGCCCGTGCCGAGCGGCAGCATCAGCTCTACGTGGGCGTGCTGGGCAGTAAGCTGGGGCTGCAGGTGGTGAAGCTGCCAGCCGACGAGAGCCTCCCCGACTGCATGTTCGTGGAAGACGTGGCTGTGGTGTGCGAGGAGACGGCCCTCATCACCCGACCCGGGGCGCCGAGCCGGAGGAAGGAGGTAACTGCCGGCCAGGCGACGCGAGGGGCGCGGCCGGGGACGCGCACCGGGCCCTCCCCCGCCGCCCGCGCCTGAGTTGCGGGCGGAATCGCGGAATTGGCCCCCGGCTAGTTCAAAACTTCTCAACTGGGGGAGAGGGTGTGTGTGAGAGAGAGAGAGTCAGAGAGAAAGAGAGAAGTTCATTGTTCACGCCTCCTGGTTGTCGGCGCAGCTTGGGTGCCTCCTAGACAACCCGACTGAGTGTGGTTGTGCGGACTCCCGCAGGTGGGTGGGGTGGGGAATCCATCTCACAGGCATTTTTATTTGTAAAGATTAAACAGTGGTAAAGACAATGCAACTCTGAGTGTTTCCCCGGGAGCGGGGCCAGGGAGGGTTTTCCCCTCCTGGGCGGGGGCGGGGGGGGGAGCAGCGCTGGTTGGTGGCATTGAAGCCCCCAAGTCCTATCTAGGGCTCAGAGCAGCGCGGCCAGATGAATTAGCCGCGCGTCGGTGCCCACAGATCTAGGGCGTCCCGAGTTACTTTTTAGTGGTAGCGAGTGAGTCCGGCAGAAAGGGACGACTGTCAGGGGAGTGGTTTGTTGGTGAGCTGTGACTACGTGCTCATGAATAGGCTGGGTGTGAAAAGCTGTCCTCGGTCTAGGGTGTTGGGTTTGGGTGTGTGTGTCTGTGCGTTTAATTAAAAATGGGTGTTTCACAAATTCCATGATTTTTACTCTCTCTGTTTTTAAACTTAGAGCAATTAGAGCTTTTTGTGTTCTCAAGGGAAAGTGACTACTTTAAAATATTGCAGCTTGTGAAAATGAGTGTGATGGCTTTAAACCCAAGGTAGGTGAGTGGGGAGAGAGTGAGAATGGATTTTAAAATGCCATCTGGCCCTGGTTCCCCTTATCACCAGGCTAAAAGCCCAGGCTCAGGACTCTCCATTTCTATTGGCACCAAGTGGCATTGCAAGAAGCCGGAGGTTTCTTTCATATCTGGACAGTTAGGGATTTCCCCCCCTATTTTGTCTTTATACGGTGGGCATCAGGAATGCCTCGTAGAGCTTATAGTTAAAATATGCTTATTCTACACATGCTCCACTACTTAGTTGATAGAACCATACATGGGCAGAATAAGCATATTGCATTTATTTTTCACTGAGACAATTAATTCAGCTTTCGTTCGCCCTACCTCAGCAGAAAACAAAAAGAGTAACAGGTTCTCATTCTCTTTGCTTTTTATTTCCTTTGCCACACCTTTGAGTTGTTGAGATGGCCCACTCTATTTTAAACTGATAAGCGTGTAACCCCATTTGAAGACTTTCTAGTGTGTCCTAGGCCATATGGCACAACCGAGGTTTGTGCTTTAAAGTGTAAAAGAGATTTCAAAAACCCTTTCAACATGGTACTCCTTTGATGAGGGTAGTTCAGTTTCCTGTAAGAGACTGTCACACGTTTAATCATCCATTTCATTTTATTCCTATAATAAAACCTTCCAAATTTTGGCCTGCCTGATTGTAAGTGGGCAGTGATTTCCCTGTCAGATTTTTGAGGCATACATTTTAATTTGGCTTCACTCTTATATCAATCTGGTGGCTCTCTGCTGGAGGGCCACATAGTGTAGTGTATAGGAACACCAGACTGCATCTAATTCTGTGACCTTGGGGAGTGTGTCTTGCCTCCTCTTTCTCACCTGAAAAGTGGACATAATACCTATTTCATAAAGTTGTACTAAATTTATTAATCTATCTGAAATTTATAGGGTAAGCCATTTCATGAGTGATGGTTGTTATTATTTACTTAACAGTGGGTCATGGAAGACTTACTTCTTTTTGAGCAGTAAGAAGTCTACTATATACTGAGGTAGTTACAGTGAAATTTCCCCTTCCCACGGTGAAGGGGAATCATCTTCACACCTTAGGATCCGTCCTAATCGGCTATGTAGCACTTCCTCCCAGCTTGAGTATCCTACAGGTGCATGTTGTCTCCCAAAAATGCCTTTGCCATTACACATGATCTGAATCAGCAGAGTTAACAGATCTTTCAGCCAGAGAGAGAAATACGGGCAGTTGTGTTGGATGGGGTTACTTCCAGAAAGCAGGGCTAAGCAGGGTAACTAACATTCTTTGAAATCTCTCACAACACCAGTTCACCGGCTTAGTTGTTGAGTGAATAAATGAATGAATGAAATGCTAACTAGCTAATATTAACAAGCTGATAATAATTACTTAAAGGTCCTCTTTGGACTGTTGTATATACTTTTCATGTGACACCTGCCTCCCTAACTGAAATTCCACAACAGCGAGGGCATTATCTTAAGATAATTGCCACTGGTCTCCTTGCCTTCTGTCTCCTTAGTCTCTATTCCATTCTCCATGCTGTGGAGTCCAAGTCTCTAAGCTGGTCTTTCTAAAACTCAAATCTGATCCTGTCCCTGCTCCTGTGAAACTTCTTGAAGAACCTCCATTAAGCTTGGTAAACCCATTGAGCTGGACTTTGCTTGCCTTTCCAGCTTCAGTTGCATCTCTGACTCTACCCTGGGTGCCTCCCAACCCTTTGGCTCAAGCCAGGTTCTTTCACTAAAGCTCACCGTGCTATTCTTTTCTAGGCATACATTTCTCCTTTGTATGGGACATTCTTCCTCTTTCTTCTCCATTTTACCTACCTGTTCTATTCATGCATCATTTCCCAGCTTACTGTTATCATTAATATTATTAGCTAATCTCTATTGGGTGCTTGCCATTTGCAAAACATAGTGTCAGAGGGCGCCTGGGTGGCTCAGTCATTAAGTGTCTGCCTTAAGCTCAGGTCATGATCCCAGGGTCCTGGGATCGAGCCCCACATTGGGCTCCCTGCTCAGCGGGAAGTCCGCTTCTCCCTCTCCCACTCCCCCTGCTTTCTCTTGCTGTGTCTCTCTCTGTCAAATAAATAAATAAAATCTTTGAAAACAACAACAACATAGTGTCAGATTTATGACATGGATTTCATTGAATACCCACACCAACTCTTCAAGCTCAGTACTATCATTATTCTTATTTTAAAGTTGATGGAACTGAGGCTTAGAGAGATTAAATACCTTGGCCGAGGTTATAGAGTAGAACCAGTGGGACCAGGACTTGAACTCGGGTTTGTAGCACTCTACATCTCTAGTCCCAATCACTGTGATAGTAAACAACCAAGCATAGGATTGGTCCTCCTTTTATGAGCACTTGTAACTCTCTGTACTTCCTTCCATGGTATCTTTCATACCATACGATAATGGCCTGTTTTACCTTTCTGTATCCCCCCACTATTATGAAAACTGTCAGGACAAGGATCACATCTGCATTTCTTAACATTTTATTCCCAGGACCTTGCACACAAGGATCATGTAGCAAATGTTTTGTTGAACAAATGTGTCCATGACCTTAGATCAACCTTAGTTTTCCCTGCTTATGACATATTTGGTGTTTTGCAGGCATTCTCAATAGATTCCCAAAAGTTTCATTACAAGTGCAGGTGATTTATAACTGTTTTGTTTTTCCTCTTCCTCTCCTTTTACTTGTCTCTTGTTATTTTGCTTGTTTTTATAAAAATCCTGAAAATTCCTTTATCAAAACATCATGTTATATTTAATGACTTTTCTTCCTTGGAAGAAAGGACTGAGAACTGAACTCAAGAAAGTAACCCTTCTGTGAAAGCCACAATGGGGCCTCCCGAGATTAATAAAACACAGGTGCTGTCTACAGGAAGCTTAAGTTTTAGTGAAGAAAACTGTGTGTACAGAGCCAGCAAATAGTGTTGCCTCATAATTCTGTGTCTTCACGAATATGAATATTTTAATGTTTAATACTTTAAAGACAAATTAGCTTTGAGAACCAGTCATATTTTAAATGAAGTCAGCTTAATTTTAGAAGAAAAAAAAGTCAACTTATAAATGTCAACATCCTGTAAACAAATATCTAAGAGCTAAAGTAAGACAAGTGACAGAGTGTGAGGATTGGGTTTTAAAAAAATTAAAATTTTTGGATAGGTTATACATTTCTGCAGTACCATATTCAAAAGGTACAAGAGGATAGATAGGTAGTGAAGAGGCAACTACTAAAACCATTTTCCTGATTTTCCTTCCAGAAGGTTTTTAGTACCTAATAAATGATTAACTGGTAGAAGTTACTCAAGCAAAATTGTAAAGTATATCCTGTGTCCTTTTGCCCCTCTTTCAGAGTCATTTTATCCTTTCCCAGCTACCAAGGATTAGTATATGGGATATTCTGTCTGGGAGAAAAAACACACATACTCATTCTCAGAAGGTGGTAATGGCTTTAATTATCCTTTTCTGGACCATTTGTATTTTTAGGGACCTCTTGAGGAAGAAGACAATGCATAGCACAAGGTAACAAATCTGTAAAGTGGAATTGGACATTGGGTAGGGACATGGAGGCATAAATGGAAGGCATGAGCAATACATATTTAGATAGAAATTCCCCTTTTATTAGGGTACTTAACTATTTGAACCTACATATTTTGGCCCTGGGTTTATTCTTTGGTTAGGCTAAAAGCATAACCCTGTTGATCCCAGAGGCAAGGTGAGCATAAAGACCATGTCTAATGACTAGCTAACATGTGCCAAGTTTGTGTGTGTGTGTGTGTGTGTGTGTGTGTGTGTGTGTGTGTGTGTGAATTGCAAAAGGTGGTATCATTATCAGCTCTATTTAAAAGAAGGAAGCTGAAGCTCAGGTAACCAGAGTTAAGTTGTCCAATGACACACAGCTAATAAGTGACAGAACTGAAGTTTTCATGAAAATGTGAAGGTCATTTTTCCTTGAAGTGCTTGTAGCCAGTTGGGGTTAATCATAACAGAACACTAAATCCATACAAAATAACTACCCGAATCCTTTTTTATACAGCTAACGATATGCAAATCTCAGTTGGATATTAACAAAGTGAATGTTTTACTTCCCTCCTCTCATAAATGAGAGTAGATTGTTTTCATTTTAGTTAAATAATAATAACCTGATCATTTATATGAAACCCCAGAATTGCGTAGGCACAATTTGTGCAGAATTGTATCTTCTTTTCCAGCAGACTGGATGATTGCTTTTTAAAATGCATACATTTCCTCAAACTTCTTTTTAACATCAGGTGAGAAAACTGCCCTAAGCCATAATTAGAACTTACTCTTACTCTCACAAAGATGGAAAGTAAATGTGCTGGAGGCTCTTTACATGGCAGCAGATTAACGACTCTTGATAAATCGTCACCTCCAACTGGTTAGAACAACTGCTCCCTTTCAGGATGTTTCTTTTTCACTCTACTTGGCCTTGGCAAAAAATGTTTGGAAATTGATGTGTCTTGGAAACTGGAGTGCATCTATTATATAATGCAATCTATTCCCATGCAGTTGATCTTGAAAGACTTGAAAATAAAGAACATTATGATGAGTAGGGAGTGACTTCTATTAGATACTATTAGCTGAAAATGAGCTTTCTGCAGAGATTCCTAGGATCATTAGAGAATCATTATAAGACTATGAAGGCAGAGATGGATCCCTTATAATTCAGATATGCTGGAAAATTGCTTTTGCTTGTATTTAAATTCTTGTTGAGCTCAGATTTCTTCAAAATTAGTTTTATTATAGTAATGGTAGTTATCCATCCATTAATATAAAACCTCAACACAGAAAAGTCTACTTAAGACTTTTGAACAAACAGATTTACCTTCTATTGTTTTTGAATTATATATAAATTATCCATGGCCTCTTATGAATCTCAGTATGAATTTGGAGATGCTGGCTATTGCTTATTTTATGGGCATTTGGTATTAAAATCTGTAACCACTTGAGAAAGCCTCATTTTCTAACTGGAGACTTGGACACATTGTAGAGTTCATTCCCCTCTCAAGGGGTATCACAATTAAAGGTAAAATAACTGAAATTTTAATGAAAGAAGAGTTTCATTCATATCTTATGCAGAACACAGTGTGTTGTTCATCCCAAATAGTCAATAAATATTTATTTACCAAAGCTAAATCCCCGATGTTCCATCAAAATGCTCCTCTGACCTTTGAAGTTAGCTTGTATTGCTTTCCCTAAACTGATATTAGGTATTAAATCTGTTAGTGTCCTCAGGCTCATTTCATAAGCAGGCACTTTTCATCCAAATGGACAAGCAGGAGTAATCTCAAACAACAAATATTTAAAAATGTGGCCTGTAATGCCATCCTAGTTCCCTTCATCGTTGTCAAACAATTTAATAATGTACATTGTCTTCCTGAAGCTGAGTGCTAAAGGAGCAGTAACATCACATGGAGAGAATAAATAACCAGACTTTAGACTCCTGTTTCTAAATGTTTAGGTCATCCAAGCAAGTGTGATCAGAGAAAACAGCACAGCAGAGTACAAAGATGAAAGTACACATTATTCCAGGGTTGGTTTAATTTTGCCCAACAAATCAATGTGAGCAAACCTGACTTAGTTTATGTTAGCAAATTAAAGAGAATACAACTTTTAAGCTGCTTTTGCAACTGGATGGGCTTATAGGGTTAAATTGTCATTATTGTGAAGATGAATACATCAACATTTTGCTTGCTTTGAATATGTGTAAGTAAATGAAACTTTGCCTTAATTAAAAATATTTTGCCTTGATTTCTTTGTTCTTGTTTTGTTTAAGAAACATTAAAGTTTTCTAATTTGCTTATGGTACTAATTATGAGTGCCATGATTACATTAAAGATGATTGTTCTTTAGAAGATAAAGGAATAATGGTTGTATCACTCCTATATGTTTGTGCATTCAGCAACTGTCTACAACATACCAGACCCAATGTTTGGTGCTAGGGAGACATAGCTGAATTAGATAACACTGCTGCCCTCAGGATCTCACAATTCACTAGGAAGGCAGACTGGTGGCAGATGCTTGCAAACAAAGGGGACAGGTTTCACAACAGGGTTCTATCTAGTGCTATGGAAGATCCAGGAGGTGTGTCTGACCCACATCAGGACTTCTCAGAAGAAGAGAATATTGAGCTAGAAGTAACCAGGAAAGGAAGAGAGGCAGCCTTCCACAGACAGCGCTATGAAATAGGATGAGGGTGATAGTCCAGTAAAAGTAATTTCATTAAGGTTGAAAAGGCTGCAGAATTGAAAAAAGCCTGCCTATGCCCCCTCAGAGCTCTGAGATTTTGGTTCCCTAGTTCTGAGTTCACCAAGAGAACTACATCCTTAACTGTATTTCCTGTTTGGGGCCTAAAGTGATTTGACTCCCTAGCACACCCTATTCCTAATTGTCCACTCTAAGTCTGAGACTTATTTCTTGAGGTTGCTAGAATGCCATTTGGCAGGGGCAGTAATTTTTCTTCTTTGACCCCAAATTTGCCACATTGGGATGTATCAGGTAAACCTGGCATCATATAATATATAGTTATATATAACATTATCCATGTCAATGGCAAGTAAGAGAAAATGATTTCCTCTTTGCTCTTGAAATGTGTGTTTATTCACAAATCTTTCCATCTTGGCAGTAGACATTACTGAATCTCACACTAATATAAATCAAGTGTAGCCTAAAGTAAGCGTACATCTGTACTCATGGGTTAAATTTTGTACATGCTGCGAAAAGCAACATGGTAGGGGTATAACACTATTCTAGAGGTCAGGGGACACTGGTTTTGATTTTTTGCAGTGATGTGAGTATCTAATATTCTTTCCAGCTTGGAGATGCTATGCTTTCTGGATCTCAGGTCATGTTGGGATGAGACATGGAGGGTGGGGGATAAAAGGGTAAGGAGATGTGGAAAAAATGATGGGGCAATGATGATAACTTACATTTGTGAGATGGGATTAGGGCTTGATGAATAAAAAATACTGGATTTTATTCAATTTGAAACATTATGCTTGTCCTACTTAGGTAACCAATCATATGAGCTCATGCCTTGCTAATGATAATCCATTATGAGATAAAGATGAATTTCCCAACTTGATTTCAAAAGCTCAGCTTACTCAACCATTTATAACATATTTAAGTAATTTTTTTTTTAGAAAACTTAGATAAAATCCATTGGAAGAGTATAACATCCCTAGACCCACGTACTGTCTATCATCACATGACTTTCATCAGTGTCTGCCAGTTGATGTCTCTGTGGTAAATGTGAATCAGTGGCTTGAAGAAATGGAGAGCAAGTGAATGTGAAGTATATACTGGAAGTTGTGTTTTTTGTTAGGACTAAAAGTCTTGACTTGCCCATGGCAGTTCTTTCTTATAAGCCCTCCGTACGTATGTGTTGATTTCCATTCCTGGTGCTAAAATTTGAGTTTTGTTTTCAAAATTTTGACTTTTGTCTTCCAAAACTGTATAGTTATTTTTCTGAATAGAGAAAAAAAAGGATACCCACTTAAATGTAGCCTTTCTGTAGTTAGCTATGTACAATTTAAGATTGTTAACAGTAAGATATTGATGTAATTATTTTTAAAGTTTGGAAATAGGCTTGTGGCAAACCTAGACATTTTTTGTCTGAAATTATTCAAAGAGCTGAAATTAGCTAATTTAATGCTCTTGGTACAGTTAAAAGATAACAATGAAAGAAAAACACATCCATTTTATTCTCTTAATTGTTATTTTTTTTGGGTCATAGGGAACCATCATTTTACAAAGAAAGAATAATATAACTACGGTTTGGCTTTGGGTCATATTTTAGGTCACTTTGATATAAACATGTTTTCCAATTCCAGAGTTTTATATGGAGAAATTTAAATCTAGTGCTTTATTTTGAGGTACTCAAACCATTTTGCTCTTGCTTTTGGTATTCTAACTTTCTTCAGGCCCTCTTAGTCCTTCATCAGGGGCCCAGGTTTTCCACCTCCCCTTTCTGCAAAAAAATACAGTGTTAGGAGACAGAGAGACCCTAGTCGCAAAGGGTAGTGATTTCTTCATTTTCATGTTATTCTCAAACTAAACATCTCTGAAGCTTTAGGCCTCCACTAGTCTCCAGGCTATCCCAGGCCACCCCAAATATGTGAGTAGTTTAACAATGAATATAGCACAGCTTCAAGACAAGGCTTTTTGGGGGCACCTGGGTGGCTCAGTCGTTAAGCGTCTGCCTTCGGCTTAGGTCATGATCCCGGGGTCCTGGGATCGAGTCCCGCATCAGGCTCCCTGCTCCACAGAAAGCCTGCTTCTCCCTCTCCCACTCCCTCTGCTTGTGTTCCCTCTCTTGCTGTGTCTCGATCTGTCAAATAAATAAATAAAATCTTTAAAAAAAATAAAAAAAGACAAGGCTTTTGTACAGTTGTGTGTGTGCATGTTTTTAAACTGCTGCCCTCCACCTACCAGAGAGGAATCATGAAATCAATTTAGCGGGTCGTGACCAGCCCTTTTATTTTTAATGTAACAGAATCAATAGAAAATGTACTGCAACATGGTAAGAAATATATAGTGTCATGAAACTTTTTTCATTTATATACATTTGTGTTTCTGTGTATACTAATTATGTATATAAAAATATGTTTCTTACTATAGGTCACTGCCAAAAAATAAAGTGTGAAAACCCATTGTATCTCCTTTCAACTGGATTGTACCTCTCAGCTTCTTTATGAAAATTCTGGAGGACCATGCCTGTTGTCCAGTTGGGATCTGGGAATCCTGGCCAAAATCCTAACTGTTTCTCTACGTATATCAAGTCATGCTTGATTTCCATTTGCCTAGGTTGGAATTGGAACCTTTTGGCTATTTGGAACCCTGTCCATCAGGGGCGGGGGGCGAAACTTAATTGAGGAACATGAGGAGGAGAAAGACTGTCAACTCCACCATTTGCTAGAAGCTGATTCTGCCCTTCCTTTGGTGATATTCTAAACCAGTTGAGGGAAAGTTACATTGATTAAGACAGGCAAGCATAGTTTCCATTTGAACTGGCATCTTTTTCATTTTTTTGCAAGTAGATTCTGTGGTGGCAGTACAGAAATGAACCACTGACAAACTGCATCCAGAGGGGTTGACTCCTACATTTTCCTACCGGCAGCCTCCAGACGGAAGCTGAGATCTGCAATGACCCCAGGAAGACTCAGTGTCCAATGTTAGGATTTCCGTTGCATTTGGGGATGGAAACTCAGAACACTTTTTTTTCTTCATAGAACCCCAGAATGTGTCAAAACACAGAATGTCCTAAAACATAATTATAATGTTCATGTCATTCTCAGACCACTGCCTAAAGGCCTAGAAGGGACCTTGAAAATCACTGGTTTCCCCATTTTTTCTTCACACTCTGCAACACTAAATAGGTGTAACTCCAGCCTTTACAGAAGAATGCCCAAAGGAAATTTAATTTTCTTCCCCAAGTAACCCATTTCAGCAATATTTGTTAGTGTTAGTGCTCACTAAGTATGAGTCATTTGAACTAACATGTAGGTTGGGGTTCATTCTGACAAAGTGCATTTGACTGGTTAGTAACAAGTTAGTCTCTGATTACAGGGAAACAGAGCATCTGATTTTCAGTGGTAACCCCCCTTTGCACAGCTGAGCAACCTAGTACTAAGAGTGGAGTGTACTCTCACACCTGCTCTTTTGTCCCCCTCTAAAGGAGTGCTTTCAAGATTTTGGTAAGGGAATAATAATAGAGGCAAACAGTGTGGCTGTGACTGGAGAAATTGTGTGTTTGTAGGAAAGGGGCTTGGAATTGTGTATCTTGGAGCTATGTTACATGAGAAAAAAATGGGTAATGCGTTTGTCATGTCCATGACAGCATTTTTCTTTGTGAGCACTGAGCCAGATAACTGAAGCCTCTGAGTGGTTTGCAAGAAAACTAAGGACAAATATTGCTTCTAAACTAGTCCCCAGAGAGAAGCTTATTGGTGAGGGGGAGAAGGAATAGGGATTTAGGTTAGAACATTTTTTTGAAAGTAAGTGCAGAAAAACATACAAGGTATAGCCCACTGGCCTCAACATGGCTGAGGGCTCAATTATGATTCAATTCACGCTCCCTGAAACACTCGCCTGCCCTGAGGTCAGCCTAGTGACTGGAAATTCTGCAAATGTAACAGCTACTGTCCCTTGGACTGTTTTAAACACACACACACAGTTTATATACATTCAGCATCAAGTTTGGATAAAATCAGTTTTCTAACAATGTCTTCCTTGTGAATAATGCTTGGTAGTAATGCAGATCATCAAAACTAATTAGAGGGATTCTTGAATTACATTATTTTGGTGGACCACTAGCCAGGAGAAATATTTTTTTTAATGAATTCTGCTTTTTCACTGGGCTCTTTCAGCCTGTAATCACCTCCATGTCTCCCTTCCTTCCTCTTGATTTCACCCTGTTTTGGAGCTGTCAATGGAGGAGAAAGAGTATATACAGTTCCTGGAGCTTTCTTACCCTTCTTTATTTTCCTCCTGCTGAAGAGTTCCCTTAATACCATGAATTCTTCCTCATATTCTGGTCTGGATAGTGATTTTCAGATTACAAGTTTCAACTCATAAGTAGATCATAAAGTCCACCTAGTGGGTCACTCTAATTTTTGTTTGCTTTCTTGTAAATGAAGTAGAATTGAAAATATCTGAGCACCTGCATTACCCATAAGATAGCCAGGTCATTTATATCCATGCACACATATACATGTTCCTTCTGTGTTGTGAATTGTGATGTAAGGTGTATTTCTTGCTGTGGGTCATTGTCATTGAAATCTACTTACCTAGGAAACCAAGATAAAACTTAAACTAAGTACTAACATTAGCTTTTATTGATATTCTTTGCTGTTTGCGGCAACAATAGAATTTTGACGTGTCAAAGGCACTGACTTTCATTGAGCAAATAGACAGTTTGTCTCATTTTATTATCTAGTAGGAAGGTAGAGCCACTAGTCTAAATGCAGCAAAATGCAGGAGATGGAAAGGAAGAGAAGAAAAGCAGTGTAGGTGGTAGGTTTGGGGTTCTTCTCAGTAAGTAGGCATTTTCAAATATCAAGGACTCCCTCACATAAATGCTGTAGAGTATTTCCATACACTTAGACATGATATCTTCATTTGTAAACCAAATTATGATGATGTGTTATGATAGGCCAGGATGACAGGTATTCAGAATGCACACCTGTTATTAAAAGGGCCACATTAGATCCTGATACATATTTATGTTTTGTTGACCCCCAGCCTCATTTCCACTGATTCTGCTTTTCCCCTGCTCCCCACTCATCTGCCCACCTGCATCTTTAGCTTGCCCCACTCCCTAAATCTGTCATCACTTAAAGTGCCAGATCATCTCAGGTGCCTCAATCATTGTCATTCCCAGCACGCATACCTCTCACACAAAGTCTGGTACCTAGAGACACATACTTTTAAACGGCCTCAGAAGGCAGACCGATTCCTGTGACATTCCTTGAGCTGGGCTTTCCCTTCCTTTCCATTGCCTTCAGGAGTGGAAAAGGACAGCTATGAATTCAAATTATGCTTCCACTGCTTATTAGCTGTGTGGTCTTGAGCAAGTTGAGCTTCAGTTTCATTGTCTCTAAAAACTGGGGTGGTTTTGACCATCTATAACTTTGTTATGTTTCTAGATGTATTAACATGTTAAAGTGCCTAGTAGTAGTGTGCACAGAGTAGCTCTCCTGTCAGTGATCAATCCCTCCTATTCTCTTGTTATCTGCTTTTTGTATTTCTAGAGAGCAGTCATTCAAGCCCTTTTTTTCTCTTGCTACTTCTCACCCTGGAAACTAAAGAGAAAAGCCCTGCTTTTCTCTTGCTACTTCTCACGCTGGAAACTAAAGATCTCCAGCCCTTCGGCTTCGGGCTTGCTGCCTATAGCCTGCCCAGACATTAAAACTTTGCCTAGGAATTGGGATCTGTGGCTCTTGTATTTTGCACTCCTATGCTGGCTCTACCTGAACCATACCAGGAGGTTGGGTAGACCATTAGAACATCTGCTTGAGCCTCAGTGGGCACCTGGGCCAGTCCCCCAGCACCTGTGTGTGTTACTGTACAAGCAGGTCTTGTGGGGGCACTGGCTTTCTCCACCTCACGTTTTTAGGAGTAAGTCATCCTCAAATGAATCAAAAGATACTATTCTTTCTATAAGTCTTTTTCATTATCTGATCTTCTGAGTAATGAATACTTAGAGAATCCCTCCCTTTAAATTTACTGTTTGATCTTGAACCTGTCATTTATGGCTGTTTAGATTTGAATTCATGTTTCTGATACCTTTATATATTTAATATGTTTTCTGATTTTAAGAACTTTAAATTTTTTATTTTATTTAATTTTTTCTTTATTATTACCATTTTTTATTGAAGTATAATTAACATACAACATTATATTAGTTTTAGGTAACACAACATAATGAATCAACAAATTCCATTATACAGTGCTCACCACAATAAGTGTAGTCATGATACAGCATTATTGCAATATTGTTATTATTTTTATTTTAGTATAGTTGTACACAGTGTTACATTAGCATCAGGTATAAAACATAGTGATTCAATAAGTCTATATGTTATGCAATGCTCACCACAAGTATAGCGCCCATCTGTCACCATATAGTGTTGTGATTCTATTGACTATATTCCCTATACTCTACCTTTTATCCCCATGACTTATGCATTCCATGAGTGGAAGCCTGTACCTCCCACTCCCGTTTACCCATTTTGCGTATATCTCTCTACTCTCCGCCTTCTGGCAACCATCAGTTTGTTCTCTGTATTTATGGTCTCTTTCTGCTTTGGGTTTTTTTTTTTTATTATTTGTTTTGGTTTTTTAGATGCCACATATAAGTGAAATAATGTGGTATTTATCTTTGTCTGACTTATTTCACTTAGCATAATACCCTCTAGGACGATCTGTGTTCTCATAAATGGCAGACTAATATTCCATTATATATGTGTGTGTATGTGTACATATGTGTATGTACATATATACATGTATACACACACACACCACATCTTTTTTATCCATCTATTGATGGACACTTGGGTTGCTTTTATGTCTTGGCTGTTGTAAACCTGCAATAAACATAGGAGTGCATATGTTTGAATTATCATTTTCCTTCTCTTTGGGTAAATAGACAGTAGTGGAATTACTGGATAATATGGTAATTCTATTTTTAATTTTTGAGGAACCTCCATACTACTTTTCACAGTGGCTGCACCAATTTACATTCCTACCAACTATGCAACAAGGGTTCCTTTTTCTCCACATCCCTGTCGATACTTGTTATTTTTTGGCCTTTTTTCAACTACCATTCTGACAAGTATAAGGCAATATCTCATTGTGGTTTTGATATGCATTTCCCTGATTAGTGATGTTGAGCATCTTTTCATTGATCTGTTGGCCATCTATGTGTCTTCTTTGGAAAAATGTTTGGGTCCTCTGCCCATTTTTTTTTTAATCAGATTATTTGTTTTTATGGTGTTGATTTGTATAAGTTCTTTATATTTTGGATATTAATTCCTTATCAGATATATCATTTGCAAATATCTTTTCCCATTCAGTAGGTTCCTTTTTTGTTGTTGTTGATGGTTTCCTTTGTTATACAAAACCTTTTATTTTGGTGTAGCTGCAATAGTTTATTTTTGCTTTTTTTCCCCTTACCTCAGGAGACATATCTATAAAAACGTTGTTAAGACTGATGTTAAAGAAATTACTGCCTATGTTTTCTTCTAGGAGTTTTATGTTTCAGGTCTTGCATTTAGGTCTTTAATCCATATTGAATTTGGTTTTGTGTATGGTGTAAGAAAGTGGTCCAGTTTTATTATTTTGCATGTAGCTGTCCAGTTTTTCCAGCAGCATTTGTTGAAGAGACTGTCTTTTCACCATTGAATTTTTTTTCCTCTTTTGTCATAGATTAATTGACCATACAATCATAGGTTTATTTCTGGGCTCTGTATTCTGTTCTTTTGTGTATATGTCTATTTTTATGCCAGTGTTTTGAATACTATAGCTTTGTATCAGATCTTGAAATCTGGGATTGTGATACCTGCAGCTTTGTTCTTCTTTCTCAAGATTTCCTTGGCTATTTGGCCACTTCTGTGGTCCATGCAAATTTTAGGTTTATTTATTCTAGTTCTGTTAAAAATGCTGTTAGTGTTTTGAGAGGGATTTCATTGAGTCAGTAGACTGCTCTGGGTAGCATGTCCATTTTAACTGTATTAATTCTTCCAATCCATGAGCATGGAATATCTTTCCATTTGTGTCATCTGCAATCTCTTCTCTCAGCGTTTTATAGTTTTCAGAGTACAGGTCTTTCACCTCCTTGGTTAAGTTTATTCCTAGATATTTTATTCTTTTCAATACCATTGTAAATGGAATTGTTTTCTTAATTTCTCTTTCTGCTACTTTGTTGTTAGTGTATAGAAATGCAACAAATTTCTGTGTATTAATTTTGTCTCCTGCAACTTTACTCAATTCATGTATTACTTCTGATAGTTTTTTCATGGAGTCTTTAGGGTTTTCTATGTGTATTATCATGTCAGCTGCAAATAGTGATAGTTTAAATTCTTCCTTACCAATAAGCCTTTTATTTATTTTTCTTGTCTGATTACTGAGGCTAGGACTTCCAGTACTTCTAGTACTATGGTGAGAGTGGACATCTTTGTCTTGTTCCTGATCTTGGAAGAAAAGCTCTCAGTTTTTCACCATTGAGCATGATGTTATCTGTGGGTTTTTTGTATATGGCCTTAATTATGTTGAGGTGTGTTTCCTCTAAATCCACCACTTTTTTTGAGAGTTTTTATCATGAATGGATGTTGAATTTTGTCAAATGCTTTATTTACATCTATTGAGATGATCATGTGATCATTATTCCTCATTTTGTGGATGTGATGTACTATGTTGATTGACTTGCAAATATTAAACCATCCTTGCATCCCTGGAATAACACCCACTTGATCATGGTGAATGATTTTTTTAATGTATTGTTGAGTGTGGTTTCTTGATATTTTCTTGAGGATTTTTACATCCATGTTCTTTAGGGATATTGGCCTGTAGTTTTCTTTTTGTGTAGCATCTTCATCTGGTTTTGGTATCAGGGTAATGCTGGTGTCATAGAATATATTTAGAAGCTTTCCTTTTCCATTTTTTGGAATAATTAGAAGAAAACTGGTATTAACTCTTCTTTAGATGTTTGGTAAAATTCACTTGTGAATCCATCGGGTCCTGGACTTCTGTTTGTTGGGAGGTTTTTATTACCAATTTAATTGTGTTACTAGTAATTGATATGTTCAAATTTTCTATTTCTTTCTGATTCAGTTTTAGAGGAGTGTATGTTTCTAGAGATTTATGCATTTCTGCTAAGTTGTCTCATTTAATGGCATATAATTTTTTGTAATAGTCTCTTATAATCTTTTGTATTTCTGCGATGTCAATTATTACTTCTCTCCTGTTTTTATTTTATTTATTTGAGTCCTCTCTTTTTTTCCTTAAGAATTGACTTTAAAAAAATTCTTCTTACATTGCAAGGTAAAATTACACCTGGAATTGAGTCTTAGTTTCACTTTTCAGTTCTATCATAGTGGGCAATTCACAAGGTTTAGTTTCCAGTAAAATATCTTTCTTCCTGATTCCCAAGGATGAAGATCAAAGTGTTCTGGGTACTGTGATGCCTTATACAAATGTGATTACACTGTAACATTGTTATGGTAAATGATGGATTATACATAATGGTAATAGCAACTTTATTATTTATGGACTAGAGATGATGGGCTTTTCTTGAAGATGTCTTTGACTGATAAGATCTGACCAGTGCCACTTGCATTGTGGCCACTAAGCCCTGATGACCCTTTGGGAGGAGACCTGATAGAGGTTGCTGTTAAAGCTTCAGTCACCTCTACAGACCCAGATCTACTACTTATTAGCAAGGTGAATTTGGGCAAATAAACTTTGGGTACAGTTTTGTCATTCTGTAAGAAAAGATAGCATGACTTTTATCCATGTAATTATTCTTGAGTGCTGTGTGTAAAACTGATAAAGTAAACAAATATGATGCCTGCCCTGATGGAATCTAACTGGGGAGACAAACATAAAATAAACAATTACAAATATATGCATATTTAAAAATAGTAAGTGCTGCAAGGGAAAAAGTTGATTTACTTCATAAGGTTGTAAAAATAAGAGACCTTCGCCAGAAAGGGCCCTGAGTATCAGTTCTTAGGTAGACCTCTTATTAAAAAGTAGGAAGTAGTACTGTATGGTGACTAACATAACATAAAAAAATAAAAACAAAAAGGCAAGAAAAAAAAAAGTAGGCAGTAAATGTTCATTGATCAGATGACAAATAACTGGTCTAATATGATGTTACCAGAGATGCTTCCCCCAGGCAGTAAAGAGGTAGGTTGGCATTGAGGGGCACCCGGACTAGGAAGTCCTAAAATCTTTACTTAAAAGCAGTGTAGCTCAGGGCTGGCAGGTGATTGCTGTGGACTTCAGGATTCCCATCTGTAAACTAGGGATAATGCTGCTCTTGGTTAACCTCTATTGTGTTGAGGTTTAAATGAAAAAAATGAATGTGAGTCAGGGTTGTAGGTATTATGTAGTGGCTACCTGTGAACTCTAAACTCAGCACCTATAGGAATTGGATCACAGCCTTCCCTGCCACAACATCACAATACCTAGGGATGGATTCCCCAGTCCCGCAGTCCTCTATATAAGTCTTAGAACCAGCTCTTGCAGTACCCTGGCCTATCTCAGTTGGTTGTCAGACCTTTGATAGCAGGATCTATAGCAGTGGCACTGAGTGTGGCTAACTTTTTTGCCACATGTTAAAGGATTAGCTATTTTATGGGACTTCTGAGGAGAGCCCTTTAGTTAGATCCAGGAGACTAATTATATCAGAATATGCACCCTATAAAAGAGTTTGGGAGCTAGGTATGCTTCAAGAGCACATGTGACTACCACTTATTTTGTACTATGTTTGCTGCTTTGTTTACCCTATTTCATCTTAGCCTCATAGCCCCCCCCCCCACTTTACAAATGGGGAAACTGAGGAGAGTTTACATGACTTGTTTAAGGTTAAGTAGTTATTAAGTAGTAGAACTGAGATGGACAGCCTGGTCTTTCTGACTTCAAGACCTGGGCATTTAGCCACTAAACCACAGAAAAGGCACAAACAGCCATGCCAACCATTAGAGAATTTGGGTTAGGCAAACACCAAAGTCACAGGCTTGATGCCCCCAAAGAGCAGCTGTCCAATCCATTAATGAGGACATTGAGAAGAAGACAAAGTCTTCTCTTGCTGAAGACATCGTTTCAACTCAGCAGCTACCCATCTCTCTACTCCTCATCCCTGAGGTTAGCCCAAAAACCTTCCATAAAAAGGAGAATCACAGAGAAGCTGGCGAGCATCTCCAGCCATGCATTTAGTCTGAGCTTGGTATTTGTTGGCAGGGTTCCTTGCCAATTAGTTAAGCAACCCATGGAGAACCTTGACCTTAACTTATAAACACAGAAGGGCATGCTGAGGAAGAGTCCGAACAGGAATCCTAGGATGGCTCCAGCTCAAGGAAGGAAACTTCCCTGGCTCTCTGGAGTAAAAAACAAGGGTTAATTCCATCCATACACCCACACTAACTCTTGCTCAGTCTTCCCGGAGCCAAATCAAAGGAAAAATTATGTGAGTAATACATGAAAGAAAGAAATTGTCACTATTTTCAACATAGATGTTACCCTAACTCTGTATGTGTCTCATTTGGTAACACAGACCCCAGGCCAACAGTATAAACTATAATACAAGCCATAATACAAACCGTAATACTAGCAAGCTGCAAACCTGTCTAATTCCTGTACACCAGAGCTTTGGTTGAGGGAGCCGGACACACATAGAAGCATGCCTAGATCTCACTGTCTTTGTACCCTAGAGGAGGGAGGGTAGGACGACATGTCTGGCTTTAGGTTCCAGTGTCCCTTAACCACATAACTAAGACACTTAACTTCTGTGATGGCTTGGTTATGCCATTGGCTCCTTACCCTTCCTCTCTCTCTAGTTTTGTATTTGGGACCAGTGTTATCCATATTCAAGAAAATGCATACATTTCCCACACTGTTGATCCTCTTTGGACAGCTCTGATTTTGTTCTTATGAATATTTTTTCTGCCTTCTTTAGAGGACTAGAGTCCTGCCCCTGTACTCTAGCCCCATGGGGACTTATCTCTGGTCTCTTCTGACTTCTGGACCCTGCAGTGTTCATCTCTCCACCACCACCACACCTCTTTCCTAACCCTCAACCTCACCTCCCACTTGTTTCTGCCATCACACTTTCTGGCTATTCATTCTGTCTACCTGCTTGGATTTCTACCTATCTGTCTCTGTGTGCCTGGGTCTAGTTTTCAGGTTTATAGACCCCCTTCCAGGGCAACCTACCTTCTCCTGGTTAATTCTGTCCCCTACAACAAACCACAGCATAATATCGTTTATCATGTATTTATTGTATGTTAGCACTTTAAATCCATCATTCTCATCAGCTGCCTTGATCCTGTTCCAAGCTCTTGGAGCAGCCTGGCTATTAGCAGAGGAATTTAGAAGACCCCTTAGTGAATACGTCAATAGTCAATAGTCAGTAGTGGGTCAGCCTCATCATTTCTGCTGTTGGCCTTGTTCTGACACGACCCTTGTTCATTTCAGATGTTCAAGTTGTGCCCTGGTTCCATTAACTGCATTTATATCTTGATCTCCTTTGCTGATAACCTGCCTGGATCCCCAGTGGAAGACCTCAAGACTGACCTCTAGAGTCCTGTATGTATGGGAGACTTCCTTAAGCTTACCACCAAACTCTCTGGTGCCATGTTGTGCCAGCCTTCTCATATATCTGCCTGGTAAATGTCAGGCCAAATACTAGCCTGCCTTATGCTGGGATGGACCCATCAGCCTGTTCCCTTTTGCTGGAGTCACTGATGCCACTGCCAGTTCTGACTCTTCATCTTCCTTCTGCCCACAGTTAGAACCATCCCTGGTCACTGGCCTTGCCCTGGTGGACCATTCTGCTGACTGAACCTCAAATCCAACGCATGCTCTTATGTTTTTAAAGTATCTGTTAGGTTCAACCTATTAGGAAGTTTGGAATAAAATGACTTGACTAGGGCACACCCTTAATTTTCCTTCTCCCTTCCCACCTCCTATAGTAATTAGCTATCAGTTAAATGCTATTTTTCTGTCTCAATTAAATAAATCAGTCTGTTCTCGGAACTCTCACTAAACTGACTTTAGTGCGATTTAGTAAAATGGTATTTGCTGGTAGAAAAGTAATCTTAATGTGTTTAGTTAAGCACATTAAAGTGTGGTTATCTCAACTGTCAAACTGTTTTTGTAGATTTCCGGTGTTTTTTGTTGATTTCTGTAGAAGAAAAATTATTCACATTATTGTAATTCCATATAGTGCAAAACTAGAACAAAGGAAGTGATGCAAATCCTTTAGCAGAAAGGTCATTTGAGTCATTGGAGTGTCCTGAACCATAGTGGGAACTTAGAGCCACTGTTGATGCACAGCACATTTCTTCAGATTATGACACCACTCATTTATGTAGATGTTTTTCATGTGAATATTGGCTCTGAAGGAGAGCAATAGACATTCACTTGTAAACAAAGGCGGTGGTGTGAGGAGGAAGCGAATCCTTTGTAGAACTCTGAAATAAACCAGATCCTCAGAATGTCTCACTCTTAATAATTCCTGACATTCTTTATCTTTTAGAAAAGAGGTGATGGAGAGAATTAAAAAGCAGGATTAGCAATGCTAAAAACATGAACTCTGATTGATGATCCAGGATAACAACTTCAAACTAATAGATCTTGATGTTCTCACAAGAAAGGATGATGAAGAGTCTGGCTCCCAATCATAACTGGTTGATATTTACTGCCGAACACAGCACTGCACAAAGTCTCCATGACTTCCTTGGGTTAGAGAAAATGATAAATACAGGGGCAGAGCTGGCTTGTTTTGATGATTGACTGTGAAGGAAGAGGGTAGTTTTGCAGAAGAGAAATCTTTCCAGTGTTTCCATTGAGGATTAGCCTGTCAAAATTCAGACAGCAAAGGCCAGTGTAACTTTTGGTTAACATTTTGCGTAACTCAGACTGACTAAACTTACAATTCCTGGTAACTCAATTTGAACCTTTGGCAAGCTTTGGAACTAGATAGGGAGCTATCAGATCTACCTCCAGGCTAAGACTAGCAATCATCTTACTGGGTCAATGATTTTGTATTCTAGTCAGATTATTGTAGATTGTGGAAAAACAACAGAGACCTATCCATGTCTGCTGCAAGAAAAAAAAGGAAATTGTAAGAATATACTCAAATGGAAACCAGAAAACCGTTTGGAACATGGAATCTCTCTTTTCCTCATGCTCTCTCTTTTCTCTGTGGATCTGCTTTATCTTACTCCGTTTCCGAATAACTTCGGCTTCCTTGTGGTCTAGAATTTACCTCATATCCCCTTAACTTACCATATCAATGTGACTCAGACTTCCATTTTCCCTGTTTCCAACTCCCAAACGGGGAGTCTCATGGGCCCATTCTAATTTTTTGAGCCAGGCAACCAAGTCATAGGTAGTTGGCCAGCCTGTGAATAGACTGGATATGTGTCAGGCGCCCAGTAATGGCTCATTCAGCTGTGTTTCAGAAAGACCAGTGTAGGTTTGCTCAGAGCTGCAGAGTCTGTAGACAGGACAGATCCCAGCATGGAGAGACAGGCAGCGGTTGGAGTCTCACATCTGACTAGCTACCTCCTGCTATAAGTGAATCTGAATGCTGAACTGTAGTGAAAGAAAAAAAAAAAAAAAGCTCTGGGTGAGGAGACGACAGTGTGGTCTTTTTTCCCTTCGAGTTTTGAAATTCAGGGATGATGGCCTCCTTTTCTCTCCTGATGAAAGGTGGCCTATCCTATAACCCTTCTCTCCTACCTCCAGGTGAAAACTAAGACATAAAAAGCTATTGCTGCAAGGAGAGTGGTGACTGAGAAGGAAAAGAGCAAATGGGAAGAGAGAAGAAGGAAGAAAAAGGGGGAAGAACTGGCTAGAAATGAGATCTTCACTTTGCACCCAGAAACAATACATCTCCATGATGCTAGGCCATAAATCAGATGATTGGGGGTGGTGTTGGGAGGTTTGAAGGAGATGTAGAGAGAGAGAGATGGGGTCTCCCATAGGTGGGAGTTCCACCTTGATGTCTTTGACGTGAGATTGTCAAAGAATAGGACAAAAGGTGGACTCGAAATGGAGTTGAACCACTGAACAAGCCTGATTTTCAGGCTTTCCCTCTTTCTGAAAGCACTTTAATAAGGGGGCACCTCGGTGGCTCAGTCCATTAAGTGTCTAGCTCAGGTCATGATTTCGGGGTCCCGGGATCAAGCCCCACTTTGGGCTCCCTGCTCAGTGGGGAGTCTGTTTCTCCCTCTCCTTCTGCCCCTCCCCCCACTCATGCTCTCTCATGCGTTCTCTCTCTCTCTCTCTCTCTCTCTCTCTCTCTCTCTCTCTCAAATAAATAAATAAAATCTTTTAAAAAAAAAGTCTGAAAACACTCCAGTAGGAAAGTTCATAAGCAGTCTCTGGGGCAATAGAGCTCAGCATGAGTATCTCAACTTCTAACTAGCCCCAATTAGAAATGCACCAGACAACAAGCATCTGGACATTCCAGACATCTTTACTGGGCTGTAATATTTTGGTTTGCCATTGTAACAAATGGTCAGAGTTGCAGATGACATTTAACTGTTCAGAATGATTTATTTGGCTTTAAAATGTAACCTGATCTTTTCACTGAGTATATACCCTTCAGGAAGGAGGGAGGGAAGGAAGAGGGAAGAACCCTCTTTATTCTTTTGCGCATCTTCACTTGCTTCTAACATTAACCATCTCTCCTAATTTGATGTCCTGTGGTTTGGCCTGCAAAGCCACATATATCAAGCTTCCTAAATATTTGGTCTTGGGCACAGCACTTACATTGCATGAATCAGTAATCTTTTACCTTTCTTTCTTTTTTTAAAGATTATTTATTTATTTGAGAGAGAGAGAGAGCATGAGCCAGAAGAGGGCAGAGGGAGAGGGAGAAGGAGCAGCAGACTCCCCCTGAGCAGGGAGCCCAACCTGGGCCAAAGGCAGACAGATGCTTAACCAACTGAGCCCCCCAGGTGCCCCTTACCTTTCTATCTTGATGATTAAAAAAGAGTGCCTCCTGAACTTCTGAACTCATTCTACTAAAGCTGGCTCAGATGTCCTCCTTCCTTGAAGCTTTCGCAGACTCTGTGGCCCCTGTACTTTGGCTAGCACATACACTCATGATGCTGTCCCTCACTAAACTATGAACTCTTTCCTACGTCACCATTTCTCTTTTTTTTCACTTCTGAGCCTCCAGCCCTGAGCACAGTAAGTGGTACACTGTAGGGGCTCAACTAATGTTCATTGCATTGAGTAGACAGTGTTCTATACAGCTTAACATGTGCAATATTCTTGGAACCCATTCTGTGGGGCCATATAATAGGTGGCAGCTTGGGTGGAGTGGGAAGAACATAGGAGTTGGAATCAAGGCACCTGTGTTTAAGCATTGACTTGTTCTTTATGAATGTGTGACTTTGGTCACAGCCTCCCTGAACTTTGGTTTTCTCATATGTAAAATAGGGATAATGATTCCTGCTGCTTAAAGCTTTTGTGAAGATGAAATTTTTAAAAATGTGAAAAATCTTTTTATTGTTAAAGTGCTATATATAAACATATCATCAAAATCAACCTTCTGAAAATTCAGAAAATAATCCTCCTGGATATTTGATTCAAGACAGACCTCCTTTCTGTTCTGTAGCAAACATGTCATAGAGTTGAAAGCTATGTTATTGTGAGGATAGTAAATGTGAAATGTCTGGTATAGAGCCTAACACATAGTAGTTATTCAATGAATGATAGCTGCCATTACTGTTTTTCACTCCTGTTATTATTAGGATAATATAGCATTTCCTCAACTGGTTCAGAGGAAAGTAGTTGGTTGATCCAAGAAGGGTAATGAATTTTCAGTCCTCATACAGTTCTGTAACTCTCTATCCCTGAACAAGCATCTGATTTCTTGCCTTCTCTTTCCAAACTCTAATATTCATGTGTGTACTGTAGGATAACTTTGAGCTCAGAGAAGAGGAACTGTAAAAATTCAGGTGAGCAGAGCTATCCTCTTGAGCAGGCACTTTAATTCTCTCATTATCTGTTTGTCAGATAGCAGAACCTCTATTGAGAATGGGGAGACTATAAAAATGTCTGCATTTATCTGCAAAGCTGATATTCTACTTTATTTGGAAGTTGAGGTGGAGATGGAAACATTTCAAGTACTTGATGCCATTGAGCCTTGTTAATTTGTGAAGGGGTTTTGTACTTGCCCTCTTTTTCTTTTTTTAAACCATTCTTAATTTTCCAACCCTACTTTTTTGTTGGCTTCAAGTGTGCTCACCAGAGTCCTGCCAGCTTTAGTTGGAAGGAATATATTTCCGAGCTTAGTTGAACATCAGTTTTTTTTGGGCCCTGCCCAGACTTTTGACAGAGAAGGTAGTGTTAACGGGGTTGATGGTGTCTAGACAGTAAAATCAGAAACTGTGTAATTTATGTTGTATTACAGACATCCACTTCCCGGATTGGAAAAAGGAAACTGGTTTTTATCTAAGGAAGTTACATTAAAAACCAAAGCCCCTGGGTATTTCTGACCTATGAAAAGTTGAAGCTTGAATAGTTTTACATAACATTCTTCAGCCCCTTCAAAGACAAGAGTTATTGAGAGTATTACTCTGTAAGGCCAAAGATGAAAAAGAAACTTCCAAGTTCCAGAAGACGATTCGTAGGACTGTATAGTGATCCTTCGCTGCTCCTCACCACTGGTTGGACCCCTTTATAAGCTCACAGTACAATTTAGGTATTGCACATCAATTTTAGAGGGATATGGGAAAGTTGAAGAAGAGAGAGGCTAATAGCCAAAGAGGATGGAGTTGTTTGGACCTGTAAAGAAAATTGCAGATTTTCAGGGATTAAAAAAAAAAAAAAAATCAAACTTTGCCTTAAAGAAAAAGCATGCTCTTGATTAGAAAAAAATTATTAGATATTTAAAATACCTCAAATCCACAATATTTTCTGTTTCTTTTCAGGTTACTTAATGCTCATAAACATCAGATATCAATATTCAATACTGTCAAAAGTAATGGAAAGAAAAAATCTTAATAAGCTGGGCAAAATTTATGTGAAACTAAAGGTTTTTAAAGCCCATGATAGCTTTTGTTTTGTTTCAACCTGGATAATTATCCAGCTCTTTTTTTTTTTTTAAGATTTTATTTATTTATTTGACAGAAAGAGACAGCGAGAGAGGGAACACAAGTGGGGGAGAGGGAGAAGCAGTTTTCCCACTGAGCCCGATGCGGGGCTCGATCCCAGGACCCTGAGATCATGACCTGAGCCAAAGGCAGATGCTAAACTGACTGAGCCACTCAGGTACCCCAATTATCCAGTTCTTTAATTAAAACTGTGCATTTTTTTTAGTAAAATATAAACTGCTCTATGTAGAGCTTTGAGACATCATATCAACGGCTGCTCTCTGAACAATTTAAAATGCTGTAGTCTTATTAGTATTATGAATTAATACTAGAATTTGCTTTTTGATCATTGTTTAAAAGTTAATATTACTTAACATAGGAAAATTAATTATTGAACTTCATTCATTAACAAAAAATTATCTTATTATTCTTAGAGATCCTAGATTACTCCACTAGATTTAAATTTCAGTTTAATCATTTTCACCAGATTATACCAGGTCCTAATAGTTGCTCAATGAGTATTAGTTGAACTGTATATTGAATTGCTTCTAAATTTTACATGGAAAGCACTTTTTAGTGTATAGTAATTAGGCAATTGAAATTTGTTTTAAAGAGCAGAGAGTTTCAGAAATTATATATTAATATTTGATATTAAATATTAGATATAAGAAAATAGAAAAGAACATAATATGTAATATATTGATTGCTACATATTCATGATATGTATAATATGAATAAATCTCTGTAGCAGCTGGAGATTGTGATAAAAGCCTTTTCCACAACATTGCAGCCCATTGGCAGGAAGGCTTGGAGGTCATAACTGCATCGGACACTTGGGAAGCTGAAGTCACTTGTTGAAAACTTGCAACTCCAGTCTGGGATGTTTAGATTGTTGGCTTCCCAGGGTGAAAGTCTACACCTTCTACAGTTTCCATGGTTCTGGCACAGTGATGAGAATATTATAGAGGATACAGTGGAAAATTCTCAATTAATTGGTGGAATTGTCTGTTTAGAATGCATTGATAACCAGCATCAGCTAGAACATTAATATTCCACCACTGCTAATTATGGTTGAATGCAATGATTGGAAAACTGCATAAATAATAATAATAATAGTCACCATTAATTAATGGTGATAACAGTCACCATTATGTACTTACTGTCAGTTCAATTAATCCTTCTAACAACTCTATGAATTTGATTCTGTTTTCATAGTTTTCCAGATGGACAAGTTAAAGTGAAGTAACTTGACCAAGATCACAAAATTAGTGAAGATTGGAGTTGTTTAGATTCAGATTTGGTCTGTCTTGAATCCAAAACCTATCCTTTTTGGGGTGCCTGGGTGGCACAGTTGGCTAAGCACCCAACTCTTTATCTCAGCTCAGGTCTTGATCTCAGGGTGGTGAGTTCAAGCCCCGAGTTGGGTTCCATGCTGGGCGTGGAGCCTACTTAAAACAACAACAACAACAACAAAAACCCCACCCTTTTCATTATCATGCTATTCTAGAACTTGGTACTCACCATCTCCACTAGTTTCTCATAAGAAGTTATATTTTGGCCTACCCTTGGCTGCTCAGCAGAGCTCTCTGGATATTATATGTCATACCTCAAAAGCTAAGGGCCTTTTGAAAACCTTCTGCCATCATCCCAATCCTTGTTCTGGTTATTTCATGCTGCATAAAAAATTATTCCAAAACTTAGTGGCTTAAAGCAATGACAGAATTTAATTTGTTCATGAATCTGCAATTTGGGCAGAACTTAGTGGGGATAGCTTGTCGCTGCTTTGCTTGGTGTCAGCTGGTGTGGCTCAAAAAATAATTATTTACAATTCTGGCAGTTGGTACTGGAAAGACTCAAATAGCTGGAGACTGCCACAGCTGAGGCTCCACAGGCCTCTCTCCCCATCTCTATGTGAATTTGCTTGTGGTCCCTCTAGTATGGTGACATCAAAGTTGCTGGGGTTCCTGTATGTTGGCTCAGGACACCTAAGAGACAAAGTCAGAGAGAGAGAAAAGGAGAGAGAAAGCCAGATGGAAGCTGTATTGACTTTTCTAATCAAGTCTCAGAAATCATGCAATACCACCGTTTTTTAATGAGAAGCAAGCCACTAAGTCTGGCCCATAGTCAAGGGAAGGGGAATTGGGTTTTACCTTTGGCTGGAGGAATGTCAAAGAATTTGTGCACTTGTTTATCATGGTACCGTGAGCCTCTTTGGAGTAGGTACACTCCTGTCTCAGCTTCAGGCAATAGGGCTAGCCCTGGGCACACATGTGCAAGAAGTACAAGCTGTCAGCAACATCCATCTCTCCACAGTTGTGATCTTCATCCCTTTTCAGAGCCTTTCTTCTTCCCCCCCCCCATTCTTTTTGTTGTTGTTGTTGTTATGTTATGTTAATCACCGTACTTTACATCATTAGTTTTTGATGTAGTGTTCCATGATTCATTGTTTGCGTATAACACCCAGTGCTCCATTCAGTACGTGCCCTCTTTAATACCCATCACCAGGCTAACCCATCCCCCCACCTCCCTCCCCTCTAGAACCCTCAGTTTGTTTCTCAGAGTCCATAGTCTCTCATGGTTCGTCTCCCCCTCCGCTTTCCCCCTCTTCATTCTTCCCCTCCTGCTATCTTCTCTTTTTTTGTTTTTAACATATAATGTATTATTTGTTTCAGAGGTACAGATCTGTGATTCAACAGTCTTGCACAACTCACAGCGCTCACCATAGCACATACCCTCCCCAATGTCTATCACCCAGCCACCCCGTCCCTCCCACCCCCCACCACTCCAGCAACCCTCAGTTTGTTTCCTGAGATTAAGAATTCCTCATATCAGTGAGGTCATATGATACATGTCTTTCTCTGATTGACTTATTTCGCTCAGCATAATATCCTCCAGTTCCATCCACGTCATTGCAAATGGCAAGAGCCTCTCTTCTTACCAGTAATAGCCCTGTATGGCTGGAGAGCTTCCATGCTTGCTCTCCCAAACCCAGAATTTTCCAGTTCTCCCACTCCACACCTCTCCTCATCTCCATCATAATACTTATCTAGATGATCAGTTCACCCCTGAGACAGTGCAGCCTGGAGAGACGCTCAGCACCATTACCAACACTGGCAGCAGAACTCCTACAGTGTCAGCGCCAGCTGGTTCCTGAGCCAGCTCTCACCAAGGTTCACAGTGTGCCATTGTTGCCATGGCACCTGTTTTCCCAGCACCAACCATACGTGATCACCTTCTCATCATTTCTATTAATGATAGAGCACAGCTTTCCCAAAATGTGTCTGCCCAAACCTTCATTATCCACTTGAGTACACTGCACTCTTGTGTTCTCTGAAATACTAAATCCACATGAAAGGCATTAATAGAAGTTACTAGCTTTGGTATGGCAAATACCTGTTTGATGGCATAGAAAAGAGGCAGGTTCACCTTCCTAGGAAGAGTACGGTGGTGGTAAGGACAAAGCAGGATTTTTCTCCTTTGGCTGTCTTGGTGATTTTCATGTGCTAGAAAATAAAATATAGCACCTTGGTATTTTTAAAAATCTTGTATCTTTTTCTCAAGTTTATGAAAATGCACTTTTAGAAAATAAAATTTAAATACTAAAAGCCTCTTACATCTTTGAGAGGTAATAGGGAATATTATTTTATGTGCTAGTAAAATAAATTATTATGGTTTTGTCTGGAATGTCCTCTGCCTTATTTCCCAAATCTCATATTTTCATTGTGTTCTTGAAGCTAAAATAATCTGCAGGATTTACAGTGGGAAGGCCAAAGACTCTGTACCTTGTTTCTAATCATCTTATATATTGCATAGTGGTCTATAAAGGCACCAGCCTAGTACATTTTCTGATTTTAAAATATGGCACTAGATTTGGGGAGTATAGACATGGCCCTTAATTCCTAATTTTGAGTTTACTTCATCATACATGAGCAGCGGGGTCTTATGGTACTTAATCTTACTTCCATAAGTAACTGTGTCTCCAATCTCTGCTCTCCAGAAGGATGCTGTAACCTGCACCAGGGATCCTGGTACATTACTACAATGCCAGGTTATAAGGCAAAGTTCAGACAGTTGACTTTGACAATCACTAATGCCATCTAGGGAGTGTTTACTGTATGCCAGTGACTTGAGAGGTCTTATCTCAATCCTTGGAGACAGTTGTTAATATTCACATTTTACAAGCAGCAAAAACAATGCTTCAAGAGATTAAGTAATTTGCCCGAGATTGCACACTAGTACATGGTGAAAACTTGATTCCAAACTGGGTTTTTTTTTTTTTTTTAAGATTTTATTTATTTGAGAGAGAGAGAAAGAGAGCTGGAGAGAGAGGGAGAGACTCTTAAGCAGTGGGGCTCCTGGGTGGCTCAGTCGGTTAGGTGTCTGCCTTCGGCTCGGGCCATGATCCCAGGGTCCTGGGATGGAGTCCCGCATCAGGCTCCTTGCTCATCAGGAAGCCTGCTGCTCCCCCTGCTTGTACTCTCTCTCTCTCTGTGTCAAATAAATAAATAAAAATCTTAAAAAAAAAAGTATCTGAAGCAGACTGTGCTGAGTGCAGAGCCCGACGTGGGGCTCGATCTCACAACCCTGAGATCATGACCTGAGCTGAAACCAAGAGTCAGACATGACTGAGCCACCTGGGCCCCTAAACTGGGCTTTTTGACCCTGCAGCTCTAGCTTTTAGCCTAATACTTTACTACAACCATTGTTTGCCATTCTTTTATCCCCTCCCATTACCTTATTAAAATTCAGAAAACTCTCCATTACCAGAGGATGCTGCTTCTTTCCAGTGGTATGGCAGAGATAAATCATTTCTTTCATGCACAGCAAAGCACCATATATGGTAAGAAGAGAATCCAAATAGACATCTGAGAGCTTGTAGAGTTTCGGTTTGCATCTGGGTCAAATAAGCCTCGTAGGGCTCAGTGACATTGTATTGCCACATAATGAATATCTTTTTATAATTGAATTGAACTCACGGGAAGCATTGGAATTGATGGCCAGCCCTGAATTGAGACTGTGGAGCAGGAGGAAGGAACCAGACTGCCTCCCATTTTCTTGTGTTCAACAGTCTATTTTATGAGCAAGCCTTTTGTGGGGGTGGGGGGGAGCAGTAGGGGCTTGTGTAGAACTCAATGAGATGATAAACTATGAGAAACGGAAAGACCAACTGTCATGACCAACTCTCTCTCATAACATTAAGCAAGAAATGCATTTAAAAATTAGGAACCTGGAGGGTGAAGGGCACTGCTACCACCTCACACAAAAGCTATCAAAGAAAGAAAGGAGAGAGCAGAGATTCCCAGATTGGTACCCAGGTAGAAACAGTGAAAATCAAGATTCAAAGTTTATCCACTGACTCTCAAATCAGTGGCAGTGAGATGGATTTTCTCCAAAAAGTTCATGGTAATTGAGGTTCTGATGACAATTCTCTTTTGACTTTAGCTTGTGTTATCCAGCCAACTCTTATGATAAAGGACCTACATGAGGTCAGTGTGCTGGACACTCCACCATAGTGTACTGGGACTAAGGGTAGGAAAAAAATAAACAGACAAATGTAACAGTGATAAGAATTATGACTAAGAGAAATACTGTCTAAAATAGGTGGATCCAGGAAGACTTACCAGAAGTGTTGACATCTGAGACAAGATGAACATTTATTTGCTTTTTAAGATAATTTTATTACTTTTAGGGGTGTGTGTCTGTGTTGTGTATGTTTGTATGCATTTATTCTAGATAAATGAAAACTTTAAAAACTTCTATAGTACTGTGTTAAATAAGAGTGAGTTGTGACAGTGAATATCCTTGCTTTGTTCCTGATCTAAGAAAGAAAAGCATTCTTTAGCACTGCTTTAGCTCTATCCTACAACTTTTGATATTTTGTATTTTCATTTTTGTTCTATTTCAGTGTATTTTTCACTTTCTCCTGAGACTTCCTCTTTGACCCATTGACTGTTTAGAAGTGTGTCGTTTCATTTCCAAGGGTTTGAGACTTTTCCTGTTATCTTTCTGTTGTTAGTTTTAGGTTTGAGTCCATTGTGGTCAGAGAACACACTATATATTTTCAGTTCTTTCAAATTTGATGAGGTTTACTTTTTGGCCCACAGTATACTAAGTTAAACATGTCTTAGTATAGGTTCTGTGGGCACTTGAGAAGAATGGGTATTCTGCCATTGTTGGGTATTCTATAAATGTCAATTAGATGCTGTTGGTTGATGGTGGTGTGTTCTTCTATATCCTTGCTATTTTATGTCTAGTTGTTCTATCAATTCCTGAGAGGGAGATGCTGAGTTTCCAACTATAACTGTTGATTTGTCAGTTTCCCTTTTCAGTTCTATCAGTTTTTGTTTCACATGTTTTGCTGCTCTGTGGTTTGATGCATGGCCATTTAGATTGCCATGTCTTCTGGATGGACCTTTCTACCATTTTTTAGTATCTCTTTCTGTCTCTGGTAGTTTCCTTTGGTCTGAAGTCTACTTTATCTGACATTAATATAGCTACTCCTGTTTTCTTTTGACTAAGGTTTGCATGATATATCTTTTTCCTCCCTTTCATTTTGAACCTACCTATACCATTATGTTTGAAGTGAGCTTTTAGTGGACAGCATATAGTTGTGTTACATTTTTAATCCACTTTGCCAATCTTTGACTTTTAATTGGTTTATTTAGACCAGTTGTGGTCAATGTAATTATTGATATTTTAGAGATGTGTCAGCCATTTTATTTTTTGTTTTCTGTTTGTTCTGTTTTTCATTTCTCTGTGTTCTTTTTCCTGCCTTCCTGTGGATTACTCAAATAGTTATTAGAGTTTTTAATTTATGTTTAGTGTTTTTGAGTATGTCTCTGTATAGCTTTTACAGTGAGTGCTCTAGGTAGTATATTACATATACATAACTTATCACAGTCTATTGGTTTTTACATTTTATCAGTTTGAGGGAGATATAGAAACTTTATCATCCTTTACTTCCTTTTACCTTCCTGCATTTATAATTGTCTTAAATACTTCCTCTACATACATTTAGAATCACATCAAATCACATTATAAGTTTTGCTTCAAATGTCAAACATTATTTAGAATACTCGAGAAAAGAATGGTATTGAATTTACTCATATTTGTATTATCTGTTGCTCTTTCTTCTTTCCTAATGTTTCAAGATTCCTTCTTTTATTATTTCCTTTTTACTTAGAGAACTTGGTTTAACTATTTTTTAGGGTAGGTCTGCTGGTGACAAATACTCTTATTTTTCATTTATCTGAGAATGTTTTATTTTCTCTCCATTCCTGAGGGACATTTTCATGGAAAATTCATCAAATTTGGGCTCTGGATTGACAATTTTTTATTCAGCAGTTGAAAAATGTGCCATTTTCTTCCAGTCTCCATAGTTTCCGATAAAAAATCCACTGTCTTTCAAATTGTTTTCCCTCTATAGATAACTTGTCATTTCTCTGTAGTTTTCAGAAGCTTGACTGTGATGTGTCTTGGTGTGGATTTTTTTTTTTTTTTTTTTTTTTTTTTTTAGTTTATCTTGTTTGGAATTCATTCAGCTTTTTATATCTGTAGGTTTATACTTTTGCCACCTTTGGGAAGTTTTCAGCCATTATTTCTTTGAGTGCTTTTTCAACCTTACTTTCTTCCTTCTCTCCATCTGGGATTGTGATGACATGAATATTACAACTTTTTTTATAGTCCCACAGGTTCAGTTGGTTCTTTGTATCTTCTGCTCTTTGCTGCAACTTTCAATTTTTTCATTTGTTTCCAGCATGTTTGTAATTTCTCATTGAAGTATTTTGTGATGACTACTTTAAAATCTTTGCCATATAATTCTAAGATCTCTGTCATCTCAATGTTGGTATCTTTTGATTGTTGGTATCTGTTGAACATAATTCAAATTGTGCTTTTCCTTATCCTGGGGATGATGGGTGATTTTGAATTGAAACCTGAACCTTTTAGGTATTATGTTATGAGACTCTGGATTTTGTTAAATCTTCTATTTTAGCTGACTTCCTCTGACATTACTCTGGCAAGGGAAGGATGAGGGCACTGCTTAATTACTGCCGGGTAGGAGGTTTTGTATGGGCTTATTTTGCTCAACATAACCTTTAGAAATTCCTTAATGTTGGTGCCAGTATTAGTAGGTCGTTCATTTTTATTTCTGAGTAATATTCCATTATATTCATAGTATGCTTGAGTACCCTTGAAAAAATTTCACAATTTTTTTTTTCATTTACCTTTTACACAATGTGTTTATGATATTGAAACTGTAAATCAATTTTGGGAGAAATGACATCTTAACAATATTAAATCATACAAAGAAGACCCAAATGTATATTTAGATCTTATTTAATGCCTTTCTGCAATATTTTGTAGTTTTATAGTCTCCTTAACTAGTTGATTTTTTTTAGTGCTATTATAAGTGGTATTGTTTTTTAAAATTTATTTTCCATTTGTTTATTGCCAGTACAGTAGTCACCTCTTTATCCATGGTTTTGCTTTGCATGGTTTCAGTTACCCACAGTCAACCATGGTTCAGAAGCAGATGATCCTCCTTCTGACATATCATCATCAGGTCAGTAGTAACCTAATGCTATATCACACTGCCTGCATCATTCACCTCACTTCATCTCATCATATAAGCATTTTATCATCTCACATCATCACAAGAAGAAGAATAAGCACAGCATAAGATATTTTGAGAGAGAAAGAGGGAAATTTTGAGATTTTGAAGAGGCAGAGACCATATTCACATAACTTTTATTACAGTATATTGCTATAATTGTTTTATTATTTGTTACTTTTACTGTGCCTAATTTATAAGTTAAACTTTATTATAGGTATGTGTGTATAGGAAAAAACATAACATATGTAGGGTTCAATATATCCAAGGTTTCAGACATCCACTGGGGGTCTTGGAACCTATCCCCCATGGATTAAGGGGGACTGCTGTATATAGAAATACAGTTGATTAATTGCATTCTGCAGTCTTACATCTTATATCTGCAACCTTGCTAAATTCACTTATTAGGATTTTTTTGTGGACTTTCTATGTACGTGATCATGTCATCTGAAAAAACAGTTTTACTTCTTCCTCTCTAAACAATATGCTTTTCTTTCTTTCCTCCCTGCCTTCCTCCTTTCTTCATTTTCTTCTCTTCTCTTTTCTTTCTTTCTTTTCTTTCTTTCTTCCCTTCTTTCTTGTTTTAATGCAAGAACATGGGTGATTTTAATGGTATTTTTATGAAAGAATGGTATAAAATATAGAATGAGATTTTTAAAAATTTGCTTAATTTTTTTAGCTTAAGATTTTAGTACAAGTTTTATGCATATTATGTGCTTTCCTAGTTGTTGAATCGACAATACCTGTGAAACTCCTTATAATTCTGTGTATTAATTAATTAGTTAATTAAAATTCTAATTATGTTCACAGTCTGAATGCTAGATATATATTGTTGCAGTTATCATTGTTGTTTAGCATTAAGGACAGGAATCTCTACAAATGTCAACCAAATACCTAATGTGTTTTTCAGAAGTCATTGAGGGGAGGTAGTTTCATATGCAGAGGTAAAGAAGAAAGCCCTCTCTCATCCCCTCAGCCAAGCTCAAACCCACATTGCTCCTCTGTTAGCTCAGGTCCCCTGCCAGGTCTTCGATGTTTTACCTCCTAATTGAAACTCTTCTTGGTACCTCAGCCATTCCATGAAAATCACTAAGTGGCACATATTGGAACTTAAAAACAAAAACTAAATTGAATCCTGTACATATACAAACACACACAGCCTGGAAGCCTGGCCCCAAACTGGGTTTTTTTTACACGGATTTGTATCACACAGTGTAAATATCAGTGTCACAGAGTGGATTCCATGGTTTGCAGTCATCTTCTCTGAACCAGTAAGTTTAAGCCAAAACTGAATGGGGAATTATAAGGTCTGAAGTATTGTTTGTTTTGCTGGTTTGGGTTTGTGGGAATCAGCCCAAGTCTTGATGAGTTCATGGCCCTAATTTGCTTTCACCACACTGTGCCTTCAAGATGCTAAAATACCAGAATGAAAACTGAAAAATTCTGTTGGTTTTATAGATGCCTTTAATACTAACCATTTGAATTAACTAATAGAAGGTGGAAGAGGTAAGCCAAATCATCAAGTAAACTAAAATTCATTTGTATTTGCTTCTGGAGTGCATCATGTGATACTTTCCAGGGAAGATTCACATTCTTAATTATGTTTGGTTTACAATAATATTAAAATAACCACATTTCCTGAATATAATTCAATTGTGCCATAAAGGGATATGGTGTTCTTTTATCATTCCAGTCAGGGTAGAATCCACTGGCAATAAAAATCGGCCCATGAGTAATCCATGCAAAAATAAAATAGATTTGACTATATTTAGAAGCCACTATACCAACAGAATTTACATTATCTCTGTGTTCTAGTGTTTCTTAGACATCTCAGAATCCTAGCTTTGGGAGGGATACTGGGGAGTCTTCTCACTAGTTTAGTATAAGTTAGCTGAGGGTCTGCTTTATATGCTGCACTGTGTTAGCCCCTAGGGAAAAGAAAATGGGAGATGGAGGAGAGGTCATGCCATCGAGGAGTTCCCTGTTTGGTGGTACTCAGTCTGGCTATCTTGAGCCTCTGCTCCAGCATCCTGAATAAAGCACCATTTTCTTTGCTATCCAGGCAAGCAGGAGTAAACAGGCAAGCTGCCGTCTGTTTGTGTTGTCTGGGGTTACTTGTCTTGAGTTTGCTGCAGGAAGCTGGTGGGGAACAGACCATTCTCACTGCCTTCTCAGATATCCGTTCACTGACCTGGCAACAACCTTACCCTTCTTGAATAGTGTTTGTCTCCGAGCAAACATCTGCACAGGCAATAGTATCCCTCTCCTGAGCTTTGATTCTCAAAAGTCTGGAAAGGCACATGGATACCTTGAAGAGTCTTGGGTGACACAAACGACTTGGGTTCTTAATATGGGTAGACAATACGGGACTCAGCTGTTTAACACCTGACTGCCAAGTAGTCTATAACCTTCCATAACAAATGAGACTGATATATGGGTTGGTGCCAAGAAATGTTGTAAGGGTTGGGCCTCGGTACCTCAGATTATACTTCTTGGACTCATGTTCAGATCTCAGTGTTGGGGGAGACATATGACACCTGAAGGAGAGCCTTTCCAACCCCCTCCCTCGCCTAGGATATTTGGGAGGACAGTTCGTTAGGAAATACATAAATGTTTATGAGATGGGAAGGGTGCAAAAAGAGAAAAAAAATATGCTCAAATATCAGGGACCCACCCCTGTTATGACCTTTTTTATCCCTTCCACTTTTTCTCACTCTTGCTTCCATAACATCCTTAGAGAGAAACAAGATATTTCACCGTGTTTGTTTGTTTTCCAAGAGCAGTTGACAACAGACAGTCATGTAGGCACGCCCAGTTTACCAATCATGTAAGGAAATAGATGACTATTCCTGTCTGTCTCTTTGAACTGGCCCTGCAGGGGCTGGCAAGACAAACATTTTACACATGCCATTTCTATAGAGAGGTCTCACAGCTATAAAAGTCATCTTTGAATCCAAGTTACCATAAGAACCAATTGGAATAAAAACCCCAAACAAAGTTCCACAACTAGCTTCTTTCTTCTGAGCAGACTCCTTGATAGCTAGAAATCTGAAGCTTCAGATAAAAAATTTCAGAAAATGATCAGATTTTCTAACATGCCATAACACAGAATACCCTCTTTCCTAACTTGCTTCCCATTGTCCCTTCCACTTTAAAGAAGAAAAACAAAACCACAAGAATGATGAACTCTTTACACACTACAGAACTGTGTAGGGTTTAAATAAGAATCGGAGGCCTGTATTCTGTTTTATTTGTGAACACACCTAGGATGTACTTGTCTTTGGTTAAGTGTGAAATGGAAACTGGTGCCCACACTAACTAGCTATGATCCTGAGAAAGTTATTTAACTTCTCTGAGCCTTATTTGCCTCAGCTGTAAGATAAGGAACTTGAACTAAGATCATCCATAAGCTAATAGGAAGGTTTAGAAATTTTAGCCTGAGTGGGTGTGCAAAGAAAATGTAATGTTCTTCAGCACCTTTGAGATATCAGGTAACTTATTGATAGCCAGTATTAACTTAGCAGAAGTTGTTTGAGTAAACCAGTAGCTAGTTACCAACTTGTAAGTGTTTATTATCTTGGGTCTCAAGCATTTTGGCGATTGCTTGAACAGTGGCTGTGCAATTGCTTAGGCAATAAATTGACATTTAATTCAGTAAACGTATATTCAGGGACTTCAGATTGCATGGACTTATTCCAGGAGCTATATAATGACATCTTTAATTGGCATAGCACTTGATAGTTTATGAAGCCCTTTCATATGAATTGTCTCATTTGATTTTTATACCAACACTGTGGAGCAGAGAGGGCAAGTATTATCACCATTTTACAGATGAGGAAACTGAGGCTCACTGATATCCCATGGAATCCTAATTTCAATTTATTATTCCTGGGTTCTGAGGAGACAAGCGATGGGTAAAATACTTATGAAAAATAAGTATCCTCTGATGATGTTGATGATGATGATGATGGCAGTTAACATTTAATGAGCTCTTGCTGTGTGCCAGACACTGTTATATCTGTAATAACTAATTTAATTCTCACAGCAATCCTATGATAGAGGTACTGAAATTATTCCTACTAGTGATAAATATAATGTAAAATCAACTAGGGCAAAGATTTCTCTTAATCTGTTTTGTTCACTGTTATATCTCCAGCAGTTAGAATAGTGCCTAACGCGAAATGGACACTCCATAAATATTTTTTGAATGAATGAAAGTTTCTGAATGTTTAGAATGAATGAATCTCTGTTTTTCCAGTAGAGAAACTGGGATAATTGGGTAATTGTTCTTGACTAAGATCACTCAGCTGAAACAAGGTGGATGCAAGATTTGAATTTAGCTTTATCCAGAGTTCTTTAAGACCACAAGCTATCCTTGTATTGAAACAACCCACCAACTATATTAAGTGTATGTGCTTTAGGGGGGAGGTTTTAAACTTGGAAAATCATAATAACTTTTCTTATCCTTGGATTTAGGTTCTTGCAAAGAAGCATTTAATTGATGTAAAATCCTAGATTTGATATAGAACTGTTATGTATTTTTTGATGGTGATCAGGCTTGGAAAACAGCTGTTTAACTGAGTATTCTGATACTACTGCTTGAAAATGCACTCTCTAATTAAATGTGTGATGTTTTGCTTGTGTTGGCTGAGGCACTCATTACAAACTAGGAAAGTCTAGCTCTGGTTTATCCATCAAAGAAATATAAATGTCTGAGAGATGGTGTGGCTAGCCACAGAAGCTTAAAGTGGGAGGTTGTTGGTTGGGGATGGGGTGGTAGGCAGGATTGCAAATTCAGGTTAGTCAGAATAAAATACTTAGGAAAAACTGAATTATTAGAAGGTTGCCAGCTTGCAAAGATGAACCAATGCAAATCTATAAAGAAAAATAAGACAAGGAAAGAAATGATGCATTACCTTTGAAAAGAACAAATTTAAAACATATAATCCCATTGTGAGATTTTGGCTTCACAGTGAAAGAATGGCAGTGCGAAATGTAATGCCTAACTTCACCCAGTACTTAATGTGACTTGACAGCTCACCTGGAAATGAACTGTAAAGAAATGCTTAAGTTAAAAATTATATTGTATGATCTCCATAATTGAAATATTAAAAACTTTTTAGCAGAGCATAAGTAAATGTTTCAAATTGCCTGTGACCGTAGGCTGAATGTGATAATTTTCATTATTGTTTGTATAACTAATGCAGTTCTTACCTCTTTCTTGTGTATTTACACTTGCTTCTTGTTTTACATCGATAAACTAGAAATGATAGCCAATGGTGGATTTCTGTTTATCTTATAATTTTTTTCTAATTATAAAACTAATTAATTCATATTCATTGGAGAAAATTTGGAAAGTATAGAAATATTTAAATGCTTTAATATCAGAGTTTAGAAATTTCCTTTTAGGAGGTGGTATTTATGTCTATATTAAGTCCTTTAGGAACTCAAAAAAATTGGCATTTTCTTATTATACACCCATGTGAACTTAGGAGAGAGATAATGGTACTCATTTTTATATTTGAGAAAAAGGAGATGCTGGCTAAGGACAGAAAGAAAAAGAAATGGATTTTTTTTAAATTATGCTCACTAGACTATATCTTCATCTATAAAGATCTTCTTTTCTATATTTATATCTGTATAATGTGTTGACAGATATCATATGTGTGGAGAATATCAGTTTGCATCATCCATACTGTACCCTAGTCTCATTAGTTTCACAGTCTCTTTTCCATCTTGATCTCAGTGTAATTATTAACCTTTAAAAACAAAGTAAAACACCAGGCCCAGTTAGTTTAATTGGTGAATTCTACTCAACATTTAAGGAAAAAATGACACCAATTCTCCATAGTCTCTTCCAGAAGATAGAAGCAGAGGAAACACTTTATGAGGCCAGTATTACCTTAAGACCAAAACCAAGTAAAACCGTTATGAGGAGGGAACTCTACAGGCCAATATCTCTCATGAACAAAGATATAAAAATTCTCAACAAAATTTTAGCAAATTGAATCCAACAATGTAGAAAAAGAATTATACAGCATGATCAAGTGGCATTTATTTCAGGTATGCAGTGCCGATTCAGCATTTGGAAATCACTCAGTATAATCTACCACATGAACAAGTTAAAGAAGGAAAATCATATGATCATATCAATATATGCAGAAAATGCATTTGACAGAATCCAATACTCATTCATGATGACAGCTCTGAACAAAAACTAGGAATAGAGAGGAACTTTCTCAACTTAATAAAGAACATCTACAAAACAAAATGAATTCTACTGCTAACATATACTTAATGGTAACACTGTTTTCCCCTAAGATCAGGAATAAGGCAAAGATGTTCTCTCTCACCACTGCTATTCATCATTGTACCAAAAGTCCTAGTAAGTTCAATAAGACAAGAAGAGGAGATAAAAAATACACAGATTGAGAAGAAATAACACTGTTTTTATTTGCAGATGATACAATTATAATTATCTACATAGGAAAATCCCAAAGAATTGACTGAAACAAAAATTAAAACTCCTGGAACTTATAAAGTATAGCAAAATCTTGGTCATAATGTTAAAGTACAGAAGTTAATTGCTTGCCCAAATACCAGTAATGAACAGTTTGAAATTTTAAAAAAAATTTATAATAACCAAAAAAAGAAAGAAAACAATGAAAGGAAGGAAGATAAACCTACATATAAATCTGACAAAATATGTATAGGATCTATATGTAGAAAACTACAAAATTCTGGTGAAAGAAATGAAAGAAGACCTAAATGAGAGATTTCATGTTCATGGATTGGAAGACCCAAATTGTTAAGATATTAATTATTCCCTACTTGCCCTAAATACTTGATGCATTCCCAATCAAAATCCCAGCAAACTATTTTATAGGTATCAACAAACTGATTCTAAAGAATGAATGGAAAGGCAAGAAACCTAGAATAACCAACAGAATACTGAATAAGAAGAACAAAGTTGGAGGACTCACAATACCTGATTTCCAGACTTATTATAAGGCTATAGTAATCAGTACAGCATGGTATTCATGAAAGAAAAGACACATAGATCAATAGAACCAAGTAGGAAGCCTAGAAATAGGTCCACACAAATGTGGTCCACTGATCTTTGACAAAAGAGCAAAAGTTATTTGTCTTAATTTGTCTTAGTGGGCCATGACAAAATACCATAGATTAGGTGGCTTAAACAACAGACATCTATTTTCTTACAGTTCTAGAACTGTAAGTCTGAGATCAGGGTGCCAACTTGGGTAGTTCTGGTGAGGGCTCTCTTTCTGGCTTGCAGATGGCCACCTTCTCACTGTGCTCACATGGCCTTTTGTTGGAGTGCATGTGTGGAGAGAGAGAGAATGTGAGGTCTCTGGTATCTCTTCTGATGAGGGCAATAATTCCCAACATGAGGGCCCTAACTCCCATAATCTCACTTACAACTAAGTATCTCTCAAAAACCCCACCTCCGGATACTACCACATTGGGGGTTAGAGCTTCAGTGTATGAATTTTGGGGAGATACAATTCAGTACATAGCACTATTTAATGGAGAAAGGATAATTTTTTCAATAAATGGTATAGGAACAGTAGGACATCCACAAGCAAAAAAAATGAACCTAGACATAGGCCTTACATTTTTCAGAAATATTAACTCAAACTATAAAATGTAAAACTCTAAAACTTCTTGAGGAAAATATAGGAGAAAATATAAGTGGCGACAAGTTTTTAAATATGACACCGCAAGCGTGATTCATGAAAGAAAAATGTGATAAATACACTTTATTAAAATTAAAAACTTGCTTTGTGAAGGAAACTATTAAGAAAATGAAAGATAAGCCACACGTGGGAGAAAATATTTGCAAAACATATATGATAAAGGACTTCTGTCCAAAATATACAAAGAACTCTTAAAACTCAACAATAAGAAAACAAACAACCTGGCTAAAAAGTGGGCAAAAGGTCTGAAAAGACTCCATACTAAAGAAGATTAACAGATGGCAAATAAACATGAAAAGATGTTCAATGTCATTTGTCATTAGGAATTATAAATTAAAATGAGATACCACTACCCACCTATTAGAATGCTAAAGTCCAAAAACCTGACAATACCAATTGCTGCCAAGAATATAGAACAACAGAAACATTTATGTATTGCTAATAAGATTGTAAAATAGCACAGCCACTTTGGCAGTTTCTTTCAAATCTAAACATAATTTTACCATATAATCCAGCAGTCATATTCCTACATATTTACTCAACTGACTTGAAAACACGTATGTCCACACAACAACCTGCATTTGTAAATGTTCATCACAGCTTTATTCATAATCACCCCAAAGTCAAAGCAACCAATTTGTCCTTATTAGGACCTTTATATGATGGATTCATATAAAGGAATGTAAATCCACAGTAAGAAGACATGAGCTATCAAGCCATGAAAAGACTTGGATGAATCTTCAGGCTATATTGGTAAGTGAAAAAAGCCAGTCTGAAAGGGCTACATAATACTACTGTATGGTTCCAATTATATGACATTCTGGAAAAGGTAAAGCCATGACAGTGAAAAGCTGTGGTTGCCAGGGGTTCAGGGAGAAAGGGGGAGGGTTGAATCCATGATGCGCAGGGGGATTTTGTGGGGCAGTGAAACCATTCTGTATGACACTGTAATTATGGACACATACACTATGTATTTGTCAAAACCCTTAGAATATTGCAACACAAAAAGTAAACTTTAATGTGTGCAGACTTTTAAAAAAATCATTTAGGAGATTGGGAGTCCCAAGTTGGAAAACAGAACATGATTTAAATATATATATATATCTATTACAAGGTATGAAACAACCTCACTGAAGGGGGTGGGGGAGAGCTGCTGCTGACCTACATAACTTTGGAAGTGATTGGAACCTGTAAGATTAAAAGCAAAAGAAATAGTACATAGACACCAAAATATAGCAGACAATATTGTTTCCCTTGGAGACGCGGGTTAACAATTCTGATATTTCTGTACTGGAATTGAGCAATTAAGTAAATGGATGGCAGATGGTAGAAGCTGGGTTTCTCATTGTTGGAGTGAGAGTTTATTGGTAAGCAAAAGCTAGAATGATCCCTGTGGCAGTAGATTAGAGTTGGAGACGTCAGTTTGAATTCATGTTTAGCTTAATAGAAATACAGATGGTTGCACGTAGAAATATTTATAGATGTGTGTATGTACAGGGGTTAATATATGCAAATACATTTTTTGCTCTTTAGCTGAGAAGGCCAGGAAATAACAACACCCCAGCAGTAACAAGCATACTTAGTGCCCAGATCTTCGTTTCTTATGCTATTCTCCAATAAAAGGAACCAGGACTTCTTGGAGAAAGATCTGATTTTAGCACTAGATCAGAAAATATACAAGATGAATCTGGAGCGTCTCTTAGTGCCAGAAAGTAAGGAATTACTTTTAAAAATGCACATGATGTTAGAGTATGTCAAAGGGACACACTAGGCTAGGCAGTTGAAAGAGCTCCAATGGCTAAAGATGGAACAATTTGAGCAACAAAATAAAGCACTGTGGGATTATAACCCAAAGTATAAAATAAATATCCTTGAGTCCATACTGAAGTAAATAAGTGATTGAATAAATACTTGTGGGAGAAAAGACAAATCTTCCAGGCAGAAGAATTCGGAATAATTTATGTAGATACTCTGCCCTCCAGGAGATAGAGCAAAACTCCCCGTACTTTAAGTGTTAAGTGCACAAACTGACTTTCTTCCAAAGGTACAATCTGCAATAGGGGAGAAAAAAGTAACTCTAACAGGGGAGAGGCCTGACAAACCCTGAGCCAGGTGATGAAGGTCAACACCAACAGTGATAAGTCATGTTGATAGTGTGTACTCTTGATATAATGTAGCAGTGATAAGTCATGTTGATAGTGTGTACTCTTGATATAATATAGCACTTTCCCTCAGCAGTCTTCCTCCCCCAGAACCATAAACCCAATCTAATCATGAAAAAAGCATCAGACAAATCCAAGTTGAGGGACATTCTACAAAATACCTGACCAGCACTCTTTAAAAAGTTAAGGAAAGTCTAAAAAACTATCACGGCCAAGAGTTACCAAGGAAGACATGGTGACCGATTGCAGTGTGGTATCCTGGATGGGATGCTGAAACAGAAAAAAGGTTTTAGGCTAAAACTAAGATCATCAGAATAAAGTACAAACTTTAGTAAATAAAACTCTCAGTACTGGTTCCTTAGCAATGTACCAATCTATGGTAACAAATGTACCACACTAATGTAAAATATTAATTATAGGGGAAACTGGTTGCAGGGATACATGTGAACTGTCTGTATTCGCTTCACAATTTTTTTTTCTGTAAGTCTAAAATCGACCTAAAAACAAAATTTGTTTTTTTTAAATGTTTCCCAGACTTTCTTGCTTGCTGCTGTCCAAAGGGTCACTACGTTGCATAACTCCAGGAAACACCATTCATATAAAATTCAGTGTGAATGGTGTTCCCTGGAGTTGTGGTAGGCTGCAAACTTTAATGGCTTTTTCCTAAGAAAATGTATCATGTTTGCCATGTGTCAATTTATGTCTTCCAAGTAAAATTTTCCATCAGTTGATTATAGATCCTGCCTTACTGGTTTCCTCCGGAGGGGAAGGTTGGGCTGGATCAGTGACCAGCCTATTTCAGACAGAGGTAGCAAAGCCACTTTCCCTCTTGTTTAAGCAGGCATTGACTCAGCTACATGTGAGCAGTCAGGGAAGACGTAGCCAAGTTGGGGAGATCTTATTGGCTTCTCCTATCCTGGCCTATGATGTATACTCTACACTTTTACCCACCTCTGACCTTGGTTATGGGGTAGGAAGCACAGCGTGATATATCAATGCTGGTGCTTCTGACTTCCTGAACCAGGAAGCACCCCAAATGGGCCAGGAAAGCCGAGGAAATGTAGGAATTGTGTTGAAAGTGGCAGCAGAAACATTTCTGAACCGAGAAGGGCTTTTCCAACATCCAAATAAAAGCTACATTTTCCAGCCTCCCTGAGTAAGAACCTGAAAGATAAAAATTTTTGTTGACTCCTCGGAAAACTCAGGGATTTAACAAATATGTAAATGAGATATTCAATCCCTATGAAATGTGAGGGCTTCCCCTGGTATTTAGTTCATAAGTTGTGTTCCACCAGCTTTTACAGCATCAAGTTCCCCCATTCTAGACCAAGCTAATGGTCTTTCACTTTCTGTTTCTGTAAATTATAAACCCCAGATGTGTCACATTGTGTAATGAAAACGATCTAAAAAGAAATTTGTTTTTTAAAGAACATAAATTTCTTGTTTTACTGAGGTTTATTGGTCCTTTTTTAAGGGACAGAAGAAAAATTAACCTTTCATGTTTTCCCTTTTTTGTACACTGAAGGGAGACCTTGAACTGTTTGGGCAAAAAAGGGAAAATACTTTACTTGGGCCAATTTTTTTTTTTTTTTTTTTGGGCCAGTTTTTTTTTACAGAGTAGGTCCAGTTGCTGAGATAAGCCTCTTGCTGAATCAACTATGTTTTTGTGTTTGGTCTTGGATCTTATCTGCCTGCAGCAGCAGCAAGCTTCATAACAAATGAGGTTCAAAGAGGTGAAGCCGCTGTTTCAGCCTCTTACACCAGTGTTTTCAAAGAGTTCTGTAGATTTGGTCATTATGCTCATTCTAATCAAACTCTTTGAAAGCTTATCTTCAGCCACCATTTCCTACAGTCTTTCCGCAAAGCAACCATTATATGCGATCATTAGTAGAATGGCATGTGGTCTGTAAATACACTTAATAGTTAAATTTCTAAGACTATTGTTTGAGACCATCTCTGGAAGAATCTCAGCTTGGCATGAATTTTTTTTGTTTTGTTTTTAGTTTTCAAATTGGAGTATTTTGCAATTATTTTGTACACGTTGCAGTTGGTCTCCTAAAGTTGTTCTTCAGTTCATGAGAGTTATGGTTTTTATAGTGCAAATAAGTTAAATAGATGCCATTTGGGAAGAGAGATGATGGATTGTTTCACTCTTTTTGTGCTGGATAATTCTGCCGGAAGATGCTGTCGGTTACAAGAAGAGTTATGTTGATAAAGAGGAACAGTTTTAAGGCTGTAAGAGCTCTAGAATGAGATGGGATTCACAGTCTAACCTTGGTTTTCTTCAAAGGACCCTGTTGGCTTAAACTCTCAGAAAATACGATTGTACTCGTCAGTCACCTAAATTGTAAAAGTGTTCAGGAGGGGGCCTGTCAACATTTGGAGTGTCTGAGGTGGTGATGTTGGGAATCAGACTGGCATGATGTAGGGATGGGGACTAAAATTCCTAGAACGCAAGCATGTTGAGCCCACTTGCCTCTCTGTGAATGGGGCTCTTGACCACAGGCCTGGCTCCCCTTGCCTCCCCTCCCAACTCACCCAGCAGAGGACTGACCCATCCCTGCCAGAAGGCAGTTGTCCTTGGCTAGAGCCAGCTCTTGGCTGCACGCTGTGCTCCACTCAGCCTTCCAACCCAGCCAGCTTGGCTAGAGAGGCCTCCGATTTCATCCCCAAGTGCAGACAGTTCGTACATTAAAATCAGATTTTCTCACCTGGTAATTTGATCATTTCTCGGTAGATTTCATCCACAAAAATTGTCTTCTAGAAAATAAAATAAAATCCAGTGTTATCCTGCGTGGTCTTACATGTAGGAACACTACCCAGTGAAAGTTTCTAAGAGAACCTTGGTTTAAAACAGTAGTTTAGGGGCGCCTGGCTGGCTCTGTCAGTAGAGCATGTGACTCTTGATCTCAGGGTTATGAGTTCGAGCTCCATGCTGGGTGTAGAAAAATTACTTAAAAAAGAAAAATTTAAAAACATCAGTTTATTTGTCTGATCCATCCAGATCTGACCATGCCATTCTAAACTTGAATTTCTTTTGCAGAAATGAGAAATACCAGTTTTTAAAATAAATATCATGTGGAAATATGTTACTAACTTCATGAGCATTTCCCTGCAGATAATCAAGCTAACCAGATACTATTTGTAGAAGGAAAACAAAGTCATGGTCATACAAAGACCGTGATAAAATGAGTAACTTTCTTAAAATAAAAAATTCAGAAAATATCTATTGTTTCTTCATACCTTGAGGTAAATTTTATACAAATGTGTCCTAATATAAGTAAACTCAAAATTCAAAAGTATGAACATCAACATAGAGACATTGAGGAATTATTTTCTTTTCTCTACTAAGTCTTTCATGTTATAATTTATCTAAGTAGGTAATTCCTATGGTAAGATTCAGGTAGAATTTGATTTATTTAAATATGAAGCTCAAAAAAAATTTTTTTTAATGCAGCTCACATACGATTTTTTTAAATTATTGAAAACTACATTATACATTCAGAAGGGTGTTATAACTGAACAGCTTAAAGAAAAACAAGGAAATGAACACTTATATATTTATTATACAGATTAAGAAACCAAAACTTAGATGGCCCCTGGGTACCCCTCCTCAATCATAATCTTCCCCACAAAGGTAACTACTCATCTGAATTTTATGTTAACCTATTCCCTTGTTTTTCTTTATAATCACCTATGTATTTTCCTTCAAAATAATAGAGTGTTTACTTTTGTCTTTGTTTTTTGAATTTTACATAAATAGAATCACAACTTTGTATTTTTGGGGTGATTTCTTTTGCTTAACATTACTACGTACTCTATTCTAGTATATGAATATATCAAATTTATCCATTTTTACTGCTGATTTACATTTGAGTTGTTTCTAGTTTCTTGCTGTTATTATGAATAATCCTGTAGTTAGTCTTAAACATGTCTCCTAGGCTAGGATCAGGATCCTACCTGATCCTACCTATCAGGTAGATGTGGATTGTAAGGTACATGTATTTTCAGCTATATTAAGTAATGCCAAAATGTTTCCCGAAGTGATTGCTCCTATTTATGTTCCCATGAGCAATGGATGAAAAGTGTTATTGCATTCATCACATGTCCTCCAACACTTGATATTATTTTATTTTAATTTTTTCTAGTATAGTGAGTATGAAATGGTATCCCATTGTCATTTTCATTTTTATTTCCCTGATCACCAATGAGGTTGGATATCTTTTCATATGTTTATGAGCTAATTGTGTTTTCATGCATTCAACAAATACTGTTTGAGTACCTCCCATATGCCAGGCACTGTTAGGGTCTCTCTTCCACGTCTTTGAAATTGCTATACTTATTGATTGCCCATTTTTTCCATTGGGTTGTTTTCCTTTTTCAAAAGAATTCTTTATATGCTCTAGAAACATCCTTTGTTGGATACATGTTTTGCAAATATTGCCTCTAAGTTTATGTCTTGCCTTTTTACTCTATGGTATTTTTTGATGAACAGAAGCTCTCAATTTTAATGTAGTCAGATCCTTTTTCTTACATTGTTTTTAAAAGCGTTTGAGTTTTGCCTTTCAAATTTAAGACCTTACTTCCATTTAAGATGTATTCTTGTATGTAATATGAGGAAGTGATCCAATTTCTTTCTATTTTTTCCCCCATATGGAGAACTAAGTCATTGTGACATTATTAATGAGTGGTTTCTCCTTTACCTACTAATTTTATAATGTCCTCTTTGTCATGAGTCTTGTCCTTATGTATATGTGTGGGTCTTTTCCTAGGTGCACCCTTCCATTTCATTGTTCTATTTGTTCTTCTCTATGCCAGTTCCACTGTATCACTGTATTCATTACTCATCATGAAAAGAAAAGGATAATACAGTTGATCCTTGAACAACATGGGTTTGAACTGTGCTTGCCCACTTGTACATGGATTATTTACAGTACAGCACTGTAAATATTTTCATCTTCCTTAGGATTTTCTTAATAACATTTTCTTTTCTCTAGCTTACTTTATCGTCGGAATACAGTATATACTACAACATACAAAATATGTGTTAATCAACCAACGGTTTATATTATCAGTAAGGCTTCTGGTTAACAGTAAGCTAATAGTAGTTAAGTTTAGGGGGAGTCAAAAATTGTGTGCAGGTTTTCAACTGCACTGAGTGGGTCAGCGCGCCTAACTCCCATGTTATTCAAGGGTCCACTGTCACATGTGAAGCACTCAATAGTTGTCATCTATTATTATTTTCATAGGGAACACATTTTGGGGGGGCACATTTTAATTGTGTTTTAAACAATATCTGAAACTCTGTAGAAATTTAGTGAACATTCAGTAGAAATAACTAATCCTTTTTGCATTCGATCTGAGTTACCTGGCTGTCCAGAGACTTTTAAGAAATACACATGCTCAGTCATTGTCTTTGCCTTCTTCTGAAGCACATAGGAAAAGGTGAAAGATGAATTCTCTAGATTCTCCACTGATCCTCACTCAGAGTCTCTTAGGTAAGGCTAAATGAAGGAGGCTTTACTTTATAGTTTGTTTCTTTTTCAGAATTGAGTTTTGGAAGAGGAAATGATATGAAACTACATAGATGCACATTCAGGAAAGACTTCCAGTGATACATATCTAGAGCATCCAATTTTCTACACCTTGTTTCTATTCCATATTTGACTTATTATAAACCACCCCAGAATCTTTATAAAATAAACCCATTTATTTGATGAAGGAGAGGAAAGTACCACATTTTAACTGTTACTAAAAGAAATGTTCTTTGCTCTGTTGGTCTTGGACTTCCACAAAATACTTGATTCCAGATGTTAAATTGTTTTTTCAGAAGCCTTGTTAAAGTGCCAGAGCATTAGATTTTTGAAGGCATTTCCAAACCCCAGCTGATTATCACAACACACAGGAATCCAAACTTTCAAAGCTCAGCTTTGGCTCTGAAGTGTATCAGCAGCTGCAAAAAAATATGTGCAAAGGCACAGGTTCATAGGCCTGAGGTCCGATGTCCTTATATGGTAAAACTATAAGTGAATTTCCTTTACTTCCTGGTTATCAGAGATTCGGGTCAGTTGTTTAAAAGGCACTAAATTTCCTTGATCCTTTAAAAAATAACTGTAGCTCAGTAGTGGTAATAATCATTCAGCAAGGTGATATATGGATTCCATTATGTAATATTATAGTTTTTTAAAAAAAATCTTTAATTTTATTTTTCTACCAAAGCATTCACAGTGATGAACTTATTTTACATCTTACTCCAGCTGTATATTCCAGAATACATTTATAAGGTCACCTTTCCTCAAATTGTTTTATACATATTCACTATTTGTGTTCTTCTTAAGAGGCTTGTTTCATCATTCCCTAGGGAACCAATCCAAGAATGGAGAGAAAGTCCTCCCCATTTACCTCCTCTCCCTCCAGCTGATGGCAGAGGGATCATCAGTAGATGCCTAAACATGACAAAGGTGGGAGAGGGAGTTTGGGAGAAAACCAAAGGGGGATGTTGAGCTACATCTCATAATTGTGTTCCAACAGCAGATGGATGACCTTTGTGTTCTTTTGTATCATTTAACAAATAGCATTAGAGTATCTAGCATGGTATAGTAGATACCACACTCAGTAAATTATTGTCATCAGATAAAGTTGAATTATAAAGACAGTCTATAATAAATGAGAGTCTATCTAGGCCTAAAACGAAATGTTTTAAATTGCTTTTTTAAAATATATATATTCTATTTCCTACCACTGGCACTATGCCTAGAATTTGGTACATGTAGGAATTAAAAAATCAGTCCAATGCCTCTTTCTCTCCCACAAGTATGTTCTACATTGGCCTGATAATTTAGAAGGAAGCCCTGATGGTATCAGGGCAGAACATTCCTCCAGGCCTGGGTGGGGTAGAAGTTCTGCTTTCATCCCTTTCTAATTCCTTTTCCAGTTATTGATTGGCTTCTACAGTGCTGAGGACAGAGGTGTCAGCTGATCTTTCTCTGATTTCTTAAGATTCCTCCCTTTCAGAGCAGAAGCCAGCATGACCAGAATTAGACTTCTAAGAAATCCTCAGCAGCCATCTCCATGGGGAGCCTCAAAATGAGTGAAACAGAGCGTTTACCCTCAAATGGCTCAGCAGTTGTCATCATGGCAGATATCAAGAACTGCAGATGTCTCTTTTATACTCTTTATGTTTAGGGCCCAATAGAATTAATTGTCTGTTGTCTTGGCATCTGGATCTAGACAGATGTACAGCGAGCAGCCATTTTGCTAAAGGCTGGGATCCAGAAATGAAAGATCAGTGATAGCACGATGTGATAATCAGCACCACACCAATCCCTCCCTTTTGGGGTCCACATTTACTTTGTCAGGCAAAGAAGCATTTTACTTAAGGCAGGTCCATTATCTTTCTAATTGCTTTTCCAGTGATGTCAAGTCTTTTCTTTGTCCTATTTGACCTCAATACTTGTAGTTTGTTTTTAAAAATCTTATTCTCGGCTACTTATTGCAATCGTGCCAGATGTTTAATTCATGATTCTTTGTTTTAGCTCCTCTTCTTTGTGAAAGTTAACTATTTTTAAAGCCACGCCAAAATAACAACAAAAACTGAAGCCTACAAGCGTACCTTTCTTTAAGCAATAATTCTATTCTAAAAGTACTTGTGTGAAAATTTAATTCAGTTAATTTATAACAATTTATTGCTCTTTCTTAGACTTCTGTCTCTCTGTCAAACTGCTATTATTCTGTTTCATGGATGGCGGTGGCTGAATATTTTCCCAAGCAATGCAGTGGTTTTTGTGATGTTATAATAACTTGTGGGCTGGACCAAGACTGGACTGGCCCTGGTCCTGGCCAGACACTCAGTCAGAGGACCTATGAAAAACATAGTTGGATAGAGTTGGATCTCAAGATATCATCTCAGCCCCATAGGTGATGTCTACAACAGCCTAACCCCACTTTGATGGTGACTCTACACTATTATAATATCTCCCTCACTCATCAGAATGTCTGCTCCTTGCTTTGGTCCATATTCCCCAAGGTTGTTACACCCGAAGCAGGGGGATATTTCTCATTGCTTTACTTGCTTTGGTGTTCCATCAGAGAAGCAAAGACTTAATTATTTGTGAGATAAAGGTAAGTAAAATTGAGAATCAAAATATTCTTGGGAATAAGCCATGGCTATCACTGCAAAGTTATCTTTTAAAATATATTCAACTTATGCATTCTAAACTAAATCATATTTAGTACCTAAACTAAAAATATTCAATATAAATCTCACTTTCCCTTTTCTCAAAAGGAGATAAACATTAATTTTAAGGAATTTTTTTCAGATCTATCTTTTCATAGTCTCTGCTGGTATATATGTAAGGAGAATCATTATGATTAAATAGGCATTGAACCTCCCTCGTTAACTTTTAGCACAACAATTCAAGTAGGGAATGAAGACTAGTGAAGCAATGAGTTATGACTGATAGCTTGAGTTTTGGTAAAAACTTTAGCATAGGATCCTCAAAATTTGTTTTAACCAATAAGTAGCATTTCCTATAAAGAGGGTTGAAGGCTCATCCGTGCATTCCAATAATGCTATTACAGCATGAAATGCCATTGTAGAGGTGAATTCAGACTGCTCTGGGAGCACAGAACTAAATACCTGCTGTGGAGTTCAGTAGCCCTTCACAAAAGATAACGATGTTTGAGGTGAGTCTAGAATGATGAGTCAGCGTTCCAGACGGGGAAAGGTAGAGGGTAGTTTAGGCAGTATGTGAAAAAGCATAAAGGTATGACAGAGGATCTCTATACACCAGTAGGATGTTTGACATGACTAGAACTTTAAGTGGCAGGAGAAACACTGAGAACTTAACACTATGGATACCAAGCTGAGATGTCATGCTTCATCCTATATTGTAGTTCAGTGGCGAATAATGAAGGAGTCTCACTGGGGCAGTGATGTGATCAGATCTTGCTGTTTGGCGGTATCTCTGTGTAGATTAGACTTTCAAAACACCGGATTCAGGGAAACCTCTTAGGGCTCCTATAGTAGTTGGTGCTGGACATGTTGAGAGTCTGGACTCACAGTGACTATGGGAATGCAGAACAGGAGATAAAGTTGGAAAGTAATAAAAGTTAGGTTATTAGCCCTGGGAGGGCAGGGACCATGCTTATTTTATTGAAGTTTGCCCCATAAAGCTCTCTACACCTGTTGTGTGATCCCCAAGTTGACATGGCCCCTTTCTTGCAAGATCCCCCATCCTTTCCACTTTACTACTCAGTTTTTACTGGTTAGTCCAAACTGTTCAGTGTAGTAAGCCCATTCATTGCTTCTGCTGCTGTCAGATGTATAGAATTGTCATCAGTGAATTAAGTAAAAAATTAAATATCCTTACTTGTTTGTACTTTTTCATATATTTCTCTTTCATTCTGTTTGTCCATCTAGCTTATGCTGGAAGAACAACTACATTTTTAGTGGAGGTGTGTAATTCACCCCATTCAGAAAGGAAGGTATATATTATGAGATACTTTTTAGCAATTTTTAAAATGAAGTAGATGGGGGCGCCTGGGTGGCTCAGTCAGTTAAGCATCTGCCTTCGGCTCAGGTCATGATCCCCGGGTCCTGGATCGAGCCCCGCGTCAGGCTCCCTGCTCAGCAAGAGCCTGCTTCTCCCTCTCCCTCTGCCTGCCACTCTGCCTACTTGTGCTCTCTCTCTGTCTCTGTGTCAAATAAATAAAATATTTAAATAAAAGAAAATAAAAATAAATAAAATGAAGTAGATGCATAAATATGGAAACATTTCTAAGAAGTGCTTTGAAAAAAAGTAATTTATTGAACAATGTGATATTAAACAGAGAAGATAATCCACAAATCAAAATTATATGTCTTATTTTATATGCATTGTGTAATTATGCAGATACCCAGACAACAGTATGAAAAAAAATACTCCAAATTGATAACGGTGGTTACTTCTGAGGGAGGGACCAGAAGGAAGGGTGGGTGGAATCTTTCAGTTAATCTTTATTGTCTGAATATTTTACCACACACACCCCTGCAAAAAAAAGAAATGCAAGGAAAAGAGAGGGAGCAGGAGAGAAAGGGGGGGAAAAGAAGAAGGGGGAGGATGAAGTAAGGTAGCCAAAAGCGGAAGTCTTTCAAGGCAGAAAATTCCTTGTTCTGTGCTTATGTTTGTCAAGAGCAAAAGAAACTAGAAAGTAGGTCTTTGTCCAACACTGGGGAAAAAAGAATTTGATTTCATGAATTATTATTATTATTGTTATTATTATTATTATTTAGAGAAGGTGGAGGGGGCAGAGGGAGAGAGAGAGAATCCTCAAGCAGACTCCACGCCCAGCCCAGAGCCCCACGTGGGGCTCCATCTCACGACTCTGAGATCATGACCTGAGCCAAAACAGAGTCAGACGCCTAACTGACTGAGCCACCCTGGCGCCCATGGATGAATGATTTTTATTATTGCTGCTGAAGTTGTGATGGCTGAAGTAGTACGGTGAATCTAATACTGAATTTTAAACTATAAAAATCCATATTGTAAACCGGGACCTGCCTTTGAATAGCTATGAACTCAAGCAAACAATTTAAATTCCATATGCTTCATCTTCCAACTCTAAAGAGGAGAAATAATACTTACCCCTAAAAAGGATGTTGGAGGAGAGAAATGACAGATGTAAGCAAAAGAATTTAGGTCTTTTGAATTTTATGTAAGCATAAATAGGATGCTTCGGTAAAATCTCTTCGGTATAATCTCTGCCTATATACATATACTGACAGAAACTGGGTATACTGTTTACCGATTTTAAATGTGCAAGTTATTGTTTAAGGTAATCTTGCATAATCCTCGGGTCAATATTACAAAAAGCTAACAATCAGTTCTTTCAGTTTCAGATTTCAAAAAGCCTCCTTTCAGATTTAAATTGAATGGGCAACCATTATTTTTAGTGCTTAAAAACACAGTGGCGTCCCCTTGGAAATCCCTAATTAGTGGTAGCTATTGTCTAAATTAGGTGAAAATTATAATCTAAGAAAGTCTATTGATTGTTTTCAAAGCAAGATATTGTAATTCAAGCATATTTCCAGATGCCAGTGAATTGCTGGAAAGCTGCAAGTTTAGCTTTCCGCTCTGATAGAGTTTTAAAAGAGGTCAGAGTACGTTTTACCATAGTGTCTAGCAATGTGAGTCTGTGCAGACCTTTTGGCAGACATTCCTGCACACTCAAGCTAAATCAATGAATCATCCATTGTTGGCCGGCCCTGCTCTCAGTTGCTAAGAGATTTTTCAAGCATACTGAGGCTTCATTCTACATGGTCTGAAAAAAGGACAAAATGTATTAAATTTGTAAATGTCTCATCTTTCCTAAATCAGTAATTAAAACTTTGTCCTGGACTTTAACATTTGGGGCAATGGGTAAGTCAGTATGCAGCCGGAGAACTTTCTACTAGGGAAAATACAGGAGAAAACTTCCTGTTCATAATTCTTCAGAGCTATGTGTGTGGAGGAAATGGAAATATTTAAAAAATGGATGCAGACACCAAAAACAACTCAACTAAGAAGGTCTAAACTCTTTTAATGAAAAATAATGTGCATGTGTTATTATGTTTCAAATGATTTTCTTTCATTTTTATTAAATATACTTTAATTTCCCTCATTTCTCTGAGTCATACATTACTTTGTAATTTAGCATGTAATTATAAAGCTTTGATATAATATTTTTAATATAGAAATTTTTTAAAATGCCATAAAAATGGAATATAGTGGGGCACCTGGGTGGCTCAGTCGGTTGAGCATCTGCGTTCGCCTTGGCTCATGTCCTCAGGGTCCTGCGTCAGGCTCCCTGCTCAGTGGAGAGTCTGCTTCTCCCTCTCCCTCTGCCTACCCCCCCAACCACCGCAGCTTGTGCTCTCAGAATATAGTTTTTTTCAGCTTACTACTTATGACTGTGTTAAGTTTATTATGTTTTATATGTATCCTTACTGATATTTCAAGTTTTAAAATATATAATAGTTGTTTTATTTATGTTCTTTTTGGACTTGGTGATAATTTCACATATATTGAGAATCCCATAATTTATCATAGAAGTTAATGATTCATTTGATGAGAGGAAAAGGATGTTTGGGCTACAGATCTAAAAAGAGAAAGGGCATAACAAATCTAAACTTAAAAGCAAGATATTTTATTGGATTTGAGTCTATTCTTTAGTTTCCCAGGATAAAATTCTATTGCATAAATCTCTCATAAAGATGAGGCTTTTGACTTAAGTACGTGGGTTTTGAAGTTGGACAGGCCTGAGTTATGATACTGGCTGCTTGATGTTCTAGGTAGTGTGACTTTGAGCAAGTTGCCTTCTTTGGGCCCCCACTTCCACACCTGTAAAATAACATAACAATGTACACCACACCAGGTGGTTATGGGACTCAAACAAGGAAATATCATAGCCCTGTCATGTAGTGGGTCCTCAGTTCTCAGCTTCTCTAAAACTGTGGGAGGCTAATTCCAATATGCTCTTAAATGCTCACAACCAAACCTTGTTTGTTTTCAGCTGGCAACATTACTATTTGTTTTACTTCTAATTTCAACAGAGATGTATTCGGATGAGTGGATAAGAACATCTCATGTTGGGGAGCTTGGGATAAGAGCACATGAAGAGTCTTAACACCTTGGCCTTCTTTCTTGCAAAGAAACAAAACATTTGTGATTCGTGGCTTCTTGCCTCCCTTCTCTCTGTGAGGTCCTCTTGTTATGGACCCCACCTTCTTTCAAGACTTCCTTTCCAACATGCCACCTCCAGTTTACTATTCACTGCTATAAAGCAGGACTTCATTAAGGGCACTTTAGTTTCAGCCATGGACCAAGTATTTCCCCAGCCAAATGCGGAGCAGGGAATGAACTGCACCTTGGTACCAGCCCTGTTCTGTTGATCCAGAACATTACTTTTTAAGACTTTAAAGCAAGTTTACAGAAAAATAAAGACTGACCCTATTTATATGCTTAAGCTTCCTGACACCTGTGTTTGTTTAGAGGAAATCACTCAATGTCTGTACTAACAATTTGATGACGTACGCCCTTTATAGAACCAAGTACATTATTTTTACAGTAAGTTTTTTAATGTCCGGGAAAAACAGTATCTTTTCCTCAGTGTTTGAGTGTTTCCCTCTGTAGTCTTAGATACAGTTTTAACTCTATTTCTTTTAGGTAATCTTTGTTATTACGCTTGATTGTAGACCAAATGGAAATGAACCCATTTGGCTTATCGTTCAGTTATACTGAAGAGAATTGCTAGCATCTCTGCTCTCAGAATAATATAAAGTGGCAGCTGTATAGAACTAATAGAGAATCTGGTAGCCCCTGCATAAAAAGAGAAAGCCTAACATAGCTTAACAGTAGTATCAGCCAAACAACATGTCCATCCTTGCCGGGAGAAGATAATGCAGAGGTAAATGACAGAGTGAGGATATAATGCTCAGGCTGTCCTAAGGGCAGATTGTAGAGTTGGTTATTCCCTGGCAAAAATGAAGCAAAACAAAACCCAGAGGAGAGAAGTTTAGGTTTAATGCATAAAGAAAATGATGTTCCCTGAAAATAAAGAAAATCAGCATAAACTAACTTAAATCCACAGCAGTGGCATTCAGTAAGCACTACATGGAACAACTCTTGTGGCTTTTCTGTTAGAGTTTCACTTTGCAATTATAATTTTCATACAATTCAACTTGAGAGAGAGGGAGGGAGGGGGAGGGAGAATTTCCCTCACTTTCTAAATCATGGCTCAGTGGTGTGTTATAAAACACCAAGAACGGAAAAGCCATTTCGTGGAATATAAAGAAATACTTGAGTCTACAATATCATTGAACTCTTGGATTCAGTTTCAGCAGACATGCTCTGTATTCCCACAAGAGTCTGGAAAATTAACTTCTATTTTTTTCTGTCTGGAGTTGCAGTTAGTGTTATTATTTGCTCCATGGCACAATCCGGGTCAGACTGTTCTGCAGTAACACAGGTGGATGTTAAAACAGGGAATCTGTTGAAAAGATTGCGGAGGAACTGCTTCCCTAAAGCAGTTTTGGATGGCAGTTTGATGGCAGTCAGCTATGGTAAGGACAAATGAAGCCTAGTAGTACCTTCTAGAATGTGGTCTTGCAAGGTTTGTCACCTGCAGTCCTTAGGCAGAAGTTTCATGTAAAATGGATCTTTAGGACCAGGTGGCGTTCTCTAAGGAGTGGATCCTAGAAATGGAGGTCATTGAATTCTCTTAATATTTGTGAATTGTAATGTTGTTCTGCATTTCTCTGACTAGCTTTATTTGCGAAATATAATATGCAATTCTTAAAGGAAAATTACATAAACCTTTTGTGTGGGCTTGAAACTATTCTAGAAATTTACTGTTAAAAACTAGTTATAGAAAGATTTCTTATCCTATTAAACGTCGCAGGAGGAATATAGTCATGATTTAAGATACAGAAATTGTCTTGTATTACCTGAAGTGTTTTACTGTCAGCAATTACATTGTTAAAATGTAACATGTAAATTTTTCCAAGGGTATATGTATCCACTTGTAAGAAGTCACACAAGGGAAACTATATTTTATGTGTTCAGCCCATTGAATTATTTTTCTAGTAAACAACCTGACATAAAATAGACCAAGACATCCATTTAACAGCTCTGTTAAATTACAGATTAATGGTCCAAAATAAAATTTGAACTGATTGAATACATAATTCAGCATTAGGGGGAAAATAGATCTTTTTCCAACCGAGGTTAGACATAATTTTTTTTTCTTTTGTGTATAACTTATTTTCCCCTTAATAAGTTTAGGACATGCCTGAACCACAGCCAGCCTTAAGAATCTCTTTGTTCAGAAACGTTCAGTGTTATATTGACTAAGGAGCGACTTGGGGGTTGAAAAATAGATCAGTATTTCAATTTCTGACTTTAGACTATTTTTAAAGTGCTGAGAGTTCCAACTGAAAAATTGCAAATGCTCCAGGACACTGTGCCTGGAAATAAGATTCCTGAATAGTAGAGCTTGGGGATGTTTAGGCGGCCCTTAAAGAAATGAACCTTCAAGTACATTTTAAGTACAGTGTGTCTTGCACGTTTTGAATGGTTCTTCTCAGATTTTTCTTGGATATAACTGTTTCATTTTGTTTTGCTTCTTTTCTGTAATTCTATTTGGTAAACCCAGGAGTTTCCATGTCCAAGGGAAAAATTTCCTCAAACTTGCTATCATTCCTCTCCAGATCAAACCCTAGCAGGCCCTAGGGAGGGTCCCAGCCCACTGCCAACACACACAGATTCCCTTCTTATCTCTTGGAACAGATACTCCTCTATGGGCGCACACACCGATGTCTTTAAGAGAACAGATATCTATTGAGGTTAAACTAATATTTTTGGAGCAAAAACAAAAATTCTAAGATTTTTAATTGGTTAATTGTGTTTTCTAGAAATGAAACTTTAGGTCAGCTGTATTTACCAGAAAATCCAGAAGAGCACTTTTTTTATATCTTGGTAATTGTAACAAATTACAGAATTCAGAAGAAAATAACAAATTTGAGTCTAAAACGGTGCAGGGAAAATTCATATATATACTGTCTTTTTAAAATATTTTGTTACTAAAAAACTTGGAAAGCAGTCTCATTTGTTATTAGGTGTAAGACTAATTGAGGAGAAAAAAATATTCACTCTTGAACCCTGGCTGGAAAAGAGAAACAGGAGGTGAATTTTTTAAAAACCACAATTTCAGAGCACATTAAAAAAGAACTAGGTGCAAAACAGTTTATAAAAAATGTTTTCTTTCAAATAAGATAGTAATAGTGCTTCTTTTAAAATTTTATATGTAATAATATCTGATTCTATGCTTAAATGAAAGGAATTTTAAAATAGCTCAAATCTGCTTTTCTTAAAATTCAAAATAAAATTATATTTCAGTCTTATTGCAACCTTTTTCTTTAAGGTAAATATGAACCATGCTCTTCTGTATATGCTGTTAAAACTGTCTTTAATATTTTGGTTATATTTAGTTGTTCTTTTCTGCCCCCTGGAAAGTGAATAAATCCAAATAAAAAGAAGTTGTCAGTAATGGAAGATTTCACTTTTAATGAATTTCAAGTTTTCACAGTAGTCTCCCTTCTCTTAGGAGCTCTAGGCTTGTGGAAAAAGGGAACATTTCTGTCATTTTATTGTTAAACTGTATCAACATGGTATATTATCATAGCTACTCTTAATATTCAAAGGCAGTTTCTACACAGCATCAGAATTTACTGATGAAAGAGTGTCAAGCTAGTGTACTTACAAGTGTTCACTTTTCAGCCCATTGTTCTAGAATTGTATAGATAAAGCTTTAGAAATCTCAGATATTTGCTTACCAGGTCTTTGAAGAGTGTAATCACATTGTGAGTGTGGATGATATCTCTGCTTACATTTTTATATGTTTTCCATTTATGCATCATCATGCTGCAGAAGGGAGAAAAGACAGCTTAGTAGGGTATATAAAATACAAGGCAGAATCAATCAAAATATGGAGAAAGGAAGAAAATAATAATTACCATCAGGAAGAGCCAGGAATGTGGTTAATGATAGGCATGATCTAGCCACTGTTACAGATGGGTCACAAATTCCACTCTAAGCTTTCTACTGCCAACAGTAAGAGGTGGACCTGGTAGGTGTCAGTCTGTGACGACCCAAAGATACAGGCAAATCAGTTACTAAGAAGTAACAATATTCTTACCACTAAGCTCAGAAGTTCTTCTTGGGGCCCCATGTGGCTGTAGTGTGATGACATAAATACCATCATCTATCACATTTCTATACTAGGTGCAACTCATTGAATTCAGTATTACAGTAGATGAACTCTTTTAATTGAAGTGTACATTTTAGAATTTCTGGAAGAGTAGACTGTATGTTCTTCAGGCAGTCCTCCCTGATTGTTTTTAACAAATTGTGCCAATTAGCTCAAATTTTGTTATGAAAAAGTAGCAGACATAGCAAAACAAAGCTAAGATTTTCCTAAGCAAAAATTTGCGGGTCTACTCAGGTACATGGACCAAACAACAACAACAACAATAAAAATAACAAACAAAAGTGGACCTTCACAACTCCACAGTTTTGTTCCTTTAACAGGGCTGACATAGATACAATCTTAAAAAAATTCGAGGTCCTATATCTGCACTCCTTATGACATCTTAAAAAAACATGGATTAAACATGTATTGAAGTTGGGTAATACTGTTTTCTTGCATTGTCTCCAAGATGAAAACTGCACACTCAGGCAACTAAATGATTTAATTCCTCCCTTATTCTTATTTTCGTCCTTTCTCCATATTTTGATTGATTCTGCCTTTTATTTTATATACCCTACCCTATATAGATTATATTTATAAGATATATAAACAATGGAATCAGTTTGGTTTTAGGATATTTGAGTTATAGTACTTTTGATTGATTCTGCCTTGTATTTTATATACCCTACCCTATATAGATTATACTTGTAAGATATATAAACAATGGAATCAGTTTGGTTTTAGGATATTTGAGTTACAGTACTTTGTTTTGGTTTTGGTTTTGTTTCTGGAGTTTTTTGTTTTGGTTTTTGTTTTGGTTTGGTTTGGTTTTTTGCTTTTTTGGTTATTATAGGCTGTAAGTTTGTCATATCAGGCCATTCTTAGTTAGCGATAAAATAAACCAAATCAGGAAGCTTGGCTTTCTGCTATCTATAGCAGAAGAACAAGAATCTATTTCATCCAAATATGGTATAACATCCTCTCTCTCCCAAATAAAAAGTTGCACGTGGAGTAGGGGATGCAGGGACTCTTTCTTTTCCTCATGTTTTCTTAAAGGAATCCATTGCACTGAAACATTCTGGTCCTCTGATCCATGGCAGTAAGTTGCTAGTCATGTTGGTCAGCCACATAGTTTAGTAGATTCACAGGTCATTTTGCTTAAAGTAGGAAGTGGGTTCCCCCTTTATCTCTTTGCTCAGCCAAGCATTCCCCTGTGTTTCCTATTTCCTTGTGGAATGTCTTGAGACAGGTGGGTGGGGTGAAGAATGGTGTGATTGGGTTTTAAAATGACATCAGCCCAGCTCATGGATCAGGTTGTGTTCAGTTCTGACTGGAAGGTAGGTAGGAAACCTTGCCAGTTCTCCAATTAGATCCTTACCAGGGGACCCTGGATAAAGCTGCTATCTGATCCCCATTCTTCCTTTGTCTCTTCCTAATTAGCCATAGGATGGAGAAGAGGAGTGGGTAGTAATTGGTACTCCTAACCACTGGCAAATAAGGCAAGGACACTGAGACAGGATTAGGCTTGACTGGACATAGAACAGTATGTGATGGTATATTCTCTTTTCTCCTTTGACTTCGGATATAAAATTGACTAGAGTTTCTTTTTTCTATGATAAGTAATAAATATATTTCTGTGGGGTTTTTTTGTTGAAAGTTAAAAGGTCTTTTAGAAATGTCAAGTTTGATTACACATTCTTTTGCCATTATTGCTGGACTATACTAGCGTAACTATAATAGAAATTTTCAGTATTTAAAAAAAGGGGGGGCGCCTAGGTGTCTCAGTTGGTTAAGCATCTGCCTGAGGCTCAGGTCATGATCTCAGGGTCTGACGGGATCAAGCCCCATGTTGGGCTCTCTGCTCAGCAGAGGGTCTGCTTCTCCCTCTCCCTCTGCTCCCCCTGCCCCTGCTTGTGCTCTCTCTCTCTCAAATAAGTTAATAAAAATCTTATAAAGAAAGAAATTTTCAGTATTTTACTCATGGTGATCCTACTACCTGAAGTACCCTCCTTAAGTTCTCCCTGCTTTCATTTTCCTTTTGGAGGGCTAATTCCAACTTTAGCTAGAACACAAGTTCTCTGAGATCAAAGAGTTCATTTTAATCATCCTTGTATCATGTCATTCATTCACTCATCCCTTACTTATATATTCATTCAAAAAGAAAAAACAACCTAACTTGTTAGCATCTCCTATGTGGTAGGTCTTGCGCCAGGTCCCACGGTGATGTAGCCATTAGTACGAGAGCAGAGATGCTGCCCTCACAGTCTCCGGGAAAGCCCCTCATGACAAAGGATTTCAATGAAGGAAAGCATTGAACGCAGGGCCTCACAGCATCAGCTACTCAGCACACATCTGTTCAGTGGATGAATTAATCGGTAGTGAGGGAAGTGGCACAGAGTCCGTGTCCTGAGTTTTTTGTGTGGATTATCTGGATTCCCAGGCTAAAATTTAACAGATAGTAAGTAAATAATATTCAGTGAACGTGTACTGTGAGTAGGGCACCATGCTAAGTGCTTTCCATATACCATTTTATTCTTCACAACAACCCTGTCAGGTAAAAGCCATTTCTAATGTCCATTTTATAAATGTGGAAAACGAGGCTCAGGGTATAAGTAACAAACCAAGGCTCAGAGTATAAGTAACCTGACCAATCAATCAGCAACTCTCAGAACAAGGATTTGAATGGAGTTGTTCAATTCCAAAGCTTGTGAACTTAAGCATTTTTCTGTACAACCTTTCAGGGGTTTCTCAACTCTTTTTAGTGAATCCTGGGACCTTAACAGAGAAGCCATCTGTCAGTCAGGAGACCAAATATTCCACATTGAAAGCAGATAAAAAATAGCTTCATCAGGAGCACAGCAAAGGTGACACTTTCTTGTTTTTTGTCATTTTTTTCAGAGAGCTATTGATTGTCATAGAGTGGTAGTATGTCTAAGCAGGACCTTCCTGAATGCCACATCCAGCTAAGTTAAAGAGGAGATGCCTACGGATTATTAGAGTGAGATTTTCATGAGTTTTAATATAAAATGTAATTTTATAGTTTACTAAGGGACCAAATGATTCTGGACAACACATTTAGAAATGGGGGGGCAGGGAGGGGTAAAGTAAGACAAATTAAATATGTTGTTCCCTTCCACCATCCTTCCAGTTTCATTTCTTAGGGAAAGCAGTAAAGATGGGGTAAAATTAGATAATTACTTTTCATTCAACCATTCAGATTATTTCTATAGCCTCATAGTTTATGACATTTACTCTTTATATAACTTGTATTTACAAAGCTAGTGTTCAAGAGGCAGTTTGGGTTTTTTTTCTTAACAATAGTAGCAACAGTAACAATAGCTAAAATTGTTTGCTGTGTTCTAGGCTTTGTCCTAAAGCTTTTACATGCATTATTTCATTTGATCATCCCTTGAACCCTAGGAGATAGTTACTATTATAATCTCCACTTAAAAAAAGATCTAAAAGTTGGACAGGTTAAGTTAAGGGACCAACATTGGGAGAGGTTGAGGATTATCTCAGGGTCACACACCTATTAAATGGCTGATTTTATGCTCAAAATGAAGTCTGGCAGATTCCAGTGTCTATGAACTCAATGACTCTCCTGGCCCACCTCCTTGAGACGCTGGCCTGACTGCTGGCTAAACTGTATCAGGTAAGGCCTTGCAATCCAAACATATGAGTTTCCCAGGGTAAAATGATTTGAAGAAGAAAATGGCACGTTTTCCAACTTGATAATATTCTTTTAAAGTGTGTCTTAAGGGGCATCTGGGTGGCTCAGTAGATTAAGTGTCTGACTCTTGATTTCAGCTCAGGTCATGATCTCAGGGTCCAGAGATCGAGCTCCATGCCAGGCTCTGTGCTCAGCTGGGAGTCTGCTGGAGATTCTCTCTCTCCATCTCCTCTGCCCCTCCCCCTGTTCGTGCTCTCTCTATCTCGCTATAAAATAAATAAATAAAATCTTTTTTTAAGTGTGTTTTAAAATGAGATAGTGCTCCTAAAAGCAAATTATTAAAGAATAACCGTCATTAAAATTATATTTAATATCTATTTATTATTTATTTTCTTCTAATATGTTCCTGGTTTTCTTCACCAGGCCTAAAATTCAGTATTTTTTCCCAAACCATTCTGAATTTGTTTTTGCTTCAAGTTAGGAAAGCTCCCTGGGTATAGCTGTGGATCAGTGTTTTCAGCTGCCCTGCTCTATGCCGATGGTTTTGACTCTTTCAGCAAAGGCACTCTGGTCTGCCGAGGCTCTCTTATACAGGGCTTAAATACATATTGCAGAGGAGAAGAAACAGCAGCAATTATGAATTGTGCTTCTGGGTCTCTGTTAATTTTAATATAATGACTAAATTTTCTTATTAATCTCTTTGCTACAGGTTTATCTCCTAAACACAGTCCAGAAGCACAGTGTTGTATAGTTACAAATGGCCTTCTTAATTAGCTTCCAAGCTCTATTAGAGTTAATAGCTATATCAGGGCATAGCATTTTAAATAACATTTAAATAATTTAATTAATTTAATAATTTAAATCCTCAAGGAGTTTTTAACACACTGTCTGCTCCCTTTCATACCATTGTCACCAAAATCATCAAGAATCATACTTGTTCTTACAGAAGTGTTTTCTAGACCATCCATTTATTTGTTAAAGGGGAAGTATGTTGGCCCTCACTGTTTTAATGAGAAAAAAACAATCACTTGAATTAGTAGAAATTGTAGAATGTTGTCACAGAGGTCGTTAGGGAAATAAAGTCACAACGTTTGAGTGTACGGACTTGACCCTTTTACTTCTAGCCATGAAAGCCTACAGGAATTTCCCTTTTGTTGTGAACAGTTAGAAAACTGGACCAATTATGTGAAACCTTGGTTTTCAGACAGTGTAGAAGAGGAAGTATGGGACTGTGATCCCTGAGGGAAAGGACACAAATGAAGTGTGATCTACACTTGCCCCAACTCACTGTCTGGAGTCTGTTTCCAGGCTCTCCGTTTCTTTCACATAGGAGAGAAGGGGAACAGAACAGAGCTCAGTGGTCTTGCTGAGTTCAGAGGACAAAAATGAGTTTGGGGAGGTCAAGAATTTCAGGATAGAATACAGGAGGTGAGGGTACTTCATGAAGAGAGCATCCTAGACATCTACAGAATTGTTCCTTCAGGCTTTGGCTATAAATTTATTTGTCTGTGCATGCATAAAAGCAACTAATTAAGTCTGGAGAGAGGACCAGTAGAAAATAGGCCAAAAAAATCCTGGACCTTAAAATAGATGGGAATGGTTCGTATTCCTACCAGCCAGAATGGAGAGATCTCAAAATATGTGTGTGTGTGTGCACGTGCACGAGCTAGGCAGACAAAGGAGAGAGTCAATAGTGCATAGGGATCTTACAGTCAGAACCAGAATATATGGCTAGAGAAGTCAACATGAACACTGTCATCAGTGACCAGTGAGAGTATGACCATATCAGCTATGACAGTGCCAGTTACCAAGAATCTAGGACCATGATGAGATGATTGTATATCCTGGAATATTCCAGCACAGAATTCTCTGTAAATGCACAGTGTGAATGTCACCCAGAAAGAAAGAGGTGGAGAAGAAAAGGAAGGACCTGAATTTAACTTAGTTTAACTTTTAAACGATTGAGAAATTACTAGATTTAACTACATTTATCTGGATTGTTTTCTGTCTCTAGAAAGTATGTTCAGTTATAGGAAAATAAAATAATTTATATATAACAATTTGTAGTTTTAAAAATTGTCTACTGCATATTACTTAATGTCGTGGGGCCTGGTTCATCATCTTTGAAATACGGAAAATAATATCACCTTCACACAACTGAATAAGGTTTCAAGGAGTAATTTGTGAAAAACAAAAACTTTATACATTTAGAAGAAAATTTCTAATATGAATGTTAGGTAAGCTTAGGTTTTCTTGGGGAAGTTTTATTGTTGTTGTTGTTTTCATGTAAGTTCTATGCCCAACATGGGGCCCAAACTCATGACCCTGAGATCAGGAGTCACATGCTCCACCAACTGAGCTAACCAGGCCCCACTAAGCTTCAGTTTTTAAATCAATATGATTTCTGTTGTTTTAGGAGAATTGCTCTGGCTACAGTGTGTATGATGACTTGAAGAAGAAAAGACCATTAAGAGACCAGTAAGGAGGCTTTGTAATTGTTCAGACAGCAGGGAATGAGGCCACCTTTAGGAAATTGCCATGTATGTGGGTTCAAGAGCCTTTCCAATGGTAGAAATGTGGAGAAGGGGGAGGAATTAGGGAGGAGTCAAAGGATACTCCAAGGTATCAGGCTTAATGACTAAGAGGCAAGGATGACTTTAACAGAGTTCAAAAGTAAGGATTTGAGCAGGTTTTAGAGAAAGATGAGTTCAATTTAAAGCACGTTGAATATAGAGTACAAAAATGCCCTCCAACGAGGTAAGTCAACAGTAATGTAATGGTTAAGAATGAGGGTGTGGTGTGGCTCTGGAGGCAGACTCTTGCAAAAGTTACTTAAGCTCTCAGTGCCTCAGTTTACTTTTGTGGAGAATGGTGGTGAAAATAGTACATACGTCATGGATTTGTTAGGAAGCTTGAATATGAAGTCATCCAGGAGGAACATTAGAATGGCACCGTCTTTGATTATAGCTATTGTGACCATTATTGGTGGGAGGATGGTACCAAGGACGTGAGGAGAGAGCACTGCGCATTGGTCTGGGTGACAGGAGATATAGCTCTGAACACTTAGCCAGCCGGTAACTTTGAACAAGAGATTCAGCCGGACCTCAGTTTTTCATCTGTGAAAACAAGGGATTATTAGGTAATTCTCTATAAGGCCCCTTATAGCTCTTACCATTGAATGATTGTGTTGAGACTAAAAGTAAGATTTGTCACAGATAAAACCATAAGGGAAATAATTTATTCACAGATAATGGAGCAATCAATGATGTTCATCACATTTTTAAGTACCTGTGTGTCCCTAAGACATATTTTTGCATTTAAAGCACATTAGAAATGTAGACATGGTAAAGGTAAAAAGCTTTTTGGAATTTGCCTCTGGAGATTTTTTTTTAAGATTTTATTTATTAGACAGAGAGAGACCATAAGCAGGGGGAGCAGCAGGTGGAGGGAGAGGGAGAAGCAGGCTCCCCACTGAGCAGGGAGCCCGATGCAGGGCTCAATCCCAGGACTCTGGGATCATGACCTGAGCCGAAGGCAGACGCTTAACGACTGAGTGACCCAGGCGCCCCTGGAGGTTTTGTTTTTTTTTTTTTAATTTAGAATTTCAACTGTGCATTATTCTAGTGTCTTTTCTATTTACTTGTCACCATAAATTTTCTGCAAGGTTTCTGGCAAATGTATGGAGCCTTCTCCTGTTATGCTGGGCTTAATGATGTCACAAAACAGTTGTCTGGATGCTTACTTCATCTGTAAGAATAGGGTATTTCATTTGCCAGGATTTTCACTTGTTAAAAAGAAGCCCAATCTCCGTAGGCAGGGTGTTAATTTGCTGTTTTTTGATAAGCCTTCTAGAGGAGAATGCAATCCTCTTCCCATTAGGTTACTAGAAATTTTTATTAATAGAGACATGCTAAGCACCTAAACAAAGCTAAGATTTGCATGCGGCACATTTGGGGGAAAGCTTATGAAGGAGGAGCTTTAAGGAGAAGATACCAAAGGACTCCCTCTTAATACCTTATATCTCCTCTATAATCTTGCCTTTAATAGGGGAGATTTTCTTCACCCTAGTTAACTTCTTCTATCCCTTTCTGCTTTGCAAAATTTGACACCCACCCATACGTATTGAACAAAATCGTTTTTCACTTATGTCCTTTGTAAAATGCAATATGTGGAATATGGCTGAAATAATAGAATGGATTCCAATAAGTCACCTGTAAAAATCAGCCCAAATTACTTTATTATCTCATATTCATGTCAAAAACTTTCTTCATATGACACATGTTTACTATTCACTTTAGATATATTTTCAAAGTGTTCAGCTATCAGATGAGGAATCAAATAAAAAACTGTGTCGTAGTTTATACCATATATTTTCCAATTTTTCATGTGGATAGGGCTTTAGATATTAATGAAGAAGAAGTGAGGTTTTCAACTTATTTAGGAAGCCAAATCTTCAATTCTCAGATTACTCAAAAGCCTTATTGTACATGGGTGGGTATGTATTGTGTGTGTGTATATTGGCGGAGAGGGAATTATGTTTTGCCTTGCAAAGGAACCATTTAGGGAAAATCTGGCAAACATTGTGAATAGCTTTGATTTAAAATTTTTTCTTATCAGTTGAAAAACAGTTGAAAGACACCTGGGCTACTAACTGTGCATTGTGTGGAAACGTCCAAAAATGTGCCTGCCTGGGTAATGTCACAGAGGGCCATGGTCTTCACTCTTGTCTTCCAGTGCCAAGCCACATCTATTCTGTGACCTTTGGTTTCATCAGATGGCAGATGCTTCCTCATTTCATGCTATGAAAAGTGAAATTCCAGTTAATATGAAAACTTTATAAATGAAATCTGGTAATTTGTACTTGAGTCCAAGAAGGTCATTTAAGTTTTTATGTATATATAATTATATATTATTTTAAAGCTGTTTTAAGTAGAAATAATTTTATATTAGTAGTCTTAACATTGGTTTTTTGTCTTAAAAACATTTTGACTGGGACGCCTGGGTGGCTCAGTCAGTTAAGTGTCTGCCTTCAGCTCGGGTCATGATCCCAGGGTCCTGGGATAGAGTCCCACATCAGGCTCCCTGCTCAGCAGGGAGTCTGCCTCTCTCTCTGCCTGCCGCTCCCCCTGCTTGTGCTCTCTCTTTCTCTCTGGCAAATAAATAAATAAAATCTGTAAAAAATATATATTTTTACTGAGTTAGGAATCTTGTTATAGTGTAAATATGGGCCTTGGGTTCTAAGTCCTGCTTTAGCCCCTGTGACTGAGCAAAGTTACATAAAGCTAATGGGACTTGGTTCCCTGATCGCTATGGCTGCTAAGATCTCTTCTGATTTTTTTTTTTAAGATTTTATTTATTTACTTAGAGAAAGGGACAGAGCACAGCAGGGGGAGCGGCAGACAGAAGGAGAAGCAGGCTCCCTGCCAAGCAAGGAGCCTGATGTGGGACTTGATCCCAGGACTCTGGGATCATGACTTGAGTGGAAGGCAGACACCTAATCGACTGAGCCACCCAGGAGTCCCGATCTCTTCTGATTTTAATATTCCATGATTCCATGAGTTATATCATGTGCTAGTTTCTTTTCATTTAATTCTCCAGTTCAGAAATTTATCACACATATATCTGCATCTAGCTTTGACATCTATTAGGTGATCAATAAATATTTGTTAAAGTAATGGTGTGTTTTGCTGTTTCTGATGGGTTGTGAAATTACTGTAATTTCACAGCTTTATACTCATCTTTATTTCTGTTGAATGATATTGCTGCTTTAACATTTAATTCCTATACCACAGCTTTGTGTATAATGTAGAATTGGTTTTTATGTGTTCTCACTAAGGTGTTTGAGAGAGGAATCTGCAGGAAAACTCTTTCACTACACCTAATCTTGGTCACTCTAAAAAGATAGAGGGTGGCTCAGTAGGTTAAGTGGCCGACTCTTGATTTCAGCTTAGGTCATGATCTCTAGGTCCTGGGATCCAGCCCTGAGAGCCCCTCGACATGTCTGGGCTCTGCACTCAGTGGGAGTCTGCTTCAAGATTCTCTCTCTCCCTCTGCCTGCCCCCGCTCTTGCAAGCACTCTCTCTCTCTCAAATAAATAAATCTTTAAAAAAAAAAAAGTAAAAAGATAGATACAAATATTTTCATAATCATAAAATAATCCAGAAAATAAAGTTTACTTTTATTCAGCTTGACTTTACTAGTGAAAAAAGCTCAAACCTTCTGATACTGGCCAGTTGCCTTATGGAAAGAAATGATACCCCAACTCTATCCATTGGATAACTAGTTAGAGACAAATATTAGGTACCCTGTGCTTGGGGATACATATCCTTTCTTCTAAGGCTCCTAGATATATATACTGAATAGAAAAAAAATTACAGGAAACAAATTGTTTCCTGTTTAATAAAAGAATTTTAAAATTACAACATTTGTTCCCTTAACTTTGATTTTTTTCCATCATATATTTTCAATTAATCTTTAAGTGAAGACTAAACTATTTAACTCAGTCATCAGATAGACTTACTGAGATCGTTGTATTAGTTCTTTAAAAATGCCTAATTCTAAAGGATCTACATTCAGCTTTGTCTATTTTCAGTATTTAATACTAACACCACAGTGGCCTAATATGCCATTTGTAATGGAGAGAGAGTTAATTAGTTATGCTAGTAAGAAGCAAACTTGAAAGCATCTAATATATTTTATATTATTATTTGTTCTTAGAGACTAACTCAAGATTTATAGCGTTCAATTTTGGACCTTGGAATAAATAAAGGGAAGGGAAGCCAAAACTTCCCTAGTGTTGAGGAAAAACCCCTGCTTTCTAACTTCCTATGAATGGCAGTATTGTTCACCACAGTACGGGGAACCAGGTCTTGCCATTCCATACTTAGGCTTGTTTTTATTTTTAAGGAATGTCGGAAAATTGTGGAAATGAATGTTTTTTCTTTTTCTTCTTTCCTTAATACCTCATAGATCCTGACCTTTTCCTTTAAACTGGTTTAGTATGTGTTTCCTTTAAAATTGGTCACTGACCCAAAAATAAGTTTTTCTTTTTCCATGATCTTCTCTAAAGAATTCTGTTAATAGCACACTAAACTGGATTACAAACTTACTGAATAAGTGCTTTGAATCCTGGGCAACCTTGGAATAAAGGGCACAGAAAGAGTAATACTGCATAAAACGAAATTGAGCAAGTTGGTATAAAGGAAAGGAATGCAACTGTATGGTTGATGTGATCAACATCTTCTAGTAGGTTTATTAGCAATTTAATGGAATATGGTTATTCAAGCACAATAATAGCTTCAGTTGAAATGTCTGCTCTGCTCTTTTTCCCATACACTTTGGAATGAGTTGAATGTGACAGTTGAGCTTTCAAAAGCTTCATGAATTTTAAATCCTTTTGAGACATAAAATGGGTTCCATGGCATGTAGTCCGTGTGGACAAGGAGTTGGCAGCCTCGCTGGGTGTTATGGGATATCAGGTGTCTTCAACATACTGAGGACCTGGATTCACTAGGTGCATTCTGGGTCTGCTCTGCATATCCACAAAGAACAGAGGACCTCTTTCTGGTCTAAAATTTAATAATTATTTTGCAGTAGTACAGTTACTTTCCCAGCAATTGGTTCAAGACTTAAAGTTCATAGCATCGCAGAAGAAAATCTTCACTAATGTCTCAGAACAGATTATTTTTTGGCAGCTAAATATTTCCTTTTTTTTCCTTTCTCCTATATGATTCATATACATTTAGAGAAAAAAAAAACCTCTATGAGTTGTGACATAGATTTGTATCCTCAAATTTTAACACATATCTGATCAGTCCTGAAGTATTTCTTTCAATATTTAAATGTTTTATAAAGCTGTGTTACCACTATAAAAATCTGAATCTTTGGGGATAAAATTATTGAAGTATTCTGAAATTCAATACAAGGAGCTTTACTAATTATATCTGGCACTGTCTTACAACAAAAGACTGTTTGCAGAAGATAATTTTTCAAGAAGTCCATTGTAAAGCAATCTCCATTTAAAGTGTGAATTCATTCTTAAATTACCTTATAACAGTGCCCCATCTTTTATTTAAATACGGAGTGTGGGTACTTACAGTGTAAAGTAATAACAGCGTGAGCAGAAAAACATTTCCATAAACACAGTAGGAAATTCTGGAAGTTTATGTGACAGATTATTAGTAGTGGTCTATAAATGGTATTGGGATTACAAAGTTTTTAATGGTTTTATTTTTACTGATCTGTACTTTCTAATTTTTCTGCATTGAATGTATGGAATGGGATGTGCTGCCTTTTTCATCTCAAGTCTAGGGAGAGTAGGTTTTACAGAGACCTCTCAGAGAGTTGATAAATATTCCCTGCAGATGGGAAATGCCCTGGGCACTAGTCTAGGAGATCTGAAGAGCAAGAAACTGGGTGACTAATGGCTTAGATACAGAGCCAGAAGAGTGCCACTTTGTTGGGGACAGACACACTGCCAGAGTTTGTGGAAGTGTTTGCATGGACTAGAAATGCAGGAGCAAAAGCTGGGCTGGGGCTTTTTCAAGTTCAGTCCAAGGGTATAGCCCACAGAAGTAAGGGGATCCCCACAGTGAAAGCCTGAATGGAATGAACACAGGTGAACCAGAGGCTGGTAACGGAAGTGAAAAAGACTCTTACAATGTGGCTACAAGTGGTCCATTCTTCCTTACCCAGAGACACATCAGTATTTGAATGTTTAGAATAGTAGAAAGCATGCATTAACAAGCCATGTCTTCTGTGCATAGATCTGCCTTGGGAGTGGTTACTATAGTTGTAGGTAGTAGATGAAGTTTTAAACGTTCAATTATTTCTCAACTTTTTCCATCAGTGACACAACAGTTATTATCCACTGACCAACCATAGCTCTTTTTATTTGTGCACATTTCCTTTGAATCTTTGTTAACAGTCATACTTTTTAAAAAATGTTGCAATCTAGTTTTTTAACAGCTAAATTTATCCATATTCTTCTTATTCTTAGAGATACCTCTTAGTTTCTCCCTGGGTATTTATAAGGATACACTTCATTTCACTGCACAAAAACTAAATGACATTAATCACTAAAGAGACAGTATGTTAAATTGTGCTCTGAAGACCTGAGTTGATCTACTTTTCAAAGTTCCTGAGGTACTATCCAAGAGAAACTGAAGCAAAGAAAATCTGGCTAACTATATGTTAATAGGAAATACTTAGGAAGTACATTTGTGTAATACTAAAATGCATTCAGCTCTGTGTTTAGCATAAACATTACTGTGTTCACTTCGTATTTATTTCAAGATTTGAGTGTTAACTTATATGATACTAAATTTAGTTCAGATACATTCAGAAATTTTACAAACTATACCCACTGTTAAATGAAGTGGTTTTTGCCAACAGATTGTGTGCTTTGTTAGACTATAAGCTTTGTGCATTTTATAATAAGCACATTCCTGTTGTGAAATGGAATGCGTCTGATCCATAGTAAATCTGGTTGAGAGACAATGGAACTTAGCCAGCCCAGTCCTGGTTCAAGGAAAAAGACAATAAATAGGGGCAATAACATTTAGGAGAATCTAATTTCATCATGCACTGCCTCATAAGAAGAGAATCTAGATGACATTAAGGTTATTGTACTTTGAGAATTACTCAAAGCCAGCTACAAAGTGTCTTCCACATTGTAGAAGGGACTGGTTGCTTCCTCAGATAAATGTTTTAGTTGAAAGTTAGTTAATACTTAGTGATAAATTGGAAACAGAAATAAACTTTAAAAAAGAGAGAGAGAGAGAGAAAACTGTAAGGACAAGAATGTTACCATATTTTTCTAAAACAATTTGGGAAAGGCAAAACACACCAGCTAGACAATAATTAGTTTTCCTTGGTAAAACGTTGACTGGAATGTTTCTATTAGGAAAATATTATCGAACTGTTCCAGTCTCTGTCCACCTGAGGATACCCAGATTCGATAACAGAGAAGAGAAATTACTCACTATTTTTGTTACCACTATGTTAGAATTTGGACAGCTGTCAAAAACAAGAACAATTTCTTGAAACTAGCCATTTTATACAGCTGTGGTTGGAAATGAGCCTGTATTTAATATTTATAAGCATACAAATATTCAGCTGGTGGTTTTTCACTACCATATTTTAAATAAGCTCTAGGAGAAGCAAAGGCTTGAACACATCACAAAGGGTGAATATTTACAAAATCACTTGCTATGCTGCAGCCTGGAATCAGAAGGCAGCTTCTCAGAATGAAATACTATATCCTCTAATAACAGTGACCACAGCCTGTCACAACCATCTCTAATGAAGGCTGCAATCACACACACAAAAAAGTCTAGGACTAGAGAGAGAGAGAGAGAAAAAAAAGGCAGTATTCCCCCCAAAAAATAATCCCAGCATTTCAAAAACCATCCTAAATATTGTGTTCAAACACTGGGCGATGTGGTCCAGTTAAAAAAGTACCATCTTGTACCGGTTGTGAAGAAAGTCTCAATTGGTAAAAAATTAGTAAGTATAATATTTTTAAAAGATATGCAACCTTATTCATTTTTAGCACACACAACAGTCATTCAGGATATACTAATGAAGGGTTTCTAAATTGAGATCTTAGCAAACCTACTTGAATAAATGAGTAAGAATGTTTTAATTAGCACAGCAAGCATCCATTTAGTCCTATGGTGCTTTGGTACAAATTATTTTGGACTAATTTATCTAAAATGCATTTGAAAGTTGTTCTTCCTATAGCCTGGCTAACTCTGCTTAATGAACTTCACCCTGTCTCCTGTTCAAAGTGATCACAATTTCAAAATGTATGGTTTATGAAAGAATGAAATCTTATACTACTATGTTTTATAGCTTGCACAAAACTGAATCTAACAAGAAAACACACAGGCATTTGACAGTAAGTAGCGCTTAAAGCCTTAACGTACCTATTACATCCAGAAAGTTCATTACAATCCATTTATTTTTTTCCAGACCTTTTATCCTGGTGGTGTCTGTGCAATCATAATGCATGTGCATTAAGTAGTCTTTTCCTGCCAAAGGGGGATTATTCCTTCCATTGTTGAAACCAGCCACCATACTATGCAACAGGAATGCCTCAAAAATATCTCCAGGAATCTATTTCTTGGAATACAGTTGTTAAGAGGAATTGTCAAGGCCAGATTTCTCACATCACTTCCTGCAAAACACAGTTTGAAATAGTTCTAATTTCCCTTGGTTTTATGTCTTACTTCCAGTTCTGACTACACCCCCAGAAGGCTAGGTTAATATATTCAAATGTGATCTCTCAATATCGAGAATATCTAGAAGGCATTTCACATTGTTTGGCTAAAACAGAACTTTTGAATTTTCTCCCTAGACTTGTTCCTTTCCTCTGCCTTTTCTGTATCAGGAATTAGTGCTATCAATCCACCCAATTGCTCAAGTCAAAAATCTAAGTCATTCTTGATTGTTTTCTTTCCTTCACTCCCACATCTAATCCACCACCAAGTCCTGCCAACTCTCCTTCAAAATACATCCCAAATTCTGCCAGGTTTCTTTTCTTTGTCTCCACTATCATCACCTTTGTCTAAGCCACCATTATCTTTTGCTCGGACTACTGCAAATGCCTCTTAGCTAAATTCTCTGCTTCCATTCTTGCCTTCCAGTCCATTTTCCACAAAGCAGCTAGCCAAAATTATCTTTGTAAATTAGATTATGTCACTCTCCTCCTTCAAATTCCCAGTGACTTCTGATAACACTTACAACCCGAACCCCTGATGCTAGTTTACTAAGTCTTTTCTGGTCTGTCCTCTGCCTATATCCCCAGCTTTATCTAGTACCTTGCTGTATTCATTTTCTAGAGCTGCCATAGCAAAGTACCACACACTGGGTGGCTTGAACAATAGAAATTTATTTTCTTATAATTCTGGAGCCCAGACATCTGAGATGGTTGTTTCTCCTGAAGCCTCCCTCTGGTTTGCAGATGGCCACCTTCCCCTTATGTTTTTGCATGGTCTTCCCTTAGTGCCTGTCTCTGTCCTAATCTCTTTTCATAAGGATGCCAGTCATATTGGATTAGGACCCATGCTAATGGCCTCATTTTAACTTAGTTACCTCTTTAAAGGCCTTATATCCAAATTCAATCACATTCCAAAATACTGGGGGTTAGGCCTTCAACATATGAATTTGGAGGGGAGACAATTCATCTCATAACACTTGCCCTGTTCATTTAGTCCCACACTGGCTATCTTTCTGTTCCTTGAACAAATTAATCTTGTTCCTACCTTAAGACATTTGCACTGGCTGTTGTTGGAACATTCTTCTCGCTGATGGCAACACGGTTGGTTCTTTCAGTCGACTCATACATATGTCACGTGTTCCGAAAGGCTATTCCTGACCTCCCATTCGAGCCCTCATTTTCAAGGCACACCTCAGAGATATGGTTTGGCATGTTCAGTTCCACATTACAACAATGAAGTAAGCCAAGTGAATTTTTTGGTTCCCAGAACATATAAAAGTTATTTTATACTATAGTGTAGTCTATTAAGTGCACAATAGCATTATGTGTAAAAAACAATATGTATACTGTAATTGAAAAATACAGTATTGCTAAGAAAATAATGCTAACCATCTTCTGAACTTTCAGTGAGTCCTTTTGCTGGGAGGTCTTGCCTCAATGTTGATGGCTGCTGACTGATGAGGGTGGTGGTTGCTGAAGGTTGAGGTGGCTGTGGTAATTTCTTAAAATAAGACAACAATGACGTTTTCCACATTGATTGGCTCTTCCTTTCATCAACAATTTCTCTGTAGCATGTCATACTGTTTAATAGCCTTTTACCGACAGAACTTCATTCAAAATTGGAGTCAGTTCTCTCAAACCCTGACACTGCTTTACCAATTAAGTTTATGTAACATTGTATATCCTTTGTTGTCATTTCAACAATCTTCAGAACACCTACACCAGGAGTAGATTTCATCTCAAGAAACCACTTTCTTTGCTCTCTCTTAAGAAGCAGTTCCTCATCCATACAAGTTTTATCATGAAATTTCAGCCATTCAGTCACATGTTCAGGCTTCACTTCTAATTCTAGTTCACTTGCTGTTTCCACCACATCTGTGGTTACTTCCTTTACTGGTGTCTTGAACCTCTCAAAGTCAATCCATGAGAGTTAGAACCAACATTTTCCAAATTCTTATTTATGTTGATATTTTAACCTCTTTCCATGAATCACAAATGTTCTTAATGACATTTAAAATAATGAATCTTTTCCCAAAGGTTTTCAATATACTTTGCCCAGATCCATCAGAGGGATCACTATCTTTGGCACATATAGCCTTACAAAATGTATTTCTTAAATAATAAGACCTGAAAGTCAAAGTTACGTGTAGATCCATGGGCTACAGAGTGGATGTTGTATTAGCAGGCATGTAAACAATATTAATCTCATTGTCCATCTCCTCCATCAGAGCTCTTGGATGACCAGGTGCATTGTCCATAAGTAAAAATTTTTAAAGGAATCTTTTTTTCTGAGCTGTAGGTCTCAATAGTGGGCTTAAAATATTCAGTAAACCTTGTGTTAAACAGATATGCCCTCATCTAGGCTTTATTGTTCCATTAATAAAGCATTAATAGATTTATCATAATTCTTAAGAACCCTAGGATTTTCAGAATGGTGCATAAGCATTGGCTTTGACTTAAAATGATGATTTTAAGGTGGGGGACTGCATTAGCCCCTAACAACAGAGTCAGACTGTCCTTTGAGGCTTTGAAGCCAGGCATTGACTTCTCCTCTCTAGCTAAGAAAGTCCTAGATAGCATCTTCTTCCAGTAGAAGGCTGTTGCATCTACACTGAAAAATCTGTTGTTTAGTGTAGCCACCTTCATTAATTCTCATAGCTAGGTCTTCTGGAGAACTTGCTGCAGCTTCTCCATCAGCACTTGCTGCTTCACCTTGCACTTCTATGTTTTAGAGATGGCTTCTTTCCTTAAACTTCATGAACCAACATCTGCTGCTTCAAAATTTTCTTCTGCAGCTTCCTTACCCCTCTTAGCCTTCATAGAATTGAAGAGAGCTAGGGTCTCTGAATTAGGCTTTGGCTTAAGGGAATGTAGTGGCTGGTTTGGTCTTTTTTCCAGGCCACTCACACTTTCCCCATATCAGCAATAAGGCTGTTCTGCTTTCTTTTCATTTGTGTGTTCACTGGAGTAACACTTTTAATTTCCTTCAAGAACTTTTTCTTTGTGTTCACAACTTAGCTGTTTGGTGCAAAATGCCTAGCTTTCTGTCTAACCTGGCTTTTGACATGCCTTCTTCACTGAGCTTAATCATTTCTAGCTTTTGATTTAAAGTCAGACTCTGCCTTTCACTTGAACACTTAGAGGCCCTTGTAGGGTTATTAATTGGTCTAATTTCAATATTGTGTCTCAGAGAGTAGGGATGCCTGAGGAGAGGGGGAAAGATGGGGAAACAGCTGGTCAGTGGAACAGTCAGAATACATACAGCATTTATCGATTAAGTTTGTCATCTTATGTAGTGTAGTTCGTGGCTCCCCAAAACAATTAGAGTAGTGACATCAAAGATCACTGATCACAGATCACCATAACAAAGAATGAAAAAGTTTGAAGTATTGCAGGAATTACAAAAATGTGACCCTGAGACACAAAATGATCACATGCTATTGGTAAAATGGCATTAATAACTTTGCTCAATGCAGAGTTGACACGAGCCTTCAATTTATTTAAAAAAAAATGGAGTAGATGCAAAGCGCAATAAAGTACCATAAAATGAGGTATGCCTGTATGTCACATCCCCTGAATTAAGTCTCTCTATTGTACCTACTACTACCTAATATTTTTCTATTATTTACTGTCTATCTCTTCATTTCCCCACAAGAATATACACAAGGATCTTCTCTCTTCACTGATGTATTTCTAGGGCCCACAGTAGTGCCAGGTGTGTTCAGAATGTTGAATAGACAAACCATGAGAGACTATGGACTCTGAGAAACAAACTGAGGGTTCTAGAGGGGAGGCGGTGGGGGAATGGGTTATCCTGGTGATGGGTATTAAAGAGGGCACATATTGAATGGAGCACTGGGTGTTATATGCACACAATGAATCATGGAACACTACATCAAAAACTAATGATGTAATATATGGTGATTAATATAACATAATAAAATTAAATTAAAAAAAGAATGTTGAATAGATATTTATTGAATAACTGGATAAATGAATGAAATTATTAAGGATGGTAAAGAGAAGACTGGCAGTTAATGATTATTGTGACAAATAGACCAAGGATAGTTTTCTCACTTGAAGGTCTTTAGAAGTAAAGATGAATCTGCTTACCATTGAAATGCTGTAAGAGCTATCTAGAAGAGGTCACCCGACCTTGTGACTATGCCTTGGTGAGGGAAATTTGTAAGTGAGGCATAAGTTTATTATAACATTTCTAGAAATTATGTGTAACGTGCAGAATTTTTCAGCTATTCATTCAGTAAACATATGGAGAGTCTGTTGTGGCCAGATCTTTTGTTAGTAGAATGCCCTGGGAAACACGGGAGTGCACAGAAGGCATATCTCACCCAGCCAGAGCCTGCAGTTGGGATGGGCCCAGGGGTCTCTTGGAAGGCTTTTAAGGCAGCTTAATGTCTACAAGGTATTAATTGTGTACTGGGCATACAAAATATTTGTCATACTTTACACCTGTTTGCCTTTATAAATGGCAGCATACAGCTTCTCTGAATTTACAGAAAATTATGAGCACTTCAAGTTCTATGTCTGGTGCTTATTTTGGGTGGTGTGTGCAGCAAATTTTTATGCTTCTTGACTTTTGGGGAAATTACTTTAAAATTTTAGAACCTTGTCAGTTCCCTAGTTTTTAACATACTAAATTTTGCAAATTTAGCAGCTGACACTTATTTTTATTTGGTATTTGGTGACAAAGCATATTTCTACTTCTTCTCTGCAGGCAGAATGTCAGTGGCTCTTAGACACTCAGTACATGTATTGTGTCATTATTGTCAACGAGGAAATGGGCCACTTGAATTAGTACATTATCTGTTAGGAGAGTGACAAGACCAGCAGAGCCTCCTGCCTTGTTTTTCATTTAAAAAGCTAAATGACTTTTCAGTCTTCTTCCAGGAAACTGTCTTGTTGTGGCATCTTTATGGAGGGGCCTCTGGATTTTTGTCTGTTTTATGTTTGTTTTTTTGTTTTTTAAGTATAGTTGACACACAATGTTGCATTGGTTTCATGTGTACAACTTACTGATTTGACAAGTTTATACATTATACTATGTTCACCACTAGTATAGTTACCCTCTGTCCCATTACCTCACTGTTACAGTATCATTGACCGTACTCCTTATGCTCTGCTTTTTATTCCTGTGATTTACTTGTTCCATAACTGGAGGCCTGTATTTCCCTCTTCCTTTCACCCATTTTGCCCAATTCCCTATTCCCCTCTGCTCTGCAACCATCAGTTTGTTCTCTGCATTTATAGTTCTGATTCTGCTTTTTTTTTCAGTTCATATTTTTAGATTCCATTTATGAGTGGAATCATAGGTATTTGTCTTTTTCAGTCTTATTTCACTTAACACAATTCTCTCTGGGTCCATCCATGTTGTCTCAGATAGCACAATCTCATCCTTTTTTATGGCATGTAATATTCCAGTGTGTGTGTGTGTGTGTGTGTGTGTGTGTTTATCACATTTTCCTTATCCATTAGTCTATTGATGGACACTTAGGCTGCTTCCATGCCTTGGCTATTATAAATAATCCTACAGTAAACGTAGGGGTGCATATATCTTTTTGAGTTAAGTTTTAATTTTCCCTGGGTAAATACCCAATAGTGAAATTATTGGATCATATGGTAGTTCTATTTTTAGTTTTTTGAGGAACATCTATCTTATTTTCCACAGTGACTGCATCAGTTTGCATTCCCACCAACAGTGCACAGGGTCCCTTTTTCTCCACATCCTCACCAACACTTGTTATTTCTTGTCTTCTTGATTTTAACCATTCTAACAAGTGTGAGGTGATATCTCATTGTGGTTTTGACTTGCATTTCCCTCATGATGAATGATGTTGAACACCTTTTAATGCATCTGTTAGCCATCTGTATGTCTTCTTTGGAAAAATATCTATTCAGGTCCTCTGCCCATTTTTTATTTATTTATTTTTTTAATTTAAGTTTTTACTTAAATTCTAGTTAGTTAACATACAGTGTAATATTAGTTTCAAGTGTACTTTATATATATAGTGATTCAACACTATAACATACCTGGCACTAATGTAGGCCCTAGAAATACATCACCCAGTGCCCCTCACAAGTGCACTCCTTAATCCCCATCACCTATTTAACTCACCTTCCCTCTGGTAACCATCAGTTTGTTCTCTATAGTTAAGAGTATGTTTCTTGGTTGGCCTCTCTCTCTCTTTTTTTCCCCTTTGTTAATTTATTTTGTTTCTTAAATTCCATATATGAGTGAAATTGTATGGAATTTGTCTTTCTCTGAATGACTTATTTTGCTTAACATTATACTCTCTAGCTCCATCATGTCATTGCAAATGGCAAGATTTCATTCTTTTTTATGGCTAAGTAATATTTTATTACACACACACACACACACACACACACACACACCACATCTTCTTTATTCATTCATCAATCGATGGATACTTGCTGTTTCCATAATTTGGCTATTGTAGAAAATGCTGCATGGATCCCTTTGAATTAGTATTTTTGCATTCTTTGTGTAAATACCTAGTAGTGTGCTTGCTGGATCATAGAGTTCTATTTTTAACTTTTTGAGGAACCTCCATACTGTTTTCCAGAGTAGCGGCACCAGTTTCCTTTGCCCATTTTTTAATTGAATTGTTGGTTTTTTTGGTGTTAAGTTGTATAAGTTATTTATATATTTTGGATATTAACCCCTTATGAGATATATCATTTGCAAATATCTTCTCCCATTCAGTAGGTTATCTTTTTGTTTTATTAATGGTTTCCTTTGATGTACCAAAGCTTTTTATTTTGGTGTAGTACCAATAGTTTTTGCTTTTGTTTCCCTTGCCTTAGGAGACGTATCTCGAGAAATGTTACTATGACTGATGTCAAAGAAATTACTGGCTATGTTCTCTTCTAGGATTTTTATGCTTTCAGGTCTCATGTTTAGGTCTTTAATCCATTTTGAGTTTATTTTTGTGTATGGTGTTAGAAAGTAGTCTAGTTTCATTCGTTTACATGCAGCTGTCCAGTTTCCTGGAGGGACCTTTGAATATCTAGAAATTTCTAGATAATGAGAGGGATCTTTCCCAGTTTTCTTCAGAGCTGTTTTTATCTCTCCTGGGTACTTTGGCCCCATTGGTTTTCCTTCTGAATTTTTGTCAAATGTTTCTATTGACATGGCCTCCAAATCTGAGTACTAGTTCAGAGATGAGAATATTGGAACATTAACTTCCAACTCTGACATACGGAGCTGTAACAATTGTGCTTTATCTACAGAATTGAGACATATAATACTTCCTTTTGGCTTTACAAATTATTATTTACAATCTGCTGTTTTCTATAGACAGGATGGTTTTAGTATCACCAGGGGCATTTGATCAACATTCTTATCAGCCATGATATCAGGTATTATCAGTTAAAATAACACCTTACATATTGTGTTAATTTGTTGAATGGCAAATCATGGTATATTTCTAGAGAAAGAAAAGCCTCCATTTAATAGTTGTTTCTACATCGGAACTTAATGAGTTTTAGTAATGTGGTCTATTGATATGGACTCTTGGGATACTGCTTCTCAGTTTTGTTATATAAGTAAATGAGTTGCTTTTAGCTGCAACTCACAGAAACTCAATTCAGATTGGTTACGGAAATGAAAAATCTCGTATGCCAAGAACTTCAGGATTCCAGAATTGATTCATCAGCTCAACAGTGTCATCAAGGACCCAGTTCTTTCCATCTTTCTGCCCCATCATCCTTGATGATGGTTGTGTTCTCAGACCAGAATCAGTTCCAGCTACCATATCCAGACAGGACAATGCTCAAAAGAAGAGGTGGGATTACATTTCTTTCTATACCTCCAGGAACCTCTCAATGGACTTCCCCTCAGTGGCCAAAATTAGGTTATTTGTGCCAATCCCTGGCGAGAGGGATGGAACTGCCATGACTGATTCAGACTAGGAGGTACCTGAAGGGATATGGTATTATTAAATGAAGTAACCCATGTAAAATCACTTAGCACAATGCTGAGCATGTAGAAGAGCTTAATAAATTTTACATGTTATTAATGATGATACGTTAAGTCTGTAGTTTTAATATAGTAAAAGAGGGCCAGAGTTATGAGTAGTTAGAGGGAGATTCCTCAGCCCTGGGGGTTACTGATTCTATGTTGAGAAGATGGAGACAGATGACAAGCCCCACTTGCGTGTAGTAGGTGCACCTGGAAAGCCCATCTTAAAGTGCAGGGTTGTAGGATAAAGGCTCAAATCTTTAGAGAGAGCACAGAGAGGGTCCCTACTCATAGGAAGAGATTGGGATAAGCTACTAGAACAGGACTCCCAGGAAAAGGAACCAACGTAACACCTAGGTATATGGTCTAAAGTGGAACAAAGCATAAAGAATGACTTAATGCTGAGTCTCAGGAGGATTGGCATGCAGCTTGTTAGATCCTCCTTTTTCAGATGGTGATTGATCCTGGGAACTGGGGAGAGATGAACCCAAAGTTGATGAAGTCTCCTCTACTACATGTGGATATGAGAAAGTATGCAGAGGTTAGCAGCTAAGCAGGGCCTGATAGCTGTTTTCTCATAAGAAAATTATTGATGTTCTACATAGTGTAATATTATCACTGTTCGCAGGTAATTAGCAGCACTAAAACACACACACACACACACACACACACACACACACAAAGTATCATAAGTTAGTGTTGACACTCACACACCTTGTTTTCTAGGTACAGTTTCTCCCACTACAACAGAATCCTTATGTTGGTTTCTGAGGGTTAATCCTACTCGGATTTTTTAATTACTTTTGGGTTTGTCATCTCTTCCCCCCCATCCATATATTCAGCTTCTTGCTTCTGACTGAACTTCATTAAACATCAGAATACTTTACGCATGAATAACCATCTGGGATGTTTTCAGTAAACTCTCTTGGAGGGAAATAGAATTACAGTTAGAGTCACATTTATGAATGCCAAAAACCATTTTGAAACTACAACTCTTTGAAATCTAGAGCTGGAAATGACTTCCTTTTTAAGTTCTGCCCCCTCATGTTACAAATATGGAAACCAAGATGCTAAATATCCTGGTTAATTTTTAGAACTTGTCACTAGAGATAAACCAATACATTTAGAAATCCGTATCACTAGAGATAAACTAATAAGTTTAGAAATCTAAGAAATCAATGGGGAAATGCAATGGATATTTAACAGTGTGTGGGAAATGTTTCAGAGATCTTATTCAGGCAACAGTTATTAAAGCTCAATAAAAGGAAAATGAATGAGGTAGTTATAAAACTTTCATACATGTTGGCCATCGTGAATATCATGAGTTCCCAGAATAACCACAGAATTAACGACATTTACTTGACTCTGATAACTTTTGAAGATTTTAATATAATAAATAATTTCCAGTTCTATTGACCATTTTCCTAACACAGTAAGCCCTTAATTGATTTTTTGTATGTTAAGGGGAGCTGTTTATGATCTGAGAATCATCTAGAAACCTATTTTATTTCTAAGGAGGACTTCCAGATGACCCACTAGCAGGAATAGATAACCATTGTTAACATTTTTATTTCTTAATTTAAATATTACTTCCTCAAAGTGACCTTCCTTGACCCCCTGAATCATGCACCCTTCTTAGTTTTCAAAGCACATTGTTGTTTTCTTGCATAGTCCTTATCATAATGTATAACTATATGTTGACTTGGGTGAATCTTTAATATGTTACTCTAAAGGCACTATATAGCAGGGGTCATGTCTATTTTTTGATGACCACTGATCACTGTCTATCATGGTAAGAGCTCAGAACAGACACTTGATATTTACTGAAGGAATGAAACTGAAAATAGGATTGAGGTGGCTCAAGTATATAAAACTATATACTTTTATCATTTTCACTTCTATGAACAGTGTATTAGATTTGTAACTTAAAAAAAACAGTATTGCAACTTGTTTTCCGTATTTTAAAATATAACTGTACAACATTTCAGTAAATAATGGATTAAGGAAGTTAGTGGATCTGGGACTTTAAACTCGTAAAACAGGGGCACCTGGGTGGCTCAGTTGGTTAAGTGACTGCCTTCGGCTCAGGTCATGATCCTGGAGTCCCGGGATCGAGTCCCACATCGGGCTCCCTGCTCAGCGGCGAGTCTGCTTCTCCCTTTGACCCTCTTCCCTCTCGTGCTCTCTATCTCTCATTCTCTCTCTCTAAAATAAATAAATAAAATCTTAAAAAAAAACTCGTAAAACATTGTTTTCTTGGGAATTTCTTAGGAACATCTTAAGAACTTTTGCACTATATTCTGAACAAACAACTTGGAAATAAGCATTTAGCTCAACATTTTGCTTCTGAGCAAAGGCCTTTATAAGTAAATTTGTAAAATAAAATATGTTTAAATTTGGGGCTTTCTGTATTAGTTTTCTATTGCTGTGTAACTGCTTACCATAACGTAGAACTTAAAAGAACACCTACTTATTATCTCACAACTTTCGCAGATTGGAAGTCTGGACATGGCATGCCTGGTTGTTGGCTGGGCTCTGTTCTCATCTGGAGCTTAGATCTTCTTCCAAGCTCATTCAGGTCATAGGCTGAATTCAGTTCCTTGTGGTTGTAGGATTAGGTCCCTGTCTTTTTGCTGGCTATTGACTAGGAGTTGCTCTCAGTTCCTAGAGGATGCTCTGTAGGCATCCCTCTATAGGCAGTTCCCACCATGGCTGTTTGCTTTTTTCCAGACTAATAGGACAATATCTCTCTGACTTCTTCCATCTCTTTTTAAGGGCTCACTTGATTAGGTCAGGCCCACCCAAGATAATCTCCCTTTTGATTAACTCAAGTCAACTGATTAGAGACTTAACTGCATCTGCAAAATATCTTTACTTGTGGCATAAAACATGCCTAATCACAGGAGTGATATCTCATCATATTTATATGTTCTTTTGACACCCAAAGGGAGAGATTTGTCCATGGGGTATGCATCAGGTGGTGGCAGTCTTGGGCATCTTAGAATTCTTCCTCCATACTTCCCAATGTGGTAGATTCTCAGAATCTTTCCCAATTGATTGAATTGGTGTATGGTGACATGGTTTGGTGTGTGTCTTTATGTCCATGTGCTTTTATAATCTTACCGTAATTAAGATACATTTGTTGACTGTCTGAAGATTTCTCTGCAAATAACTCCTTCTCATAATCTGATCTAGAAATTGGAAGGATAAAGTAGTGGCTCCCAAAATTCATTAGTTTGTATATGCTTAGGAAAACAAAATTTAGGACCTTTAGAAACCAAATGTAAGGGGCGCCTGGGTGGCTCAGTCAGTTAAGTGACTGCCTTCGGCTCAGGTCATGATCCTGGAGTCCCGGGATCGAGTCCTGCATCGGGCTCCTTGCTCAGCGAGGAGCCTGCTTCTCCCTTAACACTCCCCCCCTCTCATGTACTCTCTCTCTCTCTCTCTCATTCTCACTCTCTCAAAATAAATAAATAAATCTTAAAAAAAAAAAAGAAACCAAATGTAAGTTCACATTGCTGCAGTTTATAGCCTCTCCCCCCTGCCAACTCCCATTCCTCCAGAATGTCTGAATATACATTTTTGTTCAAATAAATAAAGTGAACATAATCTGTTTTTAAGAGTATTATAGACGCTTACAATCTTTTCTAATACTTATTTTCATTTGATGACATAATAGACATATAAATTATCTTGTTGTTAGTGACAAGTTGTACAGGAAAGAACACAAACTGCAGAGTAAAGTTATCTGAGTTCAAATCTGAGCTCTGCTGCTGTAAGACCTTGCGCGAATCACATACTGTGCCTTGGCTTCCTCATCTCTAAAACAGAAATAATGCTTGTACTTGTTTCATTGGATTATGAGGGGTTAGATTAGTTAAATATGAGTTCTTAAGAGAGTGTCTGGCACGTAGGAAGAGTACATAAATGTTTGCTGTTATCATTGCTAATTAAATTCCTCCTAAGAGTTTTGTCCTTCCAATAGAAAAGGATTCCAATATGCTTTTACTTAGGAATTTTTAAGACTGTGTCATTTAGTAAGTCAAGCCTCTCTTCGATTTTTTTTTTTTTTTTTTTTGGTAGATCTGGTTAGTTTTAGTAATTTAATTAGCACATGCGGAAAAGTTAAGGAATAAACCACTGAACAAACCTCAGGCATCCCAAAGTTGAAGGAGGGTAATTCATATGCAGGCTGTCATTGGTGAGCATTCCTGATGTGGTTTATATGTTCTGTTCATATTACTTAGCATTTTAATTATACTATACCTTAGTATAGTATATACTATACTATATACTATAGTATATAAAAATGTCACTCATCTCTGAAATGAAGAGATCATGGAATCTGGAGTCACCTGGAAAAGGATCTTGTAATACCAAGTGGACTTAAATGTACAGAGTTGGAAAACAGAAGGCATGAGCTTCAATTCTGATGTGGGCTTTGCTTTGTGATGAGACTTCAGGAAAATCATAATCACACAGTGCAATAAATAGGAACCCGAGCATGAGCATGGGCTCAGGAGGCTTGACTCAGCAAATCAGTCAACCTCCTCTAGCCTCAGTTTACTCATATGTAAAATGGGTGTACTAGTGCCTACCCTTACTACCATCACAAGTATTTCATTTTATTATCACTATATATCCATAAAGTATATCTGCCCCACTGACTTGCTATCTTCCCAGGCACAGAGACTGTGCTTTTGTGTTTTTCTAAATATTTGTAGCCTGATTTTTTTTTTAAAAATTGGCATCTACTAAATGTTTGTTGAACTGAAATGTTGATTAAAGGAGAAAAGATATATAAAAGCATGATAGAGACATTAACTATTGTTATAAAATCAGCTAAACGTACACTATTCCAAGTGACCACAGGATCAAAGATGTGCTGATTAACAGAGAACATTGAAGTGGTACCAATGAAATGTGGACTTTTGAGTGTGACCAGAGACAACCCAGCATAACTTTGATGTACCCACAAGTTTCAAGCCAGCTGTGCCTTGACATGATAGAAACATTACATCAGCTTCTTGAGTGGCTTCCTCAGCATTATCTACAAGATAATTAACATTAAAAGGCAAAATAAAATCAACAAATTGAGAAAATGAATCTATTTGACGACCAACAAAGCCATGTTGCTGCTATTCAGCTTTTAAGAGCTAAATGGAGTATGAATAGGATGACAGTATAATTTCAAAGCTCTTATAATATGATGAGTAATAAAGGGACTTGGAACATTGAAATGGGCTTTGAAAACCTAGTGGCGATAGTGTTGATAGCACAGCTCCCAATGCATGGCAGGTCTGTGGGGGACAGAGACATATCGGCCACAGACAACCCGATGCCAAGGTCCTCATCTGTAGTCATAACATCTGGCACCCATTGAGCAGAAGCAGCTAAAGGAAAGCAGCTTGGCAAACAAGTTGGTGCAGACTCTTAATGGAACCGCACCACAAAACTGTTCATCAGCCCTTGTGAGCACATTCACGACATCCATAGTGAAGATGTGAAACATTCAAAGTGGACGTAGTTGAAAGTAGGCAGCAAAGGCAACTTTGGACAGGGTCAACTGGAAAATGTCGGCATCTAAGTAAAGAATATTGAACTAATTACTCAGTGCTCTTGCAAGCTACCGGGAATATAACTTCCCAATAAAAATGTGTAAGGTTTTATACTTGTTCTAGTATTTTGTGTTTGGGGGAAATTTTGCAAGAAGAAAAGAAGAGTTGGAATCAAATGGTCTATTTTTGTCTTTTATTTCTTTTTGAAAGGTAGCCAGAATCCAAACCAAGCACTGAGTTAATTTAGGGCAAAACAATAACATCAGCAACCACTGGTTTTGAGTACAATGTTCCAGGCACTATGTATTAGCTTATTTGTTACATAATCCCTGTTAGAGAGAAAACACTATCCCATTTGTGGATTAGGAAACCGAGGCTCAGAAAGTACAACTCATCCCAAGTAACATACCTAATAGTTCAAATCCTCAATTCTTTCCATTCACCATGAGAACCCAAAAGGAGTGAAATGAGAAGACAGGGTGATGATGTAAACTGAAGGACAAATGAGGGAATAGAAATGAGGGCCATGAAAGAAGGTGAGAAGAGAGAGGAACAGAAAATGTAGGAAAAGGGACCAGGCATTGAAAAAGAGAGGGAATTCTTTAGATTGAGTCCTTTAGAGTGGTCCTATCTTCAGGAACTGTAATCATTCTGTATCATCTTAGCTGACACTCCTTTGAGTCCTGTGGGACATCTTACCAGACAGACCCACTTCTCACCTTACGTAGTACGTCCAGGGGTCTGTTTTAAAGCAGAGATTACACAAGGAATCTACCCCATAGCCTGACAGATTCCAGGAGCTGGCAGGAAATCAAATGGGCATGGTTTAAATTTCAATGTGTCTTCAGTGTATGTGTTCTGACTTTACATGGGCTTTGCAGAAAGACTGTAATTTTAACTCACTGGAAAGCAGATGGGATCTGTCATAGGGGTAAAACAAAAGAAACTTGTCCAAATGTAAGAAAAAGCAACAGCTTTCTTTTGTGGATCAGTTTCATAGCACAAGTATTTATCATTGGGTCCACATAAGCTGATATTCATCAAAATGATAGAAGTCCTATGTAATATTTATTGAGAATAATAATAATGTGCTAAGTGTTTTATGTGTATTTCATCATCAGGAGGAGCCAAGGAAGTTGGTACTATTATAACTAACCACCCATTTTAAAGATGAGAACACTGAGGCCCAGAAAGTTAAACAAGCTGTCACTGGCTAATAAGTAGCCGAGCGGGATTTAAATTCCAGGCCCTTGAGGACAACAGTACACTATGCAGATATTCCCAGGGCAGTGCCTCTGCCTGTGTAGCACCAAGAGCTCTACAGTTTTTGACAATAGTACTCCAAGGGGGGAAAAAAAAAGAAAGAAGGAAAAGGAGATGGGGAGGGAAGGAAGAGGAAAAGGAAAAGATAATGACTTCAAAACTAGTACCAGCTCTTGAGAAAGACGTGTGGGTTGGATGGTTGGAAGCCGCAGAGGTGGTCTGAACCCACTGTGGTCAGGGAAGGAATCTTTAGCAAAGGGTGGGACAAGCAAAGAGGAGGCAAAGAGAAATGGGAGTACAAAGTAAAGGAATGAGACAGTGTATGCAGAGTGAAAAGGGGAGGAAGAAAGGCCTTGCCAATCTTTAGAGTGTGAAAATAATATCAGTAGGTTTTAAGTTAATTAAGGTTGTTTCTCTAATTTACCCTTTTATTTCTAATTTCATGGGCTAAAGTGAACTATTCAACTCAACCTTTAGAACTAATGCTGTTTGTCTGGCAGTTTCTCCCCACCCTGAGTAATGCTAAGTTCCACTCTGCAACACTAGTGTCTCAGTGAAAGGTGGGGTGTGTTGTTTGGTCTTTTTTTTTTTTTTTCCTCTTGAAAGTTAATTAAGTCAACATTAACCATGGCTATGTAACCACAGAATGGGCAGTTTCTTTGAGGGCTCATGGTTTGGATCTTTTCCTGCAGAAATTCCCACTTCTGTAGTTATATATAGTATTCTAACTGCCAAGATAACTGACTTGCTCTGGGTCCGTGTGTCAGGGCAATATTGGGCCTTGTGTGCAGCTGAGTTTGTCTGCTTCGTGGAACCACTATGCCAAGAGTTTGTGGTTCTCAGTGGACAGCCTCCGGGTTCAGCCTCTCTTGTTTCTTCTCCAGAAATTTCCCTGGAGTTAACATTGCCGATTTGATACCATATGGTTCTACAATTCTCAGAACTATTTACTTGACATTTAACAAACTTTTAAACTTGAAAGTAATATGGTATCATAAGTGTTTGTGTTATGGACCTATCCTGATGACTTTGTTTATATAGATGTGACTGAATATTTAAGGAGAAAAATAATTACAGGCCTTGCGCAAAAGCCAGTTTTTTCATATTGGTGCAGCTGTTTTAACTTTTAAGAAACCACAAGCATTTTATCCTCTAAAACTTTAATTTGAAAGACACAGGACTTTTAAAGAAATACAGTGTTTCTGAAACTGGTATATATTAGCCTCCCTACTTCTGTTCTCTTTGAACTCCTAAGAATCGAATAAAGTTCCTCTTGAAACTCTTAAGAATCAAAGTTACATATACATTCGTCAGACCAAAATACATGTTACTGCTGTATTCCTGGTAATCTTTGAAATGTTAAGTTACAATAGAAGCAGTAGCATCATAAGAGAGACAAAAGGTACAGTAGCTGCATTCTAAAGATCTCTCTCCAAGCTCAGAGAATTTTCCATAGACCCAGAGGCAGATGCCAGAAGGAAACAGTTGTGTTTTCTTGGGTTCACTATAGCCCAACAAGCCATGATGAATGTTATTTTGTTTCTTTTTTTATGCTACAGTAATGATTCTCCTTCCTGTTACATAGAAAAACCTATTATGCTGTTAGGAGAGAACACTAGATATATTTATTACAACATGAAGACCATTTTGTCCATGGAAATAATTTTTTATTGTTCTGAGTCACTCTGGTTTGTGGAATTTTTACATGTTCCAGGACAAGGATGAGATGATATATTTACTTTAATTTGTATCCTCTTTTTTTTCTTGACTGCATGAATGTCAGGCTTGTTGTCAGAATATTTCCATATTTTTATTACTTTAGAAGTTACTCTGTTGTAGTTGTGTCTCCTAAACTCTTCATCAACAATTCTGTATGTGTCCTGGGCATGCTGTAGTTTGGCAGAACTACCTCCTTTTCTCAGGATCATGTGATCTCTTGTTTTCCTTTCGCCCCTATTCATGTTTGCTCAGTGTATGTCTTCACCATGTCAGAGGTTATACAGACCTTCAGAAATATTTAAATTGTTGAGCTGCTGGAAAGATTTGAATTAAACTGAACTTCAAAGGGCATTTGTTATGCCTTAAATCTTTTTCTGGCATTAAAAATAAACCTCACTAGAAGTATTCCCTAATTCAGCCCAGAATATCTCTGTGTTTTAGACTATACCCTGCAATCCTAGAAAGCCCCTGAAATTCATTTTTCAAGTATTCTTTGGTGTGATTGCAATTATTGTGTTAATCACCCTTAGGGGACTAGGTTAAATTTAATTAGCAGTTCAGACTTACAGAGGAGCCTTAGATGTTCTGACATCTTAGAAAATATTTGAACAGAAAACAATGTCCTGTGAGCTGAGATTTCAAGTAACTGGTTATTGTCATTGATATTTCTTCCATATATTACTCAATGTATGCATGAGTAATGCATACATTGAGTATGAGTCAATTATGACTGACTTACTGGCTGACTTAAGGTTTAAAATTAAATATTGTACTTTCTGGCAAGAATAAGAAGATTTGTTCTGCCTTTCACCTTTCTTGACCCATATGCACTAACTAGCCAGTCTTCCAACAGTGTCCTAACTAGTCAGCCTCCAACAGTGTCCTAACCAGTCAGCCTCCAACAGAAAAAGGGACTATAATACTGACTTTAGCATAGACTAGACAGAGACATAATGGACAATTTCTAATAGATAATTTATTCTCTTACAAATGGTCATTGCAAGTCCAAACTACACTACATATATTCATATAGTCACAAGGGTGTGTGTGTGTGTGTGTGTGTGTGTGCGCGCGCGCGCGCGCATGCACTAGTGTACGTAAGAGCATGAATCAGTGTTCAGAAGTTTTAGATGATTAGTTTTGTTGTTAGAAAATGGTGGCGTGTCAATCTGAATAATTTTATTTTCAACAGGTTGACATGATGAAAGAAGCATTAGAAAAACTTCAGCTCAATCTAGTAGAGATGAAAGATGAAAACGCAACTTTAGATGGTGGAGACGTCTTATTCACAGGTATCTTCATCCTCACTTTCTCCTATCCAAAACTATTTCTAATACCTGGCTTGTATTCGCTTAACTGTAGGGTTTTTTTTTGTTGTTGTTGTTGTTTTTTAATTACCAAAGTAAAAATGCTAATTGCAGGGAATTTGGAAAATACTGGAAAGCACAAAAGAGAATAAAATGAAAATGACCTTTCATTCCAAGATAATCATTTCAACATTTGGGTGTATGTCCTTTTAGTAATTTTGTATGCATGCCATATTTGTGTATTTTTTACAAAAATGTTATCAGCGTGTACCTATCATTTTGTAGGTTGCATCTACTATATTCTACAATGTGAGCTTGTGGGTTGTATAGTTTTGCATTGTATGTTATTGTATCTAGTTTGTATTTGAAAGACTCTTAATTCAAGAGATGTCATTTACAAATAATTTTCTTGCCCAGACAGCAAGATGAGTTTAAATAATTTTCAATGCAAATTGATTTGGCTTCAATGCCAGATGAGTAATATCAGAACTCAACCAAATACAAAAAGCTGATATTATGGATCTAACTAGAATCAGTTTTTATAGTGGGCATAATATTGCTGCTAAAGAAACAGTAACTGTAGCATTTAACCTTTCCAGCTCTTTATGATCGTATTATTGTTTTGCAAAAGTCATGTGCCAAAATTTGGATCCCCAGATTCATTCTAGTTATACTGATAAGCAAGAAAATTGATAACAATTTTTAATTTATAGTGAGAGTTTATTTTCCCTGAATGTCAGAGAAAAAATACCTGTTTCATAGATGTAGCCCTACCAGCCAGGGCTGGTTACCAGGGATTTGGGAATGTAGCCCACGGTCCCCTGAAAACATGAAACTTCTTAGAAGTCTAATATTTTAGCTGATGTGAATTTTAGATTGAATCCCTTGTATATAGAGAAAATATAAGCCATCTTCATTTTAATATAAACATAATGCTCTGTATTACTTACATCTTGCTATCATTAATGTTCTTGGAGGAGGAAAGTTGTTTATCCTGTGACATTTGAGTAGCTCCTGGCTGAGTGTCACATATCTATGGGTGGGGCCACTGTGTTGCTGTGCTCTAGGCAGCGCCATTCTTATCACAAGCTCATGAATAGTACCCCCTGGGGTTGTGCACTGCACAACCTGGGCTACAGGGTGCACACCCATTGAGCCCTAAGAACACAGAACAAGGAGTCAAGGAGGCCTACGCTGCATTCTCAGCTCTGGCCGTGTCCACGCAGACTCAGGCATTCTTTCAAATCTGCCTAATAAGTTCCCCTTAGAATATTCTCTGTGTCTCCCAATGATGGCACTTCATTCTTTTGGGCAGCACAGAACAACAGCCTGTTTCTCTTAGAAAATAGGCTTTTGTGAAAAGCTAGATGTGTAAATCATGCTTCCTTACAATAAAACTCTTTTTTACCGAACACAGCTATATAATAAATAACTTCTTGTAAGCAGGTACTGATAATATTTGAAGTAGGGTTTATTTTTTTTTAAGATTTTATTTACTTATTTGACAGAGAGACACAGTGAGAGAGGGAACATAAGCAGGGGGAGTGGGAGAGGGAGAAGCAGACTCCCTGATGCAGGGCTCGATCCCAGGACCCTGGGATCATGGCCCAAGCCGGAGGCAGACACTTAACGACTGAGCCACCCAGGTGCCCCGAAGTATGGTTTAAAACAAGCTGTGTTCACAGCCCTTTAGCTATCTTAACAGTTGAGCTGAACAGGTTCCCTAAAATCTTCACATGTTATGGCGCAGCTTTCACTATAGAAACTATAGGAACCTCTTCCTTTGGTCAGAGATCTTTGCATAGCATTTCAATCCTGATGTTCTTGCCCCAACTCCTTATTAGGTACCTAAGTACTGAGGCTTGCCGTTGACACTATCTGCAAGCTTATTTTGGTACTATTCCATCCTTAAATTAATATCTTGAAAGTTATTTTATTCAAAACTGAGATTGTGTTAGGATATCTGCTTGGCACCTCATCCATGCCTGATGCCTGGTCCTGCCTTCTATTTCCTACTTCTCAATTTCTTTCTTTCTTTTTTTTAAATTCTGGTAAAATATATATAACATGAAATTTGCCATCTTAACCATTTTCAAGTATATAGTTCAAGTGGCACTAACCACATTCACCGTATTGTGCCACCAACACCACTCAATTTTTTGATTCAGCAGAGTTGGGGAAGAAACAAAATCTGTAGCACTTTCCACAGCTTTTGTAATGCTTTTCAGCTGCTTCATTAGCAGTTGATCGGGAAATGGGCAGAAGGAAAGCAGCTATCCAACTCCAGTTCCCCTGGGAATCTTGTGAGTCAGGCAAGCAGCTCCTGGCAGAAATTATTTCAATCCAAATAGGCATCAGCATACCTCTACTTTCATTTTTTTTTATTTTTGTGAACTATGGAACAAATAATAAAAGAGTTATCAATGTCTATGTACAGTTTAAAGACCAAGGATAAAATGAGCACCTGGTGTCTGCCACCTAGCTTTAAGAAATAGAAATACTGCCAGGACCATAGGAGCCCCACTCCCAACCTCTCTGTCCTTGCAGCCTGAGGTAACCACTGTCCTGCATTTTGTGTTAATCACTGCCTTGTCTTTCTTTGAGTTTTACCTCAATCTATGCATTCCTAAACTATAAATTCCTAAAAAAAAAATAACAAAAAAGTTGTTTAGTTTTGCTTGTCTTATAACTTTATATGATTAGGATCATACTATATGAACTATTCTGTGATTTGTCTGCTTTTGATCTAACTTGGTGAGTGTAGCTATAGTTTTTTGTCTTCACTGCTGTGTGGTATTCCATGGTTAAGAATTACCACAATGCATTTATTCATTCTACTGCTGTTGGATAGTTGAGTGTTTTCCAGTTTTTTTCAGTTATCTTCAGTGCTGCTGTGGACATTCTTGTGTCTCCTGGGAATGTGCATAGGAGTTTCTCTAAAGTAAACAGCTAGAAATGGAGTTTCAGGTGATAAACTCTTTTTGCTCCAGTGAGATGTATATGATTTTCTTCTTGAATCTATTGATGTGGTTAATTGCACTAATTGATCTTTCTGATATTTGATCAGTCTTGCATCCCTGGGATGAAGTCCAACTCCATTTTGATATACTTTCTTTTTACTACAGTGCTAGATTTAGTTTGTTAATTTTTTTCTTAAGACTTTTGTTTTTGTGGCCAGTAATTTTTCTTGCTTGCTTTCCTTCTCTGGCTTTGATAAAAGAATTATGGTAACCTCATAACATATATTAGGGAATATTTCCTATGTTTCTATTCTCTAGAATCAGTACTATTTGAATTGTGCATTCCTTGAACTTTGGTAGAACTTACCTGTAAACAGGCTCTGCAGGCCAGGTACTTTCTCTATGGGGAGATTTTAAACTGATTCAATTCCTTCAATGGTTGCATGACTATTGAGTGTTTTCTGAGTCAGTTTTTGTGAGTTCTGTTTTCTAATATTTTATCTAAGTTTTCGAAATGTTGGGTATAAACTACTTCATATGTTCTTAATATCTGTTTTAAGCTTCATAGCATTATAGCTATGTCCCTTTATCTTTCGTAATGTTTATTTGTGCCTTCTCTTTTTTCTTTTGTGCCAGAGATCTGTCAATTTTATTCATCTTTTCAAAGAACCAATTTTGGGCTTTGTTGAATTCTCTCTCTTTTTTATATTTCCTTTCCTTTTCCTGTTTCTATCTAATTCTTTCCCTCAAATTTCTTTGTTTTTATTCTGTTCTTTTTTTCTTACATTTCAAGTTGGAACTTTGTCTATTTAATGTTGAACCTTTTCTCATCTTAAGGCAAGCAGTTAAAGCTGTATAACTTTCCCTTCAAGTACTGCTTTAGCTGAATCCTTTGTGTTTTGATATATATTTGTTATCATTAGTTTTAAATGTTTTCTGATTTCCATTATGATTTATTCTTTGATTCATTCGTGGATAATAATATTATTTAAAAAACATATTGGTCATTATTGTAAGTTGCTGGGGACACCATCTTACTACTCTGATAGTTAATAAGTGAAGGAAAGATTCAGGCATTTAGCTATCTTTCCTTTATGAATTCTATTTCAAGTAAACCAAATGCTTGATTGAGAAAGTTTTTTTTTAAAGAAGTCTAGCCAATAAATTTAGATTTCTAATAAAATAATGGATCTGTGTAATGATCATCCAAGGCTGTTAAAACATTTATGTGAAAGCTTGATGGGGAACTTTATAACAGAGGGATCAGGCTGATACCACTTGAAGACACAGATTATTCTAGTATCACTGACAATGTGGCTCTCAGTCATGTGCCTAATAATGTGATATGGTAGTATAGCCCCACCTCTGAAGTAGTTCTATCAAAAAAAAATTTTTTAACAAGAATCTAGTTAAATATCTACATGAAACTATCAGTTTACTGAAAATACAGAGGGTAAAGGAACAATTTCATGTTAGATAATACACAGGGAAACAACCAGTCAAATCCAGAACGTAGGATCATCAGCAGGAGAAGCATGGCTTCTCCTATAAATGAATGAGATGAAAGGGTGGATTGATAACAGAAAAAGATGACATAAGAGACATAACAACAACAAACATGTTTTTTAATATTTCAGTTCCAGAAGTTCAGTTATTTTCATCAGAAAGACCATTTAGGAATTTCAGGGTGCCTGGGTGGCTCAGTTGGTTAACGTCTGCCTTCAGCTCAGGTCATGATACCAGGACCTTGGGACTGAGCCCCGCATTGGGCTCCCTCAGCAGGGAGCCTGCTTCTCCCTTTCCCTCTCCCCCTGCTTGTGCTCTCTCTCTCTCCGTCAAATAAATAAGTAAAATCTTAAAAAAAAAAAATAAAGACCATTTAGGGGATCTAGTCCCCCATATTGCCAGAAACAAAAGTCCAACTGACTTTTTAAAGAGATAAGCAGTTTGCTTTTCTTTGTGCTTTGCTACCTTAGTCTTTTAAAATAGAAATAGTGTGCATACCCCATTATAAATTTGTTTAAATTGCTTAATCCATTAAATATTTTTTCCTAGAAATTATGTATAAATCTAATTTATAAATCTATTTTTATCTTAGAAGAATTAAGGAAAAATTTTTTTAATTTCAGCTTTTTTAGTAAAGTAATAATTTTGCCAAATAAAAGATCTTTCCTCTTAGTTAAGTTTTGATTTGTATGTAGTGAGTTTTCTCAAGTGACAACAGAGACATACCATTACCAAACAAAAATAAAAACAAAAACAAAAAAACCTGTCAGTGTGCCACCAGAGTCCTCTGCCTGCCAAGAGCATAAGCCACTGGAACTTACCAGAACATCATTTGACCTAGGTCATTTACCCCTTTTTTAAGGACATTATGAGGATTAAGTTTGTAACATTTGTAAAGTCTATCAAGCAATTCTTTCTACCTGGTTTTTCTTCTTATACTTTACCCTAATATTCTGGATCAAAATATATACTGATTTCTCTTTGAATATTTTTTTCACATTTCATGTAGAATTCTTCTTCAAAGAATTAAGGGAAGTTAAGAATCTTCACAGTTACATATTGCTTAATACTATCTATTATAATTGTTTGCCTCTCACTGGGGGACCATTTTTATTTGGTGTTTTGCCTTCCGAGAAGAAAATTTATGGAATTTCAGAAAAGCCAAATGACTAGAAATTTCCATCCTCCTAAACTTTAGTACTTTGCAAATAGGCATCTCTGATGTTTCGACTTGACACAACAAGTAAGAGTTTTAAGGATATCTCTTTAGAGGTCAGGCCTGAAGACCAATCAGCCCTTAACTCCCTTTATGCAGATAGTTTCTTCAGCCCTCACATCATTGTTATAAGAAAAGGAATCTGACTTTATCATGAATGTCTAGTATTATTCTTTTAGGGGAAAAAAAGGAAGAATTACTAACCTGTCATTGCTATTACTTAATTTTTTATTACACAAGAAGGTGTTTAAATCCGTTATTTCCTAAGTGGAACATTTTTTCTTTTATTGTGCTAAAATCTGTATAACATAAAACTTACCATTTAACTATTTTTAAGTGTATATTTCAGTGTGCAACCATCACCACCATCCATGTCCAGCATGTTTTCCCCTTCACATGCTGAAACTTCATACCCACTACACTGACTTCCCAGTTCCTCCTCCCCTCAGACCCTGGTCACCACTATTCTACTTTCTGCCTCTGTGCATTTGAACAAGTTTATTTCTAAGGACAATAGTTTGAAATGAGATCTGTGTAAAGAGAGCAGAGGTCAGAGTACAAGCAGAGCTGCCTTGTGTGGTAAGAAAGAACTGTGTGGTGCTTTAAGTTCATTATATAATATAAAGAAACAGTGTGCCATCACTAGTACCATGTACTCACTGTGTTCCATGACATTTATTATAGGCAGAGAATTTTTTGTGGGCCTTTCCAAAAGGACAAATCAACGAGGTGCTGAAATCTTGGCCGATACTTTTAAGGTACGTAAAGTTAGATCATTGATATCTGGCATAGAGTAATTAATAAATATTCATAAACACATTAAATCAGCATGTCATGAATAATGGTATCTATATGTCACCAGCTGTGCAAAATAATTCCTAATATTTGTACATTTGCTAGAAGTTTTAAGAGCTATCATATTTAAATTTCTCAATAAATAGGCTGCATTGGGCGACCATAGCCGCAAAAGACAAGGTTATAGACATCTTCTGTTTTCTCCCAGTGTATAATCATATAGCCACCTGGCAGATTTCCTGCAAAATAAATGACTTCCAAAAAAATCTGGAGACCCAACTGACTCAAACATGAAACATGGATTTTTCACAATGGAATCAAGGATCACTTGTACTTAGTACCTACTATGTGCTGGAAACTGGGCTAGATATTGCACATACATCCTCTCAAGGTCCCTTTACTCCACTGATTATTAATCAATTGACTCACCAGACTGCTTAGGAAGCTCTTTTCCCGTTGAGGACATGAGGCTCTATTTTGCACAAGATATTCAGACATGGCCTTCCAGAGTAGCCTACTCCATGGATCAACCAGCAAAGCTAGCCGTTGACACAATCACACATCTGGAAGGAGGCTCTCTACACTTTCTTCTTAAAAGTAGTCTTTATTGGGGTGCCTGGGTAGCTCAGTCAGTTAAGTGTCCAACTCTTGATTTTGGCTCAGGTCATGATCTCAAGGTCCTGAGATGGAGCTGGGCAGGGAGCCTACTTAAGATTCTCTCCCTCTACCCCTCCCTCTCCACCCTATGCAGTGCTCACTCTCTCTTAAAAAAAAAAAAAAAAAAAAAAAAAAAGTAGTCTTTATTTAACTGGCAATACCAAAACCTACAGGTCCCAGTTTTTCTTCCAGATATTCAGGACCCCTGGGAGCCTCCCTAGAAATAGCCATGTTTCAGGCAGGTTTAAATCAGTTTTAGAATTATTCTGCAATGCCAAACTGCTTGTTTCTATTATACACATAGGACTATGCGGTCTCCACAGTCCCGGTGGTTGATGCTTTGCATTTGAAGAGTTTCTGCAGCATGGCTGGGCCTAATCTAATCGCAATTGGATCCAGCGAATCTGCGCAGAAGGCCCTAAAGGTAGATACAAAACTACGCTCCTTCGAAATGCAGCAGGCAATGCCTGCCATGTGGTTTTTCTAATTCTGTCTACTGGGTGGGCAGCAAGCAGGAGTGGCAGGATGAGAACAGGCTGGTACTCGAGCCTTCTCAGATCAACACCATTGTGACCAAAGACAGAAGCTCCTCTCAGGCAAAAAGAGGAAATCTGTGTGCTCCGGGGTGCACAATTAATTTTTTTGCCCTTTTAGGTCTTTACTCGTCTACCTCAGTGCTCGACTTGGTGCATTTTGTCTCAGAAGAAATCATTGCCTGCCAATTGCTGAGTTCCCCCACCCCGCCTGCAACTTCTTCACCCAGCTCTCCTGGCCTTTCCATCTTCCTTTCCTCCTACTGTATCTTTGATTGTATTTCTAGGACTTTTAACAATTGTTGCTGAACAGGCTGCCTCAGAATTTGAAATTGGTGGTTTTTTTCTATGTTTCCTTTAGAGAATGTCTTTTGTTCTGCTTCATCTGGAAGGCTGTGTCACTTTCCACATATAGGAAAGGTGGTGTCTTGAAAGAAAACATTTGATGGATGGTATCACTCACAGGATCTAGAAGGATTATTTTTCTCCTCGGGGACTAACTGTGGTGTCTATCCGTGTTAGCTGGGTTGGTCAGCACATGTCTGAAATTGAGTTTAAGGGAAGGAAAGGGCTGAAGCTGGCCTATGCTTTGCTCTTGTGTTAATTAGCAGATGGAACATCCTCTGGGTAGACAAATTACAAAAAGTAGCTCCATCTGCCATTCTGAGTAGACTAGATCCCTAACTCAAAGAGCTTGGTCCCTAATTCAGATAGGTCCCTAACTTAAATAGTCTGGAGAAACGAACATGTAACAAACTAAGAGATAATACAATATGGTTAACTAGCAAAACATTATGTGAAGTAGCCCTGACTGCTATTCACAGGATAGAGTGGAGCTCCTTGAGGGCTAGATATTCAGAGAGAGCCTCATGGACAAAAATGGCGCTAGACATGGGTCTTAAAGGGTTTGGCAAGGCGGGATTCCGTGAGACCGGGTTCCAGGTGGGAACACAGTATAGACAAAGACTGAACCAGATAATACATGAGATTTGAGCAAACTAGCCCAACCAATAAAGAGTTTTCCTATGGGCTCCTGGAGATATGGCTGGATGGAGGGATGGAGCAGGTGAAGTCCGAAGAGGTGTCAACTTAAAAGTGAGGAAGAAGATGAGTTTGTCTCCATGAAGCAGGAGTCTGGGCTTCTGAACAGAGGTCTGTATTGCTTTAGAAATGTTGGACCACCATTCCTTTTGAAAAAAAGAAAGAAAGAAATAAGGGGGAAGGTGCTGCAATCAGAAGAGGACCACTGATAACCTAGGGAATAAAAGCAAAGCCCCAAGTCCCATTGTACGCCTTGGACTCACTAACATTTCTCCATTCATCTTTCCCATCTCATCATCAAGTCTAGTCCTCTAAGATCACATCGTTTAAGGGCATCCGGTGTGGACTTTATAGTCCTCCTTCCTGTAGAGTTTATTTGAGTTAGGGTAGTTAATGATGTTCACTCTATACTTGAAACCTTCTGTGTCAGAAGCTATAAATAATCTTCACTTACTGGAACAGTATTCACTCTTTGGAGGTCATATTTTCCATCAGCAAATGTGCTTCCTAAACTATGGGCCCGTAGAGTTGGCAAATGCCCACCTACCATGTTTCTAGCATCAAAAAGTTCTCTTACTTTGTAGTGAAAGCCGAGGAATAAACTGAATGGAAGAATAATGAGATCTCCATGCAGCATGTTCTCAGGTCAGAACTAGGTGGTTTGCTGAAATTCACATTTAGTGAGCTGAACTGTTTATTTGAGAACAGTTTTGGCTCTTGTATTAGAAAAGTCAATAAAAATTGGTAGTGTGGTAAGTCCTACTACTAATTTGGAGATAATAAAACTGATATAGGTAGGCAGGAAGACAAATGGATAGAGACAGATCACTTGCACATAGTGAGCATATATTGGTTTTATTTTTTCCATTTTATAGATGAAAATACTGAGATCTGATGAAACAAAACGTTTTGAATACGATCTTCTGGAATCAGACATCCTGGTCCTTAATTTTCCTCTCCCCAATTGCCCACCCCACTCCATTCTCATTCTTTTTCAATTGGAAAGATTTTCCCAATTATTTTGCTATACATTTGTTTCATCTGAGCTTCCTCTTTTTCCTCCCCTTTCTCTGACTATCCACCACCTCTTCCCATTTTTTGCTATGGTGTCCAGGATCTGACCTGTGAGGAAAGATGTGAGTTTGTCCCAGATGCCTGTTTTTCCCTTGCAAATCTTGATGTTTCTGTAGAGAAGCCTGTGGCCACTTGGGCATCTTTTTGAAGGGCATAGCATTTAAATGGAGGTGAATTGTGCCTTCCTGTGCCACACCCTGAGAGCTTGAATACTTCCCACATCTGTCACTACTTGCTGAATATTTGCCTCCTTCAGAGCCAGAAAGCTACTTCTTATATATTCATGCAAAGCTGAGAGCCCAAGGGTTTCTGGATAGTCTTATTGCATTTGAAACACTTTGTAATGGGTTGCAATCGATTCTTGGTTAATGAAGTGGGATGTTATGGAGATAGTCATCATACCTGTCTAGGTTGTAGTAGATTTAATAGTGTGTGCATTGTATATTTAAATGAAATCATCAATCTAGGAAGACTTTAGCAACTCTCTGCTGAAAAGCCCAGAACACATTTAATACAGGGCACATTTAACACACATTTAATACAGAGTATATTTAATGAAGGGAAGGAAGAAAAGAGGACATATTATTACTGCATTTTACTGTTGATAATGGCCAAGGTACTAGAGGTTAGGTTGATTTGAACAAATAACCTAAAGACATTTAACATCAAGTCTTATCCTAGAAATACTATTATCTAAGCAAAATCCATCTTCAGAGCAATCTGTCCATTCTATAGTTTTCCCCCCACACTTTCCATCATTCTGCGCATGACTCTAAGCATACCTTCATCCTGCCCTTCTAGCTATTAAAGAAAATAGTGTAAGATTAATTAATTCTTACACAGGCAATAGACCTACTAGTACTCTTGCAAAAGGATTGTTTGCCTTCTCAAAGATGATAAGAACTCCAGTTGCTGCATATCTGCAACTGCTGGTCACAAACATAATTTGAGCAAAAGAAGTCAATCACGAAGAAATACATATTCTTGGGCGCCTGGGTGGCTTAGTCAGTTAAGCATCTGCCTTCAGCTCAGGTCATGATCCCAGGGTCCTGGGATCCATCCCCACCCCCTCATCTCATCGGGCTCCCTGCTCAGTGGGGAGTCTGCTTCTCCCTCTCCCTCTGCCCCGCCCCCTCCACTCCTGCTCTGTCTCTCGATTTCTCTCTCTCTCAAATAAATAAATAAAATCTTTTTAAAAAAATTTTAAAGGTAAAAAAAATAGAAATACATATTCTATTATTTCATTCATTTAAACAGGAGACAAAACTATGCTATCAGCAGTCAGAATAGTGGTACTTTAAGGAGTGAGGGAGTCATGGTCCAGGGGGCTGCTTTGTATGTTTAATTCTTAAAGTTTACAAAAATATGTATATAATGTATTATTGGAAGTGGGCCAAGATTAACTTACATAAATAATTTTCCAGTAACAGGGTCTAACTCTAAAACCCCTGCTTTACCTTCTACATGATTCCTGCCTTTACTACAGACTAGGCTGTTTTTTATTTTGTTAACTAAGAAAAAAAAAAGACAAACTTTGTACCCCTTGAGCAACATCTCCCCATTTTCCCTCCCTGCTAGCCCTTGTACCTTAAATATATACAAGTTTTAATTGTCAGTTATACCTCAGTAAAGTTGGGAAGGCAAAGGCACGGCAAAGAGTAGTAGATTTGCACCACATCCTATCCATTTTTTCCTAGATCCATTCCAAAATCGACTTCCTTTCCAGGAACGTGGATTAATTACATGCTCTCTGTCATAAGAAGACAGACTGTAATTCCTGCCCTGTGGAGGGACTCACTGTATTGATTTTTAACTCAATCTCCTTGGTAGCATTCAGTCCTCCAGTCAGGGGGGAAAAAAAGAAAGGAAGGAAGGTGGACAAAGAGAGAGAGGCAGAGAAGGTGGGAAGAGATGGAGGAGTGACATTTAGCTAAAACTTTCCCCAAACTAATCAGAGGAGGCAGCTCCAAGCTGGAGGGGCCGCGGTGCTGACAAGCTGGGGGGCTGTGCCATCTGCCGGCCAGGCAGCAAGGAGAGCACCCTCACCTTCCTAACCCCTTGCAGAAACCAGTTCTTTTCCTCTTTTGGCATCTGCAATTTTGTTTATTGGCCTTTTCTTAGATTAATAATTCTATTCTTTTGTATCACGAAGAATTATTATTTTAAAATGCTTTCGATAGAAGTACTGAAAGGATGTGGTAAGAAAAGAATTATGAGATCACCACTCCTTTTTTTTGTCTTTGTCACGTAAATGGAGCTGAAATCTAGTAAGTGGAATTCCAGGAGACTTGTAATTTTAAATTATGATGCTCATAATGTATCTTGATGGAAATGTCTTTGGGTTTCTTATCTACTTCCTGAAATAACTAGCTGCATTTGTAAGATTCCTTGAATGAGCACATGGGCTGCTTTGCAGCTAATTTAAATTCCATAGCACAAAGCATGTTTTTTCTTTTGAATGACTAACTATATAATAGAGGTCACTCAGACACTATTTCCTCTCATTTTTTGACTCAGCTTCAGCATTGATTTTATGTCCAAAAATGTCCATGTTATTTTATAGATGGTCATATAAAGAAAGAAGATGGAAAAACCCTTAATGTGTTTGGATTTTGTATGTTTTTTTATTGCCTGGAATTTCCTTTGATGACAACTAGAACAACAAATAGCAAAAACCAAAAGACAGAATGAGAGCTAACTAGTATCAACGGGGTGGTTGAAATGGAAAAATAAAGACTCTGCATTTCAAGTTGTTGTTGTCACAGGGAATTACAGTGTGTAGACACAAGATTTCCCACTTTGGGTCTTTACTGTGAAACGCATGCTGACGATCCCATTGTGGGTTTAATTTAGTCTTATTATTTGGTTGTCTATTCCAGTTGTATTCACCAGATCCACAAAACAATAATTAAAAATAAAAATCTACCATGCCTGAATTAAGAAATTAACAGAAAACCAAATAGCCTCTGAGTTTGTAACAACTGTTGATGCTTCTTTTCCTGGCTACAGTTGTCTTATCTGACGATATTCCCAGAGCTGTATGCCAACAAGGCTGGGGTGGCCAAAATAAAATACTTGGCATGGTAGGGCCATAAATAATCTGAAGCTGTGAGACCAAAACAGCCATGCTGAATTTCAGCACCAGTTCCAAGGCAGGAAGAAGGCAAAATTGGCCAAGTAGGAGAAAGGGAATAATAATAAGGCTTTTATTCTCTTGAGCTTTCAAGAAAAATTTCAGAGAGAAAAAAGAGGAAGAAATTACATTTAAAGTGCTGCTTATTCTGTCCATTATATGATGGGACATTGATAAATATTCAGCAGACTTTGTGGGATGTTACAGGGGGAATTCAAGCCTCTGTTGGGTGGCCTTTGAGTCCAAGACTCTTACTTAAAAGAGAAAAAGCCTAAGTGACCTTAAATTAGTGGTTTTTAATGAGAGATGTGGCTTAAAACCACCTGAGGAACTTTCTGAAGACACACTGCCCTGGACCTGCCTCAGAAAATCCTAATGTTCTGGGTCTGGATCACATCTGCATTTTTTAAAAGCTCCACAGGTGATTCTGGAACACAGATTAATTGAGAGCCACTGCCTTCAAGGATTTCTGCAACTTCCAAAAGCACCTACTTAGAATCCTGAATAATACACACCTGAAGAAGCCAATCACTATGCATCATAGGTACAAAAGTATGTATTCCAAGTTGCAATAAAAGTAGAGAAAGTGTCATGATTAAAGCTATCAAAAGCTAGAAACTCCTTACCTTTTTGCTGCCTAGATTTCAACGTTATATAACTTAAAATATAATACCTAACTGGATAATAACTTGAATGCCATCATCTACTCCATTTGGCATGCTAAAATTCCTTATTAAAATATTCCAAATCACCAAAAAATTGCTGTTATCATTTTCTGAGGACAGGATATTTGCCTTTGACTCATGTTTCCATACCCCCTCCCCCAACACATACACACACACACACACACACACACACACACACACACACACACACACACACAGAAAAATCTAACAGGACCTGATCTCCAGGTGTGAAGATTTGTGCCAAAGAGACAAAAAGGTTAAACTTCACACCATTACTGATATTAAAGAAGAACTTACCTTTAAAAATAATCATGTTGATTAGTAAAGAAGCATAGTTGTCTAAAGAGCCAAAATGGCAACAAGGGCTAAGCAGGTAACTTAAAATCCCAGTTCGTGGGTTGTCCTTCTGGTTCTGGCACCGTTTCTCCCTGTGTGACCCCTGTCTCCTGTACTCAGTCTCATCCTGAACAAACAAAGTTGAATCAGCCTCCCTAGGGAATGAGAGCTTCATTCCTTCCCATCAGAAGCTTCAGGATGGGCAGTTAAGGTGAAGGACTGTGTCTTGAACATGTGGATGTGCAAACACCTGGCAAAAATTAGCAACCACTTAATTTTAGAGCACCAGCCATAGGGATAGTTCCAAAGTGGGTTGACTATAGACTCTTCACCACTGTGACATTGTTCTTTCAGTGGCTGTAGGTGATGGGAGACTTGTGCTTAGCTGAATATCTTCATGCCTGTTTGAGGATAGAAAACCACAGAAGACTCCAACCTAATTCCATTTTTCATTGAGGAGGCACCAGTTGAACATAACTATCAAATTGGATATCTAACAAACAATATCATTTTCTAATTTATACATAAAAATCTAATAGGAAAAAAAGGTGATGCTTCGGGGCATCTGTGTGGCTCAGTCAGTTAAGCATCTGACTCTTGATTTCAGTTCAGGTCATGATCTCCGGGTCTTGAGATTGAGACCTGCCTCTGGCTCCTTGCCCAGCTTAAGATTCTCTCTCCCTCTCCCTCTCCCTCTGCTCCTCCCCCTCCCCACATGCTTGCTCTCGCTCTCTCTCTCTCTCTCTCTCTCTCTCCTCTAGAAAAGGGGGGGGGCGAAGCTGCTAAAACCTTTCATTACTGTTCCTTTTGCAGAAAGACTTTAAAAGGCAGTAGAAAAAAATAAAGCAGCGGGCAATTGAAAAGAGTCACAGACGAGCTTGAAGCTTGAGCTTCCTGAGCACCATCCAGCAATACTCTTATTGAGCAGCAACAAAGATTCTGTCCCAAACACAGAGGACACTGAGATGAGTGAGAAACAGTCTCCCCCTCAAGGCCCCTCTGGCTTTAATTGAAGAAACAGGACAGGCCATTAAAAGATAAATACTGTCACATTATAACACAAGATAAATGACTAGGAGGTGTGGGGTTCTCCTGGAAGGGATAGGAGTTCTAAGGAAGGTGTGATCACAGGAGGTGGGAGTCAAAGTCCAAGTGGACCAGAATGAACAGCAAGCCTGTCATAGAGGAGGAGTGATGATTGCAAACAGGATAGCTGGGGGAATATCTATTTTATAATCAACAGACAATGGCTGGAGCAAGGGCTAGGAGCAGGAAAAAAAAAAAGTTCAGTTTCTAGATATAAGTTGGGCCTGACCCAAAAGCCAAGAAATGAGGGTTTTCTTGTCTGCAGGCTGTGGGGAGGCGCTCAAAATTTTTTAGCAGAGGTGTAAAAGCTGAAGGTGGTATTTTAGAAAAAAAAAAATCTACCTGGCAATATGCCTGTAATGATTTTTTTCAAAGATTTTATTTATTTAGTTGACAGAGAGAGACACAGCGAGAGAGGGAACACAAGCAGTGGGGGAGGGGGAGGGAGAAGCAGGCTTCCCGCTGAGCGGGGAGCCCGATGCAGGGCTCGATCCCAGGACCAGGGACCATGACCTGAGCCGAAGGCAGACGCTTAACGACTGAGCCACCCAGGCGCCCCTGCTTATAATGATTTAACAGGCGTAAAGATTAGGAGAAATAAAATTAGGTGCCATCACATAGTCCAGAAATAAAGAGGAGAGTCTGGACTAGAGAAGTAGCTGTGAAAATAGACAGGGCCGTGCAGAAGCTGAGTTCCATTTAGAGAAGTAACAGAACACTATGACTGAGGGATATAAGGGGCACAGGAAAAAAAAGGAGCAGATCAGCGCTTTGACAGATATTTATAGGACTCCTGTGTTGTACCAGGCCTTGTACTAGGTCCTAGGGGACAATGAGGAACAAAATGATTTCAGAAATGACTACCAGATGGGGTGACTTTGGTGGAATTTTTGGAAAAGAGTTCCAACTCTCCCTGTCACCATGAACTCAGTCCTCCCCATCTACATAGGAACAAACCATAGAAAATCAGTGGGCAAAAGTATGTTGTGGGATTTCACTGACCTAGCTTCACGTTTTGGGAACTGAACTATGCTCAGACATATTCAACTGACAGTGGCTTGGGTAGACATCCCATGTCTAAGCTTGTAAGACACTAACAGGGTTGGCTCTCATTTCAGTTTCCATTGGCAGCAGTCAGTGGCTCATCCAAATTTGGAGTCTCTGTCTTTTACTCTTTTCCGTTTATTTTTTATCTTTACTCACCCTGAAGGCATACCAAAAAAATCACTTAAACATTTACATGCCCTCCATCTCCAGCAGTGTCCTATTTTTCTTTGGCTGAATTGAGTTGGCAAAAACTGCCCCCCCCGCAAAAAAACCCAGGATGATTATTGTGTCGTGGGCTGAAATTGTGCATCATAGCATGACCTATGTGGCACTCTCAGCCATGCCAACACCCATACCCTTGATGTTGAAGGGATTAGGGAATGTATCAGTTGAGCTAGAGGGAGGATGGTTGAGTTTTGGGTTACTGTTTCTCTGGAAATCACATGTATTAAATGCCTTAGGTGTTGATGAGTATCCTATTGCTTGGCTGAAGGTTAATAAAGCATTTGGTAAAACATAGACACTAAATTAGAAGTGACATTTCAACCATGAATTATTCTCCAGCCTCTAGGGAAACCATCCATACTACCTCATATAATACCAGAATTTGGACCATCCTTAGAAATAATGACATACAAAAGAAATTCAATTTGCCACCACCTTCCTGCAAAACCATTCCACTAGTATTATTACCCTGCTATTAATAATCACTGACTGGGGCGTCTGGGTGGCTCGATTGGTTAAGCATCTGACATTTGGATTTGGCTCAGGTCCTGATCTCCTGGCTTGTGAGATCGAGCCCTACGTCGGGCTCCGTGCTCAGCGGGAGTCTGCTTGGATATTCTCTCTGTCTGCTCCTTCCCCCACTCACTCACTCTCTCTCTCTCTCAAACAAATAAATCTTTAAAAAAAATAATCAGTATCTTTCCTTATTTTTATCTTTCAAAATGTCATATTAGTCCAGCAGTCTTTAAGAATACTTCTAAGTCTACTTTTCATAGATGGTCACTGGATGCTGTGGTTGGGGCCCACTGTTACTCAAACACTACCTGTCTACAGATTAGAAAAAAAGGAAGCTTTGCAGATATGTTACAACAGCCATTCCCTTTTAATCTCTTTCTGAAGTGGGATTAAGTTCAAAGCTGTGACCACATATCCAGAGGTGACTCATCATATAGTTTCAACCAAAAAAAAAAAGCCAATTGGAAGCTAAATGAAAGGTGTTGAATCTATTGCATTTTGTGCACATTTTCTCATCACTCATTTGCTTGTCTTTTTTTTTAATTTTATTTTATTATGTTATGTTAATCACCATACGTTACATCATTAGTTTTTGATGTAGTGTTCCATGATTCATTGTTTGCCTCATTTATTTTTCCATCCACACTCTGGCAAGTGATAAGAGCTCAGTATTGCTCAATATGCAACTACTAATAGTTGTAATATCAGTAGCAGTAACAATACCTTTTAGATATAAAAATCATGTTAATTTAATTTGAGAAGTCTAAGTCAGTGGTTTTCAAGTTTTAGTGTACTCAAGAATCACATAAAGTGCACATTTGAAACGCACATCACATTCGTCAGATTGACCAGGAGAAATTCTGATTCGACAAACCTGGGATGGAGCCCAGAAACCACTGCATGATTTGGATGTAGGTAATCCATAGATCACACTGTGAGAAACGCTGGCTCTATCTGGAATTCACCAGATATCAGTTTCTACATTGGCATATGAAAGCAGGGGGAAGAAATTCATTCTAAAAGTAAATTGCTATGTCCTTGAACAGAAAATGCTACCAACTGTCATTCAGAATAATATCATACTGAGTAAAATAACTGGCACTTCAGAGAAATAGCTCTCATTGAAAGAAAACAATGCAGAACTCCACTAGATTATTGAAATACAACTGCTTAGGAAGAGCTCACTCTTCTCTAAAATCCTGTGTCTGTTTAGGGGGAAATGCTTACAGAGTAAATGATACATATCATGTGTTCTATCTCTCTCTGTTGATAACACTTGCATGTTAAAAACCATGTATTTGAAGTGAGCTATTGCTCTAGTTCTCATTAGGCACATAGGCCATCAGACATGAATAGAAAAGTCTACATTTCTTCTGAGCTCTGAAGTCCTGTGGCTTGAAAATAAATATGATACTAAATTCATCAAGTAGGACAGGGCACCTGGGTGGCTCAGTCAGTTCAGCATCTGCCTTCAGCTCAGGTCATGATCTCGGGGTTCTGGGATCAAGCCCCACATCACAGCAGGCAGTCTGCTTCTCCCCCACCCATTGATAGGCACACATTCTCTCTCTCAAATAAATAAATAAAATCTTAATGAATTAATTAATTCTTCAAGTAGGAATAGAGGAAGGAGGAGGGAAACCCAGATATCTATTTAGGTAAGAAGTTTGTCTGGTGCCATCCTTGAGCTTGTTAGGGAGAATCTGAGAAGGGCCTCTGGAGAGCAACCAAAGCTGGTTAAAGTCTGAGATTTGGTGACCAGAGTTGATTACACAGAAGGGTAGGGCACAAATGTTAATGGGCAACTCCTCTTTGCTGTTCAGTAAAGGTTGAGCTCTGATTGTGTCTTATAGGAAATTGCGTTAGGAAAATTTAAGAGTTATTGAAATGCTGAAATGCAGTGCTAAAAATGATTCATTCACTCAACATTCAACAAACATGTATTGAGCATCTACCATGCACCAAGCACTGCTGCAAAGCCCTGCAGAAGGGGTCAGTGGTGTAACTGTGCCTCCCTGGAAGCTTTTAAATAATCTGTCCTTCTGGGATGACTTGGATACCTTGACTTAATTGGATTCAAACAGTATGTCAATCACCGAAGGGATCAAAATATATATAATGGTGATGTAAAAATATATTACTTTCTGATTCAGTTGATGACTGTCAGCTAGTTGCCTTTCACAACTTCTTATTCCACCCTTTCTTTTTATTAATTGAACCTTGAGTTTTAAATGAGCACATTGCCACTTGGAAGAAAGTCCACATTTCTCAGCTTCCTTTGTGTTAGGTATAACAGTGAGACTAAGTATTGCCAATGAGAGAAAAGTAGAAGTGCTGGGTATGAAATCCAGGCCCTGGACTGAAAGGAAGGAGTTGTATCTTTTTCCCCTTCCTGAATTTGCTGCTTGAAAAAAAAAAGGATGTGATGGTTGGAGCACCAGAGCTATTTTATACCATTTTATACCATGAGGACAGGGGTATGCTCTACCCTAGGTCTGGAAGAGCAAAAAGCTAGAAGGACCCTGAACTCGTGATGACTCTCAGGTGACTATGCTACACTATGACCTCAAAGAGAGAGAAATAAACTTTTTTTAAAGTCATTTGGGGGGCAGGTCGTTTCTATTATAGCCAAATTTAGCCTATTTTAGCCAAATTGAGATAAAGGCTGTTTGTCTGCCCTAGACATTAAGAGAAAACTCAATTCAAGCTGCCAAAACAAGGGAAATTTATTGGTCCATGTAGTTCTAAAGTAATGCAGACTTTACAGTGGGTTTGATTGATCTGCTCGATGATGCCATCCAAGAACCAGAATCTCTTGTGTCTCTTCTCCACCTAACACACAGGTACTTCATCATAAAGCAGGCCCCTATCCAGGGCAGCACAGTGACTGCCAGCGCTTCTGACTACATGCTTGCACACCTATATTCAGGGAGGGGGACATTCATCTTCTCAGTAAAGTAAGGAAACTTCTTTTGGATCTTGTCTATTCTTATTATTCTGAATTGGTCATCTGCCCATCTTTGAAACACTGACTATAAGCAAGGGCTGACTTACACTGGAGCTACCCTTTCCTGATTGCATGGAGACATGCTGGGGCACCGCAGCAAACTCTCAGGAGCACCATGGCCTATTTTAACATTTCAAAAATAGCGCAGATATACCTGTCAGATAACACACACAATTTTACTGTTAGGTTGCTTGGATCTATATACTTAATAAACAAAAGTGTTAGGGGTTTTTTGGCGGGGGGGAGGAGGAGAGTTGTATTTTGGTTTTGGTTTGGTTTGGTTGGCCTCAAGGCACCATGAAAATATTACTGAGACACCACGGTTCTGTGAACCAAGAAAGGAACCTTTGGCCCAGAGTTGGGTAGGGTTAACTTCCCCCGATTATGTGGGCTACACGGGACAGTGTAGATATACAAATGAAAAGTGGGGGTAGTTACTAAGAAAACAGAGAATAGATGTGGGGGAAGCAACCACAATGTTCACCAGACCCTCAGAAGAGCTAAACCCTGACTTGCTCTTAGGGAGGGAATTGTCTTTGTTTAGGAAAATACAACAGGTCCTTTGGGGTGAAAGGTGCAATCCTTGAAGGCTTGAGGTCAGTAGACAATACAGCAAAAGAGAACGCAAAAATGTCCTTTGTTAGAGGCACTAGGAACAGGGAGACAAGGAAAGAGAAGAGAAAAGGGAGTGAGAAGAGGCCTCAGCCACAAGACAGGGTTGTCAAGTCTTTGAAGAACACCAGCATTCGGTATTCGATTTTAAGTGTTCATATTACTGCAATACTCCAACCTGCCAAACCTGAGAAAAACCTATTACACTATGTGAATAGGGTTTTTTGAGGGAATCAAAGAAAGACTGGAGTCCCTGCCTATGTCGACATGGTTGAAAAGGATAGCACCTGTAAAATAACTATCTCTGAATGGATCTAATTCTCTGGAAACTGGGACCAGAGATAACATGAGAATATAAGCTCCCTCCTTCCCCCCTCCCACCCTTTACCCCCAAGATAGGTAGAAATTATTGAGAGGGCACAGAATAGTGGTTCTCAATCCTGTCTACATATTAGAGTCACCTGGGGGGGGGGGGATGTTTAAAAACGAAATTCTGATGTTTTGTCTTACTCCAGACCAAATAAATAAAAAATCTGTATGGTTGGGACCCAGAAATCTGTACTTTTTAAAAATCTCCCCAGATGATTTTAGTCTGTAGCCATGGTGGAGAACCACTGGCCTAGTATATTACACAAATCAAAGAATAGAGGTACAAGACATTCTTATTTAGATCTTGAAGAGAAGAGAGACCCCTTAAAGTGGAGGTGGAGGAAGGGATGAGGGAGGAGTTGACATGGTGCCTTCTTGTCCCCCTTAAATTCTCTCCACCAAACTAAAACCAGTAGAAAAGCCTGGACTGAGGAGAGCTAGGATCTAGTCCTCACTTTGCAGTTTACTAACTTTGTGTGATTTTAGCTAAGTCAATTAATTTTTCATCTGTGAATCTCTGTAAAAGAGAAGTGGACTTGATAATTTCCAAATTCGTGCCTAGTTCTCAAACTTAGGATTCTTAGTTATAGAATACTAAGAATATGACATCACTTCCTTAGCTTCTCAGAGTACCTTATTAACATTCACTGTCTGACACTAGCAAAAACCACATCCAGAAGGAAACCAAGGTTTCTCCCCAACCCAAAGGTAACCCCACACAAGAGTAGGCAAGGTGGGGATGGCTGTTTTCTTCATTAGCCATGGTTTGGTTGTAGTCATTTACAGGGTATTTCTGTACCCTGGTTTCTGGGAAAAGATATATGGGGACAACAGCTGTTTTTTTAAACACTTATCCCTTTCTTTTCAGGGCAAAAGAGTAAATAGAATACTTATTTGGAAATTTGCTTTCTTTCTTTTTATGGTTGTTTTTCCTTCTCCTTCCCATGAATATCAGCTCTTCTCCTAAAATATAAATAAATTTGATGACTTTCTCCTAAAAACAGTGGTTTTCAACCAGAGGCAACTTTGCCCCCCAGGGGACATTTGGTAATGTCTGGAGATGTTTTTGTTACAACATGGTGGGTGGGAGAGTAGATGCTCCTGGCATGTAGTACATAGAGACAGCGATGCTGCTAAACATCCTACAATGCACAGGACAGCCCCCATAACAAAGAATGATCTAGCCCAAAATATCAATAGTGCCGAGGTTAAGAAACCCAGTCCTAAAACATGAATGAGATTTGTCAGCCCTGTTTCACAGAAATTTTAATTTCTGAGCCTATCACAATTAAGGTGACCCCTGATTAGAGACAGCAGTGACTCCTGAACGTCAAGTAACCACACCAGCATGTGTTTTCAGGAGCCAGGAATTAAATAGCTGTATACAGTCCCAATGTTTATTAGATTTTTGTGTAACATTATTTTCAGGTATTGGAACTACTTAGTATACATGGACAAAAATGAAATAAATCACAGAAATTGAGTAACAAGGCCGTATGTAATTGCCTTTTATTACCAGCCTTTGAGGGAAGTGGAGTTGGGGCCTCTATGCAGTCTCCTTGACTGACAAATTCAGTGGGGGTAAACAGATTTTGTTTTGAGTGTGTATACTTTAAAAAAATCTGAAGAACTCATATCAAACTTTTAATAGTGGTTACCATAGGGAAAGAGGGAAGAGAGAAGAATAAGGTGGGGCAGAGAGGGGAGAAAGAAGACTTCAACTTTTTTAAATCAGCTTTATTGAAATATAATTTCCATATAATAACACTTTATTTCCATACAATTCACACTCTAGATGTACAATTCAATGAGTTTTGACAATGGTATATGGTTGTTTGAAGTCCAATAGAACTTTAACTTTTCATAGTTGAATCTCATAAGAAGCTTATGTTTCATAATTTTGTTTATAATTAGTTTTTTTGTTTATAATTAGAAACATGTTTTAGAAGATTTGTCTGAAATTATATACTCCTACCTCACACCATTTTGTAAAAGCTGCTTACAAAGTTGCATGAAGGATATCAAAATAACCAGAAATAAAAGGGTAAGATGATTTAAAAGGAAAACAATGCTTTAACTTGAAGCCAAGGAGTCCCGGGGTGGCTCAGTCAGTTAAGCATCCGACTCTTGATCTCAACTCAGGTCTTGATCTCAAGGTCATGAGTTCAAGCCCCATGATTAAAAAAAAAGAAAAAAAGATTAATTGGAGCCAAGTTTAAGAATGCAGACCATGGATTCTCATTTCATTCTTTACACATAGAACAGAGTTTAAGCTTCCAGTTAGTCAGTGTGAAAAGGGAAACCCTTTCCACCTTCTTTTGCGTGTTTGAGAGCTTCAGTGAATTTAAGCTCCTACTTAGCAAACCCAGTTTGCCACCCTTCCTTCCAAGAGTCCGTGGGTTTCATAAAACCACTGAAGGTTAATCCCCAGTTATTATTTGCCCATGAGGACACAAAAGTTATATGAGCCAAATTTTAAAGCTAAAGTTATCCATGGCATTAACTAAGAGGCTGTAGGGCTAAAGTAACTTTTTATGAAGAGCCAACTTACCCTAACATCTAGGAACTAAGTCTTATAAAATCATGAAGTCTCCTGTGTAGGGCTGTGGTTTGCTAGAGTCAGCTCCTACCAGCTTACGAGAGCTGATTGTTAAATTTCCAGGTATTTTGGGGTGCCTGGGTGGCTCAGTCAATAGCTATATTGACTGCCTTCAGCTCAGGTCATGACCCTAGGGTCCTGGGATCAAGCCCCATGTCAGGCTTCCTGCTCAACAGAAATCCACAGAAGCATTCTGTTGTGAGAATCAATTGGCAATATGAAATTTACATTCAAGAGTATTGAACATTTTATTATTATTTATAAACTGTGTGCTACCCATCCTTCATATAGGTAAAATTTGTAATAAATTTATGTGCGTATATTATGCATATATTTTCCCCTACATTTACCAGCACACTACTGCCTGGAGCTAAAAATCTCAGAGTACTGAACATACACTAAAGATTTTTTTTTTTTTTTTTAACACCTAGGCTTAGATGTAATTGGAGGTCCCAGTGATGATTTTCTTCACCTCGTTTCGGAGGGCAGGGGGAAGTGTTCTCTTTCATGAGAACAGATTCTTCTCTAACCCCAAGGCAACCCTTTCACAATGGCCAAGTAGGCCAGGCAGAAGATTTTGAATGAGTCTAAAGCAAAGCAATCACAGTTATCGTAAAAGAAAATATAAATATATGCCCTACTGATGAGATAGCCAAGGAATATTTGCTCATACAGAAAATAAGCACTAATCCACCAATGGTAGGGTCAGACTGAACAGGACTGATCCTGGACATCATTGTAAAGTGTGTGTGTTTGGCCATTTCTCCTCTCTCACTCTGGAGCCTGCTCCTCTTCTTCTCCATCTAAAAGCATTTAAAGGCAAACTTTTCAAAATATATGCATGTCGGGCACCTGGGTGGCTCAGTCTGCTAAGCGTCTGCCTTCAGCTCAGGTCGTGATCCCAGGGTCCTGGGATCGAGCCCCACATCGGGCTCCCTGCTAAGCAGGGAGTCTGCTTCTCCCCCTCCCTCTACACCTCTCCCCCTGCTCATGCCCTCTCTCTCTCGAATAAATAAATAAAATCTTTAAAAAAATAAATATATATGCATGTCAAATAACTTGTATCTACAGGAAAAATCAGCGCAAAGGCTGCAAGTTAGTGAGCTCAGAGTCTAGTCCTTCAAGGGATATTGCAGAGATGGTAGTTGGTGTGATAGGAAAAAAGTAAGCATTTGGAGGTTGATGTACCTGAACTTGAATCCTGGGTTTACTTAACACGTGACCTTGGACAAATTACTGAATTTCTCTGAACTTTGGTTTTCTCATTTGTAGAAATGAATAAGTGTGAGAAATGAATGAAGAATAGGTGAACCACCAATAAATAGAAGATAGCTCAATAAATGCTCCAGTTGTTTCTTGCTATCAAATGACACAGAGAACCTAGAAGATCCCCAAGCCCCCAGTACCCAGGGGAATTAATTTTTTTTTAAGATTTTATTTATTTATTTGAGAGAGCGAGAAAGAGAGAGAGAGAGAGAGAGCACATGAGAGGGGGGAGGGTCAGAGGGAGAAGCAGACTCCCTGCTAAGCAGGGAGCCCGATGTGGGACTCGATCCCGGGACTCCAGGATCATGACCTGAGCAGAAGGCAGTCGCTTAACCAACTGAGCCACCCAGGCGTCCTCAGGGGAATTAATTTTTGAAGGTGGGATTAGGGTACAGGTATCTGGGGAAGCATAGCCAGGGCATGACTTCAATATCTAAGTAGGCAACTAGATATATATCTTGCATATAAAATATATAAACAAGACTGTGGGAGATCTGTTTCTGCCACAGAGCTAGTCTTAGAGAATGCATGGGCAGGGGTTAGAAGGGAGGTAGGATCCCAGATTTTGCATTTTGGAAGGGGTGCTTTGGTCTGAATTTCTTTCCTCTACACCCCTGAAATTAGAAAATGAAGACTGTGACTCACCCAGAGAATCTCCCTTGTTCCTCCTGCCTATGCCCTGCTCCCCAGCCCTCCACAGAGCTCAGAGTGGTCCTCTAGTGAGAAGATGAGAGTTTTTCCCAGCCTTCCACAGAAACCTTTTTTTTTTTTTTTTTTTTTGAGGATCCCTTCCAGAAATGCTTCATGTGCTTTGTGGTTGTAGTTTGAAGGACAGAAGTCTTTCGTCCCCATATTCAGGTGGGCCTTATGATCGGAACAAAAGCAGCAACTCCAAATATGAGAGAGAATTTGTGGAGGAAATGGCAGTTAGCTTCGATGGGAATATTTGGCATTGAAAGTTGGCCCAGATTTGACTCAAAGGAACCATGTTACTTCATTCTTAGGATCTGTATAGCCCATCAATTCAGAGAGGATGTTTAACAGACAACCTCTCTCAGGTTCTGTTCATTTTGAGCTGATCCATTGAAAGATCCATAAAAAATGAAAACACAGTAGTTCTAGAATATTATCCATAGCTGTATTGACTCAGCCTTAAAAGGACTGTCTGGGTTTAATGCCTGGTTAATTGTCAGCTCTCAATAAACTCTTGATGGACAGATAAATAAATGAATGAGTAATTTTAGATATACAGTAGCAACAAAAAAGTATGCTTGAGAATCACATCATATATCTCAATAGAATCTATAATCTGTCCCTTTTAATATTGCCTGTTTTGATATGTTGACATGGGTACATATGTATATTTCATAAGTGATCAATTATGAGAGAGCCAAACATGCTCTGAATATTTCCTAACCATCTCTAAATACACAAAAATCTAATAAATACTACCTAAATACCTTCTATGCACCTTTCATTATTTGACCCATTAAAGTCCTAAACTGTTCTGTGAAACAACATAGCCCAAGAATTTTTGTTTTTTAATAATTGATGTAATACAAAGAAACCATGAGTAACAAGTGGGAGAATGTAGCTGCCTTCCAGCCCTTTGAATGAGAAAATTCCCAGAAATGCTGGGAACTGCCGGAAATGCCTGGTTGTTAATGCAACTAGCCATGCAAATTCTCTTGGGCTGAAAGCCAGACGTTTCCCACTCTATTTTGTGACAGCTCCACTCTGGGGAGCAAGGCAGATTCCTCCAAACCAGCAGCTGTGTAACAGACCACGATGATTCGGCCAACATGGTTCTCAGAGCCATTTCCACTTTGCTGTGTGCCTTCTTTATTAAGGGGGTGCCTGTAACGGAAGTGAGGTTGACTTTCTTTTTACTGCTAGCATCCCCTTTGTGTGCCTGTCCTGCCTTAAATTATAGATTGTCATCTCCTGAAGGAAGAGCTTGCAACTAAATTATCTTTGGGTTTCTTTCTCTTTCCCACCTGTCGCTGTCATCGTGCCTAGCCCCAGGGGGGCCCTCCATAGAGAACTGTTGGATTGAACCAAACACTAGTCATGTCCAATCCCAATAATACTTTGTTTTACATAAAGTGGAATAATTCCTTTGGGAAACAGCACAAGTCAGAAATGGCATTTAAAGCAAGGACTTGACTTCTCAGATCTTTCTCTAAAGCTGTGTTGAACTCATGCGTATTATCCGGAGTCTAGGGCCTCTCAGGAATTTAGAGTGTCCATAGAGAGCTTTCTCCTTTCCATTCAGACTTGGGGCACAGTGAGAAGCAGGAATTTGATCCCCTGGGGTTAAAAGAACACTTTACACAGAGCTCTGGAGCAATACACCACCTCCACCCTTTTTTAGGAAAAAATGCTGGCACATAGAACTGAACAGCCAACAGCCACATTCTCAAGATACTTGAAATGATGCTCATCTTTTAACAAAGGCTTCTGTGCATCCACAAAGAGCAAACAAAACCTGCTCCTCCCCGCACTATGGCTGCATCTTCGTCCTCAGGAGCCTCAGCTCTTTGAGGCAATGCCCTGCCAGGCAGGCCCATGAGCACATCCTCACATAGCCGGTTCCAACAACAGAGGAAAGATGTTAGAGATACAGTCTTCCGAATTTTTTCTATGTGTTCTTCTCCGAATGGTGAGCACCCTGTCTTGTGGATATCTGTGTATTTCCTGAACCCAGCTATAAGTAAATGGCAAGCTGTCTTATTTAGACAATAGTAACATATACAAGAAAGGAAAATGATCACTCTCACAGAAAAAGAGAAACCTATTCTTTGTTGGAGAACACAGAAACTCTTTGTGTTTAGAATAAGCACCTTTGGCTTTTTCAAGAAAAAACAATATATTTTTTTGTTTATTACTTATAGTTACCACTTCCTAAATCCTTTTCATTTAGAAAGACTATGCCTGACATAGCTTTTGTATTTTCTCCTTTCCACAGTTAAACAGAACCCCTCACTGCTCCAAATGGGGCCCGTTCTATTATTAAAAGTCATTTCTCTGGGCACATTTTTTAACCTGTCTTAAAATGATAACCATGGGACCTTAATAAATTGATTGAAAAACGTCTCCTAAGGTGGCTTTGTTAAGACATTTATTTTAAGAATAACTCTCAGTAGAATTCATCAGTGAATTACTTTATCATGTCCCAATGTTAAATTATTTCCCCGCCAAGGGTATGATAATTCCTTTACTGATAACAATGAAAAAAAATGTAAGTATCCTCAAACAGTGCTAGGTTGGTACTAGCTCTGTTGTTAGTAATTTTAAGAATACTCTCACCAGAAGCTATAAATTATAAATATCAGATCCGGAAAAGAGAGAAATACCAATGAGTGAGGAAAAGCAATGGTTACAATTTCAAATAAATCTCATTAACTGAAGAACAGGGAAAACACAGAGGAACCAAACGGGCAGGATTGTTCACTGAAGGAGCTGAGGGTGGGGGATGGAAGGGATGGAGCCCAAGTAAATAAAGCACCCCAAGAACGGAAATATACAGTCTCCATTACTCAGAAGAACTGGGCACTTGCTGAAGTAGGACAACCTTGGAGATTTTAATTTGTGCCCTCACTAATAAACAAGAAGTCAGCACTGATAACGCTCCTTGATAATACTTCCTCTGGAATGTACAACATTCCATGTTTCTGCTCCTTAGTCACTACCGGACATGCATGAGTCAGACTGAGAGGTGGGGAAATTGCCAGGCTGCTCATGGGACCATTGAAGGTATAGTCAGGCCCATAGATGTGATCTTGCCATGCTTCTTTCTCTTTCAACTCATCTTACACTAGGAGTGATAGGTGATTTCTTTGCCTTTGGATAAAGAATGTAGTGAATCACCCTGTAGACCATGAATTAGTGGGAGCAACTAGTCTGAATGTGATGGACCAAAATATGCTGCCCACAATTCTCCCAGTGGCTTAGAAAATTAGGTCAATGGAAAAATTCAGTTTTCTGGGTTTTGTTTTCTTTGTGTCTAAGCTTGACCAGGTAACAATGGCTGTACATACCATGTTTTAAGGATCTTTGTCCTACTTAGTAAGCCTACTGAGGTCCTACTTAGTAAGCCCCTGGTCCAGGGAACTGTCTCCTGGTGGTCTGGAAGAAATCTTGAATTTCTCGGGTAAACTCGATCGAATCCACATAAAGGATGACAGTCAGTTCTAACTGTAAATGAGCAGACTAGCCATCTTGGCCCACCTTCAATAACACATAATAAGTAGAGATTCAGACATACTAGAATCCTATTCCATGCACCCAGAAAGAAACATGCTGGCCAGACTGACCAAGAGTGATTGCTGAAAAGTTTCATAAATCCTAACTTGCATGTTGCATTTAGAGACAGTTCCACTTATATCTTGAGGAAATCCATCTGCTCATTGGGCTTCTGGACCATTTTACTAAATCACAGGTCACAAACTGACAGAGACATATGTATGTTCAGTTCGATATACACAAAGTTTTTTCTTTTCTTTCTTTGTTTTAATGCTTTCAGGTGCTACAAACTGTCTAGTTTGCCCCAGGTCCACCACTCCCTATTATGTTACATCCAAAATCATTTGGGTGAGAACCACAGAGTGTAGTGTCCTATTGTACAGCATAAGGAAAAAGCCAAACATTGGCCTCACTGATTTAGCCCCATTCACATTAATTAATGAATTGTATTTCTTTTTCTGGACGAAGACCATACCTTGTTTTTATATATGCAATTGTTCACATATATAAATTGTGAACGTCTCAGTGTACTCTTGATGTTTGCTATATCCTTTGAAAGGAGTGAAGAAGGGGTGCCTGGGTGGCTCAGTCAGTTAAGCGTCTGCTTTCGGCTCTGGTCATGATCCAAGTTTCCTGGGATGGAGCCCCGCATCGGGCTCCCTGCTCAGCACACAGTCTGCTTCTCCCTCTCCCTTTGTGCCTCCCCCTGCTCATGCTCTTTCTCTCAAATAAATAAAATCTTTTAAAAAAAGAAGAAAGGAGTGAAGAAATGAATCAATTAGTTGCAAGCATATTTTAAATACCTGCTAGATGCCAAATGACTTGCAAGAAGCAAAGAGGGAAGGGTGCACATTTATTACATATTTAATAAGCACTAGGAACTTGTGCTAAGCACTGCACAGACATAATCTGTTTTGCTTTGTTTTTTAAAATAATCTTCACGGGCACCTGGGTGTTTCAGTCAGTTAAATGTCTGACTCTTGAATTCAGCTCAGGTCTTGATCTCAGGGTCGTGAGTTCAAGCCCCACTTTGGGCTCCGTGCTGGGCATGGAGCCTATTTAAAAAATAAAATATTCTTCAGAGTTACTCGATGAGAAATAGGTATGACACTGTCATCCCATTTTATAGCTGAGGAAATTGAGGCTTGGAGAGCTTGCTCAAGGTCACACAGTGTTTAGCAGAGCAAGGTTTCAGACCTAGCTCTTTCTGATTGCAGATAGAAACTTGACCCTTATTTGTCTGGTCATGCTGCCATAAAATACTAATAGCTTATTAAGGGCGTATTTCTGTGTCTTATTATATACATTATCTTCATTTAACTTTCACAATAAATATATGAAAGACTATTATTATCCCAGTTTTATAGTGAGAAAACCAAGAAGTCAAAAAAAAAAAAACAAAAAAAGCTTAAATTTACATAACTAATAAAGGCTAGAGCTGTGACTCAAACCCAGGTCTTACTCCAGAGTTAATTGCCTAATGTGCCCCCTTCCACACAATGGAAGCTACTATTAATATGTTTTAAAAGCAGCCAAAAAGAAAGTCTGCATAAGATGTATTTATATAGCAATTCATAATAGAAGAAAGCTACTTGGATATGGATTTTTTTTTCTCATAAGCCTCTCCATAGTATTTCTGGGCATATCCATTTTATAAAGAGGGCTAAGTTGAATATGTTTTTAATTTTCTTAGAACAGCTACTCTTTAGGAATGTCTTTCACTTCTTAAATGTCCACATATTCAAGTAGATCTAAGGTTTCTCCATCAGGGCTCTAAAGAATAATAACCACTGCAGGTGATACCCTCTATGGGCCTAACCCTTTAGGGAACAGTTTAAGAAGTGCAAGACAGATGTCCAGCCAAGTCCTGTAGCTACACCAAAATGTAGCATGTCGGGATAGGATTACATATGAAAGAAGAGTGAATGATACCACAAGAGAATAAATTATAAGTACCAAATGAGTGCAAAAAAGTAGATGTTATAGTAGTTTATAGGAGAGCAAGATCTGCTGCAGCTCTGGGGGTCAAGAAAGAGGGCAAAGTGAGACGATTAATAAAGAAGGTTTTGAGTTGTCCAGATATGGTTTTAAATCTACCCATATGACTTTGAGCAAGTAAGTTATTTGATCTCTCTCAGAGATCTCTAAAATGGGAATTTTGAGATTAGATAATAATTTTTAAATGTTTCCCATGGTGCCCTGTTTCTTCTTATTGTATAATTGTTTGCCAGTCTCCTCCATTAGGCTGTAACCTCCTCAAAAACTGGATCTGTGTCCCGCTCATCTTTGTGTCTCTCAGCCTTTGGTACAGTGCTTAAGCTCATCCCCATGCCTGATGTTTCTTTCTGTGCAAAGGGTATACCATTATCAGATTACTCCTGCTCTCTCCGGACTTTTGACATAGTCTACATGAGGAGAAGTGAATGGATTACTTGACTGGTGAGTCAGGAAGAGCCTACTCTATGTCACTCTCCATGTTCTCTTTGGAATGAGTTTTCTACAGGAGCATGCAGTCTCTTGCACTCTTCCATACTGGGAATCTTACTGCCCAATGCTGCCACCACTGAGTGGGCAAGCCTACCTACTTCTGAGGTCTAGTAATATAAAGCACATTTCCATACAGATATTGAAGAGTATAGGGAGACCTGGTTGGAAAGATAGATTCAAACCAGATTATGGAAAAGATCTTGTTATAACTTTATGGCATGGCATTTCAGCAAATTCCTTAAAATGTATGGTTATTGATAAAGAATGGAAAGAGTCTACATAACTAAGCCCAAAATGTATTTGGGCTTTTGTTTGTTTGTCTGTCTGTTTTTGGTGTTTGGATATTTTTGTAGTGAGGGATGGGTGGTTGATTTTGGGGGTTTTGTTTTGATTGTGTTGAGGAGATGAGGATAAGGTGTCAATCTTTTAAAATTTTGTACAGAGTTCACCTTTGGGTTTTTTTAAAAGTTATTATATATGAAGGCATTAATAAACCCATCATTTGATGAATAGACCTGTTAAATTAGGTGGGTTTTTTTTTAATTTTTATTTATTTGACAGAACTAGAGAGAGACAGCGAGAGAGGGAACACAAGCAGGGAGAGTGGGTGAGGGAGAAGCAGGCTTCCCGCTGAGCAGGGAGCCTGATGCGGGGCTCGATCCCAGGACCCTGGGATCATGACCCAAGCTGAAGGCAGACGCTTAATAACTGAGTCTCCCAGGCGCCCCCATTTTTTTTTTTTAAACGAAGTGTGGTCTGGGACCATCTGCCTCAGAAATACCTGGAGAGCTTTAGAATAGAAATTTCTATGCCTCACTTCAGATCTGCCTGATCAGAATCCCTGGGGGTGAGGCCTAGGAATATGAGTTTAACATTCTCCTCAAGTGATTTTTATGCTTATTATATTAAGGGCATCACCTGCCAACAGACAGGCTAATTCAATTTAAGTGTATCTACAAGAGGAAATTGTGTGTGTGTTTGTGTGTGTGTGTGTGTGTGTGTGTGTGTGTGTGTGTGTGGTTATTGCTAAATCAGATTATTGACCAGAATGATTACCACTATAGTCCCTTTTTCCTGTAGACCAGGACAGCCCTGCTTACTCAGCCAAGGATGTCATCAAAACCCCAGCTGGGGGCACCTGGGTGGCTCAGTTGGTTAAGCGACTGCCTTCGGCTCAGGTCATGAACCTGGAGTCCCGGGATCGAGTCCCACATCGGGCTCCCCATTCAGCAGGGAGTCTGCTTCTCCCTCTGACCCTCTTCCCTCTCGTACTCTCTGTCTCTCATTCTCTCTCTCTCAAATAAATAAATAAAATCTTTAAAAAAAAAAAAAAACCCAGCTGGGCCTTTTGTATATGTCCATTTCACGTCTCACTGATAGGTCTTATGAACAAAAACTAGAAAAATTATGGACAGTTTTAAAACCTTTTTAAATTTACAGACAGGGCGCCTGGGTGGCTGTTAAGCTTCTGCCTTCAGCTCAGGTCACGATCCCAGGGTCCTGGGATCAAGCCCCACATCGGGCTCCCTGCTCCACAGGAAGCCTGCTTCTCCCTCTCCCACTCCCCCTGCTTGTGTTCCCTCTCTCGCTGTGTCTCTCTCTGTCAAAAAATAAATAAAATCTTTAAAAAATAAAAAATAAAAATAAATTTACAGACAAACACACACTTTCAAAAAAAAAAAAAACAAAACAAGAACACTTACAGTTCTTCTAAAGAATCCTAGCTTCATGGAGTTTTCCTCTTGGGAGTCTAAATGACTAGAGGAAATAGGCAGGAACTTCACAGGAACATTCTTAGGCATCCGTTGCAAGCTTATAACCACACGCTGCCTTCCTTCTGTTTTGAAAGTGTGGGGAAATGCTCTGCATAAGCCTGCTTTGTTTCTCTTTATAGATCATGCAACAGATGAGTGACCACCGCTATGACAAACTTACTGTGCCTGATGACGTGGCCGCCAACTGTATATACCTAAATATCCCCAGCAAAGGCCATGTCTTGCTACACCGCACCCCAGAAGAATATCCAGAAAGTGCAAAGGTAAAAAAACATCCTTCCTGGCCACTACAGCTGAGTAGTCCTCTCTGTGACAGTCTTCCTGCCTGGGGATTTTTTTCATGATGGAGTGACAAATAACAGGGACTTCCTTTTCCTCTATACAGGTCAAATCATTATGAAAGCAGAGAGGATACTATAATTTTAGGGCACAAGGAAAATTAATTTAACTTACTCTTCTCATTCATGTCACTGATCACAAATGCATGCACAGTAATTGAGGTGATCATGCCTGGTATTCAAAACTTTTCAAATAAGTACTTAGATCTCCCAAGCCTATGCTGCAGTTCTGATTACACGTATCTCCCCACACTTAGATACGCACTAGGCATAGAGACCTACAATTAGATGGTCAACTGTGTCATTGTTTTCTGACAAATCTGAGCTGCCCTTCATGAGAAGGGCATTTGTTTTTTAACAACAGAGAAGTGTGAATGACCCAAAGAGGTGGGTGCTTATTGTCAGGGCTGCAAAAAGGGGGCTTTTGGCTGTGCATCCCAGTTAGCAAAGGATCAGAAAGAGCAAAAAGATGATATACTTACCATTAGGCACCTGTCTCTCTAAGAGCTTCTGCATTTGTGCCCCAACACAGGAATTGTCCCCAGATATGGAACTCTTTCCTGGTCTAAGAAGTCGTTCCTTGTCCTTCCGGGCATCTGCCAGTCTCTTCTGCACATGCAGACATAGCAGCGCTCATCCATAGACCCTCCAAGGGTCCATATCTGTTTTAGACATTTCAGCATCTTCATCTCTGCCCAGAGGAATCATTTGCTTACACTCACCATTACAGAAGAGACTTTAATAGCCACTGATTTTTTTTTGTTTATGTATCTTAAAAATTTTTAGCTTTAAAAATTTTAGAAAATATTTTGGCCACCTTTCAGATATGTGATATTATGTAATCACTATGCTTATCTTCTGAATCAGTCATCTTCTTAGCAGATAAAAAGAAAGGGGTGGGGAGATACATAGATGATTTCTCTGTTTCCATGGCTGAAAGTGTGAACCTGAGGAAAATAGAGGACCCCTGACCCCAGAATGGGGCTTAACCAGCTCTCAGATGAATAGAGGGTCTCATACATTATTGTGCACATTAGGATTGTTAAAAATGCAGGTTCCTAGACCCCACCCTAGAATCTGCAATTTCAACAAGCACCCGGGTCACAGAACTCACTTGGAGAAACACAGCTCTGGACCGTTCATCCTTCTCTAGTCACATTGATCATCTGACGACCAGATGATGATTAGCTGCTTTGGATTCAGCCCTGTGTCTATCCACAGTAACGATGATAACATCCACGTTCACTGAGACTTCCCCTGCGCCAGGCACTGGGCCAAGCCCAGTGTGCATTATCTTGGTTATACCCCACAGCAGCCCTGTGGGGGCGCTCTTCTTAACTCTAATTTTACCGAATAGTAATCCAAGGCTAAGAGGGCATCTGGCACTTGGCTGAAGTCACATTTTAGGTGGTGAGTTGACAGAACTAGGTTTGGAGCCCAACTCTGGCTCCAGCACTCTTAATTAGCCACTGTAGTGAATTTTAAGGAACAAAGTGCTTCCTAAAGAAGCATGGTAGATTGTTTTTTTAGACAGTGTCTTTCAAGTGATTTTGTATTTTTAAAAAAATGTGCTTTATTTGATCATCAGAGAAACATCTGTAGCCTGTTAATTCGAAGTTTGGACACATGCTTTCTGTTAGTGTCAAAAGATGCTATAAAATTCACACCTGTAATTTAAAAGCGGTTTGACCTGAAATGCTTCACTTAAAGTCTATTTTGTCAAGTTCTTCCAGTGGTGTTGGAAGGAAAGAGACCTTACAGTACAGTTGAGGGGGTTTTAAAGTGTGGCAAGGAAGGATTTTCAGACTGAAAACACCACCACTAGCTCTTCCGTATCACTCAACGTTCCTGTGACAACGGCAGAGTGAAGTCATCTCTTGTGACAACCACATTTTTGATACATCTCTGGCTTTGAGGTTAAAGCATAGGGCTCGTGGTTAACCAGTGCCGCCCGCTTCGTTGGTATGGCTGGGGGCACGTGTGGTCTAGACTGCATGCACGTCTTGAGGTTCAACAGCTGAGAAGCCTAAACTCAAAAGCCAAATGCATTCTCGCACTAGGGGAGGAGGTGGGGGGCGGGGCGTAGGGGTAAGACAGAGGCGGAAACATAATCCTTCTGCTTTACCTTTCCTTGATTCCTTCTGCAGGTTTATGAAAAGCTGAAAGACCACATGCTGATTCCTGTGAGCCATTCTGAACTGGAAAAGGTGGACGGGCTGCTCACATGCAGCTCGATTTTAATTAACAAGAAGGTAGACTCCTGAGTCGAAGTCCCCCCCACCCCCCACCCCGTAGCCGGCAATACCGCACTCACAAGGCCAATGACTGTCCCACTCCTGCCGTGTTCATTGACAATCTACTTTGCCACTGTGCTATTAACCCTGGTTTACAAAAAGTCTCCTAAGTTTGCTTCGCTCTGCACCCTCCCCTTCCTCCCCTTGCCGTGGTACCTAAACTGTGGGTTTTGCTAAATGAATTAAACAATCTAGAAAATATAGAGCTAATGAATTATTGAACTGTGATTAATAATAGTAAAGAAACACTCATTTCAGTGTTTGTATTATCAGTGTGAATATATATATGCTGTTTAGTTGCCAATATATGCTAAAGAATGTCTTCTTGATCAGTCAGATAGGCCAGGGTTGTTTTGTTTTGTTTTTCTCTCTGTATTGTTAATCATCTTTGGTTCCTGTGAAATTCCCTGGTCCCTGGCTTCTCTCCTTTTCCTTCCTTTTTCTCATCTGAACTCTGGAAATTTCGTTGCCAGTTACTTTCTTTTGCCTTTCTCACTTCTATTACCTTGGGTAAAATCCACAGTCTTGCCTTCTGGATACCTTCCTGCAGGTCCCTCCTGTCTGCCACATTAGCCTCCTCTGGCCCATGGCTGCATCTTCAGCCACCACCCTCACTCTCGCCAGGAAGGGCAAACGGGTCCCTCAACAGAACTGTGACCAAAATCAGAACGGCTATTTGGGGAAGAGTTAACCAGGCAGAGGCATATCCTGATGGGGTTTGTCCCAGAGATCTAAATTCCAGAAGAAGTAGGGTACCACACCTAGGAAGGTAAATTCAACTCCAGAGGGTTACTAGAGATCATAGATCAAGAAGCCTGGACACACCCAATGGGTACATCTCAGAAAGTCTTTAAGTCACATTCCATGAATTTTTGCTTTATTACTGACCATTTATAGACCTTGGGGAATAGTCTTATTTTTTCCTTCAGCTCATTTCTCTTCCCACCCCCACTCATCGTGACTCACCCTACTTCCAGCCTTCTACCCCCTGCAATTATCCTGGTCTAGCAAATCACTTCTTTCAAAAGAGACATTGCATCTACAAATGATTATTGATGGTCTAGCAAGAGCCAGATGAAGCATATTCAGGAAGTGATCAGCTTAGTGCTTGAAACCACAGACAATGGACAATTCCACTTTGAAATATCTATGAATATATACTGTGGAATTCAATTAAAACTTCTTTCCTCTCTAGCTTTTAAATTACACAACCTGACAATGATGCTGGTCTCTTACAAAGAACAATGCCACAGTGAAGGGAGAGATCATTGTCTTTTATTTAAACCTGAAAGAATCAGCCTTTTAGCAGGCCAGGGAAATGGTACTTTCCAAGGAATGGTGACTGATCCAGGCATGTTATCAAACTTCCTAGTCATCTCCACATTTCCTGTATTGCCTGTAGCTTGTTGTTCAAGATTAACAATCAGGGAGATTAAGAAATATGACTTCGAGGCTTGCTCTGCTTACCTATGTGTTTCCTTTTTTTTTTTTGAAGGTTTATTTATTTGAGAGAGGGTGCATGGGTTGGGTGGGGGAGGGGTAGAGAGAATCTCAAGCAGACTCCCCGCTGAGTGTGGAGTCTGACCTGGGGCTTGATGTCACGACCCTGAGATCATGACCTGAGCCGAAATTAAGAGTCAGACGCTTAACTGACTGAGCCATCCAGGCGCCCCTTACCTATGTATTTCTAACCAAACATTTCTTATGTTTGGTGACCAAGATAGAATTCCCTCCATTCATATCTCCCCTTAGCAAATGGAAGTGATAAACCTCTGAGAAGACATCCTTAACCACCACCTATCTTTTTCATTTATTTGATGATTTTATGCCAGAATTTGAAGAAATTCCTGCTCCTCCTATTTGCTTAACTTTAAATTCATTTCCATGCAGATATCTTAGTTACAGCATCCTATGAATGAACCATATCTTGGTCACTGTCTTATTTCGAAGTGTCTCATCATGGGTAAAGAGTGTGTTTTTACCAGAAAGAAAATGATTTGTTACCCACATGGTCTAGTCAATAAGGAAAAATTGTCCTCTACGATTATGGTTGCCCTTTTGGGTTAAATCTGGCCCTGTGCTGGCAAAAGCAGAACTTCTCCCTGGGAGAGTCCAGCATCTCAAAAACAACCTCGGGAAAGTTAACCCAGTCAGCCACCTTAGGATTACTATTAAAGCTAAGTGGCATATAATTTTCAATATATTTACTTCTATCATCCCAAATTGAAGAACTGTATTATATTTAGTCAATTGCAAGTGAATCAATTTTTCTTTTGAACAGTTTGTCCTATAGAAGGCTCTTTTTCACTTTTTCTTTCCTTTGCTTCTTTCCCTTTTTGCTCCTCTGTCTCAAGAAATCACTTAGAATCTACATGCCTCTTCCACAGAATTGTTTTGTCTGCTATGTCACTGACTAAGACTGTCTTCTTTGTACTCCGTATGTGATATGATGGTGTGAAAAGCCAAAATATCTGCAGCATAGAGTAGTATTTTTTGATGTTCTCATCAGCATAACGTTATCTTTGCAGAGGAAAGATGACCTGTTACATAGGTTCCCCTCGAGTCCATTATGATTTATAAGGATAAATAAACTAACACAAGCTGCTCTTTGACATTGTAAAGACATTAGGAATTGTATTAAAGTAAGGAAAAGTTGAGTCCGAATTACTTGGTTAGTAAGATTCAATCTAACAGGGGCAATATAGAGAAAGTACATTATTTAGCATTATCTCTTCAACTATAATGGATTGCTATAGAAATCAGCGGCAGATCTATAATGTGTATTGATTGCTCTTTAAGCTACTCTGAACAGATTACTAAGGCTATCTCTTCATCTCTAAAGGGGAAATAGTCTGTAGATGAATAATGTGACTTATATAGAGTTGCATGTTAGTCTTCATAATTATTTACTCTCTAACATTCTACAGAACTCAGACTTGGTCTCAACATGGTGTTAGACTTGTGCATTTTGTTTTACTGACCATCACATTCCAGCCAATGTATGGTTATCCACTCTGTGTGCCAAAACCAGTCTTGCCTTTCACGGCCCTCTAATCCAGAGAAGTTCTGCACTGATTTTAGTCTCTTGCTGTCCTGATGCTACAAGTATACCAATCACGATGGAATAAAGTGTGAATTGTACTGTGACCAAGAGCACGTGTCTCTTTTTTTGCAACAGAAACTGCTGTAGGAAATGCAGTCACCATTGCTTTGCTGTCAGAGATGGGAAGTTTTCTCTGTTGTCCCATACTTAGAAATACTGTGCCTGTAAACCAATTGCCATCAAAAGCTTGGATTAAAATGATACCTGAAGTGATGCTTCATACTGCAAGCACTTAAAAAGCATGCATGACACCCATGCGAGGTCAAGAGGTCTTGATTTCACCTGTGCTCCTCCTTGGAGGCTTCTTTTTTTCCTTTTGTTCCTAACTGTGGTCAGCACATTATATGGCTCAGTCGTGGAAGCCGTGGAACCCCTCATTCATGCAAGAGTTTCGTTGTGGTTTTTGTTTGTTTGTTTTACAGTAAGCATCTGTTAGGACATTTGAAGATTTTTTTAATGAGTCATTTTTTATTTCCAACCATTTTTTTTCTAGCTGAAAGCAGCTTTATTGTTTTCCTTTTCTGATTGTAAAAATAATTGTTCACTGTAAAACTAAAATTCAAATAATACAGAAGAAACTATAAAAACAAAAGTAAAGAAAAAATTACCCAAAATTTCATCACAAAGAGATGCCATTGTTAACATTTTGAAAACTATCCACCCATCTATGAGTAGATAGAGATATAAATGTGGAATAATTTTACATCATCATGCTGTTCTATAGCTTGCTTCCTTTACTTAGCAATAGATTGCAGGCATCTCTCCATGTCAATAAATAGAGATCTACATCATCAATTTTAACAGCCCTGAATATTCCATGATACGGTTGTCGAAGCAGCTCTTTCTAATTTATATGGAGTGTTATATCACAGATGTTCAGTATGCCCATGTTGCTAGTAGCCTGGGGTCTTCAAGCTGTCAAAAATGTGCTGATTATGAGGCTTCACACACACCCAGAGTTAGTTCAATCTGGTATCTTCTTATGGAAACTGAATGGTACATGCAAATGCTCACTAGAAGCACAGACTAGTATTAAAATTCCTTAAAGAGGTCGTTGATGTGGTCATACCTTCTCAGTTGATGTTACATTGATTAGTTCTCCCTTATTCAAGCCAGCATTGAAAGAGGCACAGAAGAAGAAAAAAAAAAGCCAACTACCACCCCTGCACACCTGCCCTGGGCCCCCGTAGGCAATGGAACCCTCCACCTAAGTGCCAGAGTATTTACTCCTCACAGAAGAGAATGGAGACACTTTTTAAAGGAAGAGTTGGCAGGGTTTCCCTGACTGATCTTTCTCCCAGCCTTCCAGAAGGATGGCGGAAGGTAAGAAGGAGAAAAATCCCCTCTCGTGACAAACCACAAATTCTGGAAATGGGACTTTTACTGAATGAATAATGCTGGTCAACAATAGTTTTAGACAGGTGAGCACATGTTTAACAGGCTCTAGGGTACTGCTCCTGTCTTTCCAGAGCTGGCAGTCTGGGAGGGGCTTGGAAGGAAGACTACACAAGATTACAAATGATTACAACACAAGAGAAGGTAAGGTAAGAACTAAAAAGAAAAGCACTGTGGTGGTTCCCAAGAAGGGGAGACCTGATGGAGGAACCGGGGCTTGATCTGGCCTTGGAAGAACAGCCCTGACTTCAGTAGGCCAAGAGAGGAGGTCAGGCCTTTGAGGCGGAGGAAACAGCGTGAGCACAGGCATGAAGGTGGTAGAGCATAGCGAACACTTCAGAAGTGTCCGTCATGAATCAGTTAACACTACTAGACTCCGGGGGTACAATGGTGACAGGACCTGCTTTCCTGGAATTTACATCCACAGAGGAAGATAGACATTAAGCAAGCTATGGCATGTGCAGTGAACATTTGGAAGGAGAATGGGGTGCTCAGAGCAGATGACAGGGGCAAGCAAGTGGGTTTGTTTGGCTGACACGTGGGGAGATAAAAGAGCACAGCGAGACCACGTAGGTTGGGATGTCAACAGTCTGGCCTGCTAAGATAGGATATTAGGACTGAATTCGGCAGTCTGTGAGGATCTCCTGAAGACTTTGGGGCCAGGGAGTGATATTACTGGAGCTTAATATGGCAGCATTGTATAGGATTTGGGGAACTGAGACTGGCATTTCTCTTAAGTTTAATTTCCCCTAGTTTAATTTGTCATTTAAACATCTCTTCTCATCTCCAAAATGGAGCCTGAAAGCTGGGCAATTATCTCTCTCTCTATATATATTTTTTTCTCTCCTGAAAAATTAATAACACCTTTCCCTCCCAACTCCAAAGGGACATTTTTGAACACAAATAAGATAAAAGGACTGAAGACTTCTTTGGAAGAAAGGTATAATGTAAATACCATTATCATCATCATTATCCTCATTAACTCCTATCACAGCAAGTCAGGATCCCATCAAAATGTCATCTTCTATTTGAAACATCAATCACCATTCCAGAAATAACTCAAGATTTTCATCATTGATGCCTCTAAGCTAGCCTGACAGCTTCCAAGACGAATTCACAAGTTTCCTTGGTAGCTGACACAGCTGTTTCGAAGCCATACTTGCACTAGGGAGCTGTTGGTAAGACGGAATTTTCCCCAACTCCCTTCCCCCTCCAAACACTCTTTTTTAACTCAGTGAAAGCTGGTCACTTATAGCACAAGATAACTGGGGTTATCAGGTTTTTAGGAGAATGTGTAAGAGCCAAATATGTTACTGTCACTATAAATAAATAAAAGATTCAAACCAGTATGCCAGCTAACCTCTTGGTAAAATATAGCTTGGGCTGGCTTGTGACATGAATGCCTACAAGTAATGATTGGTCTCTAGGTCTTGGGAAGCCCCCTCTATTTATAAATAGAAAGTTAAGTCATCTGGTTATGAATATAAAGAAAGAGTTTGAGTGACTTAACACAGACCTAAGAAGGTAGCTTGCTTTTTCCTATGGTTAAACTTTAAAAATAATTTTTTAAGTTCCTGCTCATGGACAAGGAAACTTATTGATTAGCTAGGAAAGACTTTGGGACAGAACTCAGAGGACAACAGCTCCAAATTAAATTAGGAAACCATGTGCTATGTGTTGAAAATTCCCCACTATCCCTCAAGGGTACAAAGACTACATATTTCTCATTGAGGCAGAAAAAGTTCAGGAACCAAACAAGTTCTGATTCTAAGCAACAGCCAAGCTATGTAGAAATGTTACCTCTTCTACCTCTGGAAAGAGCTTGTGGAATAAACAGATTCATGGATCCAACAGAGGCTTCAAATTCCAGGGCAGGATATGAACAAAATCATCTGTTTTGTTTACGTGGGACCCATGTGAGCATATGAGGTCCCCTAGAGTTAATGCTAGGACAGCAACATGGGGCTTGCTTCCTTTCTAGGCTTGATTATAATTGGGAGAGACTGAAGGAACATTGTTATCATGGAAGGATGGTAACAAGGAGTTTATCTGATAGGAAATAGAATTCCTATAGAACCCCCCCTTTAGATCAAATAGAGATTTTAATGATGGTCTGTGTCAAAGATATGCATGTTCAGGGTACAAATAAGGGTGGTGATACTCAAAAACTAGCTGTCAGCAGCACTCCTAGGCCCAGCAGGACAAGGACAGGAAATCATGCTACTGCATCTGAGACAGAGAAAGGACCACAGCTCCAGGCCAAGACCAGGTTCCAGAACAGGGAAACATAACTCAGCCTCTCTCTTCCCACTCTCTGATCAGCTGGTGCTCCCCACTGACTGAACACAACAGCCAGATGGCTAGTGGGGGAGCCCAGGCAATGCCTTCTTCAGAGGGGAGCCTCCTGAGCCATGGAGCTGGCAGAGAAGGGCAGAGAAAGGAGCTGGAGAGGGTAGAGGATAATCAGCACAATGCCACTATGAAAATGAGCTCTTAGCCCTCCGGGGAGTGGCCATCGCCAACTCTGTCTCCCAAGGTTGGCCTTTAAATCATATTTCTTGGCAAACTCCTTAGGCACATGCCAGTTCCATTGTCTGGTTCTCCCTCTCTGAATATCAGAAAATGATTGGAGCAGAATCAACAGTAGGACATGAGTCTGCAGTGCCGGAGGGTAAGAGAACATCACATTCCAGACCCATGAGTCCTGGACCTCTTTAGTAAGCACTATGTTAATTCTAAAATTAGAGCAATCTCTGGGGCACCTGGTATTCAAAAACAGGTGCCTTTTTACAGCATGCTCATGACCTGCTGGTGACATAAAGTTGTTTAGGATTCCACAGAACCTATTTTCTGTTTCCCCTTTTGTTTGTACACACAGCTGATCCCGCTAGGCACAAGCTGTGTTTGGTTTTACATGGTTATGTTGTTCATGGGGATAATATTCAGTCTAAACTCATCCAGTTAGTTCTCCATTCCTGGAGGTGTTCAGAGACTCAAGGACCACAAGCAAGAGTGGTTGTGGAGAGATTGCTCTAGGGGGTAAAATCTGATCTAGATAATATCTAATGTCCTTTACCACCCTGCAATTCTATGATTAGGTATTTGTGCTGTTCTGATTCCCCAGGGGATTTCCTTCCCACTCTGGGCCCCACCTCCCCAGGCTCTATATGAACATTGTTCTCATCTAGTAAATAACAATAATAAGAGTTCCACTTCTAGCATGATCACAGGAAGAGATCTGTGGACTGACTCCCCAGCAACACTGATGAGATGAACGTTTTTTTTTTTTTTTTGATGAGTCATTTTTTCCAGGTTTATTCCAGGTATAAGTGCCAAAATTATAGTGTATTTGCATTGTACAGCGTGGTAATTGGATATACATATACATAATGAAATGATTCCCACAATCAAGTTAACACATCAATTACTTTTACATAGATAATATTTTTTAGTGAAATACTCAAAGTTAGCTCTTTTAGCGAGTATCAAGTATACAATACAGTATTAACTACAGTTCCCAATCCGTACACTCGATTTTTTTTTTCGAAGTACAGTTGACACAGAAGATTATTTTTTTAAAGAAACATTTAAAGCCTCTGGAAATGGTTGTATGCGCATGCATCAAGTGAAGAAACAGTCAAGAAAATCTTCTGAACTTGTTAAGATCAGTGAGAACCTATGGTATTTGCACCCTTCTTCCTTCCCTCCCAGCTCGGTGAGACCGCCACTCCAGACTGAGAGCTGAGAACACAGAGCCCTGTCTCCCCCACAGGTGAGAGGAGAGACCTCTCCATTGTTCATCCTGCCCCCAGCCACCTGTTGCTGAGACTAAATTCTGGGCAAGTGTGTCTGAAAAGTGGGGCTCCCCTCTTCCACCCAGCCTCACTTGTATGGGACAGAGGCTCTTTGAGACACTTTGAACACTGCACCAAGAAGAATATGGGGCCCTGAACACCCTTCCCCTAGCTCATGGGATGGGAGTTCTAGCCAGAAGAGGCAAGCCAAAAGGACCTGAGGCTACAGTCTCCCCTTCAACTAACATTCACCAGCTAAAGCGAAGACATCACTTTAGAGAGGAACTCACCATTTTCCCTGCACCCAGCTACAGAACTAAGCCTCAGATTTTGCCCCAGGGGAGAAGCAGGCTACAGAACAAAGAGCTTCAAATTCCTTACCAAAGAATTGACTTCATTGCAACTGGAGCATGAAGAAGTTCAAGTCTAAAGGTGCTCTCAAAAACAGTGGAGGTTGTAAGGAAAAGCAATTAGGAGATTGGTAGATTAGGCTAAACTTTAGGCAGCCAGTTTGAAAAAGGAAGAAGTAAAACTATCCCTGTTGATACCTAACATGATCTTATATATATAAAATCCTGAGGAATCCACTAAAAAATAATTAAACCTAATAAAAAGAGTTCACAAGGTTTTAGGATACATGACCAATATCAAAAAATCAATTACATTTCTATATACTTGCAATGAACTATCAAAGTGAAATTGAGAAAAACAATTCCACTTACAATAACATCAGAAAGAATAAAACATTTAGGAATAAATTTAATAGAAGTGCAAAGCTAATGCTCTGAAAATGACAAAACATTGTTGAAAGAAATTAAAGAAGAGCTAAATAAATGGAAAAATCTCTTGTGTTCATTGATTAGCAGACTTAATAGTATTAAAATGGGGATACGTCCCAAATTGATCTACAGATTCAATGCAAAACCTATTAGAATCCCAGCTGACCTCTTTGTAGAAATTGACGACCTGATTCTAAAATTCGTATGGAATTACAAGGATCCCCCAGTATCCAAAATACTGAAAAAGAGAAACAAAGTTGGAAGACTGACACTTTCCAATTACAAACTTCGAAAGCAACAATAATTAAAATAGTGTGGTACTGGCATAAGGATAGACATACAGATCAATAGATAGAATTGAGAGTCCAGAAATAAATCTATGTTTTTATAATCAACTGATTTTCAGCTAGGGTGTGAAAGAATATATAATGGGGGGAAAGGATAGTCTTCTCAACAAATGCTGCTGGGACAACTGGATATCCACCTCAAAAGAATGAAGTCAGACTCTTCCCTCACACCATATACAAAAATTAACTCAAAGGGCACCTGGGTGGTTAAGTTGGTTAAGCGTCTGCCTTCGGCTCAGGTCATGATCTCAGGGTCCTGGGATTTAGCCCCACATCTGGGCTGCTGCTCAGCGGGGAGCCTGCTTCTTTCTCCCTCTGCCACTTCCCCAGCTCATGCTCTCTCTCTCTCAAATAAATAAAATCTTTTAAAAATAAATTAATCAATTAACTTAAAAAGTGAACTCAAAACGGGTCAGATATCTAAATGTAAGAGGAAAAACATAAAAGTTCTTGGAAGAAAACAGGAGCAAATCTTCATGACCTTGAATTTGTCAATGGATTCTTAGATATGACCCCAAAAGCACAAGCAACAAAAGAAAAAAAAAGATGAATCGGACTTCCTCAAAACTGAAAACTTTGTGTTTCAAAGGATACCATCCAAGAAAGTTAAAAGACAATTCACCAAATGGGAGAAAATATATGCAAATCATGTATCTGATAAGGTATTACATTTGGAATATATAAAGAACTCTTATAACTCAATAATAAAAAAAGTCAAATAACCCAATTTTAACATGGTGAAAGGATCTGAAGAAGCATTTCTCCAGAGAAGTTACACTGATGACCAATAAACATATGAAACATCATTAGTTATCAGGGATCAACATCTCTGATGCAAATCAACATCACCAGGAAATACCACTTCATACCCATTAGAATGAGGAGGACTAAAAAGTCAGATAATAAAAATATTGGCAAGGATGTGGAGAATCAGAACCCTCATACACTGCTACTGGGAATGTAAAATGCAGCCACTTTGGAAAACAGTCCAGCAGTTCCTTAACATGTCAACATTCAGTTAACCATATGACCCAGCAGTTTCCCTCCTAGGTATATACCTGAGAGAAATGAATGCCTATGTCCACGAAAAAACCTGTACGTGAGCGCTTGTTGCAGCATTATTCAAAATAACCAAAGGGTAGGAACAACCCCAGTGTACAACAAATGATGAGTGGATAAACAAAATGTGTTAGCTCCACACGATGGAGTATTATTGAGCCATAAAAAAGAATGGAGTATTGATACATGCTACAACATGAAAGAACCTTGAAAACATTATACAAAGGGAAAGAAGCCAGTCACCAAAGACCACTTATTGTATGATTCCATGTATGTGAAATTCCAGAATAGGCAAACCGGTGGAGACAGGAAGATTACTGGTTGCTCAGGGGGAGAAATAGAGGGAGTGACAGCTTAGGAATAGAAGGTTTCTTTTTGACAGAATGAAAATGTTCTAAAATCAGTTGTGGTGGTGACTGCATATATGCTTAAAATCCTTGAATTGTACACCTTAAATGGGCGAATTGTTTGGTACATGAATGATATCTCAATAAAACTGTTTTTTACATAACCGTAATAATACTCTTTGTCCTCTTCAGATCTCAAAGGGTGGTTGGGAACTTTGAATGAAAGAATTTATGTGAAAGTACTTGGTACCCTATGCCATGCTATACAAATGTAGCCTATTATATTCCTGAATGGGACCAATCAGCTTTTCCACCAGCACCTGTCAGTGCAGAACTCATAAGCTGTCATTCCTAAAACTACCTTAGCCCCCAATTAGATTTCCTTTTCTTCGGTAGTTAAAATTCATTGACAAATTCATTCATTTCGCCCTTGAAATAGCTTTGCATAATAGTTGCTTGTGGAATGCTTCTTACCATCACAGCCTTTTTAAAAGAGGAAATAACGTTTCTTTTATATGTTTTTCTAAAATTCAGCTCAAGTGTGCATAATTACCACACATACCAAGTTCCTTGCTGCATCAACCATGAAGTCCACATGGTGTGTATAATAATGTGCTAACTGGTAATCGTTCCTTTCCTCTCAAGTTCCCAAACCCCTCATTATATTTTGGCCATCGCTATGCTCTTCTGAGCCGTGGTGAACAGCCATCTGAATAAGCAAAAGGAGATGAGAAAGATATTTGCTCAAAGTGGTGAGGCTGAGAACAATATTGAAAGAATCTGGCTTTTGGCCAGGTGAGCCTATGAATGCAGCACCAGCACACCATTTTTAGACAGGAGAAGGAGGGAGAAATCAAGTGACCCTTTCCAGTGGCATTCTCTTTACTTGGCTGACCTGGCCAATCAGCGGTCTAAATAACCCTAGCTTTTTCATCCAGTTATACAGCCTTGGACCACAGCCACATTTCATTTGGCTTGCAAGCAGCCGATGCCCTCTTGATCTCTTTTTTACATTTTGCCAATAGTGTCTAATGATAAGAGCTTTTTTTATAAAGCTCTATGTACCTGGTATGGTGCCAAGAGGTGTTATGTGCCTCCTCACGAATGCCTTATGAGACAGATGGCAAAACCGAGGTCCAGAGAGACTTAGTCACTGGACAAAGTCACACAGCTGGTGGATGTGGCACCAGGGCTCAAACCCTGACTCTGTTTGAACAGTGGAGCCCATGCTCTTCATCACTGCTCTGTGCTGCACCCTGAAAACCAGTGCCCTCTTACAGTCTCCAAATTGTTACACATCAAGGCATTTTCAGAACGTGTGAAGTTTTCCTACCTCTGCTTTTCCACATTAACCTGGATCTGGGAGTCTGTACTGCTCCTCTCTCCCAGAGGCATGCATCCCTTGGTTGAGCCTCAAAAACAAAGGAAGCCTGGACATCCTTGGTGGCGGACAGCAGTTTTTATAGAGAAAGTGTGGAGTAACAGCGCTCCCAGGTGGTCATGTGCATTTTCTCATGTGGCCTTTAGGTGAGAAGGGAAGAAGCTGCCGCGGCCGACCTGGTGGCCTTCGTGATACGTGCATGTGACCCCCGAGGACCTGGCTGTGGACCTGGACTGATTCCAGGCCTGGACTCTCCCACCGTGACTGAAACCAGAAGTGCAGTCAAAGTCCCAACAGAGGTGTTGAAGATCCATGCAGAACCATAGGAAATCTGAAGACTTCATGGCCAGGAAAGTGCCTCCTGCCGCCCACTCCTTGGCCCACACCTGCATCTCCTCCCATGGAGCACCAGCTCTAGCTAAAGCTTTGTTTCCTTGCTGGGAAAAAAATCACCAACCCTGGGGTAGGGGAAAGAGCAGCAACACTTTAGTTCTTAGTAATTATTCACATCTTCATATGAAATATGTCCATCTGGTCCATCCCTGATAACAAGTGTTTCAAGGGAAATAGAAGAACATAGGAATGATGAGAGCCAGGAGTAGTGGGGGAGGCAAGAACTAGAGAAAGGAAGAGGAATCAAAGAGAGGAGAGAAGCAGGAAGGAGAGGGGGAAATGGAAGGCAGGAAGGGCCCAAGAAGAGAGGAGAGGGGGAGAGGGGTGTAGCCCAGTCCCCCCTGCAGTCTGAATCAGTCCTCATTGCCCCAGGCTTCAGAAGCAGAAAGAACCTGCAAAGGCAGTGTGTTCAATACACAAGACCCCCACTGGGCTCCCATTGTGGTGGCTTCGTGTATAGTCTGGGCTCTCCAGAGAAGCAAAATGAATAGGTCAGAGAGGTAGGTAGGTAGATAGATTTACTGTAAGGAATTGGCTCGTGAGATTTGGGGGCCTAAGAACTCATGATCCACAACCAGTGAGCTGGAGACTCAGCACAGCCGGTGACATAGTACCAGTTCAAGGCCGAGGGCCCAAGAACCAGGACCCTGGGTGGTGCAAGTGTCAGTCTGAGTCCAAGTCTGAAGGTGGGAGAAGACTGGTGTCCCAGATCAAAGAGGCAGAGAGAGAGAGAATTCTCTCTTAGTCGGCTTTTTATTCTTTTCAAGCCCTCGGTGGGACGAGGTTCACCCACACTGGGCAGGGCCATCTGCTTCACTTACTATACGGATTCGAGTGTTAACCTCATCCAGAAACATGCTCACAGAGACACCCTGAAATAATATTCAACCAAATATCTGGGCACCCTCTGGCGCAGTCAAGTTCAGACATAAAGTTAGCTATCCCACTTGGCAACAGCCCCTGGTGGCACACCATGTTTTGGTTGTTCTCACCCTAGACAGTAGAGCTAAGGGCAGAAACAGCCTTTTCCAGCACTGTTCTCACCCTAGACAGTAGAGCTAAGGGCAGAAACAGCCTTTTCTAGCACCAGAGCCCCAGCATCTGACAGAGTAAGTGCTCAAGATGTTTGGAAAGTGTAAAAACAGACAAACGAACCAACTCACAGATTTGGGCCCACTATAAAGAATATACAGTACTCGTCTCATTACAGAGTAGAGGACAGTAAGCTCTGAGTTCCGGGCTGTGCATGTCATCAGTTCTCAGAGCTTAATATGGTGTTTGACACACAGAATGTGCTCAATAAATGTTTGGTGACCTGGGGACAATTGAGTGATTCCCTTCTTAGAGATGGGGCTGGCCTTGTGTTTCCCTTGGAGCTGACAAAAAACTACTCCCACTTCTCATCCGAGTCTGAGAACAGGCTTTTATGCATTGGTATCTTTTACATTCGCTTCAGATTTCAGAAGGCTTTGTTTGCAAAATCTCCTTGCCTGCTGTCACCACAGCAAGGAGAAACCGTCAGAGTGCCGTTGGACCCCGTGGGGGAAAGCCAGGAAGGTTGTACGATTAGTGCTGTCTGCAAGGGGCCTGCAAAAGTTCCATGGGCCCTTCCAGGGGAGAAGGAAAATCCTGAAAATAGAGCCGGTCACAGCCTGGGAGCCTGCTGAGCTACAGGAGAGTTGCCTTAACGCAATGAGACAGGTTTCCAGAACAATTTGGAAAAGGGTAAAGAGATCCAGTCCAAGTTCATCTTCCTTGCTGGAAGTCTCTGCTCTTCAGGAAAAGCAAGGAAGAGAGATCTACCTTTGGGACTTCCGTGTCTTAGTTTTGCTTGTGGAAAACAGTGACGGTGATCCCAGAGAGTCACAAAAGTATGGGTTGACATACTCCCTCCTCAGGGAGGGGGTCAGGCTCAAGGAAAACCAAGCCGCCAGTTAGTCACCACTTCGGGCCACTCACAGAAGTGCAATGGGGTGGTAGTTAAGACGTGAGCTCCGGAACCAGAACTGCCCTCTGATGGAGGCTCTATCATCTGCTGGCTTGGGCCATTACAGTGGTGACACCAAAAGGTCGCCTAGCCACCCATGATCTCCATCAGACCTCAAGCTGTTCCAAACGAAGACAATAACCATCATTGTAATGAACAGTTGAAATATTCTCAATCTTCTGTGACTATAACCACATTAGAAAATGCTGGGGGGGGTTGTTATACATGAGCTAAGTTAACATGGTGTGCTTTTTATACAAACACAGATTCAAGACCAACCCCCTATCAGTCCCCACAACATTCCAAACCAGTTCACTACCCCAAGCCCCTCCTATAGTTAAATTCTGGAGCTAACCCTGGCAGGGCATTTGCTTTCAGTAAGACTCAGTTTCCTCCTCTATTAAGACAATAAACATTGATAGAGTTATTGAGTACTTTCTGTTTTCCAGGCACTGAGCAAGCAATTTTTATGTGATTTTTTTTTATTTAATCCTTATGACAACAGTATAAAGTCAGGCCTTTCCTCTATGTGCCTCAGTTTCTCAAGTTGTATGATAGAGATAATAATGCCCACCTCTTAGGGTCAGAGTGAAAGTTAAAAAGTTACTTGTTTATCTCAGTTAATCTGCCTCATAAAATACCCGGTTCCCAGATTACTATAATTTCATTCTGCACCCTGTGAAAACTTGTGATTTGCCATCGATGACGTCAAGAGCCAAAGTGTATCCCATTCTCAATATCTGGGGGGTGGCTGCCTTTGGGCTCCCAATTGGGATGTCACTCTCTTCTCAGTGGCTTTTTCTCAGGGACCCTTCCCTCTTGAGCAGCTTTCTTCTCAGACACGCTCCTCTTCACTGAAGTGCTGCAAACTCAATTAATTATTGGCAAGACTTCATATAACTTTGTTCCCGGTATTTCAAAGGAAATCATCACGCACCATGAGTCTGCACTTCTACCTATTTTACCCCTGTCTTCAGCAAGTAGTCTCCTTTTAATTTTGCTGACTCCTCTCATTGATCCTAATGTTTGCCCAGCTCCTCCCAGAGATTTCAGATATTATCTGACACTAGAGTTGGATTGGACAAGTCATTCAGCTTCCTGAAGGCTCAAATACTTCTGTTATAAAACTGCATTACACCTCCCACGTGGGTCATTAGGAGAATTTTAGGGGATATCATGCATGATCCTCTTCTGTGCATTTGTAATACATTGGAGGTCCTCAATAAATGGGACTTTTCTTCCACCCTTGTCAGGCCTGCCCCAGAAAACCCCAAAAGGACAAACGTGGAAAAAATCTAGCTCTGGTGTGCCAGCCCAGATTCAAGGAGAAGCCCCCTCGGCACCAGCACAGCAAGACTTTCAAGGCCCAAGACCTGAGCCCTGGGTCATGTGATCTGCTGCGAGGCAGTGTGTTGCCTCACTCAGCAGTGGAAGTGATTGTTGGAATCTGATGCAGTTGGAGACAGAAAAGACAATAATCTCACACCTCTATGATATTTCAATGTGGCAGGTACCTCTGAGACCACCAAACATGACTTTGGGTTACATAGCCAAGCACACTTGCACGGGGCAGGATGGGGGAGGGTGGTCCCCGGGTATCTCCCCTCCCTGACTTTGGTCTAATTCACCTGCTACCTCCCTCTCTCCAGCCCCTTTATTTTTTCTATTCTTCCTCTTGTCATCCTTTCCTGTAAATGGAGATCATATTAATACAATGAGGTTGTTAAGTATATCAAAGTAGATGTGTCTAAAAGTGCTTTGTTAACTGTAAGGTGCTGTACAGAAAGTATGTTTCATTGTTTTATTTTTCAGCACAGGAACTCCTCTCTATGCATCACATACCATCAGTTAAAAGGGCTGGTTTTATTTGGGGTGGGGGGAGGGATGTTTGTTTAGTTTTAGAGTCTATGGCTTTTTTGTTTTCTTGTTTTTTAGTTCTGGTTTCTGTGCACATTCCAGTTCATAAGGGAATTTAGTGGCATTTTGAAAACCCAGCTGGCCTCCCAGCGTGGCTGAGATAGAGACATGATTCTCTGGAGAAAGAATTCTCACCCTGCAGCTTGCTACATAGACTTGCGCAGGTGAGAAGTGGCTCAACTCCAAACTCACACCTGGCTCTCTGAGTGTCTGTCCTTGTGACTTTTGATTTGGGGATTGGATCAGAAACCACAATAAGTTTCCTTTGCCCTAACGTATGAGACTTGTCTCTCTCCAAATTGGCAGGTGCTCGAGCTTCTGATTGTCAAATGCAGCAGCTCCAGAGGACCCTTTGTGGTGCCCTGCAGGACCCTGTTGGGGGCTCAGTAACAATGCTTTGCTTCGCAGCCTGAGTTCTGAACCATTGAGAAGTAAGGCAAAAGACCCAAGAAAGACCAGAATGTCTCATGTTTTGCTGATACAGGTTAGGTTGGAAAATCTAATTCGTATCTGTTGGCAAGTAGAACCTCAGCTTTAGGCTGGACCCTGTTAAGGGAGTGCTGGACCAGAGCAAGCCTCCCCCTCACACCCCCGCCCCACCCCCTGGAGCGGGGCCCAAACCCACCTGGAAGAGCTGAGCAGAGCATGTGTTCACAGCAGAGGAGCCTGCTCCCAACGGGAAAAAGTGAGGCACTGAGCCAAGCTCCTGGTTTTCTTCCCAAGTTCACCGAGGAGAAGGAACTCTGCGCTAGACTAATCCTAGTCAAGGGCTATTCTTTGCTCGCAAAGTCTCGTTGAGACAAGTGTTTACAGAATGACAATTTCCTTCAAGAGGGACATCTGGTTACCCTATGATCTATTCTCTTCTGACATAGTCATTAACACACCTCCATCGCATGCTCTTTCTGGTGTTCACCACAAACCCCAGTTGTGTTCTGGCATTCACACCTCCCACCACTGCAGTCACTTCTTCCATTTACCTAACACCCAACACCTACTCACCACCAGCTGTAATCTGAAGGCACGCATGACATAGTGGCTCGAGTTAGTGTTTCCTCTTAAGCCGTTTAAATGATACAACCTGTCCCTCTTTTGTCCTTACATAGGCACATTCTGTTGGCGGTTTCCATATTTTTGGACTGCAGTGCCATTAGTGTTACATGAACCCACAACAACAATAAGTGGAAAACCTAATCATTGTGGGGTTTCTTTTGTTTAAGTCTGTTCCATTCAAATGAGTCATACCATTAAGTAAATACACAGTTTCCTTTAAGCGCTTAATCAGTTACACAAGTACCAAAGAGTTCACTCTGACCCTGTGTTGTGTTATGGTTTTTTTCCTTGTTCTGTAAAACTTTCATTCTTGGATTACACATTTTCAGGGACGACTGCCAGTTCCTCCTTTCTCCTCTGTCCCCTGAGCATGGTGTGTGTGTGTTTTCATGTCAGCGTCCTAGTGCTGCAAATAAAAGCCACCTTTCCTGTTTTTTTCAGCAAACTGAATCAATTCCAATTTTGTTCTGGGCTTCCCTGTTAGTGTTCCGTGTGCATGTTTTGCTGGATTGTTCCAATAAGCTTCCCACTCTGTTTCAAAGGCATCTAAGGTAAAGAGCAATACACTGGAAAGGAATTGAACGTTCTGAGTTCAGAGCCTCCTCCCTTGGGGCCCCAGCAGCTGGGCAGGTGTCTAAGGGAAATTGGCAGGTAGTTGCATCCTCCCCTGTACTTCCGTTATCTTCCCAACAACACTTTATACTTCCTTCGGCTATGTACACACCATCTGTATTTTCATAACTTGCTCCTCTGTCTTTCTCTTTACCTACTCGGGGAATCCACCAAGGCAAAACTCTGTCTTATTTTTTGGATCTCCTGCACCTAGCTCCTGACTCCTAGTGGGGGCTCAGTTACTATTTGAGGAAAGGGAAAGGAAAAGAAAGAAGTGAGGAGCTCAAGAGGGGCCAGGGCCCACAGCACCCATGTGTATGCTAGTACCCCTCTCCAGAAAGCTGTCCCCACACTTTCTCGTGCCCAGCTCCTTCCTGTCTGTCACCCCCATGTCCGTTCAGTGTCACCCCTCTGAGTGTCTGCATCCTTCCTAAAGGAACCACCAAATGGGCACACATGGACACACACACACACACACACACACACACACACACCATCACATTCTATCTTCCTTGATTTATCTATTTCTGACTCTTCGCTATCTGAAATTATTTTAGTTGTGTGTTTAGTTATTGTCTGTCTCCAACCATTATAATGTAAGCTCCAGGAGGTACCTTAGCTGCAGTATCTTAAATAGTGCCTGGCATGCGGTAATGCCTAAAGAGTTTCAATGGGATGAATAAATGGAGAAAGGGGGGGGGGAGGAAGGGAGTGTCTCCTCTCCCTATTGATTGAATAGGGATTCAATCAACTTGTTTTAAATGTAGAGCAGTGAGAACCTCCAGGGAGAAAAAGGAAACTGTTCTGCCCTTTGCTGACCTGCCCCCTGTCTCTTCAGTGTAGACAGCAGGGTCCAGAAAACATCTGTGGTGGGAGAACAGGAGGGAAGTGGGAAATGTCTCAAGCCCGCGCATCCTTCAAGATGCAAAGGAAGAATGCTGTAAGGAATGGGGCGGACCAGAGACGGAGCTGTCCCGGAGACAGTTCCTGACACACCGCCCACGTGCAGTGAAGTACAGGCTGAGCTCCAGAAAATGGGGAACACGGTTTGCACAGAATCCCACAGGCAGTTTCGATACATCACGGCACACAGTGAGGCCTCAGAAGGGCCCGGAGTCAGCCCTGGAAAGCCAGGAGCCAGAGGCTGCAACGTTGCTGCTCCGCCAGCTACATCGTCATCTCCGCTTTGCTCGGTGCGTGCGTTGGCTTCCGTCTCTCCCTGCAGACCTCTGCACGGGAGCCAAATCCAGCTGCTCCGGAGTCCCGCAGACCCATTTCCCGGTTCCAAGGGGGAGAATCTGATGGCACCAGCTTGCGGCAAGTGTCCACACCCCTTCTCATCAGCTGTGGGTTGGGGTCACTTTGTACGGGGGGTGGCAGCCAGTAGGGATCCGGGAACTGGGTATGTGGCTGAGAATCACCCCAAAGGACATTTACCGTCTTTACCTTGGTCAACAGGTGGTGTATGTACGCCAGACTGATAACATCTGAGAAAGTTTATTGTCCTTTCTTTTCAAATGTCCAGATATTTTCCATTTGTTTTCTCTGTCATTAACCCCCCATCACCTAGCACTGGGAGCATGAAGTAGAAAACGCTGCCCCTGTGAAATGTTTGCTGGGTCACTAGGGCATTAAACACTTGTTTCCAGGGCTCTTGGATCTAAAGCCGCAATCATGAGTCAATGACAAAGTAATGTTTACCGCCCTAAGTTAGCCTAAAGAAGCCAAATGTGACAGAAATCCTGTGGGCAACTTTCCACCTTTCTCTTTCATTGATTCTGGCGCCTGAGAAAATAACTCCTGGAATGTACCCACTGAGTCCAACCACCTCAACAGAGCAAGATAGTGTATCCTGAGTGCACCCAAAATACATTTTTCCATGGGTAGTTATGAGTCCAGCTCACACGGCCTTATGCCTCTCTCGCTGACACTTCTGACTCATTCAAATTGTTTGCTGGCTAGTGACCCAGGTGTATGTGATACAGGATGACACCAGGTGAGCTCATACCTTGGGTTTTTTGAAAACTTGGTATTTTTCAACTGATTTACCTTTGAGCAAAGTGTTCCTTTGTGGTGGAAAGTCTATTCCATAGACAGGGGGTGGTGGGGAGGGTAAAACAAGGTGGCTGGAAGCAGGGAAGCTGCTGGGCACATGAATGTAAGATCTGTCATCACTGTGAGAGAGACATAGTTCCGAAGATGATGACTCCTTTGGAGAAATATTCCTGCCCTAGGAAAATGTAATGCAGGTGTGTGTCCACCACTGTCCTGGCTTGTGGAGAGGTTTGGGGCCAGTTCTGTTGGGTTCCATGGTACTGCTTGCCCAGGTACGACTCCATGAAGACCCTCTAGGTGATCAAGACTTCAATCCCGGAGACTTTAAATGTTCTGAACTATTGGAAGGGGAGCAGCTGAAGGAAATCCTGGGGCACAGGTGCTTGCTTTCAGACCTAGTAATCATCACTGTGCTGCAGGCAATGAGCGTTCCTCACCACAGGTGACTAGGATACCTAATCTAGGTCCTCAGGACAGGTGGAGGTCTCCACGGGTGTGGGCTACTGGGCCATGGGCCATGTTCCAGTGCAGCAGAGCTCTCTCTCTTTCTGTCCTTGAGGTCCTTCCTCTCTCCCCACACCCCCTCCCCCAGTCTGTGGAATCTTTAATCTGGGGGCGGAGCTCTATTTGTTCTTGTGCAGTGATGCATCCAGCTCTTTCTGTCTCACACCTGTACCAGTAACTTCTGAACTTAAACATTAGTATTTCACCTCCTTTATTCTCTGCCTCAAGAGGAACATCCTTCCCCTAGAAGCACTGGATGACTCATATCTAGTTTTCTGTGCTGGGAGGAAGATCTTCAGGGTGCAAGTGAAGAAAACCAGAGTGCAGAGTTGGAAGGATTTTGGGTGTTGAGGGATAGGTAAGAACACAGAAATGATTCCTTAAAATATCATCCCATTCTATATGGATTAGGCATTGTGCCCATAATATAATGCTTGTTACTATGAATTTTGTGTTCTTGTTCACGTGGTTTCCTGCAGGGCTACACAACAGACAAGGGGACTTTACCCAGAGGGGAAAGCAGGAAAGTGGGCTGGATGTGACTTGGTGCGGCACCAGACCGAACCGTGGATGTCCTGCCGCAGAGTTGACTAAGGAAGCAGATCTCGAGAAACGTATGATATTAGACTTTACTTCCTTTTGGGTTTTTTTTTTTTTTAAGACTATAACGCCAGACCTCACGGCCAGCAATGAAGGTATGTTTTTTCCCTTAAAGGGGTGTCCTTTCAATCCTTTCTTGGGTAAGCTCACCTAGAGCTGAGTGAAGGGGAGAAAATAAGCAATAAGCAAATAGCTTCTCCTTTTCCCTGGGGTGAGTCAGACTTAAATTCTGAGGATGAGCATGAGTGAAACCCTCCTGTCTGGGGAGGTGGGATTTGTTGGTCTGGATGGCCTTTCCTATGGGAGGTAGAAAAATGAGGGAGCGCACCCCCACAGGGTGCCCCAGGACCCACCGCGTCTTACTGGCCCCTACCCGGAAGTTTGGAAACACGCTCCGCTCTGCACATGGCAGCCAGAAGTACCTGGGAGTTAACACCCCCAGGGAAGTGTCAGTCAGGGCTGGTTTGGAACAAGTGGATAAATGTACCCAATTTCTTCAATCCTCAGGACAATTCTGAGGCATGGTCTATACCATTACTGTCCAACAGAAATATAATGTAAATCATTGTAATCCTCATGTAATCATTTTACATTTCCTTGTGGACACATCTAGAAACATAATATGAGGCAGGTGAAATGAATTTTAATAAAATATTTAACCCATATATCTAAAGTGTTATCATGTCATGATCATATATAATCAATATAAAAATCATCAACAAGATATCTTACTTTTTTGGTACTTTTTTTTTTGTATGTTAGAAATCCAACGTGTACTTTACATTTAGAGAACATCTCAATTCTGATTAGACACATTTTAAATGCTCAGCAGGCACACGCAACTAGTGATTCTCATACTGGCCAGGCCAGTTCTATACTCTCTCAAAGTTTCCCAGTGTGAGTGAGCCCCAGTTGCCTGGTGGTAAGGTGGTAAATCTTCATATTGATGCACCCTACTTAGACTTCTTCCTTCCCTTCCCCGAATGACTTCTGCAGGCTTTTACCAGTGCTCCCTGAGGTCATCTGCTAAATGAACCACTTGCATCCATATCCGTGCCTCTGAGTCAGCTTCTGGGGACCACAGCCTGAGACACGATGGCTCTAAGCCTCTAAGCTCTAAGGGTAGCCACATCTCAGATGAGTTGTTAAATTGTTCTCAATTTTGAACTTTCCTTGAGGTAAATACTTGCTAAAAGTTACAGCAAGGTGTGTTCTAAGCCGTGACAACCTGAGGGAAAGGTTTGTTCTCGAGCCTCGATAGCAAAGGACAGAACAGTGTCCCCTCCCCTGAGGCCAAAGCAGAGGTAGCGGTAGCAGTGCCCATGGAGATAGCCATGCCCAGCAGAAGGGCAACTCCACGAGGGTCACCAGCAGCAGTGAAGCTGAGTGACAAGGAGGTTGGGGCAGAAGACCACAAGGGACTCTTTGCTTTCACACAAGATGGTATTGGGGACCCTCAGACAGGCCAGAGGACGGTTCCTAGCCCCACAAACCAAGGGGAGGGTGTACCAGCTCTTACAATTTTATATTTAAAAGGAAATTTAAATTTCTGTAGGCATGGGTGGTAAAGCCTGGACACCTGAATGGCTTGTTAGTTAAGTCTCAATTTGCTGCCTCAGTCAGGATGACTTCAGAGAATCCTCCATCCATACCTCAGAAAGAAAAATGATGGCAGGTTGAGATGCAGATTGATATCAGCACTGTTTATAAATTCCTCTGGAAGAGGTGCTTCCTTCTAGAACAGGTGCATGCTTCTAGGAGTTAGAGTATGCCTTATAATGATGTCAAACAACACTGAACACATAGAACAGCTCTATCAGGGGCACACCTGGTAGTTCAGTCAGTTAAGCGTCTGCCTTCGGCTCAGGTCATGATTCCACGATCCTGGGATCGAGTCCCGCATGCTCCCTGCTCAACGGGAAGCCTGCTTCTCCCTCTCCCTCTGCTGCTCCCCCTGCTTGTGCTCTCTCTCCCTCTGTCAAATAAATAAATGAAATCATTAAAAAAAAAGGAACAGTTCTATCAAGGTATGGAGCAAAGATGAGAGCAATTTTATGTCAGCAAGCACTAACGTATCCTTAGAAGAAACCTGACCCCAAATGTCCACATGTATTAACAAAATACTTTGTTTTGTATTTACCTAATGAAAATGGAAAATCCCTTCCTGCTTATCTATACTCCATCTCCAATTCTCTTAAGCAGAATGGAACTAGCTGTTTTTCCAGGCATATTTTTTTTTCCTCAGGCCATCATCTTCACCAAATATAGGCCAATATATTTTAACTTCCATGAGCCAGACATTAGAAAGGAACAAAATATCTTACAGAAGACTAGTCCAAACCTGAAGCTTTTAATCCTTACCTCCTAAAACCATGAGCCTTCACTACCTTTTCCAAAAAGTGAATTTAAAATGACAATGGCAACATTTTATTTTGACTTCCACAACACACTCTATTGAAATTACTCTCCCTAAGGTCAGCAGTTGAGCTCCTGTCCTAATAAACCTAACCAGGGATATTCTCTACATTCTCATTCTTCTTGAATTTTTTCTGTAGCATTCAACATATTGAACAACACTTTATTTGCTTATTCCATTTCAATAAGCATTTACTTATCACTATAAACTGAGCACTGTTATAAGCACCTTTAGATACATCAGAAAATAAGACAAAGACCTGCGCCCTTCTGGAGCTCACGTTATAGTACGGGCCAACTTCATTAAACCACAGGCCTCGGTTACTGATAGTTTTTAGAAGTCGAACACCAAAATGTCCTTTCTGAACAAGCAAGGAAAGGTCTTAGGCTTTGGAGGCTGGAGAATATGAGTCAGAGGCTGGAAGACAAGAGAAAGCTGTGGGGTGATGTGTGATTTTCACCTAAAGTATCCCCAAACAGTCAGTAAATTCCTAAGCATCACAAGATGCCAAGTGTAATTGGATTTCTTATGGAAAATGGAGCTGAGGTGTTGCTTAAATTTGGGCCTGGAGACTCCACTGGTTCTCTCAAACCCACACCCTCTCTCCCACTCCTGGCACCATTTTATGAGTTTGGGGCCTCAACCATCAAGCTGCTCTCCCTCCCGAGCTCTAGTCTTACTCTTCTCTACCCCAGCCCCATGTTGCTGCCTGAGAGATCATTCCCCAAAATACAAGTCAAATCCCGTCACTGCCTTTTTCCTTAATCAGGCCTTCTGAAATTGGTATTATGCTTACCAAAGATCCCTTGGTACAAATACACCGAGAGACACAGGTTCATTTGTCAATAGAATCATACTTGGAAAAAGCACAATGGAGTAATTTTTCTTTCCTCTCGAAACAAGAGTGAAATGCTCTTCCCATTTAAAGAGGGTTGACACGCTTTTCACTGCTGTAAGAACTATCTGAAGTTGACATAAACAGCAAAGATTCTGAGGAACTGTGGATGTTTGATAGAGCTAAGCTAATCTTGACAGCAACCCAGATAATCACAAATGGTTGTTTGGGGGTTTGGAGAGCTGACAGCAAGTGCAGTTTAAAGCCTGTGAAGCTAGTTCATTGCCTAGACGTTTAGGAGCTGCTGGTTAATCCTCACATCCAGCAGCTTGAGGTGACTGAAAGCCGAGTAGGTGTACAATGTCCAATCAGAAAGATGGGATCAAGTTTTGCTTCTGCTCTGAAAGTAGGTCCAGAGGGTGTGGGTGCTGCCCAGGGAGAACCAGCACCTAGAGAGGGAGCCTCGGGGCTGAGTTTCCTCAAGACAGCATAGTTAGGGGAGAAACAGCATTGTGACTGAAGGGAATCAAGGTCATCATCAAGAAGAAGGTGCTGACAAGCGTCAGATCTGAAGGATGACTTAATAAGGACTATAAGTATCAAGAATAACAAAAGAGATAATTGCTAACATCTACTGCCCAGGTGGTACACATGAGAAACTAAGCACATTACATGCATTCAATCTATGAGATGAGAGGTTGCTATTTCTTATCCTTTATATGTTAGCATTTCCCAGCATTCCACCTTTATTCCTCCTCTCTTCACATATTTAAAATTATCCTGGATGGATGAGAAACCTCAGGCATAGAGCAGTTAGGAAACTTGCCTGAACTTGAAAAGTAAGTGGTTAAGGAATGACTCAAGGCCAAGTGAAATAATGCTGAAAACCAGACAGTGAGGTGTGAGTCAGAGACCACAAGATGGAGGTCAGGATGGAGGACAGGCAAGGGATGGGTCGAGGCAAGTGGATTAGAGCTAAGGTCAGGACAAGTTACAGAACACTGAATTCTCCCTTAGCTGCATCCTGGTGTGTCATAGAAGTGAAAATGGCTGCTGAGCGGAGCCACGCAGGACTGGATGGGGATAATGGAAAAAGCATGCCGACGTAAAGAAGAATGATTATTTTGCTTTCTTTTATTCTGTTGTGATAAGAACATTTACCCTCCTAAGAAAATTTTAGGTGCACAAAATACAGTATTGTTATCTGTAGGCACAGGGTTGTACAGCAGGTCTCTAGAACATATTCATCTTGATTAACTGAAACTTTTTTTTAAAGATTTGTTTCTTTCTTTTAGAGAGAGAGCACAAGTGGGAGGCACAGGGAAAGGGAAAGAGAATCTCAAACAGACTCCGCACTAAGTGTGGAGCCTGATGAGGTGCTCAATCTCATGACCCTGCTGAGATCATGACCTGAGCTGAAACCAAGAGTCAGATGTTTAACGGACTACGCCACCCAGGCACCTCCATAACTGAAACTTTATATGCATTGAATAGCTTTTAGTTAGCCAGTCATTCAACATGTATTTATTGAACACTGACTGACTCTGTCCACTGAGGCTGCTATAACAAATTACCATTGACCGAGTGGCTTATAAACACATTGGAAATTTATTTCTCACAGTTCTAGAAGATGTAAGACTGAGATCAGGGTGCCAACATGGTCCAGTTCTGGTGAGAGCCCTCTTCCAGGTGACAGACTGCCAACTTCTTGTTACGTCTTCACTTGGCAGAAAGAGCATGGGAGTTCTCTTTCACAAGGGCACTAATCCCATTCATGAGTGTGGAGCCCTAATCACCTTTCATGGGCTCCACCTCCTCATACTCATATTGAGGGTTAGGATTTCAACACGTGAGTTTGGGGGAGACACATTCATTTCAAAAACCTGCTATATACCAGGCACTGTTATAGAAGCAACCCTGAAAAAGTAGATAAAACGCTGGCCTTACGTTACAATTTAGCTGAATAACAATAGATTAAATATTAAACAATAAAAACAGTAAATCTGATGTGTTGTGCTATCACAGCCAGCTCTTTCCAAGGAAAAATCCTGGTGGAACTAAATTAAAAAATTAAGGGTAATATAAAGAAAACAACAACTTCCTATCCTGCAGGCCAACCCCCTTCCTCTGTTGAGCAAAGATTCTCAAGGTTCAGGTGGCTCTGGCAACCTGAACATGGTCTTAGGCTTAGGGTTGGAAGCACTGTCAAAATCACTTAGGCCTTGCCTTCTGCCTTCCAGTTTGTGAATTCCCCTCACAGAAAAAGTTATCTGGGATATGCTTGAACACTTTGCAGGAAAGAAAACTTAGTGTTTCTCAACTCCATCCACTCCAGAGATGTTCCGTTTTTGTTTTGTTTTGTTTACCTTATACTGATCCCCACTAGAGTTCATGTTAACCCTGAGTCCGTCATTAAAAGTATTTTGTTTTCCATTTTGGATTATCCACAAATTAATTTTTTTTTAAATGCCTCCCAGATCACTGTTTTTCACACAATGATCTGGGAAGTTCTGGGTATTGTTCCACTCTGGGCACTCCATAAGCTACACCTTCAATATTCCTTCCCAAATTATGCCTGCGATAGAGCCCTGCTTGGAGTTGGCAAGTGCTGCCTTCTTTCTCCTTCTGCGACCTGTATTTAAGTCCCCTCACTGTTTCACACGGATCTTCATGCCTCATGGATCTTCAGCAGGATCAGGCATTCTTGTTTACAAGATTCCTTCTATATACTCCAAAGGACCATCTGACAGAGCCACAACCTCTGAACTCATGTGAAGCTGTTTTGTTACCATCTCTTCATTCACCAGAGGAGAGTCCATGTGTAGAAACTTGCTATAGACTAAAAAGTCCTCTTACTAGATTTTCCTGAGCTTCAGCTTCTGCTTAATTATGCTGATGCCACCTTCTGGAGTCCTGCTCCATAACTTACCTCCGTAGGTCTTGACGTAGGGCCCATTCCTTAGCTTCCTCGCCTTGGCAGGATGCTCTTGGAAGGCAGCAATTCAGGGTCTATCAAAAACCAGAGCACTCTCCTGTTAATCTTGGGATGTTCTCTGTTGCATTGAGGGAGCTGGACAATCCCATGGTAAGTTTCCTAGCTTTTCTTTTTCCTACCTCAGGCACAGAGAACAGACCGGAATGCATTATATCTTTGCCCTTGCCCCAGGGAATGTTCTTAGCTCCTCTGAACCACACCGCATCCTAAAGCAGTTAGCTCAGTCTACAGCTAGTAGTTCAGAACACTGGCCTTGTAATCAGATGTGCTGAGTTCGAATCCTGATTCTGCTAGGTGGTTGAGGAGTGGCCTTGGGCAAATAATATTTTCTAAGCCTCACAATTCTCATTGTGAAGTGAGTATAATAAAGTATAATGAAGTATAACAAAACCTACCTGGAAGAACTGTTATAGGTATTAAATTGTAACAGCAGAGGTATTGTGCTTGGTTCAGAGCGGCTACGAAATAAATCACTAGCGATCATTTCTTCCCAGGCATTTGTATGACTAGGAGATCTAACACCTCCATCAAGATCTCCTGATAGCACTTCTCCTCAACTATATTTAAGGTACTTTGTCCCATATCATACAAGCCTCTAATACCAAATTCCAGTCTTCACTTCCCAAACAAACCTCCTAGGAACAAGGCAGAGGGACTGATCCCTTCCTTCAAGTTTCCTCAACACCCCCAACAATGTCCTAGTCTCAGAGTATACTTGTGAATGTCCTCTGAGTATTTGTTCAGGCATATGCTTACCACCTGCACCCTCCTGGTCTTTCCTTCCTGAACTGGGAGCCGTCCTGGGACAGACTACTTGGAAAATTCACGAAGTTCCTGAGCGGAACTGTCTGAATTCCACCCATCTTGTCTAGTCATGAAAACCCAGGAGTGTCTGGCTCAGAACTGGCCACTTTTTTCCTCCAACTATTTACAGGAAATTCATAATTGACAATCACTTGGAATAGAATTCATTGCTCAACATGGCACCTGGTATCTGGTAGGAAGTTTTGGAAATAAATCATTAAATAGCAGTTCAAGTACATCTATTAAAGTCCTCTGGTCCAATTTAAATACACCTCTTTCAGGGTGCCTGGGTGGCTCAGTTGGTTGAGCACCTGCCTTCAGCTTGGGTTGTGACCCTGGGGTCCTGGGATCGAGCCCTGCGTCGGGCTCCCTGTTCAGCCGGGAGCCTGCTTCTCCCTTTCCCTCTGCCCCCTGCTTGTGCTCTCTCTCAAATAAATAAATAAAATCTTTTTTAAAAAATCTAAATACACACTTTTCGTATTGTCTTATCAGTCATAAATGGTTTCCTCTTCCCTCCCTCTGCATCCCTATAACAGCTCTCTTTATTGAATGCTTATTAATTGTTCCCAGGTCATATATCTGATAATTGGCAAATCTAGAATCCAACTGTACTGAGTTAAATAGTGTCTTCCCAAAATTCCATGTCTACTGGAACATGGGAACATGACCTTATTTGAAAACAAGGTCTTTACAGATGCATTTGAGTTAAGAGAATGTCATACTAGATTAGAGTGGGCTTAAATCCAATGATTAGTGTTGTTATAAGAAGAGGGAAATTTGGAGACAGAGACAGTAGGAAAACAGAGAAAGCCAGGTAAACATGGAGGCGGAGATAAGAGTCATGTTGCCAAAGCCAAGGGATGCCAAGGATTTCTGGCAACCACTAGCTACAAAGGGGCAAGGAAACAGTCCCAGAGTTTTCAGAGGGGACATGGCCCTGCCAATTTTGAACTTTCGGCCTCCAGCACTGTGAGAGAATACATTTCTGTTGTTTTAAGTCACCCGGTTTATGGTAATTCGTTACAGCAGCCCCAGGAAACTAATACACCAGCCTAAGCCTGTCAGATGCCAAACATCTTCATATTTAGCCACTACGATATGCTGTCTTGTGTTTGTAGTGCCTAAACTCTGTGTTTCATGATACATTTATCAGATGCCTCGTATTTCACAGTAGGAGACAGATGGTGCACCGAGAACTTGAGGCGGGAATGGAGAGGGTGGGGAAAGGTCGAATTATTGCAAGGTAGAGAATGGACAGCGCTATTTCTTGAAAAGGCGCCCAATCCTCATTACAGTCTGACCGTGTGGTTGAGCAGAGAAGGGGAAATGTGTCTGCTTATGAAGGAAGTAGGGTGCAGAAGGAAAGCAGGACTGGAAACTGTAAGGCCTGCCATGAACCAGCCCTGTGATTAGGCACATGACATTCAGATGTGGCTGCTTTGACACAGACTATCGACATGGGAACATTGAGACATGGCCTCAAAAATGAAAGAGTAACCTCTCAGCTTTAAAAAATTCCTAAACTCCTCACTCAGTCCCTCTCAATCCCTGATCCACTCTCCAAAACTCCCACTTCTAACACATAGCAGACATTTAACTTTTTAGCTGAGTAAATGAATAAAGAAGTGCATACTGACGCTAGAAGGAGGTTGGAGGTGTCAGAAATGAGATAATAGTCAACAAAAAGGAAAAAGTCAGATGTATAGAAAGAGTCATGAAAGAAGCCTCAAGAATCGGAGATGTCTGTCACTAACATTGGATAATCAAGAGTGGTAACACAAGGCAATGTGGCAAAATATCAATATTTGTCAAATCTTGGTAGTAAATATAGATGTTTGTAATATTTTTCTTTATAGTTTGGTGTGTCTTAAATGTTTTGTTTAAAAAAAGAACAACAGGGATGCCTGGGTGGCTCAGTCGGTTAAGCATCCAACTCTTGATTTTGGCTCAGTTCATGATCTCAGGGTGGTGAGACTGAGCTCCATGTTGGGCTGTGTGCTGGATGTGGAGCCTGCTTTAAGATTCTCTCTCTCCCTCTCCCTCTGCCCCTCCCCATCATGCCCCCACCCCCTCCCCCACTCACAGGTATGTGTGCATATGCACTCTCTCTCTAGAAAAAAATAAAATATAAATAAATAATAATAAAAGAACAACAGAAGAACAGCCACCTCCTAATGGCTATGTCAAAATGGTTGTGTCAAATTGGCATCGTTCATATCACTTTACTTTGATGGATGCTGAATCCTCTCCTTCATCAACAGAGCTTGTATAACTGGCAAAACAGTTCATTTCCACACACAGATGGACCAATACTTTGGAGAGAACCTGTGGAAATATATAGGAAAAGACATTGCCTTGGGCTCTGTGCTCCTTAGAATTTATGCAAAGGAAATGATAATTCCAAAGAAAAAAGGATGGAGAATATGTAGATGAAAAATTGGGGGACAAAATTGTATACAACAATGACAAATTGGGAATAACTTAAAGTAACCATGGGGGAGTGCTCACCACTGCTCCCACTCTGGTCACACCACCCTCCTTTTCCCCTAGATCACTATGGTAGCCTCCAGCTATCTCTGCGCCCACCCTTACACCTACAGTCCGCTCTCAGCGGCCAGAGTAACCCTTTTAAAAGGAAATGAGGGCACCTGGGTGGCTCAGATGGTTAAGCACCTGCCTTCGGCTCAGGTCATGATCCCAGGGTCCTGGGATGGAGTCCCGCATCGGGCTCCCTGCTCCCTGGGAGCCTGCTTCTCCCTCTGCTTCTCTCTCTCTCTCTCCCTCTCTCTCTCCCTCTGTCTCTCATGAATAAATAAATAAAATCTTTAAAAAAATAAATAAAAGGAAATGAAATCGTGTCCCCACTTCTCTTCCAAAGGTTCCCACCACCCTCGCTGCTACTAACCCTGACCTGAGCCACCACCTCCTGGGGCCTGGATTTCAGGAACAGCACCCTAACTGGTCTCCCCTTTTCCATCTTCTTTCCCCCCAAGGTAACAGTGAAAGTGTTCCTTTTTCAAATCATAAATCGGATTCTGTCATTCCCCTGCTCGGAACTCTCCAGTGGCTTCCCGTTTGACTCAGAGTACACCCATATGACTCAGAGTAAAGTCAGAGTACACATTTACAGTAGCACATAAAGACCTCATCTCCTTCCCAGTCCCCCTGGATACTTTTCGTTGGCTGTTCCCTCTACTAATGTTCTTTTTCTATATGTCCACATGACTCATTCCCTCACTTCCTTCAAGTGGTAACTTAAATCTCCCCTTCTCCGTGAGATCTTCACTAACCACCCTATTTTAAACGTTACCACTCCAGCACTGAGTGCTGAGTAATGTACAGAATTGTTGAATCATTATATTGTACACCTGAAACTAATATAACACTATAGGTTAATTATAGTTGAATAAAAAAATTTTTTGTTGACATTCCATATACCCTCACCCTACTTTCCTGTTTTGTATTTTCTCTTAGTATTTATCATCTTCTAACATAATAACTTTACATATCATTTTCCAAATGTCTATCTGCCCTACTCCAAAACACATGTATGCTAGAATTTAAACTCCAGGAAGAAAGGAATTTTTATCTATTTTGTTCATAGCTTGTTGTTTCCCCAGCACCTAGAACAGTGTCTGGTACATAGTTGACATTCGGTAAATATTTGTGAAATGAAAGCACAAATGGTTAAGTAAGTTGGGCTATACCAAGATGAGGGACGATTAAGCAATCAGAAAAAACTCGACTTGTACTATGTTTCAACTTAGGAAAAGTCATATGATGCAATGTAAATGTTAGAAGCTTATGATGCAACTTGATCAAAACTACATTGGTTTGGCTTTGGCAACATTGTTCTTTTCTGGTTCTTTTGCTTTCCCCTCCCTTAAATGTTAGAGTTCCCAAGAGGTGTCTGACTGGCTGGCTCAGTGGGCAGAGCATGCAACTCTTGATAATTGGGTTGTGAGTTTGAGCCGCCTGTTGGGTGTAGAGTTTACTTTAAAAAAAATGCTAGAGTTCCCAAGTTTGTCTTTGTTCCTCTTGTCATTTCTATCTACCCTCACCGCTTCAAATACCATCCAGTTTATCATGTTGTCCAAACATGTCTTGTGCCCAGGCTGTGTTCTGAACTTCTCACCCACATTACTCATTATTCATATTGTTTTGTATACACGTCTATTAGCAGCTAGATACCATTCTGGGAATAGTTGGCTGTTTATCAGTCTCCCCCATAAAAATAGAACTCTTCCAGTATATGACTAGGACATAAGGACTCAATAAATGTTTGAGTAATACCAGATATAATAAATTGAGTTCAGACTGCGTGCCAAGTACCTCTAAGAACCTTACATATATAGTATCATTTAATTCTCACAGCAGCCCTGTGAGAGGTGTAAGCTAGACGTATCTTCACACAGATGAAAAAGGCAATAGGATTGTAAAAAACAGTGACCAAAAGGTACGCAGACGTTAAATTTGGTCTTAAAACGAGGGGATCATAGGCGGTTTTTCTCTTTCAAAAATTCCTCTACTATTGTAGCTAAGCTGCGTGTGTGTTATGTATGAGCATGCGCCCGTATCTGCACGTGAGCAAATAAGCTAACAACCTCGGAGGGATAATGCAGCACCCGGAAGTTGTAGGGCAAGGTCTGGGAAAAGGGGCAGAACCCAGAGGTACTGAGAAGCGGTGAGCAGTCTGCGGAGGCGGGGCGTGCGGCGGGAGGAGCAACGGGCCCCACCCACGGAAACCAGTCCTTATGGGGAGGCCAAGCGGCTGCTCCTCGCAAATGACGTGCGGGGGCTGTGGGCGGAGCCACTCCTGAGAGGATCCGGCCAGGGGGCAGGGACAGGCTTGGCCCATGGGCCGGCACCGATTGGCTACCTCTGGGATGGGGCGGGTTCTAAGGCTCGCCCAGGCTCGTCGAAGGGCGGGGCCTGCGCCTAAGTCTCCTGGAGAGGAAGGAGCGCGACACGGAACCCCGTTTGGGACGCCTAGGTCTGCAGCGCCCTCGGCCCCAGAGGCGGAGCCGGAAGCTCTACGGTTTCATCCCTAAGCCCCTGTGTTGTAGAAGGGGCAGTTCTCTTCCTCTCGACCCGTTCCGCCTGCCCTTCTCCCCCTTCATCCGGAGGCCGAAGTCCGCTGCCCGGCCGGGCGGTGCTGCCGGAGCTCCCGGACCCGGAAGAAGCACTTACTCCCTCCTCCGCCATGGAGCCCACCGCGCCGTCCCTCACCGAGGAGGACCTGACAGAAGTGAAGAAGGACGTGAGTAGCACAACCTTGCCCGGGCGCCGCCCAGGGCCCGGGGTCGAGGGTGGGCAGGGGCAGGCTGCGGCCCCGCGGGCGAGGAAAGCGGAAACGCGGAGTGGGTGTCCGAGTCGGAAGAGGAGGCTTCGGGTGGAAGAAGCGGAAGGTCCAGGCACCGCAGGACTGCACCCGAGGGACCTTGGTGGAAGTGATCCCTCGTGACCTGTTAATCCACGTTTAAAATCGCTAAAAGTGGGGCTTGGGTTCCTGAAACCTTGTCCAGTGGAGCGTTTCTTCGCAGTCAGCTTCTTGCCCGCTCTTCACTGGTGATTTTTACCCCCGCTGCGCTTTGGAGCTGCGTTGTTGGGAATCGACTGCCCAGGTTCATCCTTGAGTCAGAATCCTTAGGCTGCTGGCTCAACCTGGAGCAAAAGCTGGACCAGTTAAAGGATCCCAAGCAGTGGAGCAAATACGTGAAACTTTTATAAGGGGGGTTGGGGGAAGCTCAACAGCTGAAAGCACAACCTGGAATTCCCCTAGTAAGCAAACGCCCACATATTTAAATTGAGAGGGGGGTGTAGCCGAAAATTAATTTACAGGTAAATGCTGAAAATATTCAGCACCTAAATTACGGTCTTTTGCTTGGACGCTGCAGAACTGCCCAAATCTTAATACTTAATGCTTGTTAAGGTTTTACTTGTTTTGCCATCTGAGATCTATATGAGTACCACTGAAATATCTTTATGTAATTTCAAATTAAACACAGAAACTCAACAGAAAATGAGTTCCGGTTTAACACCTTAGTACTTATACAGGATCATATTTGTGAACTGGACAAGACAGCAGCTTTTTAAATGTTCATCTACCTTAAACTCTTCCCCTTTCCCTCCCTTGAAAGGTTTATTACATTGTACTCATAATTACATAATTAAAATTGGCATGACTCATTAGCAGAAGGAAACTGGATATGACTGGGATTTGTGCCTTAGTTTCCTCATTCAGATTTTTATGGAGCACTTAATATATGGAAAGTACTGTTCTTGGGCCTAGAAAGAAACAAAAAAAAAAGGACAGTCAGGCCTCTGCTTTGTATTCTATTAGAGATAAGACTGGGACATTGATAACTACCATAGAATAAATGAGTGTTGTCTTATATAAGATTTGTGCCAGTGAAACCATGAACTTTAAAAGCTAGGCCTGGGGGCGCCTGGGTGGCTCAGTTGGTTAAAGCGACTGCCTTCGGCTCAGGTCATGATCCTGGAGTCCCCGGATCGAGTCCCACATCGGGCTCCCTGCTCAGCAGGGAGTCTGCTTCTCCCTCTGACCCTCTTCCCTCTCGTGCTCTCTATCTCTCTCATTCTCTGTCTCTCAAATAAATAAATAAAATCTTTAAAAAAATTAAAAATAAATAAATAAATAAATAAAAGCTAGGCCTGTGGTGGTCCAGATTCTTTGTCACACAATTTGCAGTGTTCCCATTTAATCTCTACAGCAGCCTCTAAGGGAAATAATTGTCATCCCCATTTTACAGCTGATAACAAAAGACTGTGAGAGCTTACAAGTGAGCATAATTATAAAACCTGTACACAAACACAGTCGTGAGTGTCTTCCAGGTCTTTATTCATTTTTTTTCTTATCAGTTCATTGATATTACTCATCTCTGTGATTTCAATTTACAGCTATATCAGAAATTCATAACCATGGGGAATCATGAATGGGTTTCAGGAGGTCTATGGAAAAAAAGTACGTGCACATTATTTTTCTTAGAAATTTTTTTCATGCTATTTTCAAAATGGTTGATGACCTCAGAAAGCTTTAAAATTATCATACACATATTTGGACTTCCTTCTTTGTCAGCTCTACGTCCTTATTTCCAAATATCTACAGGAAATCCACTTTTATATTCTGATCATAGAGGAGTTTTAAAAAGCGAAAGGTTATAGCCATAGAGGTGGGACTAAAGCCAGGGGAGTGTGGTATTCATATAAGACAAGAAACCAGGGCGCCTGGGTGGCTCAGTTGGTTAAGCGACTGCCTTAGGCTCAGGTCATGATCCTGGAGTCCCGGGGTCCAGTCCCACATCGGGCTCCCTGCTCAGCAGGGAGTCTGCTTCTCCCTCTGACCCTCTTCCCTCTCGTGCTCTCTATCTCACATTCTCTCTCTCTAAAATAAATAAATAAAATCTAAAAAAAAAAAGACAAGAAACCAGTATTTCAAGGAGGGGGGGAGTGGTCACCCGCATCCATGCTGCTGAGAGGTAAGATGAAGACTGACAGGTATGAGATTTGACAGTGAGGAGCTTATTCGTGACTGAAAATAATAGTGACACAGAGTGGAAATGAATTGGGAGATAAGTGGAGTCCTGGTATATAGACAAGTGAAATAAATGCACAGGGTGCTATAAGGACAGAGGAGAGGGGTGCCTAAGTCCTTCTGGGGAGTTTAAGCAAAGCTTCCTGAAGGAGATGACCACTGTGATGCATCGTACATGAAAAATAGGGACTTAGGGTATGAGAAGAGAAAACCAGACAAAGTAACAACACAGAACTATAGAGTGACAAACAGCAGTTTTTAGGTAGAACATAAAGTACCAGGACAGGTAGAGGTGGTGATAGACTAAGCTCCAGAGATAGGTAGGATCCATATTTTAAAGTACCCTGTCTGCCATTATCAAACAGCTATTATTTATTGAGTACTTACTGTGTATCAGAGACTGTGTCAAGTCCTCATATTCACTGTCCTACTTAGTCCTTCTAGCGGTCCTGCAGGTAAGTATTTATCACTATTTTATAAATAACCCAAAGCTTAGAGAGGTTAAGTTACTTGCCCCAGCTCTTACAGGAGTATATGGCAGATAGAAGATCTGAACTGAAGTTGGCCTGATCCAGAGCCACACCTCTGACCTCTCTACTATTCTGCCAAAGTTAAGGAACTTTATCTTTTAAGTTGGTGGAACACACCAAGTTTTAAATTTTTACAAAATTAACTGACAACATTTCAGTATTAGTAGAATTCACATAACACTTCAGATTTCCATTTTCTCTTGAAAATTTGGAAGATTTGATAGATGTGTGAAGGAGAAATTTGAGCAGGAGGAAAGAAATAGGAAGTACAGCTAGGTGTCTTGTTTGTTAATAGTCCATGCAACATATGATGAAGACCTGAGCTAAGGCAGTGCTAATGATAGAAATGAAGTGAAGGTGCAGATTAGATAAACATGAGGGGTAAGTTGGCAGGACTTGGTGGGTGGGTGATCAGAGGTGGCAGGTGAGCAAAAGAGAGGAAGTGGAGGATGAGTTGTAGGTTTATTGCACAATCAGACGCATGGTGGTACTCCCAAATGAGTTAAGAATATCAGAGGAAAAGGACAGGCAAAGATAACAAATTTGGTTTTGGACAAGTTGAATTTGAAGTACGTTTGGGATTTCTAACTGGAGAAAGTCTCGATCACATACACAAACTTGGGGATCATCAGCATATAAATAGTAGAGATGACAACGGATGAGTTGTTTCAAGGAGTTCAGCTTTGAAATCTATTCTCTCCACCCCCACAGCTTAAATTCATGCACTCAGCATAGTTTACGTAAAATATTGCAGCAGTCTCCTTATGGTTCTCCCCCGGTCCTCTCCAAAAGTTTTTTAATTGCTTCTTATTTATAAACCTTTGATGAATCTTTTGGCTACAGGGAAATGTATGTTTCTCAACATGTTAAAAAAATTCTTCCATAATCCAAACTGTTTCCCTTTCAACTTCATTTCTTACCACTGTTTCACATGCACCCTGCATCCCAGCTACCCCAGACTTGTTAGTATTCCCCTCTGTGCACCTTCATGCTACAAGTATAGCCTCTGTAAATTTCCCAGGTCACGGAGGTACAGTTAGTTTTTCCTCTGTGCTTCCCCAGTACTTGTGTTTTTGTTTGTTTGTTTGTTTTTTCTGGGTCATATCACATTGTCTTAAAATTATTGGCTTGTGTCTTGTATGTGCTCTCCAACTAGACCATGTGCCCTTTGTGTACAGGATTCAAGTTTTGTTCATCTTTGTATGCTCAGCACTTGGCATATTAGGTATTTAGATATATGAAATGTTTGTTTTGTGAATAAATAAATGAATGTGGGAGTTCAGTGGACTGGGAACTGTAGGAACCCTTCACCCAGCCTACTTTCCTGCCACCACGTACTCGGATACTTCGAAGGTCTTCCATTGCCTTTAGCTCATCATGATAAATGTAAGTCAAATTAGTCATCATCATCTTCATCACTAACATTTGTTGATGACTTACTATTTGCCAGGCACTTTTCCAAGTACTTTACATACATTATTTTATTCCTCATAATACTCAGATGAGGAAACTGAGGCACCAAGGAGTTAAGTTAGTTACCCAAGATCACATATCTAGTAAATGGAAGAGGTAGAATACAGTCACTGGCATCAAATTATTAATGCTATTTATTGGAACCCAGATCAGCTTTCTGCCAAATAAGCTCCCTGGGGCATTTCTCAGATCTAAGCCTGTTTTCTGTGATTTCCTTTCCTTCATTTCTTTAATTTCTTCCAACATTCACTATTTCTTTAGTGTACTCCCCCTGTCCCACGCCCACCTCCCTTCTACCATCTGACTCACAGAGTTAGGGTATAGTCTTTCCAACTAACTCCCAAGATAAATACATTATGGACTGTTACGGTTTTACTCTAGGAAATACACTCCTTGGTTTTACCCAAGGAGAATGGAAAACTAACAAACATGAGAAAGTTACAAATTACAAGGCCTCACTAAGTTATCCTCTTTGATCCTGACTAATTCTGGATTCCTTGCTAAATGGTAACTAAAATGTATGGAAGCCTCTGCTCTCATCTTTACCCCTGAAGGTGGAGGCCCTGAGCATACCTCCCTATTTCCACAGACCCAGGCCCTTTAGATTTGACCAGCTTCCTCCTCACAATAGCCTGCTCTTGGTTTATAGGTGTGAAGGTGAGATTAAAGCAGGACAGAAGCTGCAAGGAATGTTTAGTCTAGGACCGACTTCTGTCTACTTGGCCCTTCGTCTTAATAATATGGATATTAGTAGTCCTGAGCCTCCTGACTTGAGTACGTTTTCTCCCACCAGTTAAGATTCCTAACTAATAATCAGTCACCTATGTGATTTCCTCAAGGGTTTAAAAAAAAAAAAAGCACTGAAGCACAGTTTTATGTCTTTTAGGCTTTAGAAAATCTGCGTGTATACCTATGTGAAAAAATCATAGCTGAGAGACATTTTGATCATCTACGTGCAAAAAAAATACTCAGTAGAGAAGACACTGAAGAAATTTCTTGCCGAACATCAAGTAGAAAAAGGGCTGGAAAATTGTTAGACTACTTACAAGAAAACCCCAAAGGACTAGATACACTGGTTGAATCTATTCGGCGAGAAAAAACACAGAACTTCCTGATACAGAAGATTACAGATGAAGTGCTGAAACTTAGAAATATAAAACTAGAACATCTGAAAGGTAAGATATTTTGGTGTCCAAGAATTCATTTACATGTGACAATGCTTTTAAAAGTAAAATACAAGGGATGCCTGGGTGGCTCAGTCGTTAAGCATCTGCCTTCGGCTCAGGTCATGATCCCAGGGTCCTGGGATCGAGTCCCACATCGGGCTCCCTGCTCGGCGGGAAGCCTGCTTCTCCCTCTCCCACTCCCCCTGCTTGTGTTACCTCTCTTGCTGTGTCTCTCTCTGTCAAATAAATAAATAAAATCTTAAAAAAAAAAAAAGTAAAATACAAAACAAAAAACAGAAATGATCATTTTGTTTTTATTCAAAAAGTTTCAGCTTCAGAATTATATTTGATTTACATTTTTTTTTATCTTATGTCATTTCACTGGAAAAGTGGAATATCACTCAGTGTTCTGTATTTGTATTTATTTAACAGTACCGTTTATACAAAACTTTAATGAAATCCCGGTATACACATGAGTTTGTTTCTGAAGTGTGCATAAGATCAATCTATTCAGAAGTAACCCCTGAAAATACACATCACACATGAAGAACAATATATAGGCAAAGTCTTTTTATAGTAAGTCCAACTCTGATGGTTCTTCTTCCACCAGTTGATCACAGAATGAAGTGGTTGGCATATGCTTGTAAGAATCATGTTATAGAAGTTATCCATAACTTTAAACACTAGAGTCACACTCGGTCTGGCATGATGAGAGAGACGTGGGAATGGAAGTTGATTAATGGCATAGCAAATTCACTTCCTGTATTTCACCCTCACCCTGGAACACACACTCAGAGAAATACTACAGAGAATTGCCTGCACTGTTTAAATCCTCCTCTCCCCGCAAACCCCCTCTCTCTCTCCCTGTGCCTTTCTCTAGAGCACTTAAGATAAATGTGCATATGATGTAGCTCTACCCCAGGTGTTCTAGGCACTGGGGATAGAGAAGAGAGTAATTTAGGGCTCTGCCCTTAAACTCTGTCGGTCCATACTGGGAATCATTGGAAGTCTCCCCTCCTGAGCCATATTTAAGAAAATAGTTTCTATAGCATGGAACAGAAATGCTGAATGTATTGTGAAGTTGAAAAGCTAGTGGGGAAAAAAATGACATATAAATGTACTTTATAGACTTCTCAGATTTTACATAAAATTTGTCAGCTCAGGAGGTTCTGTGCCTTTAGACAGTTAGGTTAAATATTTGCTAAGACTAACAGAAAGATAAAATTTGTGTGTGTTTATTCTTTCACCCCGAGGCTAATTGTTACCTGTACCCATTGGATATGGTTAAATTCTTTGATCTGAGCAACCACTGTCATTTAAGTGAACTGTTAGGTTGAGAACCGGGACGTTATTTAATGTGAAGAGGAGACCTGGGTTATAGTTCTTACTTTCCCATGAAGTAGTTCTGGAATATTGGGCATGACTTGACTGTTTGGGGCCTCTATTTTTTATTTCTGCTAGTAAGAAGCTATCCCAAGGGACCTCTGACATGTCTAACACCCTGGGATTCAAGAATCTGTAATTGGTAGTGATTAACTCAGAATTTTAGCATATGCTCTGTTTAAAGTTTGTTTTTTATTGGGTAATACGTTTTGTGCCAGAATGCTAAAGAATATTAGTTGTGACAGCTGTTTCTTATTTTATGAAAAATTTTAGGGGCTACTTAATTTTTTCTAGGTCATTCAGTGGTTAAGTATATAAGGATACAAACTAAATGTGAATTATAGCATGTCATTTAGCTTCCTTAAGACTATTTCCTTATCGAAGAAATAAAAATAATGGTATACTTCATAGTTGTTGGGAAAAGCAAATGAAACATGAAATGGATTATGACAGAATTTATAAATTGCTGTTTAAATCTCTGTTGTGTGGTAACTAGCTTATAAGATGGGTATGTGTTCAATTTTTTAAGTTACTTTTTCATTTACATCTGAATACAATTTTATTGTAGGACTGAAATGTAGCAGCTGTGAGCCTTTCCCAGATGGAGCCACAAACAACTTCTCTAGATCAAATTCTAATGAGAGTAATTTCTCTGAAAAACTGAGAGCATCCACTGTCATATACCATCCCGAAGGAGAATCCAGCACGGCCCCCTTTTTTTCTACTGAGTCTTCTCTGAATTTGCCTGTTCTTGAAGTCGGCAGAACTGAAAATCCGACCTTCTCTTCAACTACGCTTCCCAGACCTGGGGACCCCGGGGCTCCTCCTTTGCCACCAGAGCTGCAGTTAGGAGGAGGAGGAACGTGTGGAAACTCTAGTGAGATGTTTCTTCCCTTGAGATCACGTGCTGTTTCCCACCAATGACAGTTTACAGCCTCTTAATCTTTTTTAATAATGACAAGAAATATTTGAAAGGATATCAATCTTTTTATAAAATTGCTAGAATGACAACATTTGATATATGTCTTTTAAAAAGCAATGGAAGCATACTTTGTAAATAGACTTTTTTAGGACAAAAGAAGCATACTTTTAGATAGCTGAAGAAAATCGTGTTGATCATGTAATTTTCAGTGTTTTCTTTGCATTTTTGAGGTATGGAGTGTTCACATTTTTTGTTTTAAGACTAACTTTAATAGGGAATATTTCTCTCTTTAAGAATAGTCTGAGGCTGGGTATAATGTCTCAGTGCATTTGTACTGGAATTTTCACAGTCTAATAGTCCTTTCCAACATACAGCAGTACATTTTCAGATTAAGCTACATCTATATGGTAATAAAGCCAATCACTGACAGGAAAACTGCCAGTGTACTGAAAAGAATCTCCCACTCCCTTGAGCTTAGAGACACTTACAGAGTCCCCTTCTGATGCGGAGGAACATCTAAGGGAGTTTGAGCCACCTAAGATCTCAATTTGCCAAAATACAATTCTTGTTAACCTTACTAATTAATACTATTTTCTTAGGATTTTCACAATCTTTGCTTATCATTTTCACTCCTACAGAAAAATCTCGGCAAAAGCCTGCAATTGCGTGTAATTTGGTGAGATTTTAAAAATATTTTTCTGTACTTTTCATTCTCTTTTAATGAGGACCACTGTACAAGGTGAAATAACTAGGACAGAATGTTGTGTGTGTGTATCTATGTGCCAGTTCTGTCTTCAGTACTGTTTGGAACAAGTGGGTCATTAGCCTGACTTGTGTTTTTATTATAACAGAGTTTGACTAATTTTACACCTTTATAAATTTTATGCTGTCATTGTTTTTATTTAAGTTATAATTCTGCCTATTTCCTGATATATTCTCATATATTTCCATTACTTTTCAAAAGCAAAGGTGGAAATATGCTATTAACAATAAAAGTTTTTCAATTGTGCTATTTTTTTGGAAGTTTCAGGTATTTCAATAGGAAGTAAATACCTAAAATACATTTTTTATGTGTACCAATTTTTATAGAAACATTACTTCAAGTTGTGAGATCAAGTTGCATTTCTGGATAGACTGATGCATTTATCAATCACAAAGAAGATTGACATATTCTTTAGATAAATTTTTTTCAAGCTTGGATGATTTTTATAGTGTAACATTTCCTAAAGATTATGGGAAGCATGTTTCCCATTCCTACGCCTTCAGTGAGGCATAAGAAATAGTGGCATTACATTTAAAGAAGTCTCGTTAAAAAGCAGAAGCAGGCTTTTCATTTCATTAATTAAAATAAAATTTGGTTATGTGGTTACTTGGAGTAGAATTTACTCAGAATCAAAAAGAATTTAGATATGCTGTATCATCTACATTTATAGTTTATAACACTGAGTTTTCTTTCAGACTGTCAACTATACAGACAATAAAATTAAGGTTTTAATAAACTTAGCCTTTGGGTTTTCTGAATCCTATGAAGTCAATTTTTTTTTCCTTTAAACTCTGAAAACCACCTGTTGCTGAAAATATATAAATTAGAATGTCAGACTGACAGGTTGGTAAAGGCAGGAATGAAAAAGTTACTTTTTACAGATACCATATTATCACTTCATACAAAAACAACAATTCAGAACTCACTTTTAAAATTTTATCTTAATTAAAAGACTTTATTTTTTAGCATGGTTTTAGATTTATTGAAAAATTGAGCAGAAAGTACAGACTTTCCCATTTTCACATCTTGCATTAGTGTGGTACATTTGTTAGAATTGATGAACTGGTCTTGAAACATTATTAACTAAAGGTAGTAGTTTACATTAGGATTCACTCTGTGCTGTGCAGTTCTACAAGTTTTCTTTTTTTAAGATTTTATTTATTTAGAGAGTGCATGCGCTAGCAGAGAGAGAGGCAGAGGGAGAGAATCCTCCAGCAGACTCCCCACTGAGCACGTAGCCAGATGCAGGGCTCAGTCTCATGACCCTGAGAACATGACCTGAGCCAAACTCAAGAGCTGGACACTTAACCAACTGAGCCACCCAGGCACCCTGGTTCTGTAGGTTTTGATAGATTCATAAAGTCATGTATCCACCAGTGTGATATACAGGACAGTTCCACTGCCCTAAAAATTTCCTTTGTTCCACTTACTCATCTCTTCCTCTTCCCTCCCCCTTCTAACCCTGGCAACCACTGATCCTTTTATTGTCTCTGTACTGTTTTTTCCGGAATGTCACATAGTTGGAATCATATGTAGCTTAAGTAGTATGTAGCCTAAGTTTCCTCCAAGTCTTTTCGTGGTGAGCACACCTTTTCATGAGGTGATTACACATCTTTGGTCAGCATGTTGCTCTTAGTGCAAGGTCAAACACTGGCAAACTAGGAACAGGCCAGAATAATGGCAAATTTTTGTTTCGTTTTAATTATTTTTAAGAAGTGTTTTGGTTCTGTTTGGGAGTTTCGGGGTTTATTTTGATAAACAGTTTTTATTTTAATTAATCTAATTTATCAATCTTTTGTGGTTAGTGATTTCTGTCTCTTGTTTTAGAAATCTCTGCTTATCTCAATGTCATGATGATAGTCTCCTATTTTTTTTCTGGAAACTTAGTTGCTTTAGTTTCACAATTGGCCATATAATTCATTATAAAGTGATTTCTGTGTATGGTATAAAGTAGAAGTCAAGTCTTACAGGTACTGCTTTTTCACCTAAGTAATACAGAAGGGAGCAGAAATTTCCAGGCTCTGGTCTTATCTTGCATCAGTGGATAAATATACACACTTTTGACTTTGGGAAAAAAAGCAAACCAAGAAGCAAATCTGTCTATAGTTGTTAAGTGCAATCTTATGAAGCCTACCTGAAAGCAGAGCTAAAACAAACTCAGAATAAAGTAAATGATTCAACATCGCACAACTGTTTAGAATAAAAATCCAGGGCTGTTTGGCTCCACAGTCAATGTTCTTTCCACAACTCCATGTTCTTCTTAGTATTTCTTAAATAACAAAGTTAAGAGTGGAGATTATTTTTTCACTCATTTAGTAATTATTGGAGTACCTTTTATTCTAGGTGCTGGAGATACAGTGATAAAACAAAATCTGTGTTCTCAAAGAATTCATACTCTAGTTGGGGGAGGTAAAATAGAAGCATGGAAACCTAGGTACTTCTAGTTACCATGGATATACAATAGGGCATGTGTGAGCTAAACCATGGGGAAGGGTATAGATAGCATCATCTGGGAGGTCCTCTCAGAGCAGGTGGCAGCTGAGCTGAGACATGTTCAAAAGGCACAGAAACCAGCTTGAAGGGGCTCCCACAGGCCAAATCCAGAATAATTTCAACATCAAAATAAGTAATGATAATAACATTATAAATCATTGGATAAAATAAGAAACCATGAGTCAATGCTAATGTAAATGGACAAATAATGTGATGAAGAATGGGATATTGACAATTGTCTCAAATATCTCCCTACAAAACACTTACTAATTACAAAGGAGGAAAAAAGTAGCTTGATAGCAGAAAATCCTGCCAGATACTACCTTAAACAAAAAATCAAGGGTGCTTGGCTGGGCCCAGCTGGTAAAACATGTGACTTGATCTTGGGGTTGTGAGTTTGAGCCCCACGTTGGGTACAGAGATTACCTAAAAATAAAATCTTTAAAAAAAGAAAAAGTTGAAATCGTTAGTACCAAAGCAAATGAAATCACATGCCTCCTGATAGAATGCAATGAGAAGAACACAACACCACTTTCATGATGTTCTTAACAAAGATTCGTAACCTGAATTTATCACTAAGACAAATTGAGGCATCTTCTACAAAATAACTGGTCTGTAGTCTAAATACCAAGGTCATGAAAGTTAAAGACAGAAACTATTTCAGGTTGAAGGAGATGAAGAGACACGGCCACTAAATGTAATGCATGAATCTAAACCAATTTAAAGATTATTAAATGTTAAGAAAATTAGCAAGCAAGGAAAAAAAGGTAATAGAGGTAGAATTGGTAATAAGTGTTTGGACTTGGACTATATTTTAAATTTGAAATGATAACACTTGCTGACCTTTGACCTGAGCACCTGGATTAATAATGCTGCAATTTGGGGTGCCTGGCTGGCTTAGTCTGTAGAGCATATGACTCTTGATCTCAGGGTCATGAGTTCAAGCCCCATGTTGGGTGCAGAGATTACTCAAAAATAATGGTAATGCTGCAATTTAAAGAGATGGGGCAAATTATGGGAGGTGGGGAGTATTGAGGGTAGGAAATGAAGAGTTTCCTATGGACATGTTTTTCAGGTATCTGTTGCTGCATAACACAACACCCTAAAACTTAGTGGTTTAAAATAATGACTGTTTATTTGTCATGATTCTGCAAATTGGGCTAGACTTGGCTTCATTGTTCTTATGATGGTCTATCCTGGGATCATTCTACATTCTTATAAAGGCTCAACTGGGATTCTATAAATTCACTCACAAGTCTAGTGCCTTACCTGGGATAGATACACTAGCCGGGAGCTGGCTGGGGTTCTTTATTCATGGTATCTCCAGCAGAGTAGCTGTACCTTTCTTTACGTGGTGGCTCAGAGCTCCCAGAAAAAAAAAAAAAAAAAAAGTGGAGGCATTCTCGTCATCTAAGCAAGGCACAAGGCTAGCCCAGATCCAGAAGGGAGAGGAAATAGACCCCATGATGGAAGGAGCGGCATGCAGCACTGGCATGGCAGGAATTGTTGACCACCATCTTGGTAGAAAATGTACCAGAAATATGTTGTTTGCAGTGCTTGTTAGACACTGAAGTTGGGAATTGGGTACAAGGATTTGGTGTTCAGGGAATACTTCTGGACTGGTTATATAAATGTGGGAGTTATTAGCATAAAATGGTATTTTAAACCATGGGACTTAATGAATTCACCTTGAAACATAAGGTTCATAGAAAAGAAGGATGATCCAGGACTGAGCCTAAGGTGCTCTCACATCTAGAGGTGAGACGGAACAAGGCAAGAGAGGAAACTGAAAAGAGCCCTGTGAAATAGGAAGAGAACTAAAATGTATGATCTAGTGAAAGGCAAGAGAAAAAAGTGTTTCAAGAAGGAGGCCTATTTTGGGACGCCTGGGTGGCTCAGTCGGTTGAGCGTCTGCCTTTGGCTTGGGTCATGATCCCAGGGTCCTGGGATCCAGCCCCACAATGGGCTCCCTGCTCAGCAGGGGGCCTGCTTCTCCCTCTGCCTGCTGCTCCCCTTGTGCTTGCTCTCACTCTCTTTCTAACAAATAGATAAATTATTTAAAAAAAAATCTTAAGAAAAAAAAGGAGGCCTATCTTGTTAAAAGGTGAAGGAAGAAGCAGCCCTTGGACTTGGTCACACGGAGGCTATTGGTGGCTTTGATAACAGAGACTCATGTTACTCAAACCGGGTACCCCAACCCCAAAGGCACTCAACAGTGGACCAGTTTTTTGTTTTTTAAGATTTTATTTATTTATTGAGAAAGAGAACAAGCGGGGGGAGCAGCAGAGGGAGAAGTAGACTCCCTACTGAGCAGGGGCAGCCCGATGTGGAACTCTAGCCCAGGATCCTGGGAACATGACCTGAGCCGAAGGTAGATGCCCTCCAACCAACTTTTTTACTTTCATTTAAGTATCATTCCCTCTTAGATCACCAGGAGGAGTGAAAGATTTCTAGTTTTCTTGGTGACTAGGTTATATCAATTACTAAGAGAGGGAACACATACAGAAACAAGTCATATGGAAAGACAGGTTACTGATCTAGTAAGTGGGTGTTTGAAGCCCCAGCAGGATGTCCACATGGAAAGCTTAAGACCCAAGGGGAGGTCTGGTCCAGAGGTTGGATGGAAAGATTGGGGTTGGAAACCCAGATTTGGGAGTCACAAGCATAAGGTAGTTAATGCCATGGAAAGAGATGGGCTGACTTGCAACTTTGTAATGCCCTCTGCAAAATGATAAGTATTGCTGAAAGATGGTATAATACGCTGGGAAACACCAGCGTTTAAGGGCCATACAGGGCAAATCAAGAATGGAAAGAAGCTGACAATGAGAAGCCAGAGAGTTTGGAAGACCCACCTAGTGGTGAGATGCAATCCAAGAGGAATTTCATCAAAGGTAGTTTTCAGAGCCCATTGTAATGAGGTCGAGCAGGAGAGGATTTAGTCTGTGACTTGGTAAGTCCACCGCCCATAGAGGTCTTCCATGGTGACTGCGGGAAGCAACCAGACTGAGAGTAATTTTCATTTTGAAGAGGAGATGCGTGAGATCGGGAAGAAATCCTGGCGTCTCTGGGCGATGGCTAAGGTGAAGTGGCAGTGAAAAAACAAATTCTTATCTCTTGTATGCCTTTAATAAATGCTTATTGAATGTTGAAAGTTTGGTTGGGACCACTGGTACAGGACTTGCCTCTTCTCAGGGTTCCTCCGGAAGGAGCCTAAAGCAGCCCCCGCTTGGCTACCAGCGCTCCCCGCCTCCCGCCTCAGTGCCGAGGGGGGAGGCAGGAGCCCGGCGCAGCCGTCAGGGGGCGCAGGCCCTGTGCTCTACCGCAAGACTTGGGGCGGAGCCAACCGCGGGGCGGGCCCTGAAGCAGCTTCCGGCTTCCGGCGGAGTCCACGGTCGTCCCGCGCAGCCGTCATGGCGGCCGAGGAGAAGGACCCCTTGAGCTATTTCGCGGCTTACGGCAGCAGCAGCTCAGGTTCGTCGGGCGAGGAGGATAATAGCGAGCCGGAGGAAACAAATCGCAGGACCCCAGATCCTGCGAAGTCGGCGGGCGGCTGTGGGAACAAGGCGGAGAAGCGGCTGCCGGGACCCGACGAACTGTTTCGGAGCGTGAGTCGCCCGGCCTTTCTCTACAATCCGCTCAACAAACAGATAGACTGGGAGAGGCACGTCGTCAAGGCGCCTGAGGAGGTGAGGTTCCCGACCCGGTTTCCCGATCGTGGCCCCGGCCTCCGCCCCCTTCCTCCTGAGCCCTCTCCTGGGGACCGGCAGTTCGTTCCCCCACACGCAATCACCTCCTGCGGGATGCCGCACCACCCCTCCCACCTCCAGCCCTGGGGAGCCCGGGCCCCCTTCCCCAGCCTGGTGGGTGTCAGACCGGCCCGCAGCCCCCACCCCCTTGTGAGGAGACCCAAACCTCCGCGCTCGGTGCCCCGACCCCGCGCTGCGAGGACTAACGGTGGTGACTCCCCCGCCCCCCCCCCGCTGCAGCTTCTCCCCGAGACCCCTTCCCTTTGACGCCGAAGTGCCTGCGGTGCTGCCTCCAACAGTGTCTGCTGCAGCCTCCTGAAGGGGTCAGCCTTGGCGTAGTATCTGAGACTGGATTCTTCTTTGGTAACTAAAAGTTATTAGCTTTATTCGTATAGGGAACCCTTTGGCTTTTCACTTAACAGTATTATGATTTTGATGGAAAAAAATGTGTCTTTAAACCTTAAAAAAAAAAAAAGTCAGCCTGAACAATGAGCGAACGGCAGGGAGGTGCATGTGCCCATACCGATTGTGGGAACCTCGGTTCCTCACGGTGCGTCTTAATGTGTTTGCTTAACAGCCTCCAAAAGAATTCAAAATATGGAAGTCAAACTATGTACCACCTCCGGAGACCTACACTACTGAGAAGAAACCTCCCCCTCCAGAGCTGGATATGGCAATAAAATGGTCTAACATATATGAGGACAATGGTGATGATGCCCCACAGAATGCTAAGAAAGCTAGGCTTCTACCGGAAGGGGAGGAGACAGTGGAATCAGGTAAGACGAGTCAGACTCCGTTGATAATACCTTTTGGTCCCTGTGATGAGTTTAAAAAGAATAAGATATTTAATGAATGAAATTTAAATGTAGCGATTTAACATATCAATTATGGTGTATGATTATTATTTTTGCTGCAGTTTTGAGAAAGACTGTATAAATTCGGCTTTGAAGTGAAGTCTCTGAAAGGTCAACCAGTAGTATTTACTATGTTTTAGAAAAAGATCTTAAGTTATTCAGGCTTTAGAGTGAATTCTCTGATATCTCAAACAGTAGTATATATGATTTATTATGGTGCCCTTTTAAAACAGAGCCAGTTAATTCATGGATTCTTTCTTGTGATTGCAGCTTTGAAGAGCTGGAGGCTTCATTTTCTATTAAAGCAGTTGTGGTTTAAAGCCAAAATTAGGGTGACAAAATGAAGTTAATTGAGTAGTACTACATAGTAATAGGAAGATGATGACTTAGTTGACTTGCTTATATCATAATTTCATCTCATATTTAGAGTGTAAGTAACCACAGTAATCTCTGCTTACACACTTTTACCCAACCCCCCCAATTCCATCCTAAACACAGCAGCTAGTGATCACTTTCTAAAAGTGATGTCTGGTTATGTAACTCACCTGCTTAAAATCCTTCACCAACAGCATAGTCAAAGCCTTCTGATAGGCCCTGCCTTTTTTTCCACCTTCATTTCAAATGGTGCTTTTTCTAGCACTTTAAGATCTTAAAATTGAAAACTGAATAGACCACGCTATTTTATGGTTCCATGCCTTTCAGCATATGTTGCTCCTTACTCTAGAATGTTCTTCCATCCCTCTTTGGCTGGTAAACACATTCATCCTTCAAAATCCAATTCAAAGAAGAAAAAAATGTCAGCACCTCCCTCAAATTATTTGCTCCTCTGTACCTTGTATGTGCTAATGCTATTGATTACACCTGTCATCTTTTATGAGGTTATTTGTTCATAAGTCTATCTTCTTTTTTTTTTTAAGATTTTATTTATTTATTCATGAGAGACAGAGGGAGAGAGAGAGAGAGAGAGAGAGAAGCAGAGGGAGAAGCAGGCTCCCAAGGAGCAGGGAGCCCGATGCGGGACTCGATCCCAGGACCCTGGGATCATGACCTGAGCCGAAGGCAGACGCCTAACCATCTGAGCCACCCAGGAGCCCTAAGTCTATCTTCTTTATGAAAATGAGTTCTTTTACAGTTTGTAGTATATTTTAAATATTCAGTGGATAATTGTTGAATTGGACTAAATACTTGGACTGTCATTTTTATGAAAGGGCATGCCAGTTAAACAGATTTCTGATGTTCTCATAAATCCAGGGCTCCTTACTTAGCTCCTTTTACAATCAGGCAGAGAGTTTTGTTTAGGAGAAAGAATAACTGATAGGAGTTCTTCAGTTTTGATTCTACTTGGTTTTTCCATTTCTTTCACTGTTTTCCAATGTGGATTAGAAGTCACTAATGAAGGTGTATGTTCAGTAAATGGCATCCTTTTAAATCCAAATACCTCATACTGTATAGCATTATGTAATTTTAAAAAATTTGCATAAATGTTTAATCCTACACCTTGTGAAATCAGATGGGGAAATGTGGAAATGAGAGCTTAATGTGGCTTGTCCATGATCACAAAACTAGAAAATGCCAAGTTGTAAAATAGGTACTTTCACACAATTTTTAAAATTTATTGTTCTTAGCAACCTAGTACAGAAGTGGTGCGTAATTCATAATTATAATGAATTTTATCTATAAAAGGAAATAATCTCAGATTAAAGAATTGGCCCAAGTAAATTCACACAGCTAGGAAGAGGCAGAATTAGAATTCAGATTCAGGCCTTTAAATGGAAATGATGCCTCTGTAAGCTGGGGTTTATTCTCTTGATGTTTTGCAGGCTGTAGTGCTTGAGAAATAGCTGTTCTGTAGGAAGTAAGAACACTAGAGTTGATATTCAAACTAAGGTACCATAGGCTGGTGCTCTATCCTTGTTCCTATATGGAAAATGTGAGGATTCTATACCAGGACAAATAAGCAGAAAGAATTACCTTTTTTTCAGCTTGTCTATTGAGTTCAGATAGAAGAAGTTCCAAATATGTGGCAAATAATATTGTTATTCTCCTAGATAATTTCTGTTCTTTTGATGGTCATATGATGGTCCTCTATCAGAAAGTGTACATAGACAATATCAAACGACAAAAGGACCCAGTGCTCAGACAGTTTACAGTAAAGCTGGATCATAAAGTTAAAAGATAATCCTGGAATCTTTAATTTGGATTCTAAATGTTGGTTATTGAATATAACTATCTTCTTTTTTAGATACTTTTCTTTTTAGAAGTGTTTTTTTGCCATTTTAGAATCCCGTACCGTGTTCACAGAGTCACTATAAAATTGATTATTTTTACCTGTATTTTTTAACTTAATACCTTGTTTAAGAAATTCTATACTCTTAAATTATCTAATTTTTAGATTATTAAGTTATTTTTACTTTTTCTACTCATTTTTTGCACTTTGGCCTTTTTTGCCAGTTAACTTCCAGATTTTTTTTTTCTTTAAAAGTTGGGAAAGAGAGGCACCTGGGTGGCTCAGTCGTTAAGCGTCTGCCTTCAGCTCGGGTCATGATCTCGGGATCCTGGGATCGAGCCCCGCATCGGGCTTTCTGCTCGGCGGGAGGCCTGCTTCTCCCTCTCCCACTCCCCCTGCTAGTGTTCCCTCTCTCGCTGTGTCTCTGTCAAATAAATAAATAATATCTTTAAAAAATAAAAGCTGGGAAAGATTCAAAACTCATCGAGGCTTGCTACTTACCAGCACTTTTTGTCTGGTAATTGTGAAATGAAAATTGGTAAGGCTTAGATATTCACATGTCCTTAACCACGAAATCCTAGTTAAAGTAGGTAATGCTTTTTCTTTTTTCTTTCTTTTTTTTTATAAGAATTTAGAAAGCTCATATTAACAATGTAAACTTCTTTACCTCAGGTGGCATGAATTCCATAACAGAAAAATTTTTTCCTTACTAATGCCTCTGTAATACATGGTACAGAGTAGAGACTCAATAATCTTGATAAATGAACATTTCCGGGTGGTTTTCATTTTTCCTCTGGTTTTTTAAGGTAATACCTTGTTATGTCACTAGATGGCAGAAGCTCCGGTTCAAATTACTGGTAGAAAATTGTTTTTCCAGCCCTAGTAATTTGTGTTTTTTGTTAATTCAGTAAATCTATTTAAAATTAGAGACTAACAGAAGTGTCTCACAATCATCTTTTTTTTTTTAAGATTTTATTTTTTTGAGACAGAGCGAGAGCAAGCACCAGCGGGGGGGAGGGGCAGAGGGAAAGGGAGAGGCAGGCTCCCTGCTGAGCAGGGAGCCCAAAGCAGGGCTGGATCCTAGGACCCTTGAGATCGTGACCTGAGCCAAAGGCAGATGCTTAACTGACTGAACCACCCAGGCACCCACAATCATCTTTTTAATAATATGTCAATGGTGGATTTTATAGCAGAGTTAGAAAATAAATTTCAATTTTTATTCTATGAAGATAATGTCAAAGTCAAGCAATGATGTTAATTAAACTCCATTTAAAAAACAAAGACTTTGGCTTATTTGAGCTGTGTGCCGTATCACTTGGTTTGTACATTATTTTTGTGTATACATGATAAACTTGATTAAAACTCTGGTTTTTGAAGTCCTAGGATGATTCATTGATCTGAATTTTATTTTATCTTGCTGCCTATATAAATCCATACGTGCTTTCTGAAATACATGAATAACATCGCCATACTATGCTTGAAAGATGAATGAAGATAAATCATCTGCTGTTGATTCTAATTATTCTCCACATCAACAAAGGAGATATTCTGAGTATGGTACAGTTAGCAGAAGGGAGTTGAAGCCTTAAGTTGTAAATGTATTTCCTCCATAAGGAGGTTATGGTGTGATATAAGCAGCATTTCCCCGATTTTTTTTTTTTTAATTAAGTAAGCTCTACACCCAACGTGGGGCTTGAACTCACAGCCCCAAGATCAAGAGTCGCGTGCTCTACTCCTGACTGAGCCAGCCAGGCACTGCAGCTTCCAGTTTTTTAATATGAAGACCCCATTCAACATCAGAATATTTTATAGATCACCATGTGATAGACATTGAACGTTGGGTATCTGTTGATTGAGAAGGTAAAGCCAAAAGTGCAATGAATCCAGTAATGTGGTTAAAATAAATTTGTATTTTAAAATTTATAACTTCTACATGTTTATCTATATGGAGTTCTCTTAACATAAAGCCACACACATGTTCAGAGAGAATACAGTTTTGGTGAAACATCTACCAATGAGTGCTTTTTAAATTTCAGAATAAAAGGACGGGTTATAAATACGGAAGGGAGTTGTTTTGCGGGGAGAAAAGCAGATTGGAAGGGAAAGAACAGCCAATGGCCACTTAAATACTTAAATATTAGATTGATACTCTTCTTTGGTAAAAAGAATAGAATGTGTTCCATTTTTACAACATGTAGATTATTTAAATATACACAAAGTGTATACTGTGGAATATATAGGAATAGCTTTTTTCCAGAACAAGTCTGATTTTCTCATTTTAAACTACCTTAACATAGCACTAAAAGGTCACTCTGAATTTTGTGTGACACTACAATTAAAAAACTTCTTGTTTTTACTTGCACTTTAAAATCAGAGTTCTAAAAGTTAATTTTTGGTTTTTATTAGGAAACTGGAAGACACATAAGTTGAGGATAATGATTTTGGTCTAAAGTCAATGAAATTTTAATACTTTTTTTTTTTTAATTACCGATTGAAACTTTTCCTTTCCTATTTAAAGATGATGAAAAAGATGAGCATACTTCTAAAAAGCGCAAAGTAGAACCAGGAGAACCAACAAAGAAGAAAAAGTAGAAAACAACAAATGACAAGAATTTCTGGACTGCGAAACTCGTTGAAACGATTTTTTGGGGCAGATTAAGTTGACAATTTAAATTATTATGAAACAACATCTCCATGAAAGTACATGCTAATTAACTAATAATAAGTATTGCTGTGGGAACTTTCCACTGTAGAATTCATTTTTTATTTAAAACTTTATTTAAAACTCAAGTGGTGATTTGTGATTGTGAAATTGACAACACATGGAAGCATTCTTGCTATCACAGAATTGGTGACATGCTTTGAGAGTTTTGTCACATGTCCACATGCCAATGTTCTATGAACCTTTTATAAAGGAATATATTTTTAAAGTAAATATATTGTACTGTGAACTTGTAGGGTGCTTTTCAACAGTGTTTGTACAGTGTAAATAGATCATGGAAATAAAATTACTTATTCAGTATTACTATTATTGCATAACATTAGCATTTGAATATTTGTGACAAGGAACCTTTTTGCCATGTGATGTTTTAATAGTAAGTATTACCATCTAGGAGTGCCTCCCGTGTTCCAGGTGCTTTGTGGATACTTTTTCTCTGATCCTCAAACAGCCTGGTAAAGCAGTTACTAGTGGCTTCATTTTATAATAAGAGATTAACTTACCCAAGGTTCCACAGCGAGTGAGCAGTGATTTGGGGACTTAACTAAGGATACTTGAACTCCAAAATCATCACCCTGAACCACCTGCCCACCAAACTTTGTTTATCTTCTAGGGACTGCAGTGGTCATGTCTTCAGATGCTCTCTGTGGTAAGCAGGGGGATCTCCTTACCTGATTATATCACTGCACTTTATCATGTAAGCCTTATGTGATGGTATTCTTTAATTTTCCCTGGTAAATAGTTTGCTGAAGATAAGGATTCTGTATAAAGAATTGGCAGAGGTAGCAAATAAAAATACAGGACACCCAGTTAAATTTGAATTTTAGATAGACAACAAATAATGTTTTGTATGTGCAATATTTGGGACATACACTAAAAATGTGTTTATCTGAGACTTAGATTTAACTGAGCTTCTTGTGTTTTATCTGACAACACTACTTCTATTGTGTTTTTGTACATGGCTCCTATTTTAATGCTTTGCATTTAGTAATAAAATCAGCAAGGGGTAGCGAGGAAAGTAATCATCTTTGATTTTACTTCTATAGTCCAAAATGCAGTGCAGTTGCAGTTATTTGTAGCATTTTGAAATATAAAAAGGAGAGGCTAGACATTGTATCAGTCGTTCCATGAATCTTAATACCTTTCAGGGACAAGAGTTAATTATAGGACACTGCACCTTTAGTGTTTACGAAGACGTTGGCCTTTGAGTTTTTTAAAAAAATCCTCAGTCTAGTTGTTTTTCTTCAGTACTGGAAACCAGTACTTGAAAAACTGTAAAATTTGTTTAATTGGGAACATGGATCAAGTAGATTAAAATTTGTAAAGGGCATAAAAGTGATGATGCTAGCCATGGTGTTTTGTGGGATGAGGAAGGAATATAACAGTATGATAGCTTCCAGTACATCTCAAACTTAAAAAGATTAATTCTGTAGCTGTGCATCCTCTATGTTTATAGATATGATTCCCAAAGTGGAAGTAATTGGTAAAACAAACTTTTTGTTTAAAGCCTTTGTATATGAATAATTTCGAGGGCTGTAGTATCATATTAGGGAGTGGCATCAAGTGATAAAGCATGACTCCATGGTGACACCAAACTACAATGAAATTATAATTTTGAGTCTGTGATTCCCAAATCTAGAGAAATAAGTTGCTGGATACATGTATTGGAGGAGCAGATATCTCAAGAAGTTACTGAAATATTACAAGATTTAAAAATTAGCATGAAGGCAAACCTCATACAAAAAAACAAAACCCAGCAAGCCACTGTCGGGAAATCTAACCTCTTTTTATCACCCATTAGTTCAACTTCCAACTTAGATCAGTAAGTTTATGACAGAACAAAAGCTCACTAGATCAGTCTCTAGTGATGCTTTGAGCCCCCTAGTAGAAGATAACAGAATGAGGGTGGTGGGGAGGAATAAATACTGCTTTTTTGGAAGGGGGATTGATAGTTGAGGACAGTTCGTGGCTACACTTGTGAGCTCATGCCCCTGCTGGGAGATGGATGGCTATTTGAGCAGTTCTAATGTAGGAAGGGGAAGAGATACTTTAGGAAGAAGGAGGCTAAATATTTTGGAGCAGTCTGATTCTGCCATTTGTATCTCATTGGGTTTCTTTTCAAAATATGGCCAAAAAACAGAAGGGGAAAGGGACCTCTATCCAAGTTGTTTCTTTTTTGACAGATCACTTGATATTTGACTCTTTCCTCATCTTTAAAGAAGTTAAGCCATATCAGGCATAAATGACTTTCTTTTGTGCAAGGATAAAATTTGAGACGAACTAAGCATCTGTGGGCCATATTTAAAAAAAAAAAGCTTAAAAACCTAAGTAAGTAGCTTTAAGGAGTTTTGTGGAAAACATTTTAACTGGAATCAACATTACTGAGAAAATTGACACTGATTTTTAGCCATTAAAATACTCATATTACCTGGACTTATTTGCAAACTTGCAACTTTCTAGTCTAAATCCTTGTGTAAGTGCTAAATGCTGTGTAGTGCTTTTGAGTTCACAAAATTCAATCACATAGTTTCCAAAAACCTAATGAGGTAGGCTTTATCATTTCCAAATTAAAGAAATGGAAATCAGTCCCAGCCAGATAAACAATATACCCACAAATATATGAGTTAGCTTCAGAGCTCAGGCTAGAATCTAATCCCATTCCATATAAAGTTTATGGAGTACGTATTGGTGCAAAGCACTGTGTTAGGAAAAAAGGACCCATCTTTATTTTAGCAAAGTCACGTTGGTAGCCATAAGGAGAAAGGACATGAAAGGACCAAGTCAGACCAGTTGCAGTAGTTTCGTAGAGCAGGTAAGTATCTGCATGAACTAAGGCACTGGAGAGGGGACAGGGACATGAAAACCAATAGTCCTTAGTTGGATATAATGGCTGAGAGTGAGGTTTTCTTTTGTTGCAATATATATATATATATATATTATATATATAATATATATATATATAATTAAAATGTAAATGGCCTAATGCAGGTTTGGACATGACCTGCATATAAAACATGTTGCCACACCATTTAGACACACAGCCCTACTAGAGATATTTTTAAAATGTAATTGTTTTTACAGGTATCTGCATAAACTCAACAACTTCGAATAAGTCAAATTTCTGACTAATTAAAACCACAGCTGGACTTTAGTGTCATTGGTGGTATTTCAGATTTTAGCCTTTTGTGTCCATATGGAACTGCTTCCCTAGTTCACTTAGTACAGAAGTTCCAGACATTCTTACAAAAAAGATGTTAAAATCCCAGCAAGTGTTTTGGACTTGTCATTATATTCTAAAGCTTTCTGTCTTCCCTTTACATAGTTTTCCCAATTTAAAGCATTGCATTGCATTGTAATGCAAAATAAATAAAAGGTACCAAGAAGCATTAGTATGTACAGTCCACAGAGGAGGGCCTCTGCCTGTTTTCTTCATTGACTAGAATCATGCCTGGCACATAAAAGGTACTCAATAGAACTGATTGTTGATGGTGAACTGAATTTTTCACCTCTGGTTTGGGAGTGATCCTCCAGAGGCTTGTGTTTTCAGTTATATGGGCCAATAAATCTTGACAGTTTAAACCAGTTTGAATTCAGTTTTCTGTCATTTTCCATCAGAAACATCCTAACTGATGTGAAACTCTTCACTCCCTGGGTTTTCTTGCAAGGCCCCACGCTGCCCTGGTTCTCTCCTCTGGCTCCTCTGCTAGCTGCCCCGGAATGCCATTGTAGCCTATGTTGCCTTCTCATTCTCTACGCTGGTTCTTGACGATTTCAGTGGCGTTCTCGGCTACCACAATCAGTAACACTCTGATGGTTCCCTGTACTGTATGGCTTGCCAGAATGTTCTCAGAAAACCCCAGATCTTTGTATCCATTTGTACATCTCTGCTTGAGTCTAAAGGCCCCTCACATACTAGATATGCAAAACCAAACACTGGCAATACCCATACCACCTCCTGTATTTTGTTTCTGGTTAATTGCATCACCATCAACCCCAAAATCTGCCTTCTGCCTCATTTCCCATCACGTGGGTTTAGTTACCAAATCCTAAGGGTTCTCTCCACTTATGCTCACACACTTATTAATCCAGCTCTAATGAACCATTTATAATTCCCCAGATAAGCTAGTTTCATAATTTTGTGTGTTCACTTACACCATTTGCTTGGCCTGGCCTTTCAACTTCGTGAACTCCCTCTTATCCTCACAGATGAGAGTCTCAAGTATTCCACCTCTTATGCCCCTTGCTCTGTTTATTTCTAGATCTGCACCTGTCCATTGCTTTTCCCTGTGCTAAATAGCCAACATTTGCAGAGTACTTACTGAAACCAGGAACCAAACGGTTAATGGGGCTACTCGTCCCTGCAGACTAGTAAGTGCAGCTGCAACTTTTCACCTAGACTTTTTTTTTCAGATGCCTTTACATTTCCCTGATACTCCTTCAAGAGGTGGATTTGAGGCTTGCTCTCCCGTCTCCTTGTTTGGCTGCCTTTCGAATAAACCCTCTCCTGGCTGCACACTTGTCTCAGTGATTGTCTTTGCTATGAATCGGGCGGATAAACTTGGATTTGGTTACATTTACTATGTGCCAGGCATTGTTCCTGGTACTTTACATGTATTAACTCATTTAATTTGATGAGGTGGGTGCTATTACTAGCCCTACTTCCCTGCGGGGAAAAAAAACAGAGGTACAGAGAGGTTAAGTCATTTGCTCCAGGAGGTGGTAGAGCCGGGAAGGCAGGCAGTCTGGCTCCAGACCCAGGGCACTCCTTCACTGCACTGAAGAGGAGGAAGCGGCGCCTGAGTGAACCCATAGATTGATTTATTAATTTGTATGTGTTTCCTTCAAAGGATGTCATCCCTAGAAGGCACTCAGAATACAAACATTTGGAGAATTAATCCAAAACCTGTTCACTAACCAGAGGCACAGCATTTGTTTAATGCTATGGAAAGCATAGTCAATACATAAGTGTTTTAGGAAGATTGATGCATATTTCAATGATTTAGTACCTTCTTTATCACATATTTGGAGTATTTTTTCATTGAAAGCCTTAAAGCAATAGGGCTGAGAATATACCCCCCTCCCTCCAAAAATATCTTTTAGCTTTTCACTTGTTTTTCAAAGTCTACAATTTTTTAAGCAAAGTAAAATAGCTTTAAGTCATAAATTTGGCCTCAAATTTCATTGGCTTTTTTCTAACCTCTCAAATGATGGCTTGAGTGTAGAATCCTCGTACCAGGGCGTGGGAAGGCCTGCAGAGGTCCTCCGGTACAGCCTTGCCAGAATGCACGAATGTCTTCTCTGTCATCTTTGTCTCTCTTTTCTAGGCTCACAGATGAGCCCACAAAATGACAGGTTTACAGGCTGGATTTGAAAAGCCATTTCCTGTGTGTCTGTAATATTTTGGTTTCCAGGGTCTGGAACTCCTGTTCCTTTCCCTGTGTTTACCATTTTCTGAAAAGGGAGAAACAGAGTACTTCGTGCATTTTACTGAAGTAAAAGGGCAGCTCTATTCCTGGCATAATTACCTGTCTCCGTTTCTACAGGGGACCAAAATTCTAGCCACCTTCTCTGGCACACCGGGGAGTTTGCATTAACATTTTAAATTTAGAATTCCTGAGAGAACCAGCAATGGCATAACAAAACAATCACTTCCAACTAAGGAGGTGACTTGCCTATGAGCCAAGTTACAAGCAAGCCAACTCAGAACTAACTCCTCTGAGGCTTAAGACCCTTTTGCTTGTTTTTGGTTTGCAGACACACGCATGCTGAGGATTTGCCAGGCAATAGGACCTTCCTCTCGTCTTTTTTTTTTAAGATTTTATCTGTATTTGAGACAGAGAGAAAGAGAGCACAAGCAGAGGGCAGGCAGAGGGAAAAGCAGGCTTCCCGCTGAGCAGGGAGCCCGATGCAGGGCTTGATCCCAGGACCCCGGGACCATGCCCCGAGTCAAAGGCAGACACTTAACCAACTGAGCCACCCAGGCGCCCCATTCCTCTCCTCTTTTTACCAAGCTCTGCCTCAGGCTGTCCCCTCCAATCCTCTCCTCAACTATAAAAAGTGGCCTAAAAGCCTTAGCAATAACATTTCTTCCATAGCATCTGGAATCCATATGTCCAATATGGAAGGCATAAAATTATTTTTTTCCTTTTAATTTAGGCTTAATTACTTGAGCTCAAAATCCTGCAGGCCCCTGCATCCCTCCATACCAAACTAATTAGAACAATTATCGGAGCCACCCGTGGCTCCAGATCTGTTAAAGCCTGTTATTGAGGTTAACAAATGAGAGGGTTAATTTCTCCCGATTGCTCCATAGTTGGCGAAGAAAGATAACAAGCCTCTTACATTAAGAGGGTGCTTTCGAGCTTTCAAGCTATTTTTTTTTCTCAACACCAAACTGCCACCCAGGAGAAGAGCTTCCTTTGGGGGGATCCAGCCTGTCTGGAGGTAAGTGACTTAATTCTGAACTGAAGCCCTTGGAATTCACTACCGCGTGTGAAAGAGGGGCCTCCTGGCCTTGCCGCTTCAACTGTGTAAAAAAGATTTCAATACTTCTTAAAAAGAAGTGGGATTGCCAGGTAGTAGTAGTAATCTCTGGGGCCAACTCGGAGATGTTGACTTAAAACCTTAAACAGTTAAGTGGCTTTTTCTAGATAATTAGACAAGGGCCCTGTATATTTTTAACTTAAATTCATCCAGTCACTTTGGCTAGTTATAAACTACCTAGGTTTTTCTATTCTTTTTCCACTTTTGTGTCCCCTGTAACAGTAGCAAGACTATCCTATGTCCGTCTTTCTGGGTAGCTAAACTGGAGTTCCTAATTTAATTTTTTTTTTTTTTTTTTTTTTTTTTGCCCTGGAAGGTTTTTTTTTTAGATCACTTAGCCTAGCATTGAATTTTTTTTTTAAGGCCCAAGAGAGTTAAAAAAAGGATTCGAGTTTCTTAGCATTACCATGATTTCAAATAATTTTTCCAAAAGAGATTTGTGAAAATGTGATAAAAAGTGATGGGAAACAGGTTTTCAGTTGCCTCACCAAAGTGCCAAAAGTAAAAAAAAAAAATCCTTGTTACAGAAGTGCCAAAAACAAAAACTTGTATGTTTTCTTTACTACAAATATATTTTGTCTTTTTCAAGGACAGGATCAAAGTTTACTCCAAAAACACAGTAAAAGTTTATTACTTTCAAGTCACATTGTTCCAATTAATTCTCATAACTTTAGTGTTCTATATAAATTGTTTATAATAGTAATGTTCATTTAAAAATATTTCTGGGGACACCTGGGTGGCTTTCTCCGCTGAGCATCTGCCTTCAGCTCAGGTCATGATCTCAGGGTCCTAGGATCGAGCCCTATGGGGGACTCCCTGCTCAGCGGGGAGCCTGCTTCTTCCTCTCCCTCTGCCCCTCGTCTCATCATGCTCGCTGGCTCTCTCAAATAAATAAAATCTTGAAAAAAAAAAGGAAAAAATATTTCTGATTATGTGGATGCCTCGGTGGCACAGTCGGTTAAGGGGCCAACCCTTGGTTTCAACTCAGGTCAAGATCTCAGGGTCTTGGGATTGAGCCCCATGTCAGGAGGCGCTGCGCTCAACGCAAAGTTGGCTTGAGACTCTCTCTCCCTCTGCCTCTGCCCCTCCCCCACTTGCACATGCTCTCTAAAATAAATAAATCTTAAAAAATATTTCCGATTATGAGAATGATACATGTTTGTTGTAGAAGTTCTGGGAAAAAAGTAAAATGAAATAAGAAAATAGAAATCACACTTAGTAGAGAAATCCACTGGTAACATTTTGATACAGAGTATTTTTTAGAGTGTTTTCTTCCTATGCATGTATGTACATATTCTGAACAACATAGTCCATATTTTACTTCACATTAAGCATTAATTCCATTAAGAATTCCTCAAACACCTTTTTAAATTTTCATTTATCTATTAGACTTTGAAATTATTTCCACATTTTTCACCACTATAAATAACGCTAAGATGAACACCTTATAATTTAGTATTCGGTTGTAGAATTTGATTATAGAACTGCTTTTGTGAGTAGGAATTTAAGACAGAGTCCTATGGAGAGTTGATCTAGTTTGCTTGACTTAATGCTCCTAACTTCTTGAGGCCACAGCTAAACAAATATTTTTAAAGTTTTCGTACCTCTTTTTGACCTCCTACATGTTAAGTCCCTTTCCAGAAACCAGCTCTTTATAATAGCAATCTGGTATTTCTTTTTTTTAAAGATTTTATTTATTTGACAGAAGAGAGAGAGCACAAGCAGGGGGAGCGGCAGGCAGAGGGAGAAGCAGGCTCCCCCACTGAGCAAGGAGCCCAATGTGAGACTCGATCCCAGGACCCTGAGATCATGACCTGAGCCGAAGGCAGACGCCTAACTGACTGAGCCACCCAGGCGCCCCAGCAATCTGGTATTTCTAATATGTCCTCTTTTTAGCTGCTCTGAAAAACCATGTTTCTTTTTAGACTGCTCCAAAAAGCTACTCAGATTCCAAAAAGCCATTCCCCAGTGCTCAAATTGAGAACCTGGTTATTTTGCCTTCAGCAAAAGGAATTTGTGGCCACTCTGAACCAAAGACAGATTTGAAGGTGGAAAATGGACAGAGGGAGAAAAAAATAAAGCGGACTGGGCTTTCCCCCCACCCCACCTTGACATTATTGACAACATAACTGCAATTAGCAGAGGAGAACCTTAGGTGGAGCCCAAGGCTACTGGAGAAACGCCCTCCGCACTCCTGCAGGCCCGGCTCCCCGATTCCCCACAGCCCTGGCGGCCTCACTGCCCAAGGGGTCCACAGCCAGCCGCCAAGAAGGGAGGGTGCCAGGGAGCACCTTCTCTCAAAGAAAGGAAAGGAAAAAAAAAAATGCCTTCTTATCGTGGTTTGTGGAATTGGGGAAATTCCACAATCAGAGCTCCCAGTAAAGTTTTACCAGAGGGTTTACAAAGCAGACTCCCAAGAGAGGAGCTCCCTGGGAGAAGTAACATTATCCCCGCTCTCATCTTGTCACTTAATCGCACTTACATTGTTACCTCTCTGCCGGGCATATCTTATCTTCCTAACTGGATTTGGAGCTGCTGGAGAGTCAGCAGGGCCTTACATGTCTTGTGGAACAAACCCCGGGACCCAGCCCAAAGCGATAAAATTAGAAGTTGTTTGATAATTATTTGCACAGGTGAACCAACACTTAGCATCTTAGAGCAGATGAGTCTTCATGTCCTTCCCCTCAGTCTATTTTCGATGGGGGACTGAGCAAAGCAACCCAGGGGAAAGAGGACCAGGAAAGAGCAGTTCACCAATGTCCATTGGCTGGCCCTGAAGAAAGCTAACCGAGTCCAATTCTGATTCCTGTCCCTCAGTTAATCCAACTGTTAATAACCCTCGATTAACTGAGATCCTCCCCCACTTCCTCAATTTTTAGGGAAAAAAAATTATAAGAAAACAATAGGGATTTTTATTTCTTAAAAAACAAGTAAAACTACTTCCTTGGTGTTGGCCATGGCCTAGGTGAAAATCCAACTCAGTCTCCTTGACTTTCTCTGTCAATGTTTCCAGAAATATGTTCCAAGGAAACTTGCAGATGCTCTGAGAAATGGTTTCCATTGACAAAGTCTAGGATTCTTCCCTTCTGGATATTCACAATGAACATGAGAGTTACAAGGGTTCTGAGGAGTCATTCAATAAAGAAGCCTCTACCTTCTTGGCCCCAGTGTCTCAAACTTACCTGAGCACAGAATTCTTCTGAGGAACACCTGGCAAAAATTTGTGGAATGCACTTGCAGACTCCCTACTCTCCACCATGTGGAATGACAATACTCATTTGGGTTTATACTGGGTGGTGTGGGGAGAGTTGATCATTGATTAGTCAAGGAGTATCTTCAGTAGAGTCTATTTGCTAAATTATTTTTCCAAAATAGTTTTTGAATCAAAGATATTTTTTAAAAGATTTATTTATTTATTTATTAGAGAGAGAGAGAGAGAGAGAGAGTGTGCAGAGTGAGAAAGAACACAAGGGGGGAGGGGACAGAGGCAGAGGGAGAAGCAGGCCCTCTTCTGAGCAAGGAGCCCCATGTGGCCCGATCGCAGGACCTTGGGATCATGACCTGAGCCGAAGGCAGATGCTTAACTGACTGAGTCCCCCAGGTGCCCCCCTTCTTTAATCAAAGATATTTTTAATAGAAATGCAAATTAATGCTCCTAAGGGATACTATTTCTCCCTAAGTAGATTAGAAAAATGACACTTGACAACACATTCTGATAAGGATACGGAGACACAGCATTCTCATACATGCAACTAGGAAGGCAAAATGATCTAAATCTATGGAGAACAATTTGGCAAAAAATACAGAATTACAAGTATATTTACCTGTTGACCCAACAATCTCACTTCTAGGAATTTATCCTGTAGGTATGCCTAAACATGTACAAAATGATATATGTGAAAAAGTTATTTATTGAAACCTTATTTATCATAGCAAAATACTGGAATGAATTCAAGAACTGGTTAAATAACTACGGTTATCCACACAATGGAATAGTATTCAGTGCCAAAAATAAGGGAAAAAAGTTCTCTGGAGGGATATGGAAAGATATCCAGCATATACCATAAATGAAAAAAGGAAAATTGCAGAAGGTATATATACTATGTTACTGTTTACTTTTTGTGTAAGAAAGGGGATGATAAAAAAATATATTCACCAGACAATGGAATATTATTCAGTGCTAAAAAGAAATGAACTATCAAGCTATGAGAACATGGAAAAAATTAAGTGCATAAGTGAAGGAAGCCAATTTGCAAAGGCTACATAGTGTATGATTCCATCCGTATTCCATTCTGGCAAAGGTAAAACTATGGGGGTACCTGGGGGCGGGGAGTTGGCTTCTCCCTCTCCCTCTGCCCCTCTTCCCCATTCATGTGCACTCTCTCTCCTTCTCTCTCCCAAATAAATAAATAGAATAATAATAATACTAAAAAGTAAAACTATGAGGACTGTAAGATAGTGGTTGCCAGGAGTTGGAGTGAGTGGGAGGGATGAACAGGTGGAACGCAGAGGAATTTTAGGGCAGTGAAAATACTCTCTATGGTACTGTGATGTTGGATACGTGTTATCCATTTGTCCAAACCTGTAGAATGTACGACACCAAGACTGAGCTGTAATGTAAACCAGGCTCATTTGGTGATTATCGTGTGTCAGTGTAGCTTCATCAGTTGTAATAAATGTACTGCTCTGGTGGGGGACATCGATAGTGGGGAGGACTATGGGTATGGGGCGGGCAGGAGGTATATGGGAAAAATCTGTAACTTGCTCTCAATTTTGCTGTGAACTTAAACCTGCTCTAAAAAAAAAGCCTTTTAAAAATATATAGAGTCATGTTTGTTTGTGTTTGTATAAGGTAAAACTGCAACTACATAGAAGAAACCAATAAAAGTAGTCACCTGTAGAGGAGAGGGGAAGTTTGGATAAATAGCGACAATGTCGAACTTTATCTAAGTCCTGTGCTTCAGAAAACCATGAAGGCTAAGAAATCCCCCAACCCTTTTTTGTCCTAGGAAATAGCGAAGAAACCCCTCCTATCTGAAGTAAGACCCATTTTCATAAGACTCCCATACGACTCCCTGGGGATGACTCCCTTGTTGACCTGCTCCTTCCTTCTCTTTAAGACCTCCCTCATTAATGAACACTCTCCCTGTTATAACAGCCAGAATAAAATTATCTCTTTAAATTGTCCAGTGCATTTTCACAACAAGCATGGGGCCAGAGATTGAAGACTTCTTGGAGTAAACCTTTATATATCTTTTTTTTTTTTTTTGCAGTTTTATACCTTTATTTGACAATCAGCGATTAGTTCTCATCCACATTAACTGTCTGTAGATTTTTGAAAGTGGTGACAGGTACATAGGTAACCAGTGTGTAGAGCTTGTTTGGTGAAACTTCATCCTCGTTACGTTTTCTGGACAACCGCACGCGGATACGGTATGGAACATTCCTTATTCCTTTGGCCCAGACAGCTTTGTTGAGCCTGGTTCAATGCGCACATCTGGAGTTCCCATCTCCTTCATGGCAAATTTCCGGATCTCTTTGAGTGCCCGAGGGGCACGCTTCTTAAAACCCACTCCATGGATGCGCTTGTGAATGTTGATGGTGTATTCTCTGGTCACTACTTCGTTGATGGCAGAACGGCCCTTCTTCTTCTCGCCACCCTTCTTCGCAGGAGCCATTCTGCCGGGCCCTGGTTGGAAAAGCAAACCTTTATATATCATTTTGATGTTCAAACCATGTGACTGCCTTGCCCCCTTTAAAATTTTTAATTTAATTTAAAATATGAAACAAGCCAAAGATACTGTTGACAAACTAGGGGCTACCTTGAAAGTAACATTAACTAGACTACCTCAGGCCCAGCATCCCAGTTTACTGTTTCAGAATAGAAGCATGTCCCACTCTTCAGCTTTCTCTATTGACCGATGAGGCAACCACTCACTGACCTTTCCAGTCTTTTCCTTCCTTATAAGTACACTTGTAATGATAGAATACGGAGAGAAAGGAAAAAGAAGGAAAAGGCAGGAAGCGGTTCTGTCCTTTCATGTATTTTTTTTTTTTTTAACCCATGGCTGATAAAATTCCCTAGTTCGAACCCATAATCTTTCCTCCTACCACAGAAACGAAAAGTCATTTTTCTCTTTTCTTCCTCCATGTATTCCTGCCCTTTGGATCTTCTTTCTCCTTCCCCCTTCACTTTTCATTAATGTTTTGGAAGCCTGAGCCTACATGGACCTCATGCATGGCCGCTTCCCTGCAGTTGCTGGCTGGACCTTGGATGTGGTGGCCTTGCTTTGATGACTGGTCCTAGGACAGGGCACTGCGATTTCATGGAAGGAACCTGGATCACTGAGTGACCAGGAGAAACAAAGCTGACCTGAAGACCTGGACCATTCATACTTAAACTGTTACATGAGAGAAAAAGAAACTTACAAGCCATTATATGGATTAACTTTATTCAAACCACCACAGTTTCTTTTCAAGGAAATTGAAAGGGTTGTATTAGATAATTTGTAAGAAGCTTCCCAGTGCTAACTTACATGAATCAAAGCCGAATTTTGCCACTCTAAATGGTTATAGAGGCTTTGAACCATAGCTGTGTTCATAGAGCGGATCATCATGCACAGCTGTGAGGCATTTGCTACTCTCCTGCCTAACGGATAAGACCTGGACTTTGGATTCAACCCTCATAAATCCAGTTCCTGGCCCTGCTCCTTACCACCTGTGACCTTGGGCAAATTGCTTAAGCTGTCTGAGTCTCACTTCCTTATCTACAAAATTCAGATAACATTAGGAACTGTTTCACAACCTGAGGTAATCCAGGAGAAGTTCTTGACTAATAATAAACGCTCAATAAATTGTAGTTGTTTTTTTTATCATTGGTGCTGTTAATGTTATTGTGATTATGAACTTTGTTAAGAATGTAAACCTCAACTATAATAATGTTTCCACAGACAGATCTTATCCAAATTCTGATTTACCTGCTTTATATCAACATTTTAAAGAATTAATAGACAAAAAAGCATCACGACAGATGAAAATCACTGTGATGGGTGAGATGAATGGGTGTGGTAGAGGCATCTATTCTTTGCCGACATGTGGTTCTCCTGTTTCTTGGGAATATGGGAGACTATACTTCCCAGCCATTTTGCAGTTATGCAAGCATCATGACTGGTTCTTGTCAAGGGACAGTGAGTCAAAGTGCTGTATATGACATCTGGTGCAAGGTATTTCAGAGCGGATGTGCATTCTCCTCAGCTCTTTCCCTAAAGCCACTGGTTGAGCTGATAGCATCATACAATGATGGAGCCCCCATCAACCTGGGTCCTTGAATGACTATATGGAGCAGTCCCCTTCTCACCTTCAACCTCTGACTAACTCACATTGGACATGCGGAATAAGAAATAAACCTTGCTTTGTTGACGTTGACTAAGCTATCACATTACCTATTTTTTTCTAATATAATGAGTAATGACCAAGTTGCCATAATATCCAGAATACTTAAGCCTTTGCATTGAAAGGTCAAAGTGCCCACCATTTGCCAACTGTGATGGCCCTTGCTGGAAATTTCCATGATTAAAATACCTAAAGGTGATTTAAAACATAGAATTTTTTATTTCATTAACAAAAGCATACCAATAAAATTTCCAAGAGTGATTAATATAGAGGTTCTATGATTAGAGCCCCTAGTAGTATAGAGAAAAGCTCATATCATTTTTTGCTGAGTGTATTGAGATGGTTTTTTTAAAAAGGTTACTTATTTGTTTGAGAGAGAGAGAAAAAGAGAGAGAGTGGGGGCTGGGGAGACAGAGGGAGAGAGACAAGGGGACTCCCCGCAAAGCACAGAGTTCAGTCCCACCACCCTGAGATCACGACCCCACCCAAAATCAAGAGTCAGCTGCCCAACCAACCAACTGAGCTACCCAGGAAGCTCAAGATGATTTTTTTAATAGTCGTATTTTTTTAAAGATTTTATTTGACAGAGAGAGAAAGAAAGAACACAAGCACGGGGAGCGGCAGACAGAGGGAGAGGGAGAAGCGGGCTCCCCGCAGAGCAGGGAGCCCGATGCGATGCGGGACTCGATCCCAGGACCCTGGGATCATGACCTGAGCCGAAGGCAGACACTTAACCTACTGAGCCACCCAGGCGCCCCCTCCCAGATGATTTTTTAATGTATATTTATTGCATAGTTGTTAAGAACACCCTAACTCTGACTCTGAAGTCAGACTGCCTAGATTTGGAATCTTGACTTCACTTCTTATTTTGAGAAAGTTCTTCAATTTCGCTGGCCCTCAGTTTCCTCATGCACCTCACTTAAAAAGTTGTTATAAGGATTAAATGAGTTAATATATATATATAAAGTTCTGGAATTAGAAATTATGCCATATGATCCTGTCATGAGAATAGACTGATAAGTCATTGACACAGAGTAGAGAACCCAGAAATAGATTCAAGGCAGGACTGCACTCCTCTTGGTTTGCATATTGTCCCTGTAGCAGTAATTTACAGACGGTATCCGTTCTGGCTGATGTGTCCATGCTGTTTTTGCTATTTATATTTTGAATATACCCCTGATCCCAGGACATGGAAATTTAGTACATGCAAAATATGGTTCCTACAGGCTCTTGGGTGGCTCGGTTGGTTGAGCATCTGACTCTTGATTTCGGCTCGGGTCATGATCTCAGGGTCCTGGGATCCAGCTCCACAGCAGGCTCTGTGCTCAGCAGGGAGTCTGCTTAGGATTCTCCCTCTGCCCCTCCCCAACTCAATCTCTCTCTCTCTCCCTCTGTGTCTCTCTCTGTCACTTTATTAATTAGAGAGAGAACAGGCAGGGAGAGGGGAGCGGCACAAGGACAAGAAGACTCCCTGCTGAGTGCAGAGCTGGACCCGGGGCTCCACCCCAGGACCCTGAGATCTTGACCTGAGCTGAAGGCAGATGGCTAATTGACTGAGCCACCCAGGCACCCCAATAAATGAATCTTTTAAAAAAAAATGTGGTGCTTCAGTTCAATGGTTAAAGATGATTTATTCACATATATTGCTGACAAACACCTGGCTATACATGCGGTAAATAAAGTGAAACAGTTACCTTATACTATATAGACCTAAATTTCAGATGGATTTGAGTTTTAAATGTAAAAAAAGGTAACAATGGAAATTTGGCCCTAAACTTTGGAAAGACTTTTAGCAGGAAATTTAGAAGCTGTAAAATAAAGATAGGTAACTACTCAAATAAAAAAAAAACAAAAAATATAGTGTGAAAAAAATTAAAAAATTTTAAAAATATATAAAAAACATAGTGTGGAAAAAATACCACAAATTCAATAGACAATGATAGATCGGGCAAATGATCTCCAACACATGCAAAAAATGAAGGGTTAAGTGTTCTACTATACAGAAAGTTAAAAAAAAAAAGAGTAACCTAACAGAAAAAGGACAAAGAATGTAAATAGGCAATTCATATAAGAGCAAATCCAAGATTTGTGTTTGCCACTAAACACAGAAAAAGACACCAAGATGCCTGCCTCATGAGGAGTCAGGGAATTGCAAATTGAAGTAACAACAAGATTATCCCTTTACAGACATCAGATTGGCAAAAAGAAAAAAACTAACAGCTACTGCTTTCAGAAATATGTGGAAAGGGTCACTCTCATACCTTGTTAGTGAAAGTGTGAATTAGTACAGCATTTTGGAAAGCAGAATTAAAAGTATATATATATTTATATTATATATATGTATATATATATATATATATATATATATATACACACACACACACACATTCTCTTCCTACCAATCTTACTCATAGGAAGAATTTTCCCATTTAAATGGGAGCACCAGTTTGAAAGGATACACGTGCAAGGATGCATCCTCGCTTGCCCCTGGAAAAAAAAATCTTAAAAATTAGGCATTAGGTAGAAAATTATGAATTAAGTTATGGTTCATCCACACGATGAAAAAATTATGCAGTCATCAAAAAGAATGAGGTTGTAACTATAAGGGATCTCCACAATACCATTTAGATGAGACAGATGAAATGCAGAGAAGTGTCAATTATAGACACACACACACACACACACGAGTATATATATAATCTGATTATATGAGTATGGGGAAAGAAAACCACATATCCATAACATATTTTATATTGATTCCCTAGGATGAAAAAGCAACCAACCGAGCAATATTTTTTTTAAATGTTTTGGGGCACCTGGGTGGCTCAGGCGGTTGAGCCTAGGACTCTGGGTTTTGGCTCAGGTCATGATCTCAAGGGTGGTGGGGTGGAGCCCTGCCTCAGGCTTGACGCTCGCAAGGAGTAGGCTTGAAGATTCTCTCCCTCTACCCCTCCCCTCACTCTCTCTTTCTCTAAAATAAATAAACATCTTTTAAAAAAATGTTTTAAGTGCCTGGGTGGCTCAGTCAGTTGAGCATCTGCCTTCAGCTCGGGTCATGATCTTAGGGTTCTGGGATCGGGCTCCGAGTTGGGCTCCCTGCTCACCAGGGAGCCTGCTTCTCCCTCTCCCTCTGCCCCTCCCCCCACTCATGCTGTGTCTCTCTCTCTCTCTCTCTCTCTCTCTCTTTCACACTCTCTCTCTCAAATAAATACATAAAATCTTTAAAAAATGTTTAAGTGCCACAATAAAAATAACACACATGACATTCCGTTTACATAAATTTGACATATGAGATACATAAAAGGATGGGCACCAAAATGTTAACAGTGGTTATCTCAAGCAAGGTAAGGAGATTTCGGGTCATTTTCAATTTTTTTCCTTCTATGTTCATATATTGTTTTTCGAATTTTCAAAATGTATTATTTATATAATCAGGAAAACATTAAACTTTTCATTGTGGGAAAAATGAATGAGGATCCTCAACAAACTTTTAGGTAAGTAGATATTAATTTTGGGAGGAACTTAAAATGTTGTGATTTTACCTAAACTTAGGTAATATTGAATAATTCATAGTTTATTTAAATTTGACTTAAAACAATAAAAATATTTAAGTACCTTCTAAAGATTTTTTTCTAGTTTTCTACCTTAAATAACAAAATGTAGCAAAAACCTCAATTCACTTAACCTGAGATTTTGTTACTGAGAAACTTTTCACTGTAATTCAAAAGAACAATATTAGCTAAAAGATGTATTTTCTTTTCATGTTTTCAATAAAATCTTCAATGGCCCACATCCTTATATATACCCTGATATTTACCTCGTTTTTGGAGACCTGCTACTTAGTGGTTTTATTCCCTGCCCTGGTTCTTTAAATTTGACTGTACTTTGTGGTAATCAAATTACTACAACAAACATTGCTGAGCACTTTGTTATGACCTCAACACAAAGAATTCATAGTATTTTCAGTTATTATCTTGTGAGTCCATTCATATGTATGTGTACCTTTCTTTTAAACAAGTAAAAAGCTGTTTATAAAAGAAAAGTTAAATCATAACCCTGAAAAGAACTCTACCCCTTACACAAAAAGTGGCCGCATAATAGGGAAAGGACCGTCAGCAGGGAAAGCACTAACAGAACAAACCCATGAGGGATTAGATGCAGTGAGATAGGGCACTGTTTCAAATAGCTTAACTAGACACATACACCACATTTTTCTCTTTTCTGGCTCCCTTGGGCTGCTACATTCCAGCCCGTTTACCATTGTCTACCCACTCAGTCTTTTCTTTCTTTGAAACATCTTCATGTTTTTCCGGAGTATTATGTTCTAGTAACTCCTTTCACAATGAGAGGCTATATTGGTATCTGGTTTTAATAAATGTATTCTCGGGACGCCTGGGTGGCTCAGTCGGTTAAGCGTCTGCCTTCGGCTCAGGTCATGATCCTGGGGTCCTGGGATCGAGTCCCGCATTGGGCTTCTTGCTCAGCAGGGAGCCTGCTTCTCCCTCTGCTTGTGCTCTCTCTCTCTCTCTGACAAATGAATAAATAAAAAATCTTTTATAAAAAATGTATTCTCTTCTCAGTGACCATGGTTTTGAAAAGCAAAAAGTATAGACCCAGCAGAATTTCTGGAACATTCTCTCATCCTTGAGAGGGACATATGAGTAAGGAACGCTGGTCAGGTCAGTGCTACACTGGCCAGAATCCTCACTTTACCATGGGTGATGTGTAGGGCACTCCCTTGCTCCCTGACCTAGCCCCATTCTGCCTTTCTAGAGGCAAGAAAACTCATACTAAAAAAAAAAAAAAAAAAAAGGGATCTGTAATACCTATCCAGTAGGGAAGTTGTGAAACTTAAACCATGTTTTTATGGCACTTTCCAACCCTTTGCTGCAAGAACTGCAGAAGAGCAGTGTTAGCCCTGTTTCGATGGCTATTGTGACCCATTTGCTTCAGTGATGCAACAGATAAGCTACGATCAAGGTAAGTTTGAGGTTTGCATATGACTTAAAGCAGCAAGGATCTGTCATCTATCTCTCCTTAACAAAAGTCTTATGCCAGGGCTCTCTGTAATGACTGGGTATCAACAACTTTCTCAAATCAGAGAGTCTGTTCTGAGGTTTTGGAACATTCCAGCAGCTCTCTATCGTTTCCTTGTTGACATGGGCTATCAGGCTTTCCCAGAGGGTCTTATCTGCAAGGGGCCGCGGTGGTTTAGGGAGCTGCCAAACAGGTTCAGTGGGATTGCACAGCTGCCTGGGAGCTAGAAACCAGGCTGGATGAGCTCCCTGCTTTCTCCTTCCAAGGCCTGCAGGCTTTGACCTGTAAATAGGTGCCTAAACAGGGTCTAATCTGTCACACAAATATGCCTTAGCAAAAGTGGTCATGCCCCTGATTACCTGGCTTAGCAACAATCCCAAGACATATATTTAGAGAAGAGCTTGCATAAATTGCTATACTTGAAGCTATGCCTGGTATTTCTATAAAATCCTCTTAAGAGATGGTATGATGAATCAAATTTTATTTATAGCAGCCAATGGGAACAAGTCCCTTCTTATGACCCCTAGCTCTTAGGAGCAGCCCTAAAATAACAAATCAACACTGTACACTTGATGGATGTCCTTTAGGCTGAGCTCAAGTATTCTGTTCTTGCGGATTGTGTTTTACTCATTTGAGATGGTTTTTACCATCTCTGCCCACCATGATATGATCTTAATGCTTCCATTAAAAAAAGACATTTTAATTTTTAGGGTTTTTTTTTTATAATTCAGAGAACTGTTTTTAATTTATGAGAAAAACTCTCTAAAATTGGAATGATTGTTGATATTCATGGTTGGAAAGTCAGTTCTCACGACCCTGAGAGCACGACCAGAGCCAAAACCAATAGTTGGACACTTAACTGAGTGCACCACCCAGAAAAAGACAGTCTTTTTAAAGATAGTATTTAGAGGTTTTTATCCAAGTTGGAAGACCTTACATTTGCTCTCATCGTTAGCTTTGTGATAGAGGGAGGTGGTAAATACTATCAGGTTTTCAGATTTTAAAAAAGTTGTTACAATTTTTTTTCATTTTTATTATTTTTTTTATTAATCTCTGTGACCAACTGTAGGGCTGCACTCATGACCCCAAGATCAAGAGTGGCATGTTCTAGGGACTGAGCCAACCAGATGCCCTAAAAAAGTTGCTACAATTTTAACATTAAATGAACAACTTTGAAAGCAGTTCATTTTGTAACAACCTGAACCAATAGATGCCCTGTTTATTTATCCTACAACAAATAACGACAAGGTTTATAAAAGATACCACATTATGGATACTATGGATTTCTTAGAGTGTTATCCCAATTTTAGAAATCCTTTTTTTCTCAGTCTCAGTCTGATTTGTTTTTATTTTTTTTAAACTGCTCTTTTTTTTTAAGTTTTTATTGATTTAAGTAATCTCTATACCCAACGTGGGGCTCAAACTCATGACCCCGGAATCAAGAGTCACATGCTCTTCTGACTAAGCCAGCCAGACGCTCCCTGATTTATGTTTCTACGTTAAGACCACCGCCTTTTGCCTCATTCCTTTTCCATTTTTCCTTCCATTCATTCATACATACATCCACCAACTATTGAGCTGAAGAAGTATTTGAGCTGAAACTTAAAGAATAATTTGGGTTCTAAGCTTGGTCCCTGTCTCCCATAGATCTTACATCTTAGAGGGATAAAAAGTAAACAAGTAAAATACATCAATAAATAATGATAACTGGAGTTTGTGATACCTGTTATGACCAGAGAGACATTTAAGCTGAGACCTGAGGGAT